>NC_140343.1:4087044-4687044 GCF_963514085.1 Chelon labrosus
ACACAGACCGGGCCCCAATAAAAACCTTGATTGCTCCCAATTAGATTACTGAGGCTTATGCCAGGAGATAATTTAACATTTAACAAACTAACACACACACAGACACACACACACACACATACGCTGGCCTGGAAATCCTCCTTTGCAAGACCTGCAGTCCTAGTTTTTGCAGACAGGGTTTCGACACACGTATGAGCGACCGATGCTGGACTTTCCCCTCTTTCCTAAAGGATGAGCAAACAGCTGCTATCTGCTGCTCCGCAGGCCAATGGCTGGCTCAGGCACGCTCAGGGGTCACAGTGTACCGCGAAGACGGGAAATTCACTCAGTCAGAGAAAAGCTCTTCAAATAAACTATGAGATATCTTAAAGGGATTTTCTTGGGGTCACGAGTAGAGTCTTTCACGAGTGGAGATTTGTTGCAACTTGGCCTACAAATGAACTATGAGCCACGGAGAAATCAAGGACCACAATGCGGATAACTTTGCAAAAGGCTCCCGCAGCCGAGGCAGCTTAATTATCTTGCATTTACCATGAATATAGCTAAATGGTTCAGCGATGCATGTGCAAATAGTATTCTCCAGATAACTCACTGTTTACACACTCTGGGCATTTGTTGTTATGTTTCTTTGTAAAAAGGCCTTCCCATCAGCTGTGTGTAGCAGCCATTATCACCACTGGCCACTTGTTCAGCCACTTCCGTTATATGGAACCAATGTTCCACAGAAAATGATTGCAGTATGCATCTGGAATGGTTTGAGAAGCTTTTCCCTGTAGACTGTAAAAAAAAAAAAATGCCATACCATGCATATGTAAGTGTTTATTTATTTTGTATTTCACTGGCCTTGATAGAGCCCTTAGCTGGAAATGACATGATGTGCAATTACCGGGAATTATTTATTTTTTCTTCTTTTTGCAACGGCTCAGGCTCACAGTGCACAGATAAGAGCTGTTTGCTGAGTGTGTAAAGCCGACGTCATCAATAAATGTCCACAGAGATAATGTAAACAGGCTCGGCGCATGTAGCAAAAGAAGCAAAAAAATGTTTGTCATTATTCCTGCTTCTGAGGCATAGACTGCTCTGATCAAGCCGCACCGAGCTGGCGACAAATCTGCTCCGTCCGTGCTTCATCTCATTGTCATGAAGTCGTTTACACAAAAACAGCAATCTTGAATATATTACTCGACTGCAAACTAGTTTTGCTGAAATATGCAAATCCAAATACTGATTTTATGTAATGTCACCACTCTGCGGTGCTATAGCAGCATGATGAGTTTAAATGGCTGTAGCATAAATGCCATACGACTGAGATCTCTGGGATTTTGTGAAAATCACCTGAGGTTTGGAAATCTGCAGGATCCTGCCTTTAGTGGTTTGCACAATCAATGTGTTTATGTGTTTTTTATAGTCTTGATGTTTGAACTCCATAGTCCTCCTGTTCTATGCAACCATGCAGCCATTACTTGCAGCTCAAATGCCTCACGCTTGAGGTTGTTCAAGTATAACGTTTACTATAAATTGTTTTGAATGTATTACTGATCAGCATTTACCTCAGGGACCCTTATATGTCAGAAAGAAACAGGTTAAAACAGACATTTTGATGTTTTGGTGGATACTTCGCTCATAATAATCCAAATCCATACGCAGCTTTTCATAGAAGCAAAGGCTTTTCGTTGTATTTTGACAGTCGTGACAGGAAACTCAGAGGGAGTTGGTTGCTGGGTTTGGAGACACTTAATCGATACGTCAAAATATACATCGCGTTGGTCTTGATCCGTACAAACATGCTGAAAAGTAAGAGTATTCGTGGTATAGTTTATTATTTTGCCAAGAACAGACAACGAGATGAAAACAGATAACTTCACCGGCTTGATTGTACAGTGACTGAATACAGATATTTGTGTAGTTAAATATGGTCCGTCCATGTGAGTGTGGGCATGTCGTGGGTCAGTTAGCGCTTCATTTTATTGTTTATAATGAAGTCACCACAAACAGAGGAAATGCAAAAAGGCTGATGTTGTTAAAATGTTTTATTCACTTCGTTAGATTGCTGCAGAGACACAGGAATGTTTCGTGCTTTACAACCGACCATTATTTGTCCGTGGGTGACCCAGTGAAGTTGTGTTACGCTGACTATCGGTGTTTGAAATGCAACTGCATGAAAGACCGTCTTCACTACACTTCAGTCTTAGTGTGTGCTTTTAGATCAGTTCCCAGTTTTCTTGCCACCTTATGCAGCTGGCTTGAACAAGGGGTCCTCGAGGAAGATCTTCTCCACCATGCTTGCTGCCAGTAATGGAAGAGGGCACTGGGCTGAGGTGATGACGGGGAAGACCTCAATGATTGGCTCCGTCTCGCCGGGAATCTGGGGGTCGGGTTTGAGAGGCAGAGTGACTCCGACCTCAGGGCCCGCGACGGGGACGTCGGGGAAGGAAGGCAGGATCATGGGCTGGCCGAGGGGGGCCATCACGACCACCGTCCCCACCGGGTGGTCGTGGGCGTCGGCCTCATGCTGGTGCTCGTGGTGATGGTGGTGGTGCTCGTGCTCGTGCAGGTGGCCGTGCTGGTGGTCGTGGTCCAGAGCGTGCTCGTGGTCGTGCTCGTGGGTGTGCGTGCCGTCGGCGTGCTTGTAGTCGTGGTGCTGGTTGGGGAAGTCGCCGGTGTGGTTGTGGGCCTTGGCGTGATGAGCGTGCACGTGATCGTGGCCGTGCCCGTGGTCGTGGGAGTGGGCGTGGCCGTGTCTGGTGGCGCTGCCCGGGGCGTGGTCGTGCGTGTGGTGGTGGTCGCTGCCCTCCTCGTGCTTGTGTTGAGAGTGGGGCTTGGTGTGGTCGTGCGCGTGGTCGTGCACGCTTGCCTGGCCCTGGTCGTGGCTGTGAGGCTGGGTGTCGTTGTGGCTGTGGTCGGTCCCTCCGCCCAGAAGGTGGAATTTCTTCTCTCTCTCAGCAGCCTGGAGAACACATAGATGGTTTCAAATTCAAGACGCGCGTAAGCTTGACTGCACCCATGGGTATACACTACGGAGATAACATTTACAGGATAAAAAGAACACAGCATTTACCTCAGGCTCATAGATCTCACAATCTACACTGACTTCCTCACCAATGGGAGTGGAGAAGAGGGATCCCTTACAGAAGCCCTTGTGCTGAGGAGAGAACAAAAAAAAAAAAACAGTAAGAAAAGAGAGTGTGGAGGAATGGCTCTACCTGTGGCCTTAGTTTGATGGTTTCAAATTTCAAAGGAATCCACTGCTATTAGAAGCGTGCTTATCAAGAACAATCGGACTGAACCGTCAAAAGGTTCTGAGAGAATGAGCCAAAACAATGAGCAAATAACTAAAACAGAGAGACATAATGGACTCTCTGGAAATAAACAGTCTGTCATGACTCACAGCGAACTCGCATTCCATGGGAGGGCACTTATCAGCAGCTGCTGCATCCACGGTACGGGCGCAGGTGGTCTCCTGGATGGTGTACTCCACGTTGTAATACATACCCATGGCCATCTGGACACACACACACACAGTGTTAACATTATGTAGAATTTAGGCAACATATTCTCTGCTCTGTGCGTCCATGAAGGAAAAACACGGTATACGTAATATCGACGTCTTCGACGCGTGGAAAACGTACCCCAGCAGTTGCACGGGTGACATTGAGCACGGCGAAACGATTGGCCAGCCCGCTCTCTTTGTTGAATTTCTCCAGTGAGAGAGACAGGGCCTTCTGGACCTGAGCGTCGTCCTTGTCCATGAGAAATGGACAGTCGGGACACATTCTACTCACCCTATCTGCAGGAACTGAGCAGAAAGAGACGTAGCATTGACCGTGGCTGCATCTCAGGTTTATTCCACAAAAACAGATTTCATCAGAATTCAGATCTGACAAATACACTGATCAGGCATAACTTTATGACCACCTTCCTAATATTGTGTAGGTCTCCCTTGTGCCTCCAAAACAGTTGTGACTCATCAGAGAATGGACATGGGCCTTCCCACGAACAAAAGAATGTTGTTAGTGGGGGCCTTTGAGGGGAGGGGCCTCTGTGGATCATCCCACAGATACTTGATCAGTTTGGGATCTAGTGAATTTGGAGGCCAGGTCAACACCTTGTGCTGTTCTTCATGTTTTTTTTTAGTTGTTCCTAAAGCGTTTTTGTGTGTGTGTCTGTGTCAGGCTGCATCCTGCTGGGGATGACTGCTGCCATCAAGGAGTGTCATTGCTATGGGGTGGGGGTGCCTGGTCTGGTCTAGTTGGGTGCTACATGTCTAAGTAACATCCACACCAATGAATGCCAGGTCCAAACGTTTCCCAGCAGAACAATGAACTGTCACAAGATGGTCAATGTTCTACGTCTCCTGTCAGTGGTCTTTATGTTGTGGCTGAATGGTCTGTTTTAGTGATTTTCCAACTGTCCTGAGTTGAAACGATGTGCAACGGCTTCACCTTATTGGTTGAATTTTAAAAGTTCAAATATAAACTAATTTAAAAAGAGCTAATCTGTTGGTTTTTATCTGCAGTGGTTTCTTTTATACCTGGTCTGATGACACAGCTGTATTTGTAGAGACGCACAACTCTGTGCACCTTGCTGATGTAGATGGCAGCTTTGCATTGTCCATAAACCTGCAAAGACAAATACAAGCACAAGTACGAGCAATGTTTTAGTGTGCTGCACACGCACAACGGTGTACGTTGACGTCTTTATTTCGATTTCTGTCGAACCTCGATGATGTCTTATGACACCAGGGATCGTGCCCGTCGTGCAAACACAACGAGACGAGTTGATCTGAGATGCGTGCAAGCGAGAATTTAAGACAATTTAGGAACGAAAAACAAGTTGGAGAACTGTAAAGGTGTCATAAAGTAATAAGTGATGAGTGCATGAGTGAGTGTGCATGTTCTAACCGTTGTCTGGGTGATGCCGCGAATCTCACAGTCCTTCCACTCCTTCCTGCTGAGAACACTGCAGTTTGTCTCCACAACGTCCAGAGTCAGGTAGAAAACCATGCCATTCTCTCCCTGTGACACATATACACATTATCACACACGTTATAGAGCAATAGTCTTAATCAGTGGCATGTTAAAGAAAATATATCTTCCACAGTTGAGGTAAATGGGACCGATGATAATTAGGGCCCCGAGAAGTTCTCCGATATTGATGTGTCTATGACAGCAGTCGCCTTTGTAATTGTCCTTGCTATCTCCAAAATCTCTCACACAATTAAAACAGATCCGTCTTCTGCCGCGCGGCTGACACTTCATTACAAACTGCCCCCTGGTTGAACATTTCAGTCTTTTATTGCAGGCCAGAGGTAATCAGATGCACAGAAGACCTGTCCAGAAGACTGAGGAGGTCCCTACGTGCTCCCAAGAGAGGCGCAGTCAATAAAGACACCCGTCTGGTACAGCTAGAACTGAAACGCATGAAGCATGGTCGTGCTCCATCAGATTTAGCATTTAGAGTTGTGGCAGAGACGTTTTTAGAACATGCTCGGTTACATCAGACAGTCGTTATAATCCTTGCAGATATCACTTTGACCTTGTGATCTGATATTTAATTCGAAATTCTTTTAGGTGAATGTTATTCATGTTTTGGGCAACACTTGTTGTTCACCAGATAAAGAAGGGACACTCATGTCCCCAACATGGCACTAAGGATTTTGGTTGCTTAATCGTGACTGAATCAGGCGAGCCTTCAGGAGGAGACGAGGAGCTTTGTTTAGCTCTGCCTGCAATCATTAAACACATATTTAAAGGAGAAGCCAACCTGGATCTCGTTATGCACTTCATGCATTTTACATGGTTTCCAGACTAATACACTCACTGGACAAATAATTAGGTACACTGTTGAAAACGAACGCATTCTAATACAACAGCTCTGCACTAGATCTCACCTCTGTGCCAGTTGTAATGTTCAGTTTATGTTGAAACAGCATCAGAAAGGTGGTCAGAATAATAGAAACATGTGTCAGTACAACACAACTCAATAGTTGGACAAACCACAGCCTCCGAAATGAAAACACAGTTGAATCAAATGCTTTCTCGGTTATTTTAAACAAATGCTGAATACCAGAACCTTCAAGAAGATAAGATTTAGTGCAGGAATGTCATATTAGAACTGGCAAGTGAGTGTTTTTCTTCTTTCATGAATAACTAACAACTAGTTGGCTTTTTATTAACTCATGGATTATAACGGTGCTGCCGACTCTCTGGATTTCAAACCACTTTAAATTTCTGGATCGTGCCCTGAACTGAAAATCTAACTAAAGTGGCCTTAATTTAATTAACTCCCACGCTTCAGTCTTCGTTCCGTAGATGTGACATCTGGAAAGGAGACGACACTGGCTCGTCGACTTACATGTGGCTTCATGTGGACGTTGGACAGGCGGTGAAGGCCAAAGACGTAACCCTCCGCCCGGTCCTTGTTGATCTTGCCGAGGGCCAGTTCGGCGGCGCCCTTGGCCGACCCGTCCTCGCAGGAGCCCTGCTCCATGCCGCCCTGCTCCACGGGTGCGCCGTGGACGTGCACACACCCCAGCGCCAGCAACAGCGACAACAGCACGCAGGTCTTCATGGTAGAGGCCCGGGATGACTCTCTCAGACACACAGGTTAGTAGGAGAGATGCCCAGAGGACGACAGGGTGACCTTTTATATCCTGCTGCTCTGTTTGCTCTATGCACTCGCACAAACATTCACTGGCTTCCCTGTCATCTCAGGTAAATATAACCATTGACCCCCCACTCCCTCCCTACATGCATGGTCCTATCAAGGAATCCTGCATCTAATCTACCCTCCAGCCAATCAGCTACTATACAGACTTGCACAATGAAGCTTATCAGTTGGGACATGATCAGTCCTGTGGTCCCTTCTTTGGAATCAGTGGGGACGGGCGGTAGTTTGGAAGTCACTGGATCCACTCTGCATTCACAAGATGCAGCAACAGAGTGGTCTTAATCTGAAGATTAGATCATAAACTATCAAAAGTCCATTTGAACATGCAGATCATTCTAGGGTCTTCAAGTATGTCCTGATTTTAATCACACCACAGCAGTATATTGTCAGTATGGGTCTGGACTCTGTGGTGGCCAATCCATGTGTGGAAATGATGTCTCATGCTCCCTGAACCACTCTTTCACAATCTGAGCCCCATGAATCCTGGCTCCTCTGCCCTTCAGGACAACATCAATGGCAGAAATGAAGGCTCGATTCATAGAATGAAGGTAGTCTGAGTTTGCTCTAGGTAGCTTTTCCCAAGTGGACGGTGGAACAACTTCTGTGGAAACTCTTCCTACAGATGCAGGAGGCAAAGAAGGCTAAGGGGAATTTTTATGATTGTTTCTTGCTTCGGACAGTAGGCAGGCTGATCGTGGAAGCCATGTTGATTTTCACTTGGAAAAAGTATTCACTGTTGACTCCATAGTCCTCCTGTTCTATGCAGCCATGCAGCCGTTACTTGCAGCTCAAATGCCTCATGCTTGAGGTTGTTTAAGTATAACGTTTACTATAAACTGTTTTGAATGTATTACTGATCAGCATTTACCTCAGGTACCCATATATATCAGACAGAAATGTGTTAAAGCAGACATTTTGGTATTTCTATGTGCTTCACTGATAATAATCCAAATCCATTCACAGCTTGTCATAGAAGCAAAGGCTTTTATTTTGACAGTTGTGACAGGAAACTCAGCGGGAGTTAGTTGCTGGGTTTGGAGACACTTAATCAATACGTCAGAATTTACATCGCGTTGGTCTTGATCCGTACAAAACACGCTGAAAAGTAGGAGTATTCGGGGTATAGTTTAATATTATTTATTAGCAGAGACACAGGAATGTTTGGTGCTTTACCACTGACCGTTATTTGTCCGTGGGTGACCCAGTGAAGTTGTGTTACGCTGACTATCGGTGTTTGAAATGCAACTGCATGAAAGTCCGTCTTCACTAGACTTCAGTCTTAGTGTGTGCTTTTAGATCAGTTCCCAGTTTTGTTTCCACCTTATGCAGCTGGCTTGAACAAGGGGTCCTCGAGGAAGATCTTCTCCACCATGTGTGCTACAATTAATGGAGGGGGGCACTGGGCTGAGACAGCGGTGGGGAAGGCCTCAATGGTTGGTTCCGTCTCTCCGGGAATCTGGGGGTCGGGTTTGAGAGGCAGAGTGACTCCGACCTCAGGGCCGGCGGCGGGGACGTCGGGGAAGGAAGGCAGGGTCATGGGCTGGCCGAGGGCGGGCAGCACAATCACCGTCCCCTCCGGGTGGTCGTGGACGTCGGCCTCATGCTCGTGCTCGTGGTGATGGTGGTGGTGCTCGTGCTCGTGCAGGTGGGCGTGCTTGTGGTCGTGGTCCAGAGCGTGCTCGTGGTCGTGCTCGTGGGTGTGCGTGCCGTCGGCGTGCTTGTAGTCGTGGTGCTGGTTGGGGAAGTCGCCGGTGTGGCTGTGGGCCTTGGCGTGATGAGCGTGCACGTGATCGTGGCCGTGCCCGTGGTCGTGGGAGTGGGCGTGGCTGTGTCTGGGGGCGCTGCCCGGGGCGTGGTCGTGCGTGTGGTGGTGGTCGCTGCCCTCCCCGTGCTTGTGGTGAGAGTGGGACTTGGTGTGGTCGTGCGCGTGGTCGTGCGCGCTTGCCTGGCCCTGGTCGTGGCTGTGTGACTGTGTGTCGTTGTGGCTGTGGTCGGTCTCTCCGCCCAGAAGGTGGAATTTCTTCTCTCTGTCAGCAGCCTGGAGAACACATAGATGGCTTTAAGTTCAAGATGCGCGTAAGCTTGACTGCATCCATGGTTATAAAACACTGAGATAACATTTACAGAATAAAAAGAACACAGCATTTACCTCAGGCTCATAGATCTCACACTCTACACTGACTTCCTCATCACCCATGGGAGTAAAGATGAGGGATCCCTTACAGAAGCCCTTGTGCTGAGGAGAGAACAAAAAAAGCCTTTGTTTAATGGTTTCAAATTTCAAATGAATCCACTGCTATTAGAAGCGTGCTCATCAAGAACAATCGGACTGAACCGTCAAAAGGTTCTGAGAGAATGAGCCAAAACAATGAGCAAATAACTAAAACAGAGAGACATAATGGACTCTCTGGAAACAAACAGTTTGTCATGACTCACAGCGAACTCGCAGTCCATGTGAGGGCACTTATCAGCAGCTGCTGCATCCGCAGTACGGGCGCAGGTGGTCTCCTGGATGGTGTACTCCACGTTGTAATACATACCCATGCCCAGCTGGACACAAACACACACAGTGTTAACATTATGTAGAATTTAGGCAACGTATTCGCTGCTCTGTGCGTCCGTGAAGGAAAAACACGGTATACGTAATATCGGCTCGTGGAAAACATACCCCACCAGTTGCACGGCTGACATTGAGCACGGCGAAACGATTGGCCAGCCCGCTCTCTTTGTTGAATTTCTCCAGTGAGAGAGACAGGGCCTTCTGGATTTTAGCGTCATCCTTGTCCATGAGAGATGGACAGTCGGGACACATTTCGCTCACCCTAACTGCAGGAACTGAGCAGAAAGAGACGTGGATCTGAACGTGGCTGTATCTCAAGTTTATTCCACAAAAAAACAGATTTCTTCAGATTTCAGATCTGACATTTTTACCGATCAGGCATAACATTATGACCACCGTCCTAATATTGTGTAGGTCTCCCTTGTGGTGACTCATCAGAGAATGGACATGGACCTTCTGAGGGTGTCCTGTGGTGTCTGGCAACAGAATCTTGTTAGTGGGGGGCCTTTGAGGGGAGGGGCCTCTGTGGATCATCCCACAGATACTTGATCAGTTTGGGATCTAGTGAGGCCAGGTCAACACCTTTTTTTTTTTAGTTGTTCCTGAATTGTTTTTGTGTGTGTGTCTGTGTCAGGCTGCATCCTGCTGGGGTGTCATTGCTATGGGGTGGGGGTGCCTGGTCTGGTCTAGGTGGGTGCTACATGTCTAAGTAACATCCACACCAATGAATGCCAGGTCCAGAAGTTTCCCAGCAGAACACTGAATTGTCACAAGATGGTCAATGTTCTACGTCTCCTGTCAGTGGTCTTAATGTTGTGGCTGATTGGTGTATTTTAGTGATTTTCCAACTGATCTGAGTTGAAACAATGTGCAACAGCTTCACCTCATTGTTAGAATTTTAAGAGTTCAAATATAAACTAATTTAAAAAGCGCTAATCTATTGGTTTTCATCTTTCTTTTATACCTGGTCTGATGACACAGCTGTATTTGTAGAGACGCACAACTCTGTGCACCTTGCTGATGTAGATGGCAGCTTTGCATTGTCCATAAACCTGCAAAGACAAATACAAGCACAAGTACGAACAATGTTTTAGTGTGCTGTATCTTTATTTTGATTTTGATTTAAGACAATTCAGGAATGAAAAACAAGTTGGAGAACTGTGAACTGTGTCATAAAGTAATAAGTGATGAGTGCATGAGTGACTGTGCATGTTCTAACCGGTGTTTTGGTGACGTCGCGAATCTCACAGTCCTTCCACTCCTTCCTGCTGAGAACACTGCAGTTTGTCTCCACAACGTCCAGAGTCAGGTAGAAAACCATGCCATTCTCTCCCTGTGACACACACACAAATATTCACATTATCACACACGTTATAGAGCAATAGTCAGTGGCATGATCAGAAACATGTTAAAGAAAACATATCTTCCACAGTTGAGGTAAATGGGATATTGTGCAAGAACTAATGCGACCGATGATAATTAAGGCCCCAAGAAGTTCTCAGATATTGATGTGTCTATGACAGCAGTCGCCTTTGTAATTGTCCTTGCTATCTCCAAAATCTCTCACACAATTAAAACAGATCCATCTTCTGCCACGCGGCTGACACGGCTAAATTTCTCATAAACCCATGCCCTGAACTGAAAATCCAACTAAACTGGTCTTGATTTAATTAACTCCCACGTTTCAGTCTTCGTTCTGCTTGAATAACTCAACCAACTGGAGATGTGAGGTCTGGAAAGAAACGTCCTCAAGGGAGACGACACCGGCTCGCCGTGGTGTGACTTACATGTGGCTTCATGTGGACGTTGGACAGGCGGTGCAGGCCCAAGACGTAACCCTCCGTCCGGTCCTTGTTGATCTTGCCGAGGGCCAGTTCGGCGGCGCCCTTGGCTGACGCATCTTCACAGGAGCCCTGCTCTATGCCGTCCTGCTCCACGGGTGCGCCGTGGACGTGCACGCACCCCAGCGCCAGCAACAGCGACAACAGCACGCAGGTCTTCATGGTAGAGGCCCGGGGATGACTCTCTCAGACACACAGGTTAGTAAGAGAGATGCCCAGAGGACGACAGGATGACCTTTTATATACTGCTGCTCTGTTTGTTCTATGCATCACTCACACAAACATTCACTGGCTTTCATGTCATCTCAGGTAAATATAACCATTGACCCCCCACTCCCTCCCTACATGCATGGTCCCATGCAAGGAATCCTGCATCTAATCTACCCTCCAGCCAATCAGCTACTGTACAGACTTGCACAATGAAGCTTATCAGTTGGGAGATGATCAGTCCTGTGGTCCCTTCTTTGGAATCAGTGGGGACGGTCGGTAGTTTGGGAGTCACTTGATCCACTCTTGGCACTGAATCTGGTTTGATCAAGGACACTGCTTCTTAATCCGTGTTAGAGAAAACCTGCATTCAGCAACACAGTGGTCGTAATCTAAAGATTAGATAATGTCATAGTCAAAAGTCCATTTGAACATGCTGATCATTCTAGGGTCTTCAAGTATGTCCTGATTTGATCACAGCAGAGCGGTATACTGTTTAAGTGTAAATGGTTTCTGCTGCAGTCCTGATGTGTCGCTGTTATTCTGAACTTTTCATTGCAGGACAGAAAAACCAGGCAGCATGGTCCCAATGCACTTTGCAATTAAAGATAATGCACAGGAGAAAACCTGCAGCGAGCAAATCAAGTATTAACAATGAAACATAAAACTTTAAAAGCGCTGATGTGAAAAGGATGGGGCTGATGCAGCTACAGCAGCTACTCTTATTAGCACCCAAAACCCACAATTACGACTTCCTGGCCAAAAAATAAAAGTTGCCACCAAAAAAAAAAGGTCACGCACACTCTAATATTTTGTTGGACCACCTTTAGCTTTGATTACAGCACACATTCTCTGTGGCATTGTTTCAATAAGCTTCTGCAATGTCACCAGATTTATTTCCATCCAGTTGTTTCACCAAGATCTTGTATTGATGATGGGAGAGTCTGACCACTGCACAAAGCCTTCTCCAGCACATCCCAAAGATTCTCAATGGGGTTAAGGTCTGGACTCTGTGGTGGCCAATCCATGTGTGAAAATTATGTCTCATGCTCCCTGAACCACTCTTTCACAATCTGAGTCCCATGAATCCTGGCATTGTCATCTTGGAATATGCCCGTACCATCAGGGAAGATGGCATGGGCATATTCCTTTGGGCACATAATGTTGTTTTGCTTAAACACATCATTATTTAGTCAATGTTGATTTAACAATGTTATAAAGCAGAATACCCCTCTGTGATTATATTTGATTGCTGCAAACTTTGCTTTCATTACAACATCAGTGGCGGAAATGAAGGCTCGATTTATAGTGCAAAGGTAGTCTGAGTTTGCTCTAGGTAGCTTTTCCAAAGTGGACGGTGGAACAACCTCTGTGGAAACTCTTTATACAGATACAGGAGGCAAAGAAGGCTTTTTTTTTATGAATGTTTCTTGCTTTGGACAGTAGACAGTCTGATAGTGGATGCCATGTTGATTTTTACTTGGAAAAAGTATTCACTGTTGACGAAAGTAACGAGGAGACCACACACTGATTTGCAAAAATACAATTGAATTCATAGAGAAATAACATCGACCATCTTGTGACAATTCAGTGTTCTGCTGGAAAACTTCTGGACCTGGCATTCACTGGTGTGGATGTTAGACATGTAGCACCCACCTAGACCAGACCAGGCACCCCCACCCCATAGCAATGACACTCCTTGATGGCAGCAGCCATTCCCAGCAGGATGCAGCCTGACACAGACACACACACAAAAATAGTTTAGGAACAACAAAAAAAAAAACACGAAGAGCCGCACAAGGTGTTGACCTGGCCTCCAAATTCACTAGATCCCAAACTGATCAAGTATCTGTGGGATGATCCACAGAGCCCCCCCCCTCCCGAAGGCCCCTCACTAACAACATTCTGTTGCCAGAAACCACAGGACACCCTCAGAAGGCCCATATCCATTCTCTGATAAGTCACAACTGTTTTGGAGGCACAAGGGAGACCTACACAATATTAGGAAGGTGGTCATAATGTTATGCCTGATCGGTGTATGTCAATGGAGAGAATATCATATATACTAAGAAACAAATCGGGGGAACACGATAAAATCTGGAGGCCACTTAATCAATTCATTAAAAAGGCATGTGCAGGCCAGATTTCCTTAAATCAAACTAAGTGAACCCCAGGAGGGAATTGAGACGTGCAGCAGGACGTTATTGCAGAGGTGTCATTTTTGTTCGTTTATTTCTGTATTTTACTTTATTCCTGTATTGATTTTAGTTCTTAGAGTGAGAGAGAGATGACAAACAAAAGGGGGGCATGCTTCGATCTTTTCTCATCGATCATCTTGGAACTGCAAGAAAGAATCACTGACTTTTAACTATTTGCCTCCAAGTGTATGATTTAAGGCATGCTTTCCAACCAATAACATCCTTTATCTTTCAGCTGGATCCTCAGGGGATAAAACGTGGGTAGGAATAATCATGAACTGAAGAATATTACGCCTCAGCACATTCCTGAACTTTGACCCATAAACGCTTTTAAAGATTTTTTTTGGTCATGGTTCAACATCAGCACTCAGGGGAAAGAGTGTTTGCCGTGGGTGCAGGCACCGCAGTGTAACATTTGACCTTTGTAGAAAGAAAATAAACAATCCATGGAAACCAGGCTGAAAATCGATATATTTTGTTCAGCTGTTGTGTTGCAATGTCTAACAGGTACACTTACGAAACAAACGGAACTGATGGGCCATGCCCATGAATGCACATCAATCTGAATTAAGCGTGGAATTCATATCCCCACAGATATTCCTGCAGGATTGATTACACGTGATATTATACCTTTCATGGACGAATACTGGCAACTAAATGATGTGAAATGTCAAATTTGAGCCTGTGCAGGACGATGCCGCGCGCCAAATGTTCTCTTCTGAAAAATTACAAATTAAAATTAATGAAACGTTTGGCTTGAAATTAGCAATCTGCTCCAACTGATAATGGCACAATGTGACATTGGCGTTCGGCAACAGTCAAAGTTTAAAAACCTTACAACATGGGTTCAGAGTTGAGGCGCATGTTGACATATAGTACATTATCTGGCCATTCAACATGGATATCTCACCGTATTTACTTTCCAGAGAGGGTAGAGCAGTCGCCCTCGCATCTGTCTCGTGAAAGAAAACATGTTAGTCACTGTTTACATTGGTGAATTGGTGTTGCAATGTAAACTGATGAAAAGGAACGACACAGGCTGCTTTAATAAAGAAAAGTTGGATCCAGCCTTAGTTTGTCTGACCCCCATCAGTGGAAACATAGACCACAAAGGTAAACCTATGACAGTTTGTGAACTCTTTATGGGGCAAGGATGATTGGGGCCCCTGTACTCTGTCCTGATGGTATGTAGGTTGAGGGTTTGTTTAAGATAAACAGTGAACTATCTTAACAAATAAAGCAAAGTAAGTAAGACAAAAAACTTCTGGTATTTTACATATTTTAACCTCCTGAGCTTTTGTTTGGTATGCATTTTTAATTTCTCCAAGGTAGCTGGAATTAGTACGACCTAAGAAGTACAAAGCATCATCTTTGAACTAAATGTGTCCACATATGTGGACACAGGGATTATTTCACTGTATATTACAATAAAGTCACCAACGTGTAACAAAACAGTTTCTTTTAATACCTGAACATTTCTGTGGAAAAACAGAATTGCTAACAACCACCTTTTTTCCATTGTTCAAAGATATAGAAATTTTCGAAACAATTCATTTTCATGTCTGAACATGGCCGTGCAAAGACAGAATTGCAAACAGTGAAACCCCAATGTCCTCAAACGAGTACTTACTAATTAGCAATATTGTAGCTTTTTACTATTGACAGAATTTGTTACATATGCGTGTCATATCAAACTGGAAAAGTTAATAAGCACAAATAAACAAGTTTCAATCGTAAATCTGATGAGGTTTTGTACCCTGTCCACTTTTGTGTCGTGATTGGCTGTAGAATGAATCCACTGAAATGCCCGCTGTCATGTTTTTACATCGACTAGTGTATTGACCCTTTGCTACCACTAGATGGCAGACTAAAACGTCTACATATGAGGACAACAGGTCTAAATGAAGCAGAATGCAGAATAAGCTGCCACAAACCTAAAACTTAACGTCCCCGTATGAGGACGAAGGGTCTTATTTGTACCTGTTAAATTGTCCAAATACTTTTTTTTAAAATACTGACCATACAACAAAGTTGTGCTTCTGCCTTTGTATTTTTCAATTTAATAACTTTATATCCAATTGTGCTGAATGCTAGATTTTGATTTATATTGTCTCTCACTTAAAGAATATATCATATTCTATATAATATATATAAGGTATGAATGTGTTCTTCCCAGACCACTGCAGACATCAACTGCCCCCCAAAGTGAAATCCTGCTGACTTGTGTGATATCCTGTTCTTACCAACAGGTAAAAGAGACAGGAGCAATGAGGATATTAAAAAAATATATATATAAAATATTCAGTGAAATATGAAATATCATGTTTACAATCTAATATTAAAGAAATATAAAAAGCCACGCAACGGATGGGTGTTTGTCAAGGTGTTTTTGTGCGTAGAGTTACACTCTACTTAACAAAGAAAAAACGCTTTTCTGTCTGCTGTCTAGCCAGAGATAAAGGCCGGCCAAGTCATCTGATGTGACATTTGAGCTGAAGACATTAAGTATAGTTTTTGAAAAGGTCAAAGAGCACTTTGACACTCGCAGATAAAAAAAAAAAAAAAAACAACAACAAAGAAAAACTAATTTGCACCACTTTTTACTTTAAGTAGACATTGTGTTATATCAGACACAAGGGGGTGCTACAGTATAATACAATGTCAGACCATCAACTTCCTCTGTATGTACTGTTTATGTGGTTTGCATATGTTTGAGGCAATGCTACAGTCAAAGCCAAGTAAGCCAAATAAGTTCAGTATTAATAAATCAAGATGATGCTCAGAGAACACGATTAGGATTATAGAAATATAATAAATAAATGACATAATATCTGTAAATGAGTGTTAAATCAAAATATAGTATATGCATGATACTGTGCGTGAAACTGAAAGTCAAAATTTCCAGGGGGTGACAGATCACTACCATCAACAGCCAGTGAATTTATGAACAGTGATACTCATCAGCGTGGGAGTCAACGAATGAGTTCAGAGGTAGATAAAGATCCTCTGTGGCTCTTGGCTCGGAGCCGTGACCGAGAAACGGTTTATCTCATCTGGTTCTCAGGTCTCGCCGCTTGCACAGGGGAGGATGTAATAACCGCCTGAGACGCTCTTCACATGATGCACCACACTCCAGTCACTGTTACATGGTCTTACTGCAGATAATACATATATAGTTTACATGCAAACTGGATTCAAGCACGGATTTCTGTTTTTGTTGTCCAGTTAGTCATTATCCTGTGCATTTGGATTTTATTGATCTGCATTCATTAAAAAATAAATAAATAATATGCATACTTAATGGGGAAAAATACAAGAATTTCAGTTGTCTGTATATTCCAGCATCAGCAGGTGACTTCCTGTTTCCAATTATCCAGTCCTGTACTCTTTTTTTATAAAGACGCTTTTGAATTTCTCATTAAATAATGTCCAAACTTGTAGCTAATTAAAAAGATCAAAATGATGAATGAATATAAACGCCTCCTCAGACCTCAGTGCATGCATTCATAGGTGTCCTTGCAGAAGAAGACGCTTGGCAAAAATGAGCGCTGTCACTTTTTTAATTTTAAATAATGTCTGAGGAAAATTATAATAATCTCAATGTCCTCATCTTTTAATTATGCATTCTCCTCATTAGTTACCCAGTCGTTAGCCTGCTCGCAGTTTAATATAATATTATCGCTTGAAAGCCGAGCGTCTTGGAATCACAACCTCCCATGTTGAACCAACGAGCACACAAGTTCCATTTGAGGCAGAAACAGTGCTACCGATTGGTAAATGGAGCTGTGCAGAGCTGATTGGCCTTGTGTAGGTCTCCCTTGTGCCTCCAAAATAGTTGTGACTCATCAGAGAATGGACATGGACCTTCTGAGGGTGTCCTGTGGTGTCCTTTGAGGGGAGGGGGCCTCTGTGGATCATCCCACAGATACTTGAGCAGTTTGGGATCTAGTGAATTTGGAGGCCAGGTCAACACCTTGTGCTGTTCTTCATGTTTTTTTTTCAGTTGTCCCTAAAGTGTTTTTGTGTGTGTGTCTGTGTCAGGCTGCATCCTGCTGGGGATGGCTGCTGCCATCAAGGAGTGTCATTGCTATGGGGTGGGGGTGCCTGGTCTGGTCTAGGTGGGTGCTACATGTCTAAGTAACATCCACAACTATGAATGCCAGGTCCAAACGTTTCCCAGCAGAACACTGAATTGTCACAAGATGGTCATTTACTTTAAATGGTTATTTACTTCTCCTGTCAGTGGTTTTAATGTTGTGGCTGATCAGTGTAGACAGTCTGATTCAATCCAAAATCCACTCTTTGTATTCAAATATGCACCAAAAAAGTAAGAACTCTGTGATAAATTTCACTTGTGAAAATACAAAGGATACAATGTGCTTGTTTGACAGAAATGTTTTAAGCACTTCATGTGTTTAGATTCATATCTATCATACCATTCAGCAGCATGATAATAAACCCAAAACATACAGAGATAAATAGCCCAGTCATAGGAAAAACAAGGACTGCTGGAATAGAAAGTTTGGCCCTGATCAACACTGAGTCAAACAGAAACAGACAACAGACGGTAGCAGCTGGAGAAGTCTAAATTCTTGGAAAAACCTTGGAAGACTCGTCAAACCAGACATCGATTTCATTCATTCCTTCATTTTCCACTTGCGCCCTGGAGACAGGTCTCCTATCTATCACAGGGCTAACACAGAGAGACAGACAACCATTCACACTCACACCTACAGCCGGTTTAGAATCACCAATGAACCCACTCAGACACAGGCAGAACATGCAAACTCCAGCGACAGAAAGGCCCCAGTCAGCCAATGGATTAGAACCCAGAACCTTCTAGCTGTGAGGCATCAGTGCTAACCACCACACCACTGTGCCGCCCCCGGTTATCGATCTGTTTAGGACAAAGTTTTCTTATTGAAGTGGAGGCTGACATCACCAGCGAAATCTACTGTAAAACAGCTGTGGGGTTGCTATGGTTACTGTTCAATCTGATCTATATGCATGAGTGACATAAATGGAGAGGGAGCCTTCCTTACAAGGCTGTGGTATGAAATTGCTTAGCACCAGTGTTACTCCTTCAGAATGATATTTTCCATCGCTGCTCCGTTCCGCGCCGACCCTCTGGGATCGATTGTTGATTGTTGTATCTCCCTCAAGGAGATACAAGCACAGGCCACTCAGTGCTCCACGCTGCAGCATCTGCACTTCAACATCTGATGAGTATTATGTAAGATACTTTTATTTTCATTTTAAATCATTATTATTTTTATGCACGAGCGTAATGCGCGGCTAGAAATACTTTGCATAACTGCTGTCTGGTGCACTGACATCACCAAAGACATTTAACTTTGGAGGTTGGAGGAAACAAAAGGAGATATCAGAAACAAAAGGAGCAATGCAACCTCCTCAAAATATCAGCAACAAAACCCACCTGACACAGACAGGGTCTCAAATGCATCATCTTGTTTCTAAACCGTCTACACTTGCAGGTTTCGCGTGAGCTTCTCCGCCCTCTAGTGGTCAAATGCCGACTGATGCACCTTTAACATGTCAAAAGTTCAGCTCCGACAGCGGCCGTTTGTTATATGTGATCTTAGAACTAATTCCTGTTTATTTTTAGCGGAGTACACTTTGAATACACGGCGGCTTCGGAATGCTTTCATGCTGGGCCACCGGTACTTTTAATCAAGGAAAACGGTTTGTGTACTTTCACCGCTGAAGGTTTCAGCCCATAAAGAAAAAAGCAGTGTAGCGGCAGCCGCAAGGGTTCTACATTGTGGTTCTGTGTTGAATTACCTTTAAAGGATGTGACTTCTACAGCACCAGAATGACTCTAATGGGCCTTGTAGGGGGAGAACAGTACGTGTTGTTACTAAGTGGCCAAATAGGATTATTTATGCGGGCATAAACTTTACTTGTTGACTTAAAACACAGAAAACACCTTTTCCACTCCTAAATTGCATGACTGAGCTGCTCATATTTGGATTAGTCATGCGAATGATTTTAAACACATTTTGACACATGAGGACAGGCCATTTTTGTTAACAGTCCTGTTTATAAATTCATGTTGACATCGGGTTGTGTAACAGCGAATCGTAGATTTTCAAAAAGAGCTATCTGGATCCTGACATACTCATAGACTCCAAGTAAACTGTGGCTGATTCAAGGAAGTTAAACCCGGTTTCATCTCAAAGGTTACTCACATCTCAAAGGTCAGTCCGAATGAAACCTACACTGCCGTTTAAAATCCTCCGTCTTCGCCCTTAAGTGTGGCGTCGAACGGCGAGTTAGAGGACAGCGGTCTGAAATAGCACTTTCCATGACAAACAAAGCGGGGCAAAACATCGCTGGCTGCAGCTTAATGCCCCAATTTACGCACCTCATGACTGGCTAATGGAAGACTTTGTGTGATCATTGTGTTGGCAGTGAACGGGCGGACGGCACGCTCTCTGACGCACACAACTGCATGCGTGCACACGGAGGAAACTCGATCTGCACGCAGACACAACTACAGATGTTGCACAACCGCTAAGCGAGTAAAGCTGATTACTGCACAAGTGATTCAAAAATAAACCAACAGTATTAACTGGACCTATCAGTAGGTGCAGCCCAAATAAATCTATTCATTAACCAAAACATTTGAAAGTAAAAATGTAAACTGCAGAACATTTCGTGCAGTTAAATCCATTACTTAGACTCTGAAACATTTGTGCACCGTTTTGAATTTTAATTTTCATTAAATACCGCTTGTGGCACTTCTGCAAAATAATGTCCAATCAACAATCATGCTGCAGAGAAGTGATCGATACGTCCATGCTCCCGGCGCACAGACGACACTTGGGACCCGAATGCACGATGAAAACACACGCCACCTGTGCTGGGGCTGGATAATTACCACGCTCCCGGTCATGTCGCAAACAACATCGATGCAGCCGCGTTACACCACTAACTGTTTACTTGCTCCAAGGTACCTCTGTGATATTTGCCGCTGATATATTGCACGGGAAAATAGAAATACACGGTCTGACAGGTTGTCTGCTGATATTAAATACATGCTGGATGCATAATAAACTATATGTGCTCTGACAGTATCGTAATAAGCAGAAGGTCTCTTTTTCTTTCTGTCATATGAGACACGCCATACCCCCGTACGGCTGCGGCCTGCGTTTACAGCATGTTGGTCACGTTATGATGCCTGAAAACCCAAAGTTTGTTTCTAGATTGCCCTGTGGTCCATCAGCCTTTGATTATGAATCCACAGCCACCACGTTATAATCATTAGGTTACATAAGATAAGAGCAGTCTCCATATCTCGGGTTCATTCACATTGCTCTCATGCTCTCTCTCATTTTTGGTGCAATGGTGTCCAATTATTTGTCATTTAGCAAGATATTCATGACTGTCTATTATGTATATTCAGCTTCCACCACATTTTTATATATTGTTTGTCAATATAATTTTTCTTTTCTTACCTTCGTCTGTTTTCTGATTTGCATCTGACTTGCATCTGCACTGTCTTGCCCTGCTGCTGTATCACCTGCATTTCACCAGGGGGATCAATAAAGTCTCATCTCAAATTGTGATAGCTACAACCTAAGGTGGGCGGCACAGTGGAGAGGTGGTTAGCGCTGATGCCTCACAGCAAGAAGGTTCCGGGTTCGCATCCATGGGCCGACTGGGGCCTTTCTGTGTGGAGTCTGCATGTTCTCCCTGTGTCTGAGTGGGTTCTCTCCAGGTACTCCGGTGATTCTAAATTGGCCGTAGGTGTGAGTGTGAATGGTTGTCTGTGGAAATTAGTGACCTGTCTGGGGTGTACCCTGCCTCTGGCCCGATAGGCTCCAGCCCCCCGTGACCCTTCACAGGACAAGCAGTTACAGAAGATGAATGAATGAATGAATGAACAACCTAAGGTACACTGCACTAAAAAAAACTTAAAACACTTTGATAATGATGGAATAAATAAGTAAAGAAACAAATGCAGAACAGATTGTGTCCTCTAATAAGGATACACATTACACTTGCACAGAAGCAGGGGAAGGTTAGAGGCTCATAAAAAAATCCTGATTGATGGTGATCAGTGATCACTTAAACGTTTGGTGAAATCAAATGGAAGAAAAACAACAGTAGAACTCAGGGCTATGTTTAATAGTGAAAGTAAGAGCATTTCCACACGTATAATGTGAATGGAACACATTATAAAGGGATTAGGACTGAGCAGCTGTGTCGCCTTAAGAAAACCACTAATCAGTGACTGGAAAAAAAGGCTTCAATTTGCTAGGGAGCATAAAGATTGGACTCTGGAACAATGGAAGAAGGTCATGTGGTCTGATGAGTCCAGATTTACCCTGTTCCAGAGTGATGGGGGCATCAGGGTAAGAAGAGAGGCAGATGAGGTGATGCACCCATCATGCCTAGTGTCTACTGTACAAGCCTGTGGGGGCAGTGCTATGATCTGGGGTTGCTGCAGTTGCTCAGGTCTAGGTTCAGCAACATTATGTGTCCAGAGAATCTTTGGGATGTGCTGGAGAAGGCTTTGTGCAGTGGTCAGACTCTCCCATCATCAATACAAGATCTTGGTGAAAAATTAAAGCAACAGTGGATGGAAATTAATCTGGTGACATTGCAGAAGGCCGTCCAGGGAAATATTTGAGTGTGCGACCTTTTTTTTTTGGTGGCAACTTTTTTTTTTTTTTGGTCAGGCAAGCGTATATGTGTGTGTAAAAAATGTCACCGGGTTGATGGTTAAATCTATATTTTGTCCATTAGGTGTGCTTGTATTCGTGTCACATCATTTGTCACAGTTTCATGACTTCTAGATGAGGCGACGAAAAAACACTTGAAGGGCCACTTAATCTCCCACCACAAACATATGAGCACACAAAAATGCAAGCACATGCAGGCAACTCCACTCCAAACTCAACATACACGGCACTGCTTAAACACGACCCAGTCAACGGCATGCACACAAACACACACACACACCTCATCGACTTATCCATCATCGCGCTGTCGCCACGTGGGATCAAAGCGGCGCAGGAGGCCACCCAGCAGCAGCGGCAGATTTTGATATCTGGACCTGCATGCTGCTCCCCACGTAGCCCCCATCACAGCTCATTATTGACTGCCACGACTGACTGACAAACAATCACCGCGGTAGCCCTCTCTTTTCCTTTCAACACGTGCACCGTGAGCCATGTGCCTCGGGTCATTAACCAGGGGCTGGAAATGTGGTTCGGTTCGATATGCTAACTGTCACAGCTGAGGGTGCATAATGAATGCTGTATTTACTGTCTTTCCAAGCAGCCAGTGTTTGAATGGTCACAGCAGAAAAAAAAAAAAAAAAAAAAAAAGGAATCCTTAATTTTTCCAGGCCTGACGATTTCATTAAAACATCTGCTCTTGTCCTTATGTGGAGAGACTGGCGTGAAGGATCGCGCTCGGCTCAATGTTCCCAACTCAAGCCATTTTATGACAACATTTACATTATTTGCCGGCAAACAAAGAAGGGGCGGAACAGACACAGAACAGTAAACAAGACGTAAACGTGCTTCGTCTGTGCATCGCCATGTTTGTGTTGAGTTACACGCTCATGGCCCTGTTGGCAATATTCTTGTTTTCTGCTTATCTGACCTTTACCCTTTTTTTTTAAAAAATTTTTCCGGCCAAACAAAGCAGATCTTCTTACTGCCAGGAGGTCGCTACCATGTGTTCCACAACATCTGTGGAATGCGGCGGCGTATGCATGGCCCATGATTGCAGGACGTATAGGGTTGCGTGCAAGTCTGCAGTCCGGCACCGAAGCAGAAACCGTAGCGTTGACAGCTTGATAACGTCTCCGATTGGATGTTTGGTGTTTGTTTGCGCAACAATCTGACACTGAGCTACCGTTTCACTGTTCGTTTTGTGCAAATATTAAAAAAAAAAAGTCACCAGAAGATGCAACGAATTAACATCTGCTAGATGAATAAGGGAAGATACTCATGCAAGAAAATGTGTCTCAACGACTTGACCAGATTTGTAGCGCAGAGGCAGTGACGTTTTGCACCGGATTAAATTGCGAAAAGTGATCCCCAGAAATCTTGTCGGCTTACAGCATTATTAAAAAAAAAGAATCACATCAGGAAGAGGGATCTGTGAGACATGGTTTGATTTGGTTTGAAGTGCTTGATCGTCTTCACTACTCGGGATAAGCTGAAGCCTGAAATCCTTCATATAGCAGACTCTGGTTGTCTGTCAGTCAGTGTGGCAGATGGTTTGGACGTGTCCCGCCCTTAGCAGTTACTATTATTTTTGACCCCCCCCCCCCCCCCCCCCAGAATAATATATTTCAACCTGGTACCTTTCTAGCATTCCTCTAACATTTAGTTTATAATGAAGCACAAAGGAGTGAATTCACCCATTTACATTCCACTGTGGAGTTTCCAAAATTGCATTCCTGTCATTTAGGGGTGGGGTAAATCTTTAAAGATTCCGTTAAACCAGAAAATATTTGCTCCTAATACCCATGTAAAGACTTACAAACTTCGGAACAAAAGGTGCTGCAGGTAGTGGTTGGGTCACGTGACGAGTGACGTCTGAAGCCCCCGAGTGCCGTTCGATTTGTCATGTGAATCACTTGGCGGGATCGAGCATGTTTGGTGTGTGGTGTTCATTTGAATGTTTCTTTGCAAAGAAGGTTGGTTTGTTGCCGTTATTGGTGTTAGTTGCTTTGAGAGTTAGTAGTGTTGTATCGATGGCGGAGAACCTCTGTAGATAGACTAGATTGGTAGACATAGTTCCTACCAGTATTTTCTAAGGCTGGGGAAATACTTTGCAAAAGAAAAAACTACCCGAGTCTGAAAACTGAATAATTTATATCTTAATAAAAACTCATAAACAGTAACACAAGCTCACCCACTGCCCCACTGGTGAGTCAAGAGAGATTTGGTTTGACGGTGTTGTATTCAGTACAAATATTCTCTAACACTACTAAACCATGATACTAAGAGCAAATAAAAACAGTTGATGTAAGCGCTGTAACAGTAACACTGGTGTAAATTAGCAAAGGTTCATAGAGTGTAGTACTGGCGTAAATCAAAACAGTCCAACAAATAAATGTTATTTACTTATAATCAGCTTTAAACCACATATCCATGTAGTGTAATCGAACAGGAACGTGCATGGCAAATCAAGTCCCATACAAGCATTAACCAATAAAAGATATGTCTTAATTGCATTACATTTTATTATCCACTGGATCTCCTAATAGAGCACCGTGTCATTGAAGCCTCGAGTAATGAACCTTTTTTTGAGTCACACGTCGAAGCTTTAAAAAGCTTCCATTGGCCATCACTAGCTGCAGGAAAGACACAACTCCAAAAACAGGTAAAGACCATAACCAGGACGAGAACCAGAAACACAAAGAAATGAACAGCAGGATAAACAGAGCTGACAACACAGATAACCCGACAAAGGGAAAGACAGGGTTTTATATATATATATACACAACGGAATAAGGAGAGGCAGGTGAGACCAACGAGGGGAGGAGCCCGCAGACACAAGACACAAGGCAAGACAGGCAAGTGGAATCACAGGAGAGTCTACAAGACTGGAAGCAAAACTTAAATCCAACAAGAAAACAGATTACGAAATAAAGCAGGAAGCACAAGAACAAACAGACAAGGTAACACTAAACATTCAAAATTCAAAACCGTGACAACGGAGGCAGCAAAGGAACCAGCTGTCCTTACAAGTGCTTGAAAACATCAACAGAGCCAGAATCAATGTGGGCTTCAAACGTGGGAGTGTCCTGGTCGTCTTCTGCTACTGAATGAGTTCAGCGTTGGCAATAAAATTTGGGATATATCATTTATATTTCCAGCAGATTTGATGCTACACGGCCGGCAGAAGGACGCCGCGTTGAACTTGAACTTAAAAAGGCATCAATCGGGAATGAGGTTAACTGATGCTGATGAATGTTTTGTGACATTTAAATACATTTACCACATAAAATCATTTTTTATTTGGCATCCATTTAAACAATTAAGTCGGAATATCAAAATATCAAAAGAAATAGTGTCCATGTATTTATAGTCATTGCAGTTGATGTCACAGTTTGTAGTTCTTTAGCCCATCAGCACTGATAAATAATTACCAGCCTCCTCTGAACATTACAACCCTTCTCTTCCTCTTTCTTTTCTCTCCTGTGCAAACATTGCCTGGTGCTCGCCGAAATGAGGCTAAAGGGGCGCAACGGGAAGATGCACTGACCATGTTGTCACGACAGAGGTGTCACCTTGATGTGGAAAGGTGATGACAGAGTGCGTCCTGTTTTGCTGCACTCATACCCACTGAGTCATAAATGGGAGGGCATGGGAGGCGAAAGGATTGCACCACTTCTCTCCCATCATCGCCAAATAATAATGTCAGCTCAGGACGCTGTTCACATAGAGCTAATTTTAAATAAGAAGGAAGTTTTGTTAAGGTAATTTAAGCCAAAAACGTTCAGCCATTAGTGTTGGTTTGCTGAAAAGCTTAAATAGGGCGCAGTAAACAAACCCAGCTGAAATGCAATGATGTTGTCAGACTAGATTGTTCACTGTGCTCCTTTAATTTCCATACCTGATTTACCCGTTGCTCGTCTCTCCAGATAACAGATGTTGCTCTTGACCGCAGAGAGATGCAATTATCTGGCGGTAACTGTCCTCTACTCAACTGATAGGAACAAAGATGACAGCAGATGATGGGCTCGGCCGTCCCTCCTCTGAGGAGTTGTTTTGTCAGTAATGTGGAGGAGAGACCCGAGGGAGATAATTTATTGAGACCGAGCCACTTTACCGAGGCTATTCTCTGTCATCCGGTGTGGTTTATGAGGGTCCATATTCCAGCAGCCCATCGCAGCCTCTCGTCGCCCTTGACCTTTGCAGCCATTAATATAATTGTAAATATGATGTGTGGCCCCGCACCCGTCCCATTACACACAGTTTCACACTCTGGCGGCTGCACCAGCCTCGTACCTAAAATAACTTGCTGCTAATCTCATTCAGTTCACTTGTTTTGGTCAAAACAATACTCACAGGTCATCAGGTGATGTTTTGCTTTGGAAACAACCTGAGGAAAAAACTTCCAGTACAAATAGAATATAAACATTTTGAGTCTAGGCATGCTGCCAGAATGAACGATATTACTTCTCCAAAATGTGTGAGCATAGTTATTTTATGATCTGATACCATAATAGTATTTACGCCATCTGCTCTGGAGGCCAAAACATACAGTTAGGGACTGAAGGGTGGCTTAACAAAACAGAAGTCTAAAACATTTCTTTTAAATGGAGTGGAGTTGTCAGGAAATGAGAACGATTTTGTGGTCCTAGAAATTTATTGTGACCATCAAATCCTGAAAAGAAATAAAGAGCAAGGAGAGGGTTAGGGTTTTATCATCTCCCCTGCTGATAAAAGAGGTTTCAGGATGTCAGTGGTACAGTCTGATTGAGTACTAGAACCTCACATTAAAAAGAAGACCACCAATTTACCCTTTACATGTCTCCTGAAGGTTCCTACCTCTACCCAAGTCCCAACTTCCAATGTTACTGTTGCTAGGTTAGACAAACAATAGCACCCACCCCAATGTATTTATTCCAAAATTAACATGGAAACATGACGGCTAATACCGCGGACTTGTTGGGCAATTTTTCACTTCAGAGCACCAAACTAGGTCAGCTTCTCATAACCCATATTACTTCTCCAAAACGTGTATTTGGACCAGGCAGCTGAGAAAGTTGGTTCAGATTGTCATAAGGAAGACTCAGAATCAAATTCGGTCAAACCTAGCAACAGTTAAACAGAAGTTGGGACAAAGTGGAGGAACCCTCTGGTTGCTGGTCAGCAGATCAATCAGAAGGCCGACAAAGGGTCAATTGGTTTGCAGAAATAGGTGGTCTTCTTTTTAAGGAGTGGGTCCAGTGCTGCCTGCAGCATATCAGACTAGACCAGTGTTTACTCATGCAGAATAAGTGCATCCCAAAACGTGTGTGCGTAGTTATTTTATGATCTGCTACCATAACAAGTTGTGGCTCTGACCTTGGCAGCTGAGATACTTGGTTCAGATTAGCAAAAGGAAGATTCAGATTTCACCTCATCATATGTATAAAAGAGAGTCACCCTACAGATTGTCACTTGACCCAACTCAAAAGATACTGATGTCAATCCATCAAGCCATGTTCACAGAATTATTGCCTTGACTGTAAAAGGTTATGCATTTGTAGCAGCAGACATATGCTAGCTGTCATTTAGTGCTGCTATGTGCATTTAGTGCCACTGGGGGGCCAGTATAAAAGCCGCCACCCTTCACTGGCTATTCCTCTTGCGCCTCTGTCGTCACTGGTGCGTCACTTCCGGCTCATAGGGCAGCTGCTCCGTGTGCCCCGTATGTGCGGCGTGGTTTGTACGTGGTAAATGCCAGTAGTGCCGGTCTTCTTCTCCCTCCCTCCTCCTGTGCGAATGGGTGTATCATCAAACGGGTGTAACGTGCGATCAGCTGATTGGGGACGCTGCTGCTTTGTCCTGTGCTAAACTTTTGAGACTCTGCTGCTTTGCTCTGTTCTGCCTGGACTTTTAATTGTTTTACTGTGCTTGGTCTCGACGCTGCTTGTGCGGGACGGTCTCCACGCTGCTTGATTGCGTGGCTGCTCCGCTCTGCTCGGCCTCACCTGGCGGTCACCGCGGCCTGGCGTCTGCGGCCCACGCCCCAGAACAACTTCGTCCAACTCAAGCCTGGGTGTTTTAACTAGGGCCTGGCCCCCATGTGTGCGTGTGTGTTTAAGTGTTGGGTTATTTAAGTTATTTGGTTATGTTGAATTGATTACTTATTTAAAGTGGTTTTGTTTTCTTTAGTTTATTTTCCATTTCTAAAAGTAGGCTCTGTTGATATTGGTTAAGATTATTTGCCCTTTTTGTTTTGTGATTGGTTTATTAATCTGTTTATTTCTCTTTTTAGTTGCTGGAGACTGGTGGTGGCGGTGCTGGTGCCCGGGTGGTGGTATCCCTGTCTGCTGTGTCTGGGGAAGCGGGCTTCACTTCACTGAGTGTGTGTCACGAATTTCGGGTGTTTTTGAGTTGCGTTTTTCCTTTTGTTGATTCCCCCCCTGCACCAAGCCCCTGTCCATACACTCAGCTCCAGCCCCTTTTTGTTTGATTTCCTTATTTTGATTTCCTTTGGTATGAATGAAACTGAAATATTTTAAATAAGTCCTTTAACAATAAAGTTGTACGGTTTTCTATAAGTACCTGAACCACGTCTCATGCCTTACTGAGTAAACTTACCTGTGTGCTTTCCAGACTAATTCTCTGGGCGAAATTCCCAGGGTGGCGTTGTCGGTTTCTTTCTCTAATTTGGTTATCGGTTTAATTTCTTTTTGTTTTCACCTTATCCTCGCCACAAAACTTGGCGTTGTCGGTTTCTTTCTCTAATTTGGTTATCGGTTTAATTTCTTTTTTTGTTTTCACCTTATCCTCGCCACAAAACTTGGCGTTGTCGGCAGGATTGCTCTCCTTCAAACGGCTGAGACGTGTGTTCCTTTTGTTTTTTTGTTTGTTTCCTTTGTTGTTTTGTGTGACTTACTTTTTTTTATTTGTGCGTGCAGATTGGAGCGAGCAGAGACAAAGCAGCAGCGGCTCCTTGTGGATCTCCAGGAGTTTTGGTGAGGTGCCTCCTACAGGTTTGACTTTTTGTGGTGCTTTCGCATCATAATTGGTAGTGTAGTGGGTTGTAGTAATCATGGAGGACGAAGTACAGGAACTTAGAGAGCTGATCGCACAGTTAAAAGCTGATAATGAGCGGTTACGACAGGGACAAGCTGGCCCTAGTGTTCTACCGTCTACCTCTACGGCACCATCTGTTGCCCCTTGTACTTCTGGTCCCTCTGTAGCAGAGAGACTAATTTTTGTGCCTAGAGATAGGAAGTGTCCCGTCTTTAGGGGAAGGACAGGCATAGGATTGAGTGAGTGGATGGAGGAGGTGCAGGCGAGTATGAGGGCTCGGCGTTTGTCCCAGTCCGACCAGGCATTTTTCCTGTTCGATCACCTAGAGGGTGAGGCCAAGGATGAGATAAAGTATCGCTCTGCCGCTGAGAGGGAGGACCCCGCTAACATACTTGCCATTTTAGAGGAGCTGTATGGGTGCTCGGAGTCTTATGTCTCTCTTCAGCAGACCTTTTTCTCCAGGAGGCAGCAAGAAGGAGAAACTCTTCAGGAGTTCTCCCTCGCTTTGATGGGCCTCATGGAGAGGGTGAAACAGTGTGCCCCTGCCGACATGCTAAATGCTGAGGTCCTCCTGAGAGACCAGTTTGTTGAGCATGTTTTGAATAGTTCGCTGCGCCGTGAGTTGAAGCAGTCGGTGCGTGGTCGGCCTGAGTGCACCTTGCTCGATGTGAGGGCCGAGGCAATCCGCTGGGAGCGTGAAGGTCTGCCTGGTGGTGTGAGAGGTCGTAGCCAGTCGGTCCCCTCAGTGTATGGTGTCCAGTATGGTGTTCATGGTGGCCCACAGGTTACTGTTCCATCCTCCTCAGTTTCTGAGATGAGTGAGATGAGGGAGATGTTAAAGCGTCAGCAAGAGCAGCTTAATCAGCTCGTGGGAAGCATAGCTCAGCTACAGAACTCCAGCCAGTACCGTCGTCCATCACGGCCTGGACCTGTAGTATGCAGACGTTGTAATCAGCCAGGACACTTTGCACGTGAGTGTGATGGGCCACGTGTTTCTTCTAGTTCACAGTTCCCTTCGCGACCATATTTGCATTCTGGTCAGCAGTCTCGCTCCCCGGTGCCGGAAAACTAGTGCCCACCGAACTGCAGAGTCACAGTTTGGGTGGGGCTGCTACTGGCTCACAAGCTGTTTTACACAATGTGGATGCTTCTGGATTGATTTCGTCGTGTCCCCATTTGGATGTGGACATGGGTGGTGTGAAGGTTCCTTGTCTGGTAGACACCGGCTCCATGGTGTCTACAATTTCTGAAGGCTTTTTCCGCCAGCATCTCGAGCCTTGGGGCCAGGAGCGTCTCCGTTCTTGTCACTGGTTGGAGCTTAAAGCTGCCAATGGTCTGGCTATTCCTTACCTCGGGTATTTGGAGCTAGACGTGCAACTTTGTGGTAAACAGATGCCCCGATGTGGTGTGTTGGTGGTGAGGGACCCGCCTGGTGGGGCGCCTTCTAAAGTGCCTGGCGTTTTGGGGATGAATGTGATCCGCAAGTGCTATCAGGAGCTTTTTGGCCAGTATGGTGAAGCATTGTTTTCTCAGGTCTGTATCTCAACGGCCCCTAAACCAGTCGTGCAGGCACTTCAACAGTGTCATCATGCTGGCAATGTCCCTTCCCAGGATGTTCCAGGGAAAGTGAAGGTCAGGGGTAAGAGGGGATGGCAGATTCCTGGTGGTGTAATGAAAATCGTGGCTGCCACATGTTCTGAACAGTATTCCGGGTCTACGGTGCTGTTTGAGCCTTCAGAGGCTGGTTTGCCTGCTGGATTGCTTGCTTCCCCTTCCTTGGTTCGTGTCATCAGGGGCACCGCCTACATACCTGTCATTAATGTTGGCTGTAATGATGTTGTTCTGTACCCCCGCACTGTTGTCGGCACCCTGGACTTTGTGAATGTGGTCAGTCTTCCTTCAGGGGTCACTGAGGTGCCATCAGGTGTGGCCACTGTGTCTTCTCAGACCGCTTCCACTAGTGTGCAGCAGGTGGAGAGTGTGGATTTGTCACTGTTGTCTGTGGAGGAACAGGGTCCCGTGAGGTCCCTGCTTGAACATTACTCCTCAGTCTTTTCCACCAATGACACTGATATCGGCTGTACTAATCTCATCTCCCATGACATCCCTTTGGTAGATGATACCCCAGTGAAGCAGCGCTATAGGCGCCTTCCGCCCTCCGAATATGAGGTGGTGAAGGAGCATATCAACCAACTACTCTCATCTCAAGTAATTCGTGAGAGTAGCAGCCCCTATGCGTCCCCTATCGTGTTGGTACGGAAGAAAGATGGCAGCATGCGCATGTGTGTTGACTATAGGCAGCTCAATAGTAAGACCCGAAAAGATGCCTTTCCTCTGCCACGTATAGAGGAGTCTTTGGATGCATTGTCTGGTGCTTGCTGGTTCTCAACCCTGGACTTGGCCAGTGGTTATAACCAGGTGCCAGTCACTGAGGCTGACCGGCCGAAGACTGCTTTTTGCACCCCTTTTGGTTTGTTCGAATGGAACAGGATGCCTTTTGGGCTCTGTAACGCGCCCAGCACCTTCCAGAGGTTAATGCAGCGCATATTCGGTGACCAGCAGTGTCAGTCCTTGCTGTTATATCTTGACGATATTGTTGTATTTTCCTCAACTGTGGAACAGCATGTGGAGAGGCTCCAGGTGGTGCTGGAGCGACTTCAGCGTGAGGGCCTCAAAGCCAAGCTCAGCAAGTGCTCATTCCTTCGTAACGAAGTGAATTATTTGGGCCACGTGATCTCGGCCGATGGTGTCTCCACAGATCCAGGCAAGATCGAAGTGGTTGCCAATTGGCCGAACCCCACTACTGCCTCGGAGCTTCGTTCTTTTCTCGGTTTCGCCAGTTACTATCGCCGCTTCGTGGAAGGATTTGCTAAGCTGGCAGCTCCTCTGCATAGGGCTGTGGCTGAATGTGGTGGCACTAAGACCGGCAAGAAGGCTGAGCAGCGGCTTTCTAGGTGTTGGACTGACGAGTGTAACCAGAGCTTCGAAACATTGAAAGCTAAGCTCACCACAGCACCAGTGTTGGCTTATGCAGACTTTTCTCTTCCCTTCATTTTGGAAGTTGATGCAAGCCATGGTGGCCTGGGTGCAGTCCTTTCTCAGGCTCAGGCAGGGAAGGTGAGGCCTATAGCCTATGCTAGCAGGGGCCTGCGACCCACCGAGAGGAACATGGTAAACTACAGCTCCATGAAGCTTGAATTCTTGGCCCTTAAGTGGGCCATGGCAGAGAAATTTCGAGAGTACTTGTTGGGTAATAAATGTGTTGTGTATACTGATAACAACCCTCTCAGTCATTTGTCTTCTGCTAAGCTGGCTGCTACTGAGCAGAGGTGGGCAGCCCAGTTAGCTTCTTTTGACTTTGAGATAAAGTACAGATCAAGGAAGAGCAACACTAATGCAGATGCTCTCTCCCGTCAGCATCCATCTGGTCCCCAGGACATCGCTGCGATGCTTCCAGGCACTGCGATGCCCAAGTCTTTGCAGCAAGCTCTGGGGTTGGGAAGGGTAGAGGCCACGCAGGCTGCTATTGCAGCCTTGCCACAGCACACTCTTCCCGAGCTCCGTCTTGCTCAGCAGTCTGACCCTGTAATACGGGAACTGTTGCCTTTTTGGGGGGAGAACCAGCGTCCCAGTCGTGAGGAGCGGGCAGGGCTCTCCCAGCCCACGCTGGTTTTGCTCCGACAGTGGGATCGCCTACTTGAGAGGGACGGTGTCCTGTATCGAAAGGTGTGTCGTCCTGATGGTGCTGAAGCTACGTTTCAGCTATTGTTGCCAAAAGCATGGAGAGATGAGGTTCTGACCCAGGTGCACCAGGAGCATGGTCACCAGGGGGTGGAGCGAACATTGGCACTCCTTCGGTCTCGATGCTACTGGCCTGGTATGTCTTCTGAGGTGGCGCAATGGTGTCAGAAATGCGAGCGGTGCCAAGTGGCCAAAGATGTTCACCCAAAAGCACGTAGCTTTATGGGGCATCTTTTGGCTTCCCACCCTAATGAAATCCTTGCCATTGATTACACGACTCTAGAGCCAGCCCAGAATGGTTTAGAGAATGTTTTGGTGCTTACAGATGTTTTTAGTAAGTACACTGTGGCTATCCCTACTCGGGATCAGCGTGCTGCTACTGTGGCCAGGGTTTTGGTGTCGGAGTGGTTTTATAAGTTTGGCGTCCCTGCTCGCTTGCATTCTGATCAGGGCCGTAACTTTGAAAGCTCCCTCATCCAGCAGTTGTGTGACCTGTATGGGATTGTAAAATCACGCACTACCCCATACCATCCGGAAGGAAATGGTCAGTGCGAGCGCTTCAACCGGACGCTCCACAACTTGCTGCGTACTCTGCCAGTGTCCCGGAAAAGGGATTGGCATGTGTGTCTGCCACATGTGTTGTATTGTTATAACACAACTCCCCATCAGTCGACCGGAGAGTCACCCTTTTTCTTGATGTTCGGTCAGGAACCCAGACTGCCGATTGATTTCTTGTTGGGTAGAGTTGAAAGTCCGGTGGGCGGCTCTATCCATGAGTGGGTTCAAGAGCATCAAGCCCGTTTGCATGTAGCCTTCGAAGGAGCAAGAGAGCGCTTGAAACATGCTGCTGATCGGCGGAAGCGAGTTCACGATCAGCATGTCAGAGATCGGCCATTGCAGGAAGGGCAGCTCGTGTATTTGCGTGACTTAAGCGCTAGGGGGCCCCAGAAGACCCGGGATCGGTGGAGTTCGGTGAGGTATCGTGTGTTGAGGATGCCTAAAGAAGGTGGCACAGTGTATACTATTGTGCCAGTGGACGACGAGACCAAGGTCAGACGGGTCCACCGCACTATGCTGAAGGCTGTTGTAAGAGTAGACTCACCTGGTCATGCCTCTACTCATAACTCTCCCTCCAGGGAGGAACCATCTCCAGCAGAGGAGCCTTCATTCGAGTATGACTTGTTGGTCTCAGACCAACAACCTTATGTGGCCACTTCTCCCATGCCCTCCACCAGATCAGCTGCGTCCCAAGTGCCTTCAGCAGCTTCGGGAGCATTAACCTCTCCAGCTTGTCCTTCTGTCACTGGTCCTGATTCCAGTGACATGGTCCCACGCCGGACCACACGTCAAACGGCTGGTCAGCATCCAAATGTGCATCATCTCCCACGGTCCGCCGGGGATGCTCACGCTGCTAACCCTCCAGCTTCTGTGTCCAACTCGGTCTCTGCCCTGTTTAGACCTTGGAGTTAGTTTGTTGTGCTAGCCTTTCTTTGTGGATCGTCGGGACGACGATCCAAGTAGGCGGGGCAGAATGTAGCAGCAGACATATGCTAGCTGTCATTTAGTGCTGCTATGTGCATTTAGTGCCACTGGGGGGCCAGTATAAAAGCCGCCACCCTTCACTGGCTATTCCTCTTGCGCCTCTGTCGTCACTGGTGCGTCACTTCCGGCTCATAGGGCAGCTGCTCCGTGTGCCCCGTATGTGCGGCGTGGTTTGTACGTGGTAAATGCCAGTAGTGCCGGTCTTCTTCTCCCTCCCTCCTCCTGTGCGAATGGGTGTATCATCAAACGGGTGTAACGTGCGATCAGCTGATTGGGGACGCTGCTGCTTTGTCCTGTGCTAAACTTTTGAGACTCTGCTGCTTTGCTCTGTTCTGCCTGGACTTTTAATTGTTTTACTGTGCTTGGTCTCGACGCTGCTTGTGCGGGACGGTCTCCACGCTGCTTGATTGCGTGGCTGCTCCGCTCTGCTCGGCCTCACCTGGCGGTCACCGCGGCCTGGCGTCTGCGGCCCACGCCCCAGAACAACTTCGTCCAACTCAAGCCTGGGTGTTTTAACTAGGGCCTGGCCCCCATGTGTGCGTGTGTGTTTAAGTGTTGGGTTATTTAAGTTATTTGGTTATGTTGAATTGATTACTTATTTAAAGTGGTTTTGTTTTCTTTAGTTTATTTTCCATTTCTAAAAGTAGGCTCTGTTGATATTGGTTAAGATTATTTGCCCTTTTTGTTTTGTGATTGGTTTATTAATCTGTTTATTTCTCTTTTTAGTTGCTGGAGACTGGTGGTGGCGGTGCTGGTGCCCGGGTGGTGGTATCCCTGTCTGCTGTGTCTGGGGAAGCGGGCTTCACTTCACTGAGTGTGTGTCACGAATTTCGGGTGTTTTTGAGTTGCGTTTTTCCTTTTGTTGATTCCCCCCCTGCACCAAGCCCCTGTCCATACACTCAGCTCCAGCCCCTTTTTGTTTGATTTCCTTATTTTGATTTCCTTTGGTATGAATGAAACTGAAATATTTTAAATAAGTCCTTTAACAATAAAGTTGTACGGTTTTCTATAAGTACCTGAACCACGTCTCATGCCTTACTGAGTAAACTTACCTGTGTGCTTTCCAGACTAATTCTCTGGGCGAAATTCCCAGGGTGGCGTTGTCGGTTTCTTTCTCTAATTTGGTTATCGGTTTAATTTCTTTTTGTTTTCACCTTATCCTCGCCACAAAACTTGGCGTTGTCGGTTTCTTTCTCTAATTTGGTTATCGGTTTAATTTTTTTTTTTTGTTTTCACCTTATCCTCGCCACACATTCATTCATTCATCTTCTGTAAACGCTTGTCCTGTAAAGGGTTGTAAGAGGTTATGTGGGTCATGAATATTTTGGAGAAGTAATATAGGTTACTTTCGGATGCACTTATTGTAAACGAGTAAACACTGGTCTCGTATGATACGCAGCAGACAGTACTTGCACCACCTATTCCGCAAACCAGTTGACTCACTGTTGGCCTTCTGATAGGTTTGACCTTAGCTGCTGTAATATAGGTTATGGTAGTAGCAACTGACCTAATTTAGTGCTCAGAAGTGAGGAATTGCCCAACAAGTCCTCATTCCCAAAAGACAAAGGTATTAGCTGTCATGTTTCCATGCTAATTTTCATTTGAATGAATAAATACACTGGGGGGTCCATTCCAAAAGATAAACATTAAAAACATTAGCATGGTCGCTACTGTTAGCTGTCTTGTGTCCTCGTTACCGCTGGACTTTATTATAACAGGTGTTCATTGTTTTATATGGGAATGGACACATGCATGGCCATGATTTGTCTAACCAATAGCAACAGTAATGTAAACTCCTTTAGTCTTCCTAGAGACTTACTGTAGCTAGCACAATCAATGAGGTGATGATGATGTGAAATCTGAATCTTCCCTTTACTAATCTGAACCAAGTATCTCAGACGTCGGGGTCCGAGCCATAACGTATTATGGTGGCAGACCATAAAATAACTACGCAGCACTGGACCCACTCGTTAAAAAGAAGACCACCTATTTCCCCAAACCAACTGACCCTTTGTTGGCCTTCTGATTGGTCTGCTGAACAACAACCAGAGGGTTTTCTCCACTTTGTCCCAACTTCTGTTTAACTGTTGCTAAGCTTGACTGAATTTCAATCTTCCTTATGGCAATCTGAACCAACTTCCTCTGCTTGCTGGTCCAAATCTTAACCTAATACAGTAATAGATCATAACATTACCATGCATACACATTTCGGAAAAGTAATATAGGTTATTTTGGCAGCAACTGACCTACATTGGTGCTCTGAAGTGAAGAAATTGTCCTCATTCCCAAAAGACAAAGGTATTAGCTGTCATGTTTCCATGCTAATTCGGCATGAATAAATACATTGAGGGGTCCATTCCAAAAGATAAACATTGAAAATATTAGCATGGTTGCTAATGTTAGCTGTCTTGTGTCCACCTTACCTCTAGACTTTATTATAACAGGTTTCAATGTGTTTTATAGCAATGGACCCTTGCATGGTGATTATTTGTCTAACCTATAGCAACAGTAATGTAAGAAGCCGAGACCTGGCAAAGGGTAGAGGCTCTCTGGTTGGGCTTGGTTAGTGGTCATCAGACAAATCAGAAGGCCAACAAAGAGTCAATTGGTCCTGAACATCGAGTAGCGGTATGTGCACAGTTGATCAGAGGCCACTTTGAGTGACGTTTGCATGCATTGCTCTGTGGTCAAAAACAGGCTTTAAATTGATGCGAAAAATCCAACCTGTTCTGGAAACAAAACTTTTGGAGTCGACTCACTGCACAAAGTCAGGTCGTTACTTTGAGATGCACTTAAACAATGGACAATAAGTCTGATTGGTATGCTGACCAGCGACCACAGGGTTCTTCCACTTTGTCCCAACCTTTGTTTAACTGTTGTTAAGTTTGACCTTATGGCAATCTGAACCAACTTCCTCTGCTGCCTAATTCAGACTGAATCTGAATCTGAATCTAAATTTAACTCTTCCTTTTACTATCTGAACCAGCTTCCTCATTCCTCTGTTGCCTGGTCCGAGTCATAACCTATTACTGTAGCAGATCATAAAATTACCATCCATACACATTTTGTAGAAGTAATATAGGTTATATTGTGAGCAACTGACCTAGTTTGGTGCTCTGAAGTGAAAAATTGCCCAACAAGTCCTCACTCCCAAAAGACAAAGGTATTAGCTGTCATGTTTCCATGTTAATTTGGCGTGAATAAATACATTTTATAAGTTTATTTGCGCATAAAAAATTGTACTTTAGTCCAAAAAAGTACATTCAAATGAATTCAAATTTCAGCGCCACTGTCAGTTATTACATATTCCCCTTTTTTGCTCTTTCGACCAATGAACCCCTATGGGACAATCAACTGTCAGTTTCTAGGCAGTCTGTGACAGTATTTGACAGACAGTTTGTTCTGTCAAGTTACCATTGTGGCATGAAAGGTCTTGACTCTTCCCAGAAGTGTACCATGTTCTGTGCATTGTCCCTGCAGAGCCCCACATTTCTGTGTCTAGCTGTGTGACAGTGTGTTCCAGGAACACGGAGAGCCATCATCACCTCGCCGCTGTGCAAGCCTGGCCTCTGGCACTCTAATCATATCCTGCTGTCTGGATGAGCGCCGGTTAGCAACAGGAGATTGGGAGGCAAAATTCATAATCAACTCCTCGTTGACAGAAGCCCAACAGACCCGTTCTACTCGGCCGGCAGCCTCCGCTGTTCAGGAGACCAAACCGTGAAGATAAAAGAAAATCAAACATGCTGATTGGGGAGATCTAAAAGGTCTGTAAGGCTTAAGCTATACTTTGTCACTCAGCAGAGTTGCGCGTTGCGGCTATGCTAAAAGTGATGTGTTGCCTGTACCTTGGTAACAGCGTGATGATGGCAAAATAATTACAGCGATTACAACATCTTGAGTCCTGCTGGTTGTGACAAGGCAGCTGCTGGAAAGATCCATTAAAAAATCCACTATGCAACTTGGACAAATGGTCCTTCTTTTATTAGAACAGCTTAAACACTGTTTTCATTGAGGCAAGTTTTTCGATGCTATCCTTATTTACAGGCTTTCTAACCTACTTATTTTATTTTTAATTGCTTAATCCTAATGTCTGAACCATTTTAGTTTGCACAGATGCACACAGAAATAAAACAGTGAAATCAACATTTCCAGAAACGATGCTATTTTTCTATAATGTAAAATAACGAGCAAACATAAACATCATCCAGAGATGCATCATGTTCCCTGACATTTTCCTCTGACTGGAGTTTGTTGTAGTTCAGGTTTTATATTGAAGAATGTGAACTTATTCTTTTCTTAAAATGAAAGTGCTTTCAAAACTCGGGGAGGCAGCAGAACACCATCCGCCGAATGCATGAACGACATTTTTGATCTTAGTGAAAAAAGCATCACAATGCTTGAAATCTTTCTTCCTTTAAAGGGAGCCTCTGGCAGCTGTCCGTGCTCTAAATCACTACAAATGTGGTGTCGTGCAAATCCGAATGGTACATTTCTGCTCAAGTTGCTCTTAGATCATTTGGAGACCTGAATCCAAGCTGCTTCATGGCATCAGATAAAATGTGCACGGCCGAAGATTTAGATGTGAGGTCATGAGTTAAAGGGGGCGTTGGGAGACAGAGACGAGGAAAGTGGGGAACGTGATGCTTATTATAATGCATGTATTTATCAGAAGGTAATCCTCCAAACTTTGAACCCACATCTGTTTGCTTATCGTTTAATCTCGTGGATTTATTACCTGGGAGAGAGGCTGCGGATGTGGAATCAGTTTGAAGCTCAGATGACTGAGCTGATGAAAGCAATCTGTGCAGCTTGTTGTTCATGAGAGAACAGTTTACAAAGAGTTGACAACAGGATGATACAGTGAATTAAACATTTTACTGTATACATGGCATGTGACAGGTAATTTAAAAGTACAAATGAACTATTTAATGTTTAATGGACAAATTAACTAAAAGAAGATTTGTAAATCATGCCCAGGCATCTGCTTCCCTGCAGGTTATTGATTCTCATGACTGTGTTTCTGTGAATAAAGCTGGACCCGGTGCAAAGTGTGGAAACTGGGGAGTGATAACATCACTTTTAAGCATTAAGTAGTACTCTACAATAGATCATAGAGGACATAAAGGGATCAGCCGCAACATTAAGACCACTGACAGGAGAAGTAAATAACATTGACCATCTTGTGACAATTCAGTGTTCTGCAGGGAAACATTTAGACCTGGCATTCATTGGTGTGGATGTTACTTAGACATGTAGCACCCACCTAGACCAGACCAGGCACCCCCACCCCATAGCAATGACACTCCTTGATGACAGCAGCCATCCCCAGCAGGATGCAGCCTGACACAGGCACACACACAAAAACGCCTCAACCCATAGGACCACAGGACACCCTCAGAAGGCTCATGTCCATTTTTTGATAAGTCACAACTGTTTTGGAGGCACAAGGGAGACCTACAGAGTATTAGGAAGGTGGTCATAATGTTATGCCTGATTGGTGTATATATATAATTGTGTGTGAAAGATCACTTTCGCCAATGGAAACACTAGCTTTCAATGAATTATGGGTGTTGAGTGTACTCAGTTGTCTTGGTGATAGCTCAAGTGCCGTCATCTTCCTTAGCTCAAAATCAATTGCACTTGATCAAGCTCTGAAGAAAACATGGTGAACTTTGCATTGACACTTCTTGTTGAAGGTTCTTCTGTTGTTCCTCTACACAGTGGTTAAATATCCTAGTGTTATAAAACATTATATGTGATAAGATGTTAAGATTTTGTAGAACCACCACCTACCCCTGAAGGTGGACAAGACCAAGGAGCTGGTCATTGTCTTCAGGAGGAAGAGGACACCAGTGGAGCCCATCACCATCCAGGGCCTGGAGGTGGAAGTAGTGGACCACTATAAGTACCTGGGAGTCCACATGAACAGCAGACTGGACTGGAGGGACAACAGTGATGCTGTGGACAAGAAGGGCCTCAGTAGACTCTACTTCCTGAGGAAGCTCAGGTCTTTTAATGTATGCAGGAAGTTGCTTGAGATGTTCTACCAGTCTGTTGTTGTGAGAGCCCTGTACTTTGCTGTGGTTTGTTGGGGGAGCAGCACCAGCAGAAAGGACATAAATAGGATCGACAAATTGATCCGAGAGGCTGTGGAGACATTTGTCTCAGTGAGGGACAGGAGGACACTGGACAAACTGCTCTCTATCATGGACAATCCATCTCATCCACTACACCAGACAATAGAGGGACAGTGGAGCTCATTCTCCAACAGATTGATCCAGCTCCACTCCCACAGTCAACGCTACAGGATGTCATTCATACCATTCTCAGTCCAGCTGTACAACAACTCACCTTTCTGTAACAGATAACGCCATGTTATTCATGTTAATGGACACTACGGCACCTTACTCTCAGTCCTATGTATAGTACTCTTCCGTCTCTATTTCTTGTACATATGTTCATATGATAATTCAGTACAGTTTTGCTTTTACTATTTTTATTTTATTCTTCTAGATTTTACTTTTATTTTATCTTTCTTTTTACTTGTGGTTCTTTTTTTTTTTTATATGCAGCTAAGCTACTGTGACCGACCAATTTCCCTTGTGGATCATTAAGGTCATGAAGTTGGTTTAATCTTTGCACTGTGACTGCTGCTGGTTGGACGTGTTGTTCATGACTACTCACATCTCACACTCAACGTGTTTATCCCCAGATTGAAATGAACTAATCTTAGACATTTTTGTTTCTCCAGTTAACTTGCCACATGCCTCTCTGCATTAATGGTGTCCACTATCCATCTGGCTACTTCCGTGCGGATGATGGATGCTGTAAGTGTCCAGAAGAACAATCACCATAACAATAACCACTTGGCTGCATCCTCGACAATCCCTTTGAGACGGTTAATCTATCCACGGCTGGAGAGGGATTCTGATGTGAGGTCAGAAATAGATTTTGATGAGATTGTGGTGTTTACGGATACGGTGCCAGAAGAAGGAGGTTGTGCCACGGGGCTGGTCTGCACCTCAGATTGTGCAGTCATCTGGAAGTCCAGAACTTGATGGCAGCAGATTTAATAAAAAAGACGGTTCCAAAGAAGTTCTCTGTTGCCGTTTCATCTTTCAGTTGACTGTTCGGCAAGATCATTAGTCGAAGGTGTGGATATACCCACTCATTTAACCCCAATCAGAACAGGGGCCTTTGATAATCTGTTGAATATGAAAATATGAATGCCTAATGATCACGTAGAGTTTTGTTCCAGCAATTTCTTTCTGGTTGGAATCAATCAATTCTTTCTGCACACATCCCAAAAAACTGAAAACAAGGGCAACTGGACTTGTAAATTTTAAACTTTTTTTAAACAGACGCCCTTGTTCCAGCTTTTGTAGATATACGATAAGCACTTCAGATGAGGAGTTCATTAGAGTTATCAGGGCTCAGGAATCAGCAATTAACAGCAGCTCAGATTAGAGCTGATCATCAGCGCCCGTTGGAGGAGACTGAGGTAGACCGAGATGAAGAGGAGAACTGCTTGCGCCAATAAAGCAGACGTAAGACAAGCAGAAATGAAGATGTTGGTCTGATGAGTCCAAATGTGAGATATGTGATCGTAGAAGAAGATGAACAGCTGGTCATACAATACATCGGCAGTTTGTATCATTGTCTGTCAGTAAAAATGTATATTTGCACGCAGTACAAAAGTAGGGCATTTATTTTAATTGCAGTGCACAGAGGAAATGACCATGCTACGAAACCTGAACAACATTTAGAAAATTGTGGATTTTGGTGAGAAAACTGAGTCAGAAAAACAAACACAAGTGCCAGAGTCCTGGGAGTTTAATTCATGTACATACAGCTTGTTTCATATCCCGTTCCTTTAGTGCAAAGCAGATAAACACTATAAATATTTAATATGAAACTGGAAGACAAAGCTTTTGTGACAGGAACAACTGTCATGTGCCTCATAAAAACTTGTCAGTGCTGTAAACTGAGAAGTGGATCCACCAACTATTTATGCTTTTTCCGAAATGCCTCATGTAATGACTTAAAGAATCACACATTTATGATTTCAGTGATTCAGATTATTTCTGCTCAGCTGAAGTTCCACCGTGGAACTTCACAGTTCCCTGAAAGAAGTTCTCCCCCAGTGGAAAACACCTTTTCTTAAGGTCACGTACAATTCCATCTGTTGTAAATTTCCTCCGTTCTCTGTCCTTCTCTCTCTCTCTCTCTCTCTCTCTCTCTCTCTCTCTCTCTCTCTCAGTCTGGTGTGATTGGCCAGCTTTTCTCTCCTTGTGTTTTGGAAGTATAAATCCACTCCCGTGGGTGGGTGGAGACAAGCGCAGCGTGCTGTCTAATGCTGGAGAAGGACGCTGGTATAAAAACTCTGCCGTTCACCACCGCACTATTTGCTCCCTGCTGTCATTCACAACAACAGCGCTGACTTTTTGGATCTTTAACATCCCACCATGTGTAAGGGACTCGCAACACTTCCTGCAACATGCTTGAAAAGGTAAGCACAGTGTAGTTTGAGCAAGTCTGCAGAAACAGCTGCAGTCAAATGTTGTTTTTCTGACACGATCACGTGAACGTGTTGATTCTTTGAAATGTATCCTTTGAATTTAACTCAAATAGTTGGTATTTAAACCAGGATTTAGCATGAAATTAACACTTAAATGTAAAATAAAGGGAACCTGTTGACAATCCTGCCGACTACTTGTTCACACAAAAGCAGATGTTCATCCAAGCAGGTCTTTGTGCAGATATTGTTTATGCATACAAGCTGAAATCTCCTGAATGCATTCCCCTGACTTTCTTCTCGTCTTTCTTCCCCCGCAGCGCCAAAGACATCAAGCACAAGATAAGCTTCTTGCTCCAGAAGCCCGAACCCCAAGCAGCGGATCAGAAGCAGGTGAAGGATAAGACTGCCGCCGCCGCCGCCGCTGCTGCTGCAAAGAGGTCAGAAGAACGGATGTCTGTTAGCTCCATTTATGTGCAGTCTGATATGTGTGTGTGTGTGTTCCACCACAAATAGAATTTAACCGCACTCACGAGGATTAGGATTAAAACCACGAATGAACAACTTGTTTACCTTGCATTAGAAGGAATTGGATTTCCATGTGGAAGAACTGCACGAGGAAATGTAATTAAGGTGTTGTTAAATGAGTTTGAAGGAGATTTTAAATTACCTTTTATCCACCTTAATTAAGTTTTCATTCCTGCGGTTTGGACACGAGATGAGTGTTAATCACTGACTAAACAAATCTTAAAAATGACCAGGAACATGGTGTTTGGCTCTTAACAACTGAAAGGCGTAAGTCTCCCCTCATTAGAAGTGGAAGATCCACGGCTGGTAGTGGAGTCCGAGCTGTAGACGTTCAATATTGACGTGCCTCTGAATGAGTCACTGAAACTTGGATTGGATTTTTGTTGGAGAAATGGAGAGGCAATGAGAAAAGAGAGAGAAGGGAGCGCTCTCTTTGATGCACTTAGCTGGATGGCAGTTTCATTCCATGCAACACGTACGATTTTAATTATTCAGATTTCCGTTTGAGTTTAAAATCTGAAACTGAATGACCTACATGTCTTGTTTTGGGCTGAATTTGGTCCCGAGCTGCCAACACAAATGTTAGCATCAGCGGCACTTGCCCTGACCTTTCCATGGAACCCATCCAGAAACAGTTATAGATAATCAATGTTCACTTTTCCTGCTATATAAGTGTTCTGCAGCAATATCACTCACCGCCTGCACGACACACTCCCAGACTCTCTCTCTCTCTCTCCCCCTCTGTGGAGTCTGTGCGTATTTACACACATAATTCAACAGATGTTTATAGATCATGCGTTTTTAACGGGTATAACTGCTCTCATTATTGCTTCTGTTACTAAGGTAATAAAATCTTTACAGAGGGATTGTTGAACTCGGTGTTTCACCTGGTAAATGTCAGATGACGCATACAGGCATAATTAGATATACCGTCGTTATTGATCGTTGAACTGGTGCAGCCGGGATCTGAGCAGGGTGGTTTTATTTTAGTACAGTGACCTCATAGAGGAAATGGTTTGATACCGCATTATTATTATTGCACGTGCATAGACATATTTCTCTATTTTACCTTATTTAATTGCTTGTTCTTTGTTACAGGGTGCCTAATGCGGCCGAGGTGGAGAAGTGGAAGGAGTCTTTCAGTCATGTGATGAGCAGCGACGGTGAGTGTCATCACATTTCCCCACCTAAAAAGGGGGCGAATCCGAGCCGGAACAAGGCTAATGGGGGTTCTGCGTGATCTGAATCATTTTGGCACAAACTGTCGGGAAGATGCTTCATTAGTTCTCAGCGAAAAATGTCTCTCTGGGTTTGTGGAAAAAAAATAAAAAATGAAACTCAAAGCACAAAATAATTATCCTCAAGTGACATGATGGTGCTGCAATCATGGGAATCTTATCGCACGAGGTCCCGACCTTCGCATTCCTCGCTAATGTTTGCCAGTAAGGTTCTGACTATATCAAGAGTGATGCTTAAGCTGCTGCTGTAGTGTGAAAAGTACACAAATGGGACCATTCTTATTTTGAAGCATCACCTTGCTGAGATCTTAATAGCATTGTGATGCTAATGTTGAAAGGAAGCGAAGGAGACTCATCTGGGACACTAACACACTAACGCTGCATTCTCATGCTCTGCTTTTCTGCTACGTGTCATGAGGCACTACTGAATGGCCCCTCAGGGCGAGCTAACCAGTGCTGAGTGTGTAGTGTGTGTGTGTGTGTGTGTGTGAGTATAAGCCCCCTGAGAATCACACTGTGCGCTAAAAAAAAAAAAAAAAAAAAAAAAAAAAAAAAAAAGGAGCAATGGCCTCGCGGGAACCCGCTGAGATCTGAACCGCTCCGTTCCATGACCTCATCCGCTGACCCACAGCATCGTCACGGGTTCCTTCCGCCTTCCCGATGACATCCGTCGGCTCTCATTGGCCCGATCCTCTCCTGTTTATCGTACCGTGACCCCAGCGGTCTCTTCAGTCTGTCCTCTTTGTGATGAAGCAGCTCGTAAAAACAATATGATTCATGTAAACGCTCAGATCTGTTTGTACTCTGCGTCTCCATTAGCTGGTTCGATTACTGGAAATGAAGAGACAGGAGGCAGTTATCCCAAAGTTTATTTTTTGTCACAATCTCAGATCTATTTGTACTCTGCGCGCCCGTTAACTGGTTCGATTACTGGAAATGAAAAGACGGGAGACAGTTATCACCGCAAGATTATTATTTTTTATTTCTAATCTAACAGCTCAATGGACTTTCTGTCTTGTGCAGCAAGGCAATTCAGTAGAACTCCTTGGGCACACTGCTTAAAACGCACCATCTTCCTGTAACAACTGCTAATGTGCCTGAAATATTGTGATCCTGATTGATTGGTCATTGTTTTGCGGCACCTGATGAGAAATTAGCAGCCAAAATGTGGAGGTAGAGGCATTTTATCAAGCAGACATGCGAGGAATCAAGTGCAACTGCAATGTCACAACAACATGTGATGACATTTCATGTCCGTGTAACGCACTGGATGCTAAAATGCCGCATATTTCTTTTCTTTCTGTGCTAGCTGGTCGCACGGTCTTCGCCACTTTCCTCAAGTCAGAGTTCAGCGAGGAAAACATGGACTTCTGGACCGCTTGCGAGGACTACAGGAAGACTGCTCCTTCCAAGCTAGCGACCAGAGCCAAGCACATCTACCAGCAATATGTGGAGGCAGATGCTCCTAAGGAGGTAACCCTAACCCTAATACCAGCGATATAAAGAGTCTAAGTACGAGGAAAATGCACCAACAGAAATGTAATAATCAAAAATATAAGGAAACAGGACACAAATGGTGAATAGTTTAAAGGCCGAAAGCGTACCTGCCATGGTTTATTAATTCAAGTGCATGTTCTGTTTCATTGAGGAGAATACTTGTAGTTAATTGTGACTGAATATGCACATGAATAATAAAGCTAATACGACACCTTCATGATCCAAAGGGAAAAAGTGGATGAGTAGAATTAATGAAAAGATATTGGGCGTAGTTTATCTGATGAATATAGAGATTAAAATAAAGGCCATGACACACCGCAATCGGCGGCGGAGTGCGTCAGTGAATGATCTCATTGGCTTAGTGTACAAGTAGAGCAAGAGTAAACTAAATGACAGTTGAAAGGGCTTAATCTGAACGGTGAAATACGCCAATATTGTCACAACTACTTGATCATCAAAGATGGGCCAGCCCTGGATGACATTTTCTGGTTTTTCCTAGCTACTTAGACTCCCAGCTGATAGTAGATCTTCCAGTTTCCAAATTTGGAAGATGAATATAGGACTACTGCCACCTGCTGGTATGGAGAGTTATTTCCTTTCATTCCAAAACGGTGAAATATTTGAAGGCCAGAAATACTCTTAGTACTTTTTATTAATGCAACTGCACGTAATGCTTCAGTGAGGAGAATACTCGAAGTTAATTGTGACTGAATATGATTATCAGGACGCCTTCCTGACCCAGTTAAAAGTGGCAAACTACGGATTTCAGATAAACAAAGAACACAGTCGATAAGGAGTCTTTTCTTCTACCTATTATCCTTTGTTTTATGATGTTTTCCCACATTTTTACCCTTATTATTCTTGGTGTGATGCCAAAATCTGTTTTTAATGTTCCTGTTACCATGCATCGAGGATAATCTTACAGTTATTTAGCAAAGAAAGTTTTTCATTCTTTCTTGGCAATTTTGGACTTCGGATATTTACCTTTCCTTCCTTCCTCTGTAACCCAAGGTGAACTTGGATGCGGCGACCAGAGACGAAACGCGGCAGAACCTGGAGAACGCCTGCACGTCCTGCTTCGACGAGGCCCAGAAGATGATCTACACCTTGATGGAGAAAGACTCCTACAGGCGCTTCCTCAAGTCCAAACTGATCCAGGACCTGTGTCAGAGCCAGACCAGCACCGCTCACGAGAAGAAGGAGAAGAAGAAGAGCTGCGATGAAAACAGGCAGGCGTTAGCCGGCGGGGCCTAAACGCGAAGGAAGAAGGGAAGATTTTGAAAGCAGGTGCCAAAGACTGAACATGCGTGAAGGGGGGACAGACACTGAGAAAGATAGCTTTGTTTGTGAGTCCAGTGTTTAAAAGTTAGAATTAGGAAAGATTAGTGGGTTTTGAAGGTGACTTAAACATGTGAGATTCTTTTTTTTTTCTTTTTTTTTTGATACTCGTTGTTACATCCAAGAAATATTTGAATACTTCTGCGTTCACCAACGGCTGTCATGTATTTTTCTTTTCCGAATCATAATCAGACACGGACTGAATGCAAATACAGAGTGGGTAAACAAGCCCTTTGCTCTCCGAGTCACGACAAGGTTATCGAGGTGATATTGACACTCACAACAGGACACAATCCACAGCTACCTCCGCCCTAGCAGACCCGCCTTCACACGACCCCACGGCCGCCGGAGCGTGGCGTCGGCGGATCGGCGCAGATCCGGTTTGTTTTAGGTGACCACTCCGTTAAATACGTGCATCTCTGAAACTCCAGAATGACCCAACTATCCTGTAACCGATGAGAGGAAACAGACACCAAATTGTTAAATAAAAAAAAAAAACATGATTAACCTATCAGTATTAAAATGTAGCCAGTGTTTGATTTAACATATTTACACATTTAGACGTAGATTTTTATACATTTTTACATATTAAAAATACGTAGTCCGGTGCATCTCATGTGGGCGTGTTTATTATTTCTTCCAGGAAATACGTTTAATAAAGCATGATGCATTCATCCGAGTTGCAGTTTTGCCCAGCGGTTATTTTCCATTGCACTGATTTATGTTATTAACCTTTTAGTTTTGCATATTCTACCAGATTATTGTTGGTAATTTTTTTTTAATTTCCTACTTTTTACATGATCACATGTTTATAAAAAATGCAGTTGGAAGATATCGACGTCTGCTCTCATCGTTTCAAGTAAGCACGTTGTTCTAAAACCCGATGTCTGTGTTTATTACCATGGTAACGACTGGCTTTAAAGTTCAAATACACTGACGCGATCACTGCACTGTGAAAATGTTGCCCATGTTAATGCCTAATCGTAGTGGGACTTGTGAGCATGCTTTAATGTTAGTAGTAGTAGTAGCAGTGGCCTTCTGTTGCATGTCTCAGAGCTGCCAAACATTTGGAGAAAATGTTAAACTGTGATTCATTTCTAAAGCCGTTTGCTCGTGAGTGAAGCTGTTCAAATGTTTATTCATGGGATTTGTGCAGGGTACTTAATGGTGTGTTACCACGATGTCTTATTCACCGCAAAATGGATACCGTGATGGATAGAGAACTACACCCTGTATGTAGATATTTATTGAATTACATCTATTTATGTCATACCTGTGACTATTCACAAATAAAAAGATGTGTCGGACATTGTGTTTGAGTTGACTGTTGATGCCAAGAGAAAAGAATCGGCGCTGATCCATCCTGTAGAGGTCCAGTAAGGTCGTTATGATAAAACCTAAAAGGGCCACAACTATTTGTACCTAATTCCATTGGATTAATACCATTGGATTAGTTCCATTAGCTGCTGGGTTGGCTTTAAAACAATGTCATAGTGCCATAAAAATAAACTGAGTTTCCAATTTCATTACGATTCATCCGCTAGTGACCTTCAGCAATTGTTTGGGGCTCTGTTGAGAAGCAGCCTCACAGAGTCCAAGATTAAGACTGGACTCTTGAGGCACTGCTGCTGCTGCTGCTGGTGGAGCAGATAAGGTGAGACTTTGGCTGAGACATCCTTGACAACGAGGATGAGGCCATGATAATAAGCTTCTTCCTCCAAAATCCCGAAATCCAAGCAGCGGATCAGAAGCAGGTGAAGGAGAAAACTGCCACAGCTGCTGCAAAGAGTTTAGAAGAACTAATGTCTGCCAGATCGATTTATGTACAGTTTGAGATACACAGATCAGCCACAACATTATGACCACCGACAGGAGAAGTAAATCGCATTGACCATCTTGTGACAATTCAGTGTTCTGCTGGGAAACCTTTGGACCTGGCATTCATTGGTGTGGATGTTACTTAGACATGTAGCATCCACCTAGACCAGACCAGGCACCCCCACCCCATAGCAATGACACTCCTTGATGGCAGCAGACATCCCCAGCAGGATGCACAAGCACAAGGTGTTGACCTGGCCTCCAAATTCACTAGATGCCAAACTGATCAAGTATCTGTGGGATGATCCACAGAGGACCCTGGCCTCAACCCATGAAGTTATGCCATAAAAAAAAAAAAAAATTGAAATTTAGCCACCAAACGAGTTATCGTAAGATATCCTACAAGGACCACGACTATTCGTATGTGTAGACGGAGATGGGGAGGAAGAGAGGTGCATGACTAATTTAAAGAACCGGAACTTGGAATGGAACCCATGACAAAGATCAGACAAGATTAATGATGTTGATATTGAGACTGAAGTAGAAATAGCCTAGCGTGACCGTACAGGAATAGAGGCTGAATAGATGTTCCTTTTTGAATTAAGCTTCATTTAGTATCACATCCCAAGAGCAATGCGACTAGCATATATTTAGCTCTAGTAGTAATTTGGTTAAATACAAAAATATAATCAGGGAAGGTCAGCAACCTTTTCTTGTTTTTCAGTATGCTATGTATGAATCAGTTCAGTATGTTGTTTTACGGTTGCAAAACTAAAAAGTTGATTCTTTCTCATGTTCTTTTATTTCAATGAACTCAAAGAGTTGTTTTTTGCTTAAAGAAATGTTTAAAAGAGACTTTTCTTTATGACATTACTGTACCTTAAACTGCCCTTCGCAGTCAAAGAGTAATCGTCCACAATCAGCAGACGCAAGGTGGCCTCTGCTGTGACTGCACAATGTCTGCAGATTACAGATGATAATCAGAATCTAACATTATTATCCAGTAACCACCAGAGGACATTTTGCACAGAGGATAAGTTTTTATACGATCAAGACGTGATTCAAATACAAAACTGAATAGTGACGTGATCGCTTTTGCCGAGTAGTAGCTTCTGGCCGGTCTCAACTGATCTGAACGGACGAACAAATAAAAGAAATAACTTGTCACTTATGAAGGCTTTTTCAATTCCCACTTTCTCATATAGTTTTGGAGCATTTTGAGCATCTTTTTATTTCGAAATCTCCTCTTAAAATCTCTGTCAGAGTTTCCGGTAAGCAGTCGGTTCATCCAGCGGACCCTGTGTTTTTGTTTGGCGTTACCTCCGTGAAGCTAGTGCTGTTTACGGAGGCCACATTCACACTCACGGACTAAATACTTGCCCATTTAAGGGCAACGCACTTGTGAGTGTGACGCACCATACAGTAAATAACCTTGGTTCCATCTAATCTTCGGCAAATCTAACTTTAACAGACAGGCACGAGGCAAACACGCATAAATATTTACCGTCGGTTAATTCCGTCTGCTTCGCCTGCTTCGTAAGAGCACAGAAATAGAACAAAAGATGCCTTGATGGTTATTGAGGGGCAGAATCTACACGAGGGCTTGGGTAAATAATTCCCCAGCAGTGTACTACAGGTGCTTCAAAGTAGATTGCACTTTACTCCAGTTTTTCCAAAAAGGCAAGTCTCTGAAAACACCCTGTGCATGCAGAGCTGATGCTTCTAAGTCATTCTGTTGTGCTGATTAACTGATCCTCCGAGACGACGACTGCTGTGACAGTGGTGCTATTTTAAGCAAACTCCTTCCTGTGGGAGAGTCACACATACCTAAAAGGAAAAAGAAAGACGCAAATTCTCATGTATATGCACTCTACTGCCGTGTTTTAGTTTCAGTGTGCACAGATTCTGCAGCTACAGTAAATCACAGGAGACTGGGGCCGGTGTGTATTGTATGAATACTTATGTCATCTAAAATACATGGGATTGTAGTTAGGATGGCTGTGTAAGGAGCTAACATTCACATTTTGGGCTGGAGCTATGGCTGATGTTTCTGTGGTGCAGTCGAAAAATCAGTACGGGAGCATCGTGATTTTGTTTATCCCGGATTTTGACTCATCACTTTGGTGCGCCCTTCGAGACTCCTTGGGAAAATTAAACAGAAGGTGACACGAATTCCCCATAAACACAGATTAACATCCTTACGGTTGTTGCGGCAGCAGCAGCTTGCTGAGGCAGGATGATGCGGCTTTAGTTTCCAGAGCGACAGAGTTAAATCGGCTATCTGTCTTTTTCATAACCGCAGTGACACAAGACCTAAATTACTCTGGCATCTTTACAGGCCGAATAACTCAAACAAGTCATATCCTTCCCTCCAAAAGTAGTAGAACAGTGAGGCAACTTCCTGTACTTTTGCTGCAGACTGAAAACGTTTGGGTTTGACATCAAAAGAAGAATACGAGACAAGAGATCAACATTTCAGCTTTAATTTCCAGGTATTTACATCGAGGAGATAGCACCTTTTGTTTGAACCCACCCATTTTTCATGTGAGAAAAATTATTGGAACATGTGACCCAGGTTTGTCCTATTACACTGATTACACTGGATACGCTCACTTTCAGATTTGGGTTTTGCCTTTGCAGACTGCGTTTATAGATAGAGGTGTAAGCAACACTAAAAAAAAAAACAGAGAGTTGGGTGAAAAACAAGCAATTGTGAAACTGAGATAAGAGGGAAAATCAATCAGAGCCATTGCACAAACATCAGCCCTCGTCACTACAACCATTTGGAATGTGCTGAAGAAGACAGAAAGAAAGCACTGGCGTATAAAGTGAAGTGAGAGACTTCTAATGGGGTTGGAGGGGGGGCATGGAACACAACAGCAGCTGACGACAGAAACATGGTGAGAGCTGTAAAGAAAGACCCTAAAACAACCGTTAGTGACATCAGCAGCAACCTCCAGAGGGCAGGAGTCAATGAATCACAGTCTACTATTCGCAGAAGGCTCCACAAACAAAATTACAGAGGCTACACCAGAAGATGCAAACCACTCATTAGCAAGAAGAATAGGAAGGCCAGGCTGGAATTTGCTAAAAAAAAGTGCAGAGACAAGCCTCAAACATTCTGGGACAAAGTTTTACGGACTGATGAGACAAAGATTTTTCTAGGAAGGTTGCGGGTACAAATGCAGGACAGAGCAGCAAAGGCAGGAGTAGGCAAAAGGTATTTAATGAACAAAAACAGACAAAACTAAAGGCGCTGCTGACACGGCAGGTAATCCAAACTCAATAACACAAAATCTTCTATGAAACATAACCCTTGAACGTGACAAGAAAAAAACTATGACAAGTAACAAGAATCATGACTATTGAGCAAAATTTGACAAGACCAATATGATGAGTACAACAAGACAGCAAACAAAGACAAAGGCAGGGCTATATATACACACGGTAGACAGAGGGGTGACGAGACACAGGTGAAACAAATCAAGACAGAGCACACAAGGAGAAATCAGTGAACGGGAAAACACAGGGAGTAGCACAAAACAGGAAACTGAGAACTTAATAAAACAAAACAGGAAACAGAATCCCCAGGAAAACTAATCACCAAATCATGACAAGATTAACCTTTACCGAAGTGATAGAAAGGCTAAAGTTTGGAGAACGAAAAGATCTGCTCATGATCCCAAGAAGCCATGCAAGCCAAAGCCGTTGCCACGGCTTTGGCTTGCATGGCTTCTTCTGGGACAGGCTCATTAATCCTCATTGATAATGTAACCAGTGAAGGCAGAAACATTTTATCTGCCAATTAAAAAAAAATAAAAAATCACACTGACTGGGAGATCCTTCATCACGCAGCAAGATAATGACCCAAAACACACTGCCAAAACAACAGAGGAGTTCATCAGGAGCAAAAAGTGGACGGTTTTAAACTGGCCAAGTCAGTCTCCAGACTTAAACCCTACAGAGCAGGGGTGTCAAACAGATGGCACGGGGGCCAAAGCCGGCCCGCCAGATGGTCCAATCTAGCCCGTGGGATGAATTTTGTGAAAGTGAAAAAATTACATTGAAGATATTAACTGCTGCAACTGTCATTCCTAGGGTTTACACCATTTTAGTAAGAGTTGTGGACATAACAACACTTAGACCTAGAATTAAACAGAAATTGCACTTCTTATTCTTAAGAAATATCGTTCATTACATGTTTTGTAATAGTACAGTTGATTAAATGTAAACATTTTCACAACATACTTGTTCTTCTTTGCACTAAAACAAAGTAAAACGTTTGGAGTTGTCATTATTTATAGGTTAATACACTATTGTGTTACTGGTCCGGCATCATTGAGATCAAATTGCACTGTATGTGGCCCCTGAACTACAATGAGTTTGAACCCCTGCTATAGAGCATGCATTTTACTTGGTAAAGAGAAGACTGAAGGGAGTAAAAAAAAACTGAAGGGAGTAAAGAGACTGCATTGCAAGCTTGGAAAAGCATCACAAAAGAAGAATGCAAAAGTTTGGTGATGTCAATGGGTCACAGGCTCGATGCAGTTATTGCATGCAAATGATTTGCAACTAAATACTGAGTCTTATTCAATTTAATTTATTTGAAGTCTATCTGTTCCAATACTTTTGCTCGCCTAAAAATTTGGTGTTCCGTTACTTTCATATACCATGACCTGGATGACTGAGAACCTTCACAGACATATTGCGAAGCACTTTGGGAGCAGCACCCTTCGACTAGTGGGGGAGTATGAGATGACCTTGAGGAAATCATGACTGAAGAAGCTGCTCGGATGAGCGGTGAAACGTCTTCTCAAAAAACTCCACAAGTCCAGTTGCCTTTTTTAAAAGGATATACTGTGAACTGGATGACTGAGGACCTTCACAGACTTATTATTATATAATATATATTACTATTATTATTATTTTGATGTCAGACCCAAATGTTTTCAGTCTACAGCAAAAATAAAGGAATTTGCCTCACTGTTCCAATACTTTTAGAGGGAAGTGTATTTTCATGAATTGCATGCATAAAATAAAATGGTCTGTCTGTGCCTTCACATATGAGAAATCTGTTAGTTATGCAGCAACAACGGCTGCTGGCTGCAGCTGGAACCAGTGTTGATAAAAGTCAAGTGACTAGACCACAACACAATAAACCACGGTACCACAACATTACCACAATAAAGCTGCAGGCTGTAAAACCCAAAGAACAAGCTGTAAGATGGTAAAATGCTTGTAAAATCGGAGGAGATGTGCAGTATTAGGTTATTACTTCTTTTCTGAGTTTACAAAACTGAAATGCCTTTAGAAAACACATACAAACAATCGCAGTTTGCGATGGAGAGTGACGAAGGTTTTAGCTTGGAATCCCATTTTAAAAGGCACACAGATAGAGAAGGAGTCCTCTGTGACTAGTTTTAATTGCACACACAAATAGAAACCGTTGCATACTTGTTATTGTCCAGTCCAAGGATAAGCATTCACCGTATTTGGCTTGCTTCTCTGAGAGAGGGGGGTTCGTGCAAAACGTGCAGAGGATCTGAACAGCCACCCACTGGCATTCTACACTTTGTGTGAGAGCACTACCACGTTACTGAGTGATACCGAACCTTTACCTTTTAGGGCGGCAGCCTTGTTGGTTATATGCCAAAACGTGGCTACAGAGTGTGAGGCTTTAGCAGCTAGGTGCAGTGCGCTGTGTTTGGTTTTCTGGGACAGAAAATAAAGGCCTGGTTTACCAAAAGCTCTCTCTCTCTTACTCCTTCTCTGTGTTCACTGTGAGGTTTGTCATTGAGGCTAATTACCGGCAGCGGGCTTCAAGGGTATGGAACAGATTTGCGAATCTGCGAAGTTAACGTGCAGCGTTGCCAGATGTGGCTTGTTGTGTTGCGTGGCGAGGAGGTAGAACCTGAATGCAGATGTAAGGAGAGGCAGGGACGGGAAACAAAACACCTTGAATGAAACTTCTGGAACAAAAAGCGCTGCAGGATAGGAAGGGTAATCCAAAAAACAAAAGAGAGACAAAAACTCAGGAAACCTATTTATCATGAGGAGTAGAACGGAAACACAACGGCACAACAACAAGCGGAGGAGACTCAAAGAAGGTAACACCACATACTTTAACAAATACGTCTGTTTTTGTGCTTTCCATACGATGATGAATGTGTTTTGAAGCTTTGATCGAGGCACTTGGTGCCAAATCCGGCAACACTGATTAACAATTTTTGCTTCTTTTTAATCATCGACATGGATGCAGTCTTTTGACGGCCCAGGAAGTGTGACACGCTGATCTGAAATACAAGGAACTGCCACTGTAGAAATAATTTAATAATGTGCTACAGGAAAAACACAGCTTTTACACCGACCAGCCACAACATTATAACCACTGACAGGAGAAGTTAATAACACTGACCATCTTGTGACAGTTCAGTGTTCCGCTGGGAAACTTCTGGACCTGGCATTCATTCATGTGGTTGTTACTTAGACATGTAGCACCCACCTAGACCAGAACAGACCAGGCACCCCCACCCCATAGCAATGACACTCCTTGATGGCAGCAGCCATCCCCAGCAGGATGCAGCCTGACACAGGCACACACACAAAAACACTTTAGGAACAACCGATCAAGTATCTGTGGGATGGTCCACAGAGGCCCCTCCCCTCAAAGGCTCCCCACTAACAATATTCTCTTGCCAGACACCACAGGACACCCTCAGCAAAAGAATTTCTGTCACAGCGTTGTTATTCTTAATTGTGTTTATCTTATTTAAGAGAGAAGACCGGCACATCAAAATGTCATACGCTCCAAGAGCTACTTTACATTTTGACTAGACCTCATGGTGATGCCGAGAAATGCACAGACGGTCATAATCACTGTAATTATTGTCGCAACAAAAGCCTCAGTCACCCCACGGCTTTTTCTTACAGACAACGGAACAGCGAACCCACTAAGACTCCATCCATCTGTTCCTAAACGAAATATCGAGCCCACACATCTGCTGCTGCTGACTTCAAGTTCATCTAAATGATCGGAGCTAATGATTCGATTGGATAGGAGTAAATATTTTTTGCAGACAATTAGTCTTGAAGAAGTCTCATGACCTGTTGGCAACATCAGATATACTTGACGTTATATCTGGAGAGATGAATTGTGGGCGGATGGCATTAATGTTGCTAGGTTACCAAGTCTTATCAAGTGTCTTTACAGTGAGTCAGAGTTAGTCAGCACCAAACGTCTTTTATTATCATCCCATAAAGTTCCTGGAGGTTCATACGATTTGAAAAGCTTTCTCCTGCAACAAACACATTGATAATGAGATGTATTTAGGCCATGGGTATTCTGACCATATCTTGGCTGCTGCAAAAAAAGTAGTAAAAACTTTGTTGATGATTGCTACCATTGCTGTTATTTATTTATTTTTTTTTAAAAAATGTCCATTTCCCACTTTGAAAACCACTTACAGGCTCTGAGTGAAGGCTCCCCCTGAAGGAGGATGGTAGTATCTTTGACCCACTCTCCCCTGCTGAGACTTATTCCAGTAAAAATCTGAATTTCTGAATAAAAATGCTTCATCTAACCACCTCAGCCAGAAGAAACTGGCTGCATCAGATGGAATTTTCAATCACATTGGAAGGGGTTGGGTGAAACTTTGATAATCTGCTCAGTGGTGAAATATGAGCTCCTAATATCCATGTAAACCAGGTTAAGGGGGCCACATACAGCACAATTTGATCTCAAGCGAGCCGGACTAGTAACACAAAAGCACAATAACCCCTTTGTTTTAGTGCAAAGATGTACAAGTACATTAAGAAAATGTTTACATTTAATGAACTATTTGAAATGAAGTGTAATTTTAGTGTAATTTCAGCACATTAAAGCCACCGGCTGTTTAGTTCTGGGTCTAAATGTTGTGTTATGTCCACAATTCTTATTGGACAAATTTTATTGGGCCAATTTTATTGAAATATTACAGTCAATGTCTTCTATGTAATTTTCGCACTTTGCAAGTTTATCACGTATGGCCAGATTGGACCATCTGGCAGGCCGGTTTTGGCCCATGGGCCGTATGTTTGACATCAACGGTGTAAAAAAAATTAACGTGATTTTTTTCTGTCTGGTTGGAATAAATCAGTTCTATTGAAAAACAACCAGTCGTTCAAAGAAGAAGAAGCGTCTGAGAAGATGAGCAAAGCCGGAATCCATGTGGACACCAACGCTGAAATCGTAGCTCCATCTTGGATATCTTCTTCTTATGAATTAATTTGGCTTTGTCCATAAAGTCTGGAATAAAATCTTCTTCTTATTTCAGGCAGATACGATGCTCCACATTGGGCAGAACCACTTGGCGGGAGTTAAAAAAAATTCTATTGTGATTGATTGGTTCGTGTAAAAATATATATATATATTGTTATTTCTCTTACTTTGCGTCCATGTAAAGGGTTAAGTCGGGATCTCTGATCAGAATGATTTAAAAAGGTTAAGTGCAACCGATAAAGCCCGGTCACAAATGTTACTCAGTCACATACGTTACCCCTCCTTGACCCCAGCTACTTCTTCCTCATAATGTTCTATTGATTTTCACTCAAGGTAGATTGAGTGTCCGTATGTCCTGGACTAGGATCTCGCTTTAATACTTCATCAGGAATAAGTGCCATTGTGTTGAAGCTTTAGATTCACCACCGTGCGTCCCGCAGCATAACCTACCACATTAACTGCGCACGACATTTTGCTTTTGTTAGTACGAGAAACATATGCGCTGTACGTCATCGCATGTAGAGGTTATATTATACAAGACTTTGTGTATGTTTGTGTATGTTCCTTACAGCCTGCAGCTGTAATAACAGAGTCCAGGGTCTGCTCAGGCTCAGGCTCTCAGGCCCGAGCGGGGCTTCATTCAGTGCTAACTCGCTTATCGCTGTTCTCTCTTGCCTTCCCTAACGCCGTGCAGCTGTGAGGCCCGCTAATTAAAACCTGACAGGAGGATCTGGCGCTCTAATGTGATCATGTGTGCAAGGGAGCACGTACCGGGTGACACATGCACGCGCGAAGCCACTTATCTCTACGTGCGCAAGCGTGCTCTCGGTACATACAGTGCATACATCCCCGGGGCTGCGTGTCTGGATCTCTGGTTCATTGTGTAAAGAAGTTTTGGATGATAAACACCGCAGGGCAACACTGGTTTTCAGAATAAAAGCCTCTACCTGAAGGCCATGCTCCACTTAGAATAATAAGCTTACCTCCTTGCTATTGACAATAACTCCACCAAATCTGCATTAAAAAAAAATCTCATCAAAACTGTCAGTTAAAATGAAGAGAGACTAAAGAAATCTGACCCAACATACACCAAAACAAAGAGCTGCGTGTCTTGAGCTCCAAGAAATAACATTCCTATAAAACTTCATCAGAGTCAAAAGGAGGGAGCAGGGGGTGTGGATGGCGAGCATGCAAAGCAGTCGACTCTCACGGCAGAGGCTGGGGTTTTTTTTTGCATCTCGATTTCCATCTGTTGTTATGTTTAGGCAACAAAAGCGATTTTGTTGAGCTCAGTCACGTTGTGTTTTAAGTCAATGACCTGGCCTTGATGGGGTAAAATGGGGTAAAACATTTATAGTTGCAGTTTAGTTAGACAACTAAGCCTTTTTTTGGGGGGGGCTCATTTTCACTATACAAAAGGTCAGAAAATGTCCTGTGAGTAAGTGCTTTTGCTCATTTTTTCCAGAATACCCTGAGCTTTTGATATCTGGCAGTTATTACCACCAATTTACAGTATGTTATAAGAGTGTAATAACCTTCGAGTACAGGCACAAGTGAAATTACCGTAATGACACCATATTGGCTGTGAAGCGCAATGTCTCAGCTTTCAGAAACACTTGGAGTTTTTCTGATAGCACAAACCACGATGTAATTACGGTAATTCGAACGTGCCCCCGGCGACCCATAAGTGAAAAATTATAAAAATAGATAAGGAAAGACTACACAGGGTTGCCAGATCAAGCTGTTTCACATCCAGTTGGCCGGTTTTGAATTTCATTTTCTGGGTAAACGTCAACTTGATCAGGAGAACAAACTTTGGGCTCATCTGGGATGAATGTAAAGCTGGTTTGAAACAAAACCAATGGTGAATTTACCCCTCCTAAGAAGTGCGTGCATGCATGCGAGCACTGAACGTGCTTGAGCCGTCATCGGTGGCATCGTAGTCACCAGATGTGAGTAGTTGTGGTGGTTGGCTGCTGCGGTTTGTTGCTGGATTATTTCCAAGCTTGGACTGCATTGTATTTTATGACAGACTACAATAGTGTAAACAATCTGGGCAGTCCAAACACTAATCATAATATCAATCTAGTATTTTGGCAGTTTTTGGACAGCCAGCTTTTGGGCTGGCAACCGTCAGCTGTCAATGCAGTGAGTTTAACTGTGAGATCATTTGTGTTCTTTTCTATATTTAAATTGTTAGACTCATTCAGTTGTGCTTCATCCTGCACCACTTTCTGATCAGTGTGATACAAACGGCTTTAAGCAATCTGCAAGCTTTTTTTTTTTCTTCTTTAAATAAGACCACTCACCAGACATGAAAACTATTTTGAAAAACAGAAACACCAGTCAGTGGACACCTGCCGCGAGCAGTGACTGAGCCCTTAATGGTAGCTGTCTGGGTGAAGCAGAGGCTGGATTGAATGCACTTTATGGACAATTGCATTACTTTCTCGCTCGTTACACAGCTCCAGAGCCAGTGTGTGCATGTGTGGATGTGCAACTGTGGACCTGTGTGGCTGTGAAGTCTGCCTTTAATTTGTCAGTCAAGACTTTTGCTATTTATGCTGATATTGATTTTATTGGAGGACTGGTGAAGTTATGGTTGTTGCACAGTTTTTAATCTGCTATTTATCATTTCTGGATCTAAATTTCCAGTTTATCAGATTTACCAGTAACAGACTGAATAGAATACTGTGTGGGGTTTTTTGTTTTTGCTTCTCGCTTGCAGCATCCTTTTAGGAATCCCATTATCGAACATATTGCGACTTTGGGGAACATAATGTGCAGGTCTGGCAACAAATCCATTTATATTGTGTCCCAATTTATAATGAAGAGAGGACTTCCTGTCTTATCTAACATGCACTGTAGAGGTGAGAAAGAAATGTGCGAACAAATTGTAAACCTTTCATTCTACTAACGAAAGATGATCTTTTCTCCATGTTATGCTCTCATACCCCTGACATCCTAAAAGCCTCAGCCTGACCTCATTATGTCATTGGAGTGTGCGTGTGTGTTGTGAGTGTTGGAAACGTACGGGTAGGCTAAAAGGACAGAACCAAACTGGAACGTGGAGTGCATGGGAAGGAGAGCAGAGAGAGACTGATTGAGCAGGCAGAACCTATGTAACCTTGGCACTCTGGGCGCCACAGGTGCTCCAGATCACATCAGTCGGCTACCTGCAGCACAGGCAAACCGAGGTTACTCCCGTATCATCCCCGTAAGAAGAAACCAGGGATCATCAGAGTAATTTCAGTACGGTTGAAGAAATATTGTCCATGTAAATATAGCATAGGCTGTATATAAATATGGACAATGCATCCCCACTTCCTTGCATTGGCCAAAACAACGCTATTTTCTCGGGGAAATCTTGCTAGTTTGGAGCCAGAGTCTGCGCAGTACGGTCCGAGAGTGGAGCCATGTGGAGCCACATTATCGATGACCCGCCCACACTTCCTTCAGACTCACTTTTCATTTAATTAATACTGCACTCTGCTCTACCTCCACCAGTCACAAGTAAATGTTGGATTATAGATACTAAGATAAATATTTATTTATTTAATTATTTTTTACTCTCACGGCCCTACGGGACCACTTCACGGAGCGGTTTGTAGTCTGCACGATGTCACATTCTGTTTCTATAGCATCAAATAACTAAAACGAAATTTCTCCTAACTTCTGTTAACTACCTAAAATGACTGAAACCAACACAAAATGTATTTGACGTGTACTTTCGTGTTTTAATTTGGCTCGAATCCCATCCACTAACATGTAGGGGGTGGAGCCTATAACCTATACTGCAGCCAGACACCAGGGGGCGCTCTGCTTGCTTTGGCTTGATTTTTGAGGAGGTCTTCTGCCGTCCAGCTTTATACTGTCTATGAAATGTAGCTACAGCTACTGTTGAGTGAATGTTATCCATGCAGCAGTGACAATCCTAGGTTCTGGGGGGCCTCAGGTAAAGACACACTTGTCGTATACCATAGTCCAAACTAGCGAAATCTGTCAAGGGGTTGTTAATGATTGTCAGGCGGCTTTCATGGGTTTAAGAAGGTTTATTCAATTCAATTCAATTCAATTTTATTTAGGTGACAGCGGCAAGAAGAAACCTTGAGCAGAACCCAGCTCATATGGAGGGACCCCTCTGCTTGAGGCCGGCTGGGAAGAGACAGAAAAGAGAAGAGAAAAAGAGTTTATAATTGCCGTTGCAATATAAGCCAAAGGGTAGTCATCTGGAGCCTCCCTTTCTCATTTTTTCTCCCCACGGGGCCCCACACAGTCGCCCAGCTTGCCTGTCCTGGCGGTGTGCCCTTGTTAATCAGACAATGACATGCAGCTGGTCGCATGTAGGCGACAGACCAGGAGTTGAAAAGCTGATAAGGGGCAGGTGTGAAGCTCTGACAAACTGCTTGTCGGGCAGGTGAGACAATCATGACGGGCTCCGGCAAATAAAAGGCCTTCCTTCTCCACTACAGTCTGTCACCACGCATTAAGACACAGCTGTGAAGTAGCACTCCACACTGAAGGGTGAGATAGCAATCAGCAGGTAAACTCTAAGCCTCGCTCTCTGCCAGGAACAATACATCTGTCACCGTGGAGACAGAGAGACACTCAAAGTCAAGTTTTATTAAGTACTAAGTTCCTGCAAATTTGAAAAGCAGTAATGGTGTGATTTCAAAAGCGTGTTTGTTAGCTCAATCCCATTACTATTTATATATGGGAGTGCAGTTTCTACAACATCTCCTTCATTCTCTGACACAAGTGCCGGCTGTTACGTTTTCATATGTAGGTCAGTATCACAGCAGACTCGCCGAGGGTTCGCTTTCTCGCCACGCCATCTGGCTTTGGGTTAATATGGCAAACTCTCAGTGGAGGCAGGCAGTCTGGAGAAGTGGTCATCTTCGCTCTCAGTGTGTAACAGCAGCTGCTAACTCCATAAGTTACTTTCCATTTATTTTCTCTGAGTTATTTTTATGCCAGGTCATGTGAAAATAGCAAAGGAACATTAAAAAAAAAATACAATATGTGACGCCAAAACCTTACAGGGGTATAAGACTCAGTTACTGTCTATGTTTACATGGATATTAATTCTACGGGTAGATGGAAATAATTCTGATTATAGATTCCACTGTAATTTACACGAGTGCTAAATTAAAAGAAATCTGATTAGATATGAGTTTACATGCCATAACCTTATGAGACCCTGCGTCCTCATATGTGGACATTACGTTTTAGGTTTGTGGCAGCTTATTCTGCTTTAAGCTTCATTTAGACCTGTTCTCCTCATAAGTAGATGCTTTTGTCTGCCACCTAGTGGTAGCAAATGGTCAATACACTAGTCAGTGTAAAAACTTGATAGCGGGAATTTCAGCGGATTTGTTCTACAACCGATCACAGGACAAAAGTGGACAAGGTACAAAACCTCATCACATTTTACGGTTGAAACTTGTTTATTTATTCTTATTAACTTTTCTAGTTTGATATGACACGGATATTTAACAAATTCTATCAACAGTAACAAGCTACAACGTTGCTAACTAGCATATACTCGTTTTAGGACATTGGGAGTTCATTGCCTGCAATTCTGTCTCTCTACTTTGGAGAAATTAAAAATGCACACCAAACAAAAGCTCAGGTCTCATGAGGTTAAAACATAAATCGCAATCTAAGTTTTTTTTCTGCGTGGAATCTGCTTTTTTTGGCACTCATTTTGCAAGGTTGTTGCACACATCAATTCTGGCATTGTTCCCTTATTCAAACACTTGTTCGAACAACTTGTCTTTTAGTTACTTACATTTTTTTCCTATCACCTGATGCTTGTGCACAGAAAGAAAGCCTTAATTCATAAAAGGGGAAAATCCATTGGATCAAGAGTTCAAATGGTTACTTGGCACTAATGTTTTCTATTGATAAATTACATTACATGCTTTACATTCAGGCTATGTCAGATCTGATGGAAGTGGTTACGCAAGGCATTTTTATTGCGATTAAAAGTGGAATACAAGTGGTCCTTGATTGAGAGAAGGTAAAATAAAATTTGTTTCATAGTGGGACTTTTATAACCGTCACAAAACAGGACAATAGAAACATGCAGCTGCAAAAAAAAAACTGCCGACCACCACTGCCTCACTGTGCACCATGGAGGGGTCTGCCACCTCCACAGGCTCAACAGGGCAGCCCAGAACAGAGCCGGAGCTTCTTCACCAGTCTGTTCAGTCTCTTTTTATCTGCCGCTGAGATGATGCTGCCGCTCCAGCAGACCACTCCGTGGAAGATGGCCGATGCCACCCAGAGTTATAAAAGAACTCAGGACTGCTCCCTCCACTCTGAAGGACCTAAGGTCTGTTGTTGTTGTGAGCTGTGTGAGGTGAATGAGGTGAGCTCTTTCAGGTGTGGAAGTGTATAGTAGCTGTAGAAGTTCATGCAGTAAAAGTGTCTGTACGTCTTAGTGCACTCTCACGAACCTGTTGTATTTGCAGAAATAAAGATTGGATCATTTCCTTTTTGTCCTGCTGCTCGCCCCTTTCCTCTGCTGTTGTGCAGCATTGGTTTCAGCCTCCCGTCATGGAAATTGTTTGAGAGTCGCTAATGCTCGGAATAATTAAAGACTCGGATCCATTTTCATTTCATGCAGCATGGCAGAAGGACGGGCATTGTTTTCAAAGAAGGAGGTCAGAGGTCTTTTATTACACCATTATACAAAGAGAGGAACAACAGCTGACAGCTTACTTATCAAAGCAGTGATAATGTTTCTGATTCACAGTAAATCACATTTTTGCCTACTCCTACATACAATTTTTTCCTCATGCATTTTTGCACAGTTCACGCTGCTACTGACCTCTCTGATACAGCAAATTGCAGAAACACTAAAAGCTGGAAAATCAGGTACTATTTGTTAGAGCGCACACGTGAATGTAATTTTCAAACCGTCCTCTCTCACCGCTGCTTTTATGATGAGTGAAACCTCTCGTTTTAATGACACTGAGGTGAAAATTGCCATCTGCCATCAGAGTTAACGGTTCTCTATTTTATTATGATGATCAGTCACTGGAAAGGCACATGATTCCACATAGTGGTCTAACAGTCAGTCAGATGGTTTTTCTGGGGCTGGAACGTGTCCATTCTTTCTGAGTATGTTTGCCTCACATGAAGTAAAGATCAAGTTCAAGATCAAGAGTTTCCAACATGTGTGTTGACTGTGAGTGCATTGTATTTTGTGTGTGCGCTCTTGTGCAGCTATCTTTCTGAGGACCAGATTGAGTTTTACACCATCAGAGTGAGGGGCTGTTTGAGGGTTAAGGCTTGGTTTTAGGCTAAAGGGTACAATTAGGTTATAGGGTTAGGGCTAGGCACTTAGTTGAGATGGTTAGGGTAAAGGTCTAGGGCAGGGGTGTCAAACTCATTTTAGTTCAGGGGCCACATACAGCCCAGTTTGATCTCAAGTGGACCGGACCAGTAACATTATTACAAAACCACTGCAGCCCTTCTTAGTTAATTGGTGTATTGTACCAAACCATTGGCGCAGATGTTGGAGCCCATTTGGATCCACTTGACAGTATCTTAACAGTACTCACAATTCCTGGGATTCAGAGCGTTGTTAGATATATATATTTGGCAAACCCCTCCTTCAGCAGTGTTCCATCGCTGTGGTGAAGAAACACGTCCTCAACCGCCGTCCACATTCGTAAGCATCCAATAGGTTCTCAGTAGCTTGGTGCAGTAAGTGTTTCCCAAGAACAGGCCTCTCATGCTGCCAGCACGAGGAGCTGACTATCAACAGTCCACATTGTGGTCACGGTTGAGCATCAATTAAGTAGAATTCCCAACGGAAAAGGCTCCCAGAGAGTGTCCAGTTTCTCCAGAAAACAAATACACTAAGTCGTGCAGGCAGGCACGTAACTAAATCACACTAACTAAGTTTTAGCATTGACTTTCTGTCTCGCTCCGTCTCTTTCCTCTTGGTCCCACCCACCTGGTTACCCAGTAGGTTAACTTGAACATCGCTAATTGTCTAATCAAACAGATTGACACCTGTCAATACCATTAACGCCACAAGAAAATGGTGCGTTCGGGAACCACGCTGAACATGGGACATTCCATATACTTAATGAACTGTCCCAAATACCAGTAATCTTCTATGTAATTTACGCATTTTGCAAATTCAACCTCGGGCCAGAATAGATTCTCTGGTGGGTCGGTTTTTGACACCCCTAGACTCTAGGGAATGCAAATGAGCCTCCTCAGGCCTCTTCAGCCATGTCTTTTTATCCACATTTTGACTAATGTGTGTGACTAATTGGGGTAATTAGGCCTAGGACGCTTGCACTGCTACTGCAGGGCCAATGGGGACACAGAGTGACATGACAGGCTCAACAAATATTGTCTATGATAACAGAGCCACTGCTGAATGAAATCTGAAGTTTGCCAAGCTGAATACATAACTCAGAACAGATTCAGACGATGATGCTGACGCTAGTATGTCTTCTTGGTCAGATCACTCATATTTAGAGATTTAGATGCATGCGTCTGAGTCTGATTTCCATACCTCTGTCTCGTTCATTCATCCTTTTTTTTTTTTTTTTTTTTTTTTTTTTTTTTTTTTTAAAGGGAACAAGTCAAAGTCCACCTGCAGTCACCTAGCAACTGTGCTCTCACAACTTGAACCTGAATGCCAAACGTAATGTGCACTCTCCACGTCTGGGGGAAGCCCTTTAGGGCTGCATCAATTTGATGTGGAGAGAACAAGCAGCTTGTGAAGCACTCATAGTTCCTTCACTCTAGTCCAATTTAAAGTAAGCAGTCTGTGTGCTTCTTAACTTCTGTTTTTCAGCTCAGACCTTGACCGACTTGGGGCTGGACTGAGGACAGAAACCTTTTGGGTGTAGCTTCGTCAGCGGTGGATCTCGCTGCCAGCCGCAGATATCGCTGGGAAACATGACAGAATGTTCTAGCATACCATTCTTGGAAGTGTATAAAAAGCCACGAGAACTCTTTTCCGTATAAACGCTGTCCGTGTCTTGTTGAATGAAGCCTTCTTTAACGAGGAACTGAGCGAGTGACCGGCTTCCTGTGTGCTCACCGATCCGGCAGCACCCACACCCCATGCCTTTTAATGATGCTTAATGCTTGACACAAACAGCGCCGTATAGTTTTATGGTCTTAATCCATCAACTGGGAGTATTTTGGACTCTGGGGATTACAAATTTTCATTTTCCCAAGTCTAGTTAGAAACTTGACTGTATATAATTTCCATATAAATGCTCAAAGTGATGACCACATTAAACTTACATCCAGGTTTTATTTCTAGATCTCAAGTCTGATCACTGTTTTTGCTCCAGGAGACGGATGTTTTCGGGTCTGCTGGTGCTTAGAGGTTTAATCATTAGTGCTGGCAAAGCAGAAGAAATGAATCATTCCATAAAAACCTTATCACAGAAACCTTATCGTGTCAGAGTGAAATTCTTCTTTATCTTCTGGAACATTTGGCAGAAAACCAGGTCACGTATTAGGTGAAATAAATAATAATAGATGACAGAGACTGCAATCAGAATACTAAAGTCTAAATATCCACATATTGGTTTCAAGGACGGTAATCAATCATGTTTGCGGATGTAAACTCACCATCCTGGGAAAGATTCAAACTTTCTAACATGACATAATATCAGAGTTCAGTGATACGATACTACCAGGCCTCTGTAAATGTGACAGTGTACCGTAAATGTAAAAGCTCAGCAGAACATTTGTCAGAAATGTCACTAACCTCCTTCGGGGACCAAAGGCATCTGACCTTTTTCCATCTATTTCTAGGAAGCGTAGTAGTAACGGATGCGTCCATGCAAGCTTCTGACAGTGTTTGTGTTGGCAGCCGCTCTCTCAGCTGCATCTGTTTCCGCTCGGTTTTTCACTCCTCCCTGACGTTTCTTGGTGATGGACTCTTCACATGTGTGATTTGCTCCTTAAGCCAACTCACTCTTAGAAGTGATAAATTAAAAAAAAGAAGAAGAACAAAATAAATGCATAAAGTAATCTGTTAGAGGTATTCTCCTGAAAGTCTGAGAGCTTTGTCTTTGCTTTTCAGTGCCGTTTTTCTGTTATTTACACAACTAACTCCAGAAGTACCTCTGAAATGTTGGGACAAATGTTTTGCCAAACACATTGTCCCACTATTCCATAAAACAAATTCAAATAACCCCCCAGTGTTAGCTGGAAAGGTAGCAGGAGATTCTGTCCTTGTCGCCCCACTTGCTGTTTTGTTCCTGGTTAGTAGTTTAGTCGGGCCCTTTGGGGCAACAGCATTGAGGCCACATCAAATGCATCCTCAAGGAGGCACCATCCAAAAGACTCACACAATTGGGTATTCCAAATCTGGTTGATATTTTGTCTATAAAATCACAAAATGATGAGAGTCTACAGCATTTCCTGCAGATTTTTGAAACTATACACACTAAAGGCTCTTTTGGAGTACTGCGGGACATAGACACCGTAACCTACGTACGTAGCCTTCGCCGGTGCGAGCCATTCATACTTGTGCGCTCGTCAGTCTGGCTCACTCTGTAAAAACACTACCATCCAAACGCTAGTCGGCGCTGTGTCTTTTTTGCCAGTCGAGTTAATTTTTGTTTCTACTTCTTGCTTCACTGTCAACAATGGCGACTGAAACTTTTGCTGAAAGTTCCTTTCCTAACCTTTCGTCGTTGAGGTCCATCCTTATGGATATGGTGCTAGGGTCTGCGTATGCTCTGCGCAGAAGCCTAAACTGCCTATTACAGTTCCTCTTACATGCCCACACAGTATGGAGGTCTGGTAAGTATCATTGTATTAATATTGGGATTTTCTACCTGGAAACCCTCTGGTTCATGGACCACAGGCTCTACCTTCTGAGCCAAAACCGCTCTAAATTGACAATGCTAACACTTTGCTCTTTAGAAGGTAAAGCGTTTACCAGCTTCATCATGTTCTCGTTGATGGACTGGCGACCTGTCCAGGGTGTACCCCCACCTCTTGCCCGATTACAGCCTGGATAGGCTCCAGCAGACCCCCGTGACCCTAAACAGGACTAAGCGGGTGTAGAAGATGAATGAATGAATGAATGTTCTCGTCCAACTGAAGGCACGATTGTCTCAAATCGGGTTTTTCTTGTGTTCTTAACCAGAAACAGGGCTGTTGTGCAGTGCAACCATCATTTCCAAATCCATGTGACTTTTCCGTCGCTCTTGATCCACACTCATCATGATTCTGCGCAAGTAGGATTCAGACCTCCTAAAGCTTTAGATGAAATCAATCTCACCGAAGCCATTCACGCCAGGATGCCACTACTACCGGTTTCAACTTTGCATTCACACGCTGGCAATTGCTCCGGAGAAGCTGGTTTCATCCTCCTCATCCTCATTTATCAATGGAACCGCAAACGCTGACTTCTGTGACCTTCATGATGATTTCCATCATGCGTTACCTCTTTAGTGTCTCAGTTCAGGACCGTGATTAGTTCACTCTTGGGCTCTAAAACATCTAGCTTGAACGTGGCGTTCTTGTTGCTAACCCCTGGTGTTTAGCTCTAAACGTGCATGCAGCTGAAGCTCAAGAATGACTCTTTGTGTGGACAACCATTGTAATATCTAATGAAGAAAAACAAAGTGACAATTGGAAGTCATGATGTTTCCTCTTTTATAACAGTAAAAAGACTCCGGGAAGAGTCTCTGTCAGCTCTCCATTCAAAGATTCATTAAAATTCCATTGTTGTCTCTTAGAATAACTTAGAAGATATTTACACGTATAAATAAATACATCTTCAGGTATTGTATGCATATATATATTTTATGTGATCGACTACAAAACGTACATGAGAGGCTACATGCAGTAATGCATACTCAGCACTGTTAAAGCCCTTATTGTTTTTTTCGCATTGATTGTTGACTTAAGACACTTTAGGTTATGACACCAGACTGGCCAATCTGCGCCATAGTAAACCCTCGTCAATGCCGTTGAAAACTGAAATAAATTGCAGTGATTTCTTTGTAGATTGATTGATTCCAGATTGATAATACGTTGAAAAGTTGAAGATCAGCCGCCCAGATCAGACGAATGTTTAGTTTTGTGTGGCACATGCTGCATTTTAGGTAACAATAAGGACTTGTAACATGCTGAATATATCGATAATATTTGTGCTGATTAAGACACAAAATGCGTTTGTTTTAAGAAAGAAAAAAAAATCAGACAAGAGTAAATATAGTCACACTTGATTGCTACATTCAGCTAAATGTATGTAGTTAGGAAACACTGCACATCGACACCAAATCCACCAATACATCCTTTCACATCTCAGCCGAGCGTTAGCTGGTGAATACCTGTGTTTATTACGTTATAAAGGAGTGAATAATAATAACTTGTGGTTGAAATTATGAAACAAAAACCTGTGAAATATGCACGTTTATTATCTGATTTTGTACGTACTTGTTTATTGATTTAAACGCTGTGATGAAATGATTCTCAGTCTCCACTAGAGGGATCGCCAAGTGCTGCCAACTTGCAGATTCTGTCTCCCATGCTTTTTCATTTGCACTAAAACCAGGACCTCTTTAGTGACTCCCTGGTATTACCGCATGGGAAAAAGACCCTTCTCTTTGTAAAAACCACTGCCCTGTTTACTTCTTTTTTTGTTTTTTCTGAGATCCCCTCCTACTTGATATTCCCATCTTATCAACTTGCAGTTCAGCGGTAGCCATGGAGCTAGACCACTGGGCCAACTAGCCAGCACTGTCCTCAAGAATAGCTCTCACAGGATGCATTTAACAACCTAAAAGGTGGCGTTTGGTGACAATCCTAAATTTAGCATCTACGCCGCGAGTGTGAGAGAGTGGAACAGACGAGAAGATGTTTGATAACCATAAGCCATGCATTGATACTATTTCAGTATGGTACAGATTCTTTTATTAAAAGGAGAAAATATTTGGTCCATGCGGGAAATCATTACAGGGAATTCACTCACCCACTATTCCCGTAGAGAGACAGAAGACGTCTTTCCCAAGCACTGAAAATAACATTAATACTTTTGAGCCTTTTTTGAGAAAACTACAATTCATTTCACAATGAGTCTGACATCCGTCTGTACCACACAGACCATACCAATGGACACTGCACAAGGACTGAACATTTCTGTTTTATAAACTGAATCTTGAGGTCAAAGTACTTCCTTGACAAAACTGCAAAAAGGTTTTCGATTTAGCTTAGACTGTGTATTGAAAAGTATCCACCAGTTTGTATAAAGCGTGGCAGCATTTAGGCCTAAGTGAGCCAGGCCCGAGGTGTTCAGTAAATGTGAATAACGTGCATAATTAATACCTGTGACGATATATTATTACAAGGCGATGAAGCCGTTTCGGGGAACCAGTGGAGTGCTGGTGTACAATTCAATTGTACCCCCCGATTAAAGTTATACTTACAGTATGTGTTGTGATACTGTAGCTAGTATGTGCCAGGCTCTGCTACACCTGGGGTGCAGGTTTTTAGAACTGCATGTAAGTAAGTAAGTATTCAGGCTGTGCGAGCACTGTAAAATTGTAGCTGGTCTACTTTGGATGTTTTAGGTTTTCCACACCACATTGCGTTAATCTTGAAGACCAACAAATGGCGGCCAAGGAAAATAATCAAGTCATCATCTCCTTCTCATGCAGCAGGCCAGCATTACTTGAGCGAAGCTGCTCTGTGTCCGAAAGTTACTCTAGGAATAGGCTTCAAAATGAATTGCAGTCAATTGGGGGGGGGGTCACTGACACATAGAGGTGAATCTGTCCGACAAACTTGATACTTAGACAAGTGTCGTGTTTTCAAGGGACGATTGCGAAAGCAAAACTTTTTATGTGCATGAAATACTTGAACAGATTTTGAGGCCTAATTGAAAATCTTGTGTTTGTTTCAGCGTGTGTTCCTGTATTTCTTCCTTTTGTGTGAGAACCAATCAAGTTTTTTACGTTTTTATTTCTTCAATTGAAGTAATCACTTCTTTAAAGGACGAGGAATTTCGTCAAGGCTCCTAATTAGGATGGAAATTCAGGAACATGTATGTGTGTGTGTTTGTTGCGGGGGAGGGGGGATGGTGCAATTTCAAAAGGCAGTTTGTCTCTTTAGATGAATTCAAATTTTTTTTTTTTTTTTTTAGATTTAAAATTTCTTGCCCCTCACATTTTGGATTTTGTCAAATAAAAGTCTTCAAGCTGTCTTACACAGTGGTCGTTTATTAGAAATATTTAATCCTGATTTTTATCATGTTAAGAAACTGCTGTTTGAAACTAACCCCCACCTCCCCAGCCCGGCTCCACAGACTCCTGCTTAGTTGACCAGGAGCTCCTGGTACTGCTCGGACCGCAGGAAACGACTGAAGGAGTCTTTCTCCATCAGGGCGAAGATCCTCTTCTGGGCCAGGTCGAAGGTTCCGGGGGAGAGGTCCACCAGGTTCCTCAGGGTCACATCCTTGGTGAAGTGGTCGATGTTCACCTGTCGAGGGGGAAGGGGGAAGATCGGATGTCAGATGCGGGATAAAGAAACATGAATACCAATATCACAGCTTAAAACATGCTTGAAATGTTACTGGACGATTTAATTATCGACGGCTGGTTTGAAGGTTTGAAGAGTCCAGTTGTTAATTGATCTGTTGTCCAAAAACAAGACCTCCCACAAGTGGAATCAATAAAACAGCTGTGCTTCTCTCCCTACTACTACCGTGGTACGTCAAAATGTCTGCCACGGGAAAGGTCAACACGTTTTCCTCCTTCTTGCAACGTCAAATACTGACACCTTGTCAAAGAGACGCATCGAATTTGCAGGCAACTCCGATGTTAACCCATCTAATGCAGTGTAGATGAGATGAGGTCAGTGTGTCCACTCTGAAACATAAGTCACTGAAATTTCTCTCAAGAAATTAGGGTTCATGTTTTTTTGTCAGAGTTTAGTAGATTTAGAAAACTAAAAGATTTTGGTTTTGGGTTCGAACTGGACCACACATTAGAAGGAGCAACAGTGACAACAGAAGCGCGGAACATCTGGCTACCGTCTCATGGCATCCAATTCTGCCACTGCTGTTTTCACATCACTTGCAAATAATGCGCATCTCTGCGAGACCAGATGATGAACACAGGCTCGAAAAACAAGCTCCATTCTCTGTATGCCAGAAGGTAATTCCAAAGAAACCAGATACAACTGATTTAAAACAGTCTGTGACTGATCTTAGCTGAAAGCTGGACTTGACCGTATTACATGGACGTCTTGTAAGTGGCAATCCCAGGTTCATGGGGGCCACAGACTGAAGTCCCTGCAGCGTTCAGAAGGCTGCAGTTTGGTGAAAAGAACAGCATGTCCCTCAGAAATGTAGTGAAGTAGCAGTAAAAACTTTCTGAGCATGTGAGTGTTTAGCACCTGCGTGCTCTCGTGCCTGTGCCGTTTCAGTGGCATGCAGAGCCTCGAAACGTTCTCCTCGTGCAACCTCATGTGTTTACAATCAAGCTGGCCCGTGTTTCTCCTTTGCACACATTTGTGCGCTGATCAGATAAAGACTCTCACTCCTTAGGACTTATGCAAATCGTTAAACGGACTTCTAGGCTGTCTGCAAATATTTACCCATTCTCTTCTTTTGAGTAAACCGTTACAGGGAGTGAAATGTAAAAATTTGGACTGCATTAGTCATGTTGACAAAGCCCTTGCATTTATGCACTGCCAACACACCTAGGGCACAAAACATGTGAATTTAGCACGAAGGGAACAGAACAAAAATGGGATATATAATGTAATTTCCTTGCAATCATTACACTACTTCATGGCTGTGGTTAATTGTGGCAGCACATTATTCATATTTTAACACAAACTTCTACTATTAAATTATATACAACTAATGTGCAAATGTGCAACTGTGGTTTCATATTAAACTAAGTGAGCTCAAAACTGAAACACACGGTGCCCGTCGTGTGAAGCCGCCCTCGTCTGAGTGACGAGAAGATGAACTACTTGTATTTCCCTGTGGGGTTGAGTTTACATAAAAAGGAGAAGTCAGCGGAGAACCCTGACCTCTCTGGGTCCCTCGGACTGGATGAAGTCCTCGTAGATCTTCTTGGCCTTGGCGGCCATCTTCACGGGGTTCTTGATCTTCTTGAACTCCTCGCAGGCCATCCAGAACTCGATGTTCTCATCACTGAACTCGGACTGCAGGAAGCTGCGGAAAGCAGCCAGGCCGTCTGATGGAGAGAGACGGGAGAAGGTCAGAGAGAGGAGATGGGGTAAGTGTCTCAATGGCAGTCTGAGAAGGACAGAAATTAACTCAAGAGCAGACATGTGAGAGTGGTGTCACATTCCCAGAAAGGCCACAGGAAGGCGAGCTCAAGAATGAAAAGTCACGTAATGCATCATATTCTTAGAGCACGTCATGTAATTTGAGAAGCCCGTAAATCACTTTGGGTGAGCCTTCATTTGTTAAAATGTTATATGACCACATGCGGATGTGTTTTCAGTGAGATGACACTCAGAGAATAATCATCAGACCATCTGCCATCCCACTAAATTATAACAATGAACTGAAATATGAGCTTTCATCCCCGACAGCTGTTATTTGGAAAAATGTGTCCTACGCATCGCGGCAGCAAAAAGAATAAATGGGTCACGGCATGCTTTGTTTTTTATATCTGCTCAGAATGCATAAAATGGGCACCATCATTTCTGCAGCACATCCTATGTAAGAAATGAGGAAATAAGAAAAAAAATGAATCCTAAAACTAAAAGCAGACGCGGTCCTTAAAGAGAGATGGAGATGCATGTTTGGTATCCGATATAAAATGAGTAAAAAAAAAAAGTAAAGCAAGTAAAAAGTAACAGCAGATTCAAAAAATAAAGTTCTATTTAGATGAAAAGCTGCAACAAACGTTTTTTTTCGTGCAAACTCAAAAGCACGGCGCTGGTCCCCAAATAACGGTCCGATACAGCGCCCGATAAAACAAACACTCAATTTCGGAGCAGGCCATTGTAGTTTGACACAATGCCAGAGAAAGGTCCCATTGTCTGAACGAGCATGTGCTGCAGATGATAAGCGTTCTGCCGCGGCCTCGGGCTTTTATCTCCCATCTAAATGGCTACTTTGGTTTGGGAATAGCACCGAGTTGTAATCAAGCAGCGGCTTTCTTTTTTTTCTTTGAAAGACCTTTAAGTACAAGGACACACAATAAGAGAAGCACATGCACAGGCACCGATGACAAGCTGTTTGCGTGTCGGAGCTGAAGCAATGAGAAGTCTGTGCCTCGAGTGAAAGTTGGGATTAGTTTCAAGTAGTAGTTTCTCAAAAGAAAAAAAATTAGCTGAAACTAAGAATTGATGACAAAAAAAAATAAAAGAGCTCGGAAATTCGACACAGTTTTGTTTGTCCTGTGAAGTCTTTTTAACTCGCGCATTGTGCTTCCTGTTGCATTAGGCGCTTTCTAACTTTAAAGCAAAGGAAGTTGGTAGCTTTGTGCACGAGAGGAAATAACTCAAGGAGAATCCCGCGGGAGTCGAGAAGGAAAGAAGCCGTAAAGAGTTATGTAAAATCTCATGCAGATAAACAATCACAGCTCAGCAGTTTGCAGTAAATCAGCCCTGGTGGATTCATTTAGACTTCACCCTGGAGATGTTACCATAACACACACAGCCTACATGCGCATATGTACTATACATGTCTGTTGACGCATGCAAACACATACATGTCTCTGCCCCTGACTGCGCCAGAGGAGGCACTTAGAAAGGTCTTTTACCACCCACTGAGGAGACGTCCCTCTGTTCACATATCAGCTGGTCAGTAACATGCGTACGTGGCTCTGGTTTCGTGCTCAGGGGGAACTTAAGTGACTTTTCAGCGGGAGAGTTTACACGTACGGCCAAATACCATTAACCATTAGGGTTAATCATCAGTCTTCGCTGGCCGGCCGCACACTCTGTGAGGTAAACAGCAGAGCCAGAGGCCTGGCTCGGCGTCTGGTATTCACGGTGCTCGTAAATGTGTTTTCCTCTCTTATACAATGTTTATATTAGCAGATTATATCATTACGTAAAGACTTTATTTTAGGAGGGGAGTTTATTTTTTTGTTTAACTGTGATTGAGTTTCTTATGCGTCTCATTTCTTTCTGTTTTTTACACCGCGGCTGTCGTCAGCTCCTAATAATTTTTATTTGCGATTTATGAATTCTATTACAGGTTTTTCTTTATTTCCCTTTAAAAATGCTTGCGCTTTTCAGGCATTAATGACGTAAGGCATTAATGACGTAAGGCATTAATAATAAAACCTCGCAGTTGTTATCTTTATCGCCCAATATTAACAGCATGGACAAACAGGCGGCTAATCCATCACACGTCCTGCGAGGCTGCTGGATGGAAACCAGATCCCACAAGGTGTACCGCACCTGTTTGAACAGTCGGCTAGAAAGACACCAGGCTTCTGGGAAGGCATGTTACCCTCGCTGGCGCTGGTTAAACTTAAACCAAGCGGTTACATAATGACGACCAATCACTCAAGTGAAAGATGCAAACTAAAGCAGGGACGCAGCGACGTGCACGGATAGGCTACCTTGACTCTGATTTATGTATTCATTTTTGAAAGTAATGGCTTAAAATTAAAGAATATCTGAGGAGCAGGTTCATTTTAGACTTTTGGAGTAATGTGACAGTGTTTGAACGCTATAGATGATGAAGAAATCTCTTTAATGATTGCTTGCAAAAATCTAGAATAAGTTTTTTTTCAGTTATATTCCCCTTTAAGCTTAAATAAGTAGAAATGATTTAAATCCAATCCTCTATCTGTATTAATCCAGGAAATATATGTCACCACAGTAAATATGGGAATACACTCGACAAAGAAAGGTTTATGGTTTAAGTTGCGGTACGGTCTAATCTCCTGTATGCAGGGAAAAAAGAAGCAGGGAAATGAATGGAAGTCAATGACAGACTGCTAAGCGTGCGTTTGCATGTGTGAGAGAAAGAGTAAAAAGAAGAAGTAAGGGAGAGACGAGACCTACAGCTGTTGTTCAGGACTCGGTCCAGACTCTCACGCCACTGAGCAGCTTCATCAGGAGTCGGCCTGCACCCAAAAAAACAAAACAAATTCAGCTTCAGAAAAACTGCTTCGAATGGTCCCCAGAGTAAACAACACTGTCATGGTGCAGCAGTGAGTCGTCATGTTGTGGGAAAGGTTCGAGCGTGTCTAATCTGCGGCCGGGACTGGATGCAATTTGAAGATAATGGCATAATTGAGTACTTTTATTTAGGACGGTCTTGATGCAGAATTGCGTCTAGCAGAAAGTAAAAACTGCGACAATACAGTGAAAAATCTAATGATTTACAGCTTTTTTAAGGAAAGAGCTGATAAAATAAAGCCCTTTCATTTCACCGGTCGATGACTAATTGGAGTTAAAGTTAAAGCGCTCAATCTTTTGAATTTCGACCATTAGCAGCGATAAAATACACAACATTTTCACTGTTAAACGATATGGAAGTGAACCTTTGATGCACCGTGGCCGAAAAGCTTCAAAACCGTATTCGAGTACGCATTTGACGTACGCTTCTAGTCCCACAGCACCAGACTGAAAACATTTGGAGCTCAGTTTCTGCTCAAACGTTTCCTGATCAACAGATCGCATCTGGTGTCCAGTCAGCGGGGAGCATTCGGACGGCGAGCCGAGGCTTTTAGATACGAGGACAAAAGCTCGGTTCTGAAACGACACAGCCTTTCTGTGACCTTGAACGAAAAAATAAATAAAGAAAAAAAAATCGAACAAAGCGGCCGCGGTGTATTTCACGTGTTAAAATGAGTGAAGGGCTTTGCAAAAAAAAAAAAAAACTGAAAGAGAGAGATTTCATACTACTCAAAAGTTCGAACACCATGTTACCCAGGGTTTCCATGGTGACTAAAATCATATCAATACTGGCAGCGATACAGCACAGTACAGTTTTCTCATCTCACACAGATTTCCAGAGTGGACTCTTGCGGCTTCAACTTTTGTGACACGGCTTTGCTATAAAGTCAAGAGGTCAAAGTAAGTAAGAAAAATAAAGCCTGCACTAAAAAAAAGAATCTGTGTCCAATCTGAGGACTAGTTTCCATCAGCTAAAGAGGACACAATCGCACACCATACCTCACAAGACTGCCATATAAAGCTACGACGGGTCTCGTGCATAATTTAACTCTCGGCGCATCATAAAACCAAAGTATCTCGGTCTTGGCTCCGCCCGGGGCCCACTCGGCGCCTGGAGAGGCTCAGCGAGCTTTGATCCCGGCGTCCTTCACCTGCTCTGCTCTCCCTCTTCACTTCACTTTACATCACTAGACGTTTCTGACAGGAGCACTCACTTCTGCAGCTTCTCCGGCTTCTTCTCAGTCTTCTCCGGGTAGGGGATGATGAGGTCGATGGCATTTTCCGGCTTCTGCAGCAAAACTCCCAATTTCGACTTGATCTCCTTGGCCCTGGGTGACAGAAAGCAGACGGGTTGGGGGGGTGGTGGTGGAGGAGGGGTGGGGGGGGGGGGACGTGAAGTATTTGATTAAACCATGTTGACCCGAGGCCATAATAATCGCGTCACGAGTGTTTATTTAAACTTTCAAGATTTTTATCATCCTCTCTGCACCGGAGCCGTAACATGACACTCAATCTCAGCTGAACAATTTGTCAAAGCTGGAGGAAAAAAAGTGCTTCTACTCTCGATTACGGCACAATATGAGCTAGTTAAACCTCCTTTTGCGATTTAAATCTCATATTCAGTGCCACACTTTTACTCAGGACACAAAACTTCTCAATATATCTCTGTATTCTTGTAACAGGAACCAAGAGCAAAATCAAAACTGCATCATTTTCCACGTTTTTAACCGTGATCTGATGATAATTGTTCCGGTTCTCTTCTGAGCGTCATCCCACAGCAGGATAGGTCGTGTGGGATGATAAGACGTTTGCTTAAAACTATTTAATAAATGAACCAGGGGCCTAATGTAGACAGCAACACCTTTTAAATTGTTAAATCGCGTGATATAATGGGTTGTTCTTTTATTTGGAAACCTGCTTGACCTCCACTTAGGTTTAAAGTGGCTGAGCAGTACAATCAGTTGTTCTGTGCCGTGCTGAGTAATCTGCATAAGCCATTGTAAATCTCGAAAAGCACAAAAAATAATAAATAAAGGTAGCATAAAATCAGGGTTGACAAAAATAGAATATTCTTCATGCATTCAAACAAACAATTAGCAGAAATAAGTTGGGTTTTTTTTTAGCTTTGAAGTGATTTTCAGATTGAAAAGAAGGACAGAAACCCAGGCTGCTGAGGTCCGACAGGAGAGGGAGAGACAGGTAAAGCAGTAGTGACGCAGGTCGGTCTCACCTTTCGATGCAGGTTTGGGGTAAGGCGGCTAATCCTTTACACATTTTCCGGCGTTTTCTCTTGCAGTGCTTAAGAGTGAATTCAGTTCTTTCCCCACTGTGAGTCTCGGAGTTCCTTTTTGCTTTCTGACTCTGGCTCTCGGCTCATGGGGAGTTTTATACCGACGCCCTTTGGGCTGTGGGCCAACAGCTAAGCCAATCAGACTGGAATGTGTGCGGGACGGGCAGCAGCAGCAGTAGCAGCGGCAGAGGAGCCTGGCTTGAGGAAGGGTGGGTTTTTTAAATACATGAATGGTTGTTTGCTTTGAGGTTGTAATTAAGCAGCAGATCCAGGACAATTGTGCAGGATGCAGTACGGAGGTTTATTAAATTAACATTTAATGCTGCTACAGTGCTGTCTTAACAGTATGTGATTAGCAGCTCTTGATGGATGTGGAACAGTTTGGTCTGCTCTTCTTTATTGACTATCTATATATTAACAGATGCATCCATTAAATGTGCACATTCTGCATTTACACAGGAACACCCTCAAAATTATACAGTTCTATATCTCGGTTGGTCGTCATGTATTTAAACCTTTAAATGTGCAAGCCGTTCAAGCATGCGGTATTGTAGCGCTTTCAGTTATATAAACTTTTAACATGTAAACAGTATTTAACAGGTGGTTATGTTAACACAGCTCAATGGCATCTGTGAAGTTCAACATTTGTGATTAAAATGCAAACGCTGAGTGATGCGTCTGGATTAAAGCAGTTGGCCGATTTAAAACAGCCTTATAAGCACAAAACATCTAAATGACCAAATCAGTCATTTAAATCAGGAACTCTCCAACTATCATTAATTTTTGCAATCGGAGTCCAGCCTCCATCATTTCATTATTTATGTGCACGGGTTAAGTGCAAACAGACAAGTAGCAGCCCACAGGAGTGAACGCTGACTATTGCTTGTACAGTAGACACAAAAGGCTGTTTGTAGTTTCTAAGCTTCTGGTGCAACCTCGCCTCCCAGTTACCACTTTTAACTAAACAGTTTATCCAGTCACATTCAGAGGTGGAGGTCACTGCTTTCTAAAATAAATAAAAGTGCTGCTTTTACGAACTGCATCAGTCAACAGAGGACGGTTGAGTTGGATGCCGAACTCTCTGGATGTGCATCCAGACTGCGCCCTGCAAGTCGCCTGCAGTACTTTTAAGGTTAGGAAAAGACTGCGGTATTTGGTTACTGCAAAGCCCTGCGTTAAACTAGATCCGATCTTAATCTAGAGAGTTGTGAGTACCTGTACCGTCAACGTTTTGAATGATGTTGCAGATATTGAGAGCAGATGGTGTAATGCAAGACCGGCCGCACTTAAGGAAAATCACGTATGTTACGTACCAGGCTGGCTGGGCACAGGGTGATCACTAATCACGTTTTCTTTTTTTTGCAACAAGTGGAAAAAATTATAAGCTTAATGTAGAGGTGAGTGTCCATAATTATACCATAACCATTATACATTAAACCACCTAGCCTGGCCTGCAACAGCCCAAGAGGTTTTCCAGTGTTAAACTCATCTCCACGACTATAAAACCAAACATATATATATATATTTTTTACTTTTGCGCAACTTTGCAGCTCTTTCATAATATGAACAGACATGTATTTGACACAGTCTGATCAAATTTTAAAATTTTTCCCTCCTAAATGTTTCTTTTTCATATTTTCTTGTCTCGCAGGACTTGATTTCTTCATCTTACCTTCTCTCACAATGCTTATTATCATTGCTTTGCATCGATGTGACGAGACACTTTTTTTTTTTTTTTTTTTTAATTAAATTAATTTGTTCAAATGAAAGGCTGCTTTTAAATGTTGTATACCTCACGGACTGAGCACAAATCACACCTTACATAATGGTCCAGTGAAGGCATTCATCAGTTCAACACAACTCCGTTTTATTCACACTGAGCAGACAACAGTAGATGAATACTCTACTGTATCTGTTACTTACTGCAGACTGAAGAGTTTCTAACCTTGAATTTATTGTAGGTTAGGAATGAACTGCATGAATGTACTCCGATACGTAATACAGTCTAATAAATCCATTGATGAACTTATAATGCGGGTTTTCAGGGAACATCTGTTTTTATTCATTTTTATGCTGAGTGAACTGTCCAAGGTTGAAAGCATCCCGTACAGTTGATTAAAAAGCTGTCAACTGACAAAGCATTTTTTTTTAAATTAAGAAATTACTCCGTACTTTGAATTGGAAACACACAGAAGTGGATTAAAATCACCGACACATGAGATGGATATGCCGCTAATGATCTTGCTGAAGTGCAAAGACTGAAGTGAGCGGTGTCATATTCTGACCTGATTCTCTCACATTGGCTGTATTTACGTGGAAACTCGTACTCCAATCCTGGCCTGGAATTTTCAGTGAGGTTAATAATGTCGTCAAAAGGAAGACATTAACACCTAATAACCATGTAAACACTTGATGTGATTGTTTCTTTCTGGTTGGAATGAATCCATTCTCCCTGTGCACGTTTGCTCCATGTGGGGTAAACATTTGCAACCAGTTTCCATGAAGGACAGAAACAGCCAGTGTTTTAAAAGTGTTTGCTTCAGTTCTCTTTGCTGTTATGTCTCTCTTCACTCCCTTTGACCTTGCCGCGGCAGTGCATGGTGGCTTTGGGTGGTGCATTGGCTTCATTGCCTTAACAAGCCACACTTAGCAAGAGCCACGGCTGGAGAGGCCTCAGGGGACACCACTCTTCAGCTGGAGAAGCTCAACATGTCTCACCATAGACTGTAAATAAATATGGACAACGCGTCGCCACTTCATTGCATCGGCCAAACTGACGCTATTTTCCCAGGCAGTACCATCTTACAACTTTGGAGCCAGAGTCTGAGCAGTGCGGTCGAGAGTGGAGCCACGTTATCGATGACCCGCCCACACTTCCTCTAGACTCACTCGCGTTTAACTGATACTACGCTCTGCTCTACCTCCACCAGTTACAAGGAAATGTTGGATTATCCACTGTAGTGTCACCATTATGTCACATCCTGTTTCTATTGCGTCAAATAACTAAAACAAAACTTATCCAAAAAATTTACACTTTAATATGCATCAGCAATATATTAACTACCTAAAATCATAGAAACCATACTTGAAAAAAAATTATTTGACGTGTATTTTAGTGTTTTTGTTTGGTCCAAGTCCCACCCACTAACATGGAGGGGGTGGAGCTTATGACCTGTACTGCAGCCAGCCACCAGGGGGCGCTCTACTTGCTTTGGCTTCAGTTTCGAGGAGCTGTTCCGTCATCCGTATTTATACAGTCTATGTGTCTCGCCCGTTGCTGTTTTTTTTTGTTTTTTTTCGTATAATTTGCTAATGTTGCCCATTTATTTTTGTAACTTCATCATCTCGTCACTTCTGACTGAAGTTTTGGGGCCATGTAAACACATGTGTCTCTGTTTATGTGGTTTCATTTCATGTCCTTATAAACAGCTACATCGGAATCTTTAATCAGATTTGATCGATGGAGATTCAGTTATTTCAGTCGGGCAACAGGAATGTGAAAAAAAAAAATTAGACTTACACAAGGAAAAGAGCCGACGACGAGGCTCAGCTTTCTTTTATACGTTTCATCCATTCAATATAATGATCCATTTATCAAAAATGTACAGTATGCTATATTTCACCATCCACACACTGTTTTATTTAATGTGGAGCCTGGTTTAGTTTTACTGATGCTAAAGCACACACACACACAAGCTTAATGTTAAAATTTCTGTGACAGTTAATACATAATAAAACCAGCGAATAAAGAGTGTTATCTTAGTGACTACTTTTCATTTGTACTAATCGTGGTGCACCCACTTCTTGGCAGTCTAACACAGGCTGGCAATGTTGGGACACAAGTAGTCATAACAAAGATAAAAGTGAGAAATTGCATGTTTCTCTCAGCATGTGCGCCGATCAAAACTAATCTGCGGCAGAAATGATTAGAAACATCCAATTTTAAAGTCTGGAACGAGGACGTCACTGCATCGGCTTTATTAACCTCATCAATCTTTTTGCGCATGCATTTTAAATAAAATGTCTTGGACCACTTTAGAGCAGAATTTATTACTTTTTTGGGTCACCGATGTGTTAATGTGCTGTAAAATAGCAGGCAGATTATTTGGCTGCAGGTTTTTCACTGTAGCTAAATGGAACAACTGCTTTTTTCCTCCTCTCAAAGATCAAGACTTCACAGCTTACATTTTTCTTTTCTCCTTTTAACTTCGGTAGTTGATTTATGCAAAGCACAGAACATTGAAAGTAAACAGTCCTCGGTGTCTGGTATGGTGATGAACCCCCCGTGAGATAAAAATCCAAATATATGAGGCAGAACAGAGCCGGAAAATTCTAATTTCACACAGTTTAACTCTCCTGACAAATAAATAAACAGCCCTCGGCCCAAAAAAACGTTCAGGCTACTGAAAAATGGACCTGTGAGCTCCTCAGATGAGCCCGAGGCACATGCTGGGCGCCGATTTGCAGCTTTTCCCTAATTCAAAGGGATTGGCTTGTTGGCACAACAGTGTAAGCGGAAAGCAGAGGCTTCAGAGATGCCCGTGTTGCGGTCAGACAATGGAGGCTTGTCAATTACATAACTGCTGCACTTATCGAAATTGACTGAAATATGAGGCTGTCTTGGTGCCAGTGCTTTTATTCACCAATTACAGCCTAGTGCAGAGCTGTTTGCGACTAGAGCGCCAGGAAAATTCTAAACACCCCCTGTGTCTATATTCTACCTCAGCTCTGCAAAGCTATACATTATTCACTGATTATATGACTCCTGGCGACATGCTGAGTTTATAAACTTGCTTGTGCATCTATACACTGCATTGCAGATATAAGCAATGCACAGTGACTTTGCATTATGCGGCATATCACTTGCATGCTTTGGACAATGCTGTATTTGTGCATATCCATGAAGGCACAGCTCCAGTATCGCCTGCAAAGCACAAGCACACGGCAAAGGAGCGTAGCTTTCATTATAGAATTTCCCGGGAGCCAAAGTTCAGGGAGGGACTGCCCTCCGAGAGGATGTGTACTCAGGCCAACGGCAAGAGTCGGACTGCTGTTCAAATAAACTGGCACCAGTTGGCATCCAGGTGCCTTGTTTACCGCGCCGGCAGAACCTCCACGCTCAATTTATAGACGTAAAGGGCTGCCCGAAAGTGCAGAGCTCCATAAAGCAGTGTTTTTCAAAAGGTAATGGCCTGCAAACGGCACAATAAATACATATATTCTCGGAAAAAGGTGGATGCTTGAAATAAACAACTTGAAATATATGCAATGTACAGTGTCAGTCACGCAATATTTTTAGTGGCAGTCCTACTTTTGTGTTCTTGTTTTTCCACTGAACTCTGATTCACAGCCGCTCACCCCGAACATTGCTATTATGGCACTTGATGATAGCGTACATGTGAGAGCTATTCTTGATTAATTATTAATGCTCACCAAAGCTGCTTTACAATTTAAAGTCACGACAGATGTTGTGCAGCCAGCGTTGGCGGATTTGTTTGGAACTGCAGTTGTCGGGTCTCATCGTCTGTTTGTCGTTCTTGCAACACCTGGCTCGAGTTTCACTGGTAACGCTGTACCTGTTAGCCACAACAATCAGCCCTCTGACAGATAAGCATGTGCTTATCACTCAGTTTTCTAAACAGAGGGGAAAAAATCATATTTGCACTTCAATCATTATGTTTCTATTACGCTATCATCATTTGTCTGACTGTGGTATTTGCCACATTTGTTGTCCGACAGTGAGGAAAATAAGACGCAGCTTCATTGCCGGTGACAGGAAGGAGAGTGTAATCTCTGGGCCACAGTATTGCAGAAAAACCAGCGCGCCCCAGTCCTGGGCTAATCTCTGAGCTCTGTTATGGCTCCTCGGCTCAGATTATAGAGATCGCAGACGGTCCTCCTGACATTTCACTCGCTTCCCTCCGGTTAAAGGTCAACAACGGGTGCGATAAACAATGCAAAGCGAGGGTGCGCTGGAGAAGAATGTGCGTTTGTGTTGAAAAAGGTTGGAGAGGAAAAAAGACCTGCGGTGATGTCAGCACGGGGTTCAGTGGTAAATACAGAACAGGGCCGTATTGTTGCCACTCACTTCCTTCGCTGATCCCAGATCAATCCGGAGATTTCTAAATCCCTAGAATGCCCGATGCTCAAGGCTTAATGGTTTTAGGGTAATTTCCTCGATAAAAGCTGATAATGAGCCGCAGACGTAAATAACACCTTGTAGCTCCTTTAAGTTTTTATTATGACTTTAGAATCTATTAATTTAGCACGTTTTTGGCACTTTAAAATCTCTTTCTTCCCTCTTTCTATTCGGGTTGTATAACCGTCACAAGAAGACACACGGAACATGAATATAATGTTGGTTATGCAATGATGTTTCCGGTTCACAGATAGACACGGCCATCCAGCTGCTTACTTTGAAAAACTTTTTCCTCTGATTCATCCTAATTATTCTTCACTTAAGAGACAGACTTGAACAAAAGGTAAGAAATTCTGATCTAGCAGGCGCTCAGCAGCAGTAACATTAAAGTAACTCGTACATGTACTGGAATAAAAGCTTAAAGGAAAATACATATATTGATCCCCTTGGGTAAATTTAGGTGTTATAGGATAAGATATACAAAAATACAAGTTAGATAAGGTAAGAGAAGAAAACTATATAAGAGTAAATATAGGTTCTGGGTTCTAATCCATCAGCCGACTGGTTCCTTTCTGTGTGGAGTTTGCATGTTCTCCCTGTGTCTGCGTGGGTTCTCTCCAGGTACTCCAGCTTCCTCCCACGACATGCTGGTTAGGTTCATTGCTGATTCTAAATTGGCCGTAGGTGTGAGTGTGAATGGTTGTCTGTCTCTCTGTGTTAGCTCTGTGATAGACTGGAGACCTGTCCAAGGTGGACCCCGCCTCTCGCCCAATGACAGCTGGGATAGTCTCCAGCGACTACTACTACTACTAAATAACTACTGCTACAACTACTAAAAAAAGACTAAAGCTAACAAAAGGTTGAAGTGGTTGAGGCTGAATACACCGATCTGCCATAACATTAAAACCACTGACAGGAGAAGTAAATAACCTTGACTATCTTGTGACAATTCAGTGTTCTGCTGGGAAACTTCTGGACCTGGCATTCATTGGTGTGGATGTTAATTAGACATGTCGCACCCACCTAGACCAGACCAGGCACCCCCACCCCATAGCAATGACACTCCCTGATGGCAGCAGCCATCCCCAGCAGGATGCAGCCTGACACAGACACACACACAAAAACGCTTTAGGAACAACTAAAAAAAAAAACATGAAGTACAGCACAAGGTGTTGACCTGGCCTCCAAATTCACTAGATCCTAAAGTGATCGAGTATCCGTGGAATGATCCACAGAGGCCCCTCCCCTCAAAGGCCCCCCCACTAACATCAGTCTGTTGCCAGACACCACAGGACACCCTCAGAAGGCCCATGTCCATTCTCTGATGAGTCACAACTGTTTTGGAGGCACAAGGGAGACCTACACGATATTAGGAAGGTGGTCATAATGTTATGCCTGATCCGTGGACATAATTGATGTATTACATAAATAATGACAAACTCCATTAGGAGGATTTCTTTTGAAGCTGGTTGCTTTGATAATGGTTACTAAGCAAAAACAGATGTGAGACAAAGAACCCTGGGTGATTTAGTTAATTCCCTAATGCACAGGATGTGACATAACTATGTCAAAGCGCTGAGATAACTCTGGTACTCATCGACGCAAAGAGCCAGACATGCCTGCGCGGTGACAGGGATGGAGGGAAGGAGGTCGCGGAGGTTATCTCTAACCGACAGAATAAAAGCCGTGACACATCCAGACCATTCAAAGTGATTTCTCTGCATGTTCACGCTGCGATTCAACTCCCGGGCGATGCCAGATCGGCTCCATGTTGGAGGCCAGTTTCACGTCCGCAGCCGCGCTGAACCTCAGGCGCGAGGCCGGCCGAAATGCAGGAGGTGTCCAGTTTCTCAGTGTTCTGTCCGCAGGCCCACGAGAGGAAATTAAATTTTCCCACAGCACCATTAATTGTTTTCATCAAGCTGTTTATTTGCGAAGGCTTTTCCGGTGAACTTAGCGCTTACAGAAGGGCAGAAGAAAGCAACAAAGGCTGTTTTCTCTTGAATTATGGAGGATTTGTAACGGAATTGTGGCCTTAACACGGTCGAGGGAGGAAAAAAAAGTATAAATACTGATGCATTGGTTATCATTCCTGCCTTAGGGAAATAAATTGTAGTCTTCATTTAGAGAGAAAATGGATTTTCCATTGGAAGGTCAGGGATAAATGCTAGCAATGGCTGTATCACTGGGCTGCTTTTTATGTAACAGCTAAACACACCGGTGAAATGAAAACAAACTTTGATTTATATTACCACTGGAAACGTCATTCCCCCTTTTGCAGTGATTTTTGGTGCTTTCATAAATTTGCGCTTCCAGTCAGTGCAGACAGCTTCAGGTTTTACTCTGGAATCACAGCTTCATAAAACATTTTAAAAAGTGCGTGGGCTGCACGGGGGTGTTTGAGAAACGCCGTGTTTCGCTTGCACAAGGTTTGCTTGCGTATTTTCACGGTTAAGAAACTTCCACATATCAGATCAGATAGAGCGCAGCTTTAAAACAACACTGATTATCACGTCATTTGATTCAGCCCCGCAGTCTATGAGTGTTTGGTTTTCAGACATCTGGACGCAAATCAGACCAAATAGCCTTAAAATTGGTGATATAACGTCAAGCCAAGCCAAACATGATAGGGGTACGGAAAATAGCAACAGCTTGAGGTGGCCGGCTGGAACGCAGGAGAGTTTGGTCTCGTGGTGGGAAAGCCTGTTGCCTATGGAGCTCACGTACGTTGTGTTTGTCGTGTTCACATTGCAGGGGGTTAATGCACGGAGGCGCACTCGAGGAGGAGGAGGAGGAGGAGGAGGTTTGAACTGGCGGCTGTCTGAGCTCTCATAGTTACATATTGTAGGCGTGTGGTGTGTATTTTATTGTGTTTGCCACTAATAGACTCTCAGATGGGAACTCAAACATGGATGTCCTCTCAGGCAGAGAGGCTGTGGCAAACTTTCCAGTCACGAGTCTTGGACATGAAGGGTTCTAATATACCTAAACGGTGATTTTCAACCTCTCTGAAAAGCACAGCAGTTGTTTTTTATGTGTGCTTCATACATAATCTGACTTGACTTCAATGAGCTTCTTCAAGGAATATTTAAATACTTTTTTTTTAACCAAACGACAACCTCCCGGTCTGACAAATGACTCTAACGTAGAAGTTCCAAAAACTGCAGTTCCTCACATGACCACTTGAGGCTGTTTCCAAAACAGAGCTCAGTTTTTAAATGGCCGACGCATAGACTGTAAATAAAAATGGACGACGCCTCTCCTCTTGATGCTAGTATCCCGGGGATACACATTTACTTTTGCTAGACTGCTAGTTGTACTATACGCTACAGTAACAGTCTTATTGGACCACTTCATAGAGCAACTGTCATGGCAACTGTCAGTCATCATGAGGTCACATCCTGTTTTCATAGCATCAAATACCTACAACGAAACCTCTCAGAAACCTGTTTGACATGTACTTTAGTGCTTTAGTTCGTCCCATCCACTAACGTAGAGGAGGTGTGGCTTATGACATGGCGTCCACTTTTTTTACAGTCTAATGTTGCAGCTGAAAAACGCATCTTTATTATCTGCCACAAAAACGTGATTTTGGTCACTTAAGCTAATTTCACCATTTGTTCCAACAAGACAAGAGATGAAGTTTTACAGGTTTTAGGGTCACCAAAGCTTTAAGCCACACCCGTAATTAAGGTGGGGGTTTTGAATGACAGGTAAGTGTCAAAGATTGATAAAGGTCTTTCCCAACCAGAATTAGGTGGAATTAGGGCCCGTCCACACGTACGAAAACGATCTTTTTCCTCTCCGTTTTCGATCATCGTTTCAAGAAATATCCGCGTCCACAAGGATCCGTTTCAGCACGACCGAAAACGCTACTTCCTATTCCAGGCCTATAAGTGGCGCTGTTTCGGTTTCAGAAATATCACCAAAAAGGGAGAGGAAGATGCGGAGCATGCGCATAAAGCTTGAGCGCTGTTTACGAATCGCCTTTTTTGCTCAGCGTGGTGGCACAGGAGCATGATATTTTGCCCTAGTAACCCTAATAGGCTCAACATCGTCTCCAGCATGAAAACTAGCATGTAGTCCGCCATTGTTGTTGATGTTGTTACGAGATGTCTCGCGGGATGTGGAAGGCTGCTCGGGAGTGTGGCGATGACGTCATCGTTTTCCCCGTTTTAGCCGTCCACAAAGAAACGCAAGAGCTGCGTTTGCGAATTTCTCCACCCTGGGACCCGTTTTCAGAAAAGTGCGTTTTAGGGCTATGCTTTTACAGGATACGTGTGGACGAAAGGCCAAAACGATGAAAAACTTATGCGTTTCGGCGTTTTTGCGTTTCTGTGTGGACGGGCCCTTAGGCACTGCCAGGAGGCTGAATGTGACTTTCTGTGTTAACCCTCTGATAGCCTGGCAGCCTGCCTCTCGGTGATTGGGATAGGCTTTACTCCCCCCTGCAACCATTTATGGATGGATTAATGGCTGCCCTCACAGGTTGATAACTGTCTTTCGATGCCTCACATAGCCATACCAACCATTTTTTTGATTAGCTCCATTTGGGTTAGGCGCTGCCAAGATGGCGACTGTCGGTATCACACACTTTGAGCTTCAAATCTGCTGTTCAGGAATCCTGTGGGTGACGTACACATTTATATATGTTTAATGGTGATCAGTTAAAGTTGCAAGTTAAAAGATGTGGTTTAGATCGGGCATTGGTGAAGCCACGTCAGATTTTTCCATCCTAAACTCGGTAAACAGTTTCTTTGTGGACGTGCTTTGTGCACAGGGGCATTGTCGTGTGAAGGAAAGCAGGAAAGCGCCAAACACAACCCAACAATACGGTTAAACTTAGAAAAAGACTGTGGGTAACACAAATAAGGAAGGAAATATAAAGGTCTTGGTAAAGGTTAGAAACGTTTGGAAAGATTGTATTAACAGGAAACAAACAAAAGCAAATTTCCAGTGAAATCCAGAGCACTCGACGCTCACTGACCGAGCCAATGCCAGACCTTCACCAACACTGACGCTTGATATTCTGTCAATTTTGATGTGCGGTGCAATTACTCCAGCACAGATACAAGAAATACTGAGTTTGGGCACAAGCTGCAGCCTTAAGAGTTCCCTTAACTGGAAAAAAAAGGCCTAACAACCAAAAGTACCAACAGGAAAGACAAAACTATGGATTGGAAAAGTAAAACTGCAGTCTGTGACTTTGTGTGACTTTGTTTCTCCCTGTTGTTATTGCATTTAGTTAAAAAAATAAAGTGACAAACTGAACAGCTAATGAGGATGAATCCATTTTAAACAGGATTGATTGAATTAGGAAGGACTGGAAAGCAACGACCTGCCAAACCTGATAAATGCTCAACAGAAGAGTTTGGAGAGCAACTCATACTGAGAGAAACACACTGGACATCGACAGATGGGCTGCTTTGAAATGCAATTAATGAGCCGGTCGATGTTAAAAGCGAAAAAAGAAAATGCTGTAAAGGACGCACATTTAAGAATCTTAACTACTAACCTGTTAGTAATCTATAGCCACTTTACTTCTTTGTTGTTGTAGATTATGCGTCATACATGCTGTGATAATTTTCCCAGCTTCTGACCTTTTCCCAAATTTCATAACTTTGCCTTTTTTTTCCGAACCATCCATTAACTACATCAGTCCATCCTCCTGAACTAAATACCAAAAAAAATCATCACAGCTAGTGTTTTGGCCTCATTTGAACTCCGCCAGGATCAGCACCGTCTAATCCCACTTTGAAAATCCACACATATATAATTAGTCGCCGTCTGACCCGCTTCAAATTCTAATTGTGATAGTTGGCTTTGGCTGCGGAGAGAACAAAGGACTCAAACACAGGGTACAAAATATGACTGAACACTTCGCAGTTCAGCAAATGAGCCTTTTGTTTTATGTGAGGGATGTGTCGTGAGGACTGCATTGTGCAAACATCTGCTCTCAATTACTGAAGCATCTGTAAGAGGAATATGTCAACATCGTGGTTCTGGTAAAGCACGTGCGACTAGATCTGGATCTGGCATTCGTGGTTGATGAAACGTTCAAAGTGACGACCAAGAAAAATAAAAAAAGAGATAAATTTATCGCCTCTGACTGCAGTGTAAAACATTCCAGTGTTTGCTGTGAAAGGACTCGACAACGTGTTAAGGTGGAACTGGGTGAAAGGTATAAAAACAATAGCTGTGATGTGAGATGGAAATGTGCTTTGATTGCTGCAGTTCTATCCAAAGAAAGCTCAATTACCTCATTTGCTGACATTCTTAAACAAAAATGTGTGACGGACAGAAAAGTTGTTTTTTCTTTTTCTGTGGCTTTCCTCTTTAATCTTTGTCTATCCTTTTATTTTGCAGATTCATTGCAATATTTGCCCTTTTCATTTACACCGATCAGGCATAACATTATGACCTAATATTGTGTAGGTCTCCACAACAGTTGTCTCGTCAGAGAATGGACATGGGCCTTCTGAGGGTGTCCTGTGGTGTCTGGCAACACAATGTTGTTAGTGGGGGGGCCTTTGAAGGGAGGGGCCTCTGTGGATCATCCCACAGATACTTGATCAGTTTGGGATCTAGTGAATTTGGAGGCCAGGTCAACACCTTGTGCTGTTCTTCATGTTTTTTTGAATTGTTCCTAAAGTGTTTTGGGTGCATCCTCCTGGGGATTGGCTGCTGCCATCAAGGATTGTCATTGCTATGGGGTGGGGGTGCCTGGTCTGGTCTAGGTGGGTGCTACATGTCTAAGTAACATCCACACCAATGAATGAATGCCAGGTCCTAAAGTTTCCCAGCAGAACACTGAATTGTCACAAGATGATCAATGTTATTTGCTTCTCCGGTCAGTGGTTGTAATGTTATGGCTGATCGGTTTACATTTAAATATGATCATATAGAATTTTCTTGATAATACCCCGATATTCCCAATGCCCTCATCCTTTCATCACACCTTTGCATTTCCTACATTAAGTTACCCTGTCATTAGCTTGCTAAGCTAAATTGCATTACGTGTGCCCTACTTCCTATGTCATAACTACAAGCTGACAAGTTCCATTTGAAGGCAACAGTTGCGTGTATTGTAGAGGCGTATCTTATACTAGACTAAGAACTCCGAAGCAGTCTACAAGAAGAGCCAGATCCTCTATTTTCTGAGAAGGCTGAGGTCCTTCAACATCTCCAGGACGATGCTGAGTCCGTGGTGGCCATTGCTATCTTTGTTGCCGTTGCGTGACGGGGCAGCGGGTTGAAGGTGGCTGATGCCAACAGATTGAGCACACTCATCCGTAAGGCTGGTGATGTTGTGTGGCTGGAGCTGGACTCCCAGACTTTAGTGTCAGAACGGAGGATGTGATGTGAGCTACGGGCCATCTTGGAAAACGTTTCCTGCATGATTCATGATGCCCTGGACAGTTACAGTCAGAGCCTTGTTCAGCCAAGGTGCGCCACAGAAAGACTTTACACTTCGTCCCTCAATGTGAAAGGAATACAGTGCAATATCTTACAGTGCATATAGTATACTGATTTGCATCTTAAGTTGTACTTATATTGTACTTTATAGATGTTTTATTGTGCATAGGTCTTATTCTGTTTCTGTATTTTCATACTGTGGTTTATTGGAGTAGCTGTGACAAACCCAACTTCCCCCTTGGGATTTAAGAAGTATTTCTGACACTAACTCTTAAATTCTATAGCTTTAAAAAATATTTATTGAACCAATGTGCACAATTTCTTCCTGAGAAGTCGTTAAGCTCAAGTATATTCAAAGCAAATAAAAACGTACTTAGTGGAATAAACAGATTCTAATGCTGTTTATACTGCATGCTCGTACAGTCATGTTTAAGGATTTAAACCAAAGGATTTGGAAAACCGCTTGTTTTGAAGGGTTGCAGGGGGGTGCTGGAGCCTATCCCAGCTGTCATCGGCCGAGAGGCGGGGTCCACCCTGGACAGGTCTCCAGTCTATCACAAGGCTAACACAGAGAGACGGACAACCATTCATACTCACACTTACGGCCAATTTAGAATCAGCAATGAACCTAACCAGCATGTCTTTGGACGATGGGAGGAAGCTGGAGTACCTGGAGAGAACCCACACAGACACAGGGAGAACATGCAAACTCCACACAGAAAGGCCCCAGTAGGCTGATGGATTAGAACCCAGAACCTATATTTACTCTTATATAGTTTTCTTGCTGTGAGGCATCAGTACTAACCACTTGGAAAACATCTATTCTAAAATTTATGACCCTCTCCAGAGCCTTGGCTGCAAGAACAGATCAGTCAACAGAGCATCTGCCAGAACCAGTTCCTCCTCTGTGAACACGACGTAATCATGAAAATGAAAATGTCGTAGGCTCTCAGTAAGCGAAGCCTCGTCTGTCTGAGAGGCCCGGGTGCAGTCCTGAGAGGACGGAGGATGTGAACCCAGAGGAACCGAGAGTCACTAGATAGCGCAGTGCTCGCTTCTCACAAGGGACCCGCACCGGGAGATTTCCCACGCTTGGAGAATTGAAACGTTGCTGCATTCCCTTTCTCTGTTCTCGCCCACTCATGTAATATGTTTATCACGACTCCTCTCCTCCCCCCACACATTTCTGCTCCATGATTTGTGCTTTATTGCAATAACATAGTGAACAGTGCAAATTAGACTAGTTTTTTTTTTTTTTTTTTTTTGGAAGGAGTTCAGTCTTCAAGTACTCTGCAGAGTCTTAATATCTCCAAATATCTCCAAGTGGATTTTGTACTGCAGGTGATCGGAGATGGTTTGATAAGGATAAGTATCGAAAATTGCGCAGAGCGTAACCAAACAATTTTGTGTGATGTTGAGAGATGTTCCAAGGGAGGAAACGCAAAAGCCCCCTGGAGGTTCAGGCCACACTGAGGTACGTCTGCACAACACATGTCTGGTCCTTGGGGAGACAGGGAGGAATGTGCACATCGGGTCATCTGCTCCAGATTTGCTCTTAATGGCCACCGAGGGCTGCTGCGTCCTTTAAGACAGATGCAGGACACTGTGTGTTTTCGGCACCTATTTTAATCCCTAGGTCATATGGGGGTCAGCATATGTGATGAGGACGATCATGATGGACAAACAGTATGTGCTTTTGAGTGTTGTTAATGTTCAGGCTGCTGGTGACGTTTGGTGCGTGGAGCTAATGTCTTCCTGTTCAACTTTTCATGTGAATGCAACTAGTTTAGTAGTTCATTGATATATTTTCTCAAAGTTGAGTTGTAAGATGAATATTTTTTACAGTGATGTCCTGGTTTCACCTTATCATCTTCACACCACCATCTGGAGTTTTTAACTCCTTGCTAAAAGGTCAGAAGAACAGAGATAAACAAAGAGTGAGTGTTCAGACTGATTTGCAGCTTTTCACTGCCCCCTAGTGGCAAGAAAATAATCTGCATTCCAGCAGGGAGTACATCTTTTCCCTAAAATGTCCTTATTATTATGAGCTAAATTATCCCAAATGGTGTGTTATATCTGATTAAAAGCCTTCATGACTTGAAATCATTTAGAGTGATCAGCCACAGCATTAAATCCACTGACAGGAGAAGTGAATAACATTGACCATCTTGTGACAAAGCAAATGTTCTGCTGGGAAACTTTTGGACCTGGCATTCATTCATGTGGATGTTACTCAGACATGTAGCACCCACCTAGACCAGACCAGGGACCCCCACCCCATAGCAATGGCACTCCTTGATGGCAGCAGCCATCCCCAGCAGGATGCAGCCTGACACAGGCACACACACAAAAACACTTAGGAATAACTAAAAAAAAAAAAACAAACAAAAAAAAAACATGAAGAACAGCACAAGGTGTTGACCTGGCCTCCAAATTCACTAGATCCCAAACTGGTCCAGTATCTGTGGGATGATCCACAGAGGCCCCTCCCCTCAAAGGCCCCCCCACTAACAACATTCTGTTGCCAGACACCCTCAGAGGACAAGCGGTTACAGAAAATGAATGACTAACTTCCTTAAATGTTGATCTGACCCCCGAGTTCACACACAGTTTTCAGCTTGGAATCTATACACAGATGTTCACAAAATGATTAATGGATGACGAGTCAAGAATGATTAGAGAACACATATTTTATGCTTCACAAATTCATATTCAAAAACTCTTTCCATTCCATCTTTTGATGTTTTGTTGTATCCTGAGGGATCTGGGACTCTATTAGTTCATCTGAGAAGTTGAATGTATTTTTTTAGGATACAGGGCGCCTGAAATGATGAAAAGAAACCCACAGTAGACATTTTCTTGTGGGATGTGGGAAAACAAGCTCCACACGCACAAGCTGTTTTGGAGTTGGAGTTTTCATGCCTGTTCTTTTCACATGTTTACAAATTCACAATTTTCAATTTACCGACCGTGACTTGAACCGCGAAGATTGCGCTGAACTCACAAATCACATCATGAAAATTAAATAGTGGATGACAAACAAAGAGTAAATAGTGAAGAAAAACAAAGACAAAGCCAATAATGAAAGTTGACATTTTCGGCAAGTGACCCCTTTTCATTGCCAAATTCACAATTAATCAGGCACAGCTTGAGTTGACTATAAATATCTAGTTGGAACAGGGGGAGAGAGAGCCCTCTTCACATGATACAGGCTACTGAAAACTACATGCAACTGAAACCTCATTCAGTCCACTGTAAAGAGCACCGATGGAGTGTATGCTGAGCTTGAAGTGCTGCCCTAGTTAGAAAACTGTCACATCACATCCTGCAAAAAAATGTTTGTTACCCCCTTACAACAGGCACTGAGCTGAACCAGACAGGCCGGTCACGGTAGCTAAAAGGAAGAGAAGCCAGCTCATATGACTATTAATCCCAATCATAAGACCTCCAGATCTATCTAATCAAAAGTCACGGCTCCTGCTGGAGTGGCTGGAAGAAGGAGACGAGAGAGAGAGAGCAAAAGGTTCCTCCCTCTGTTTGTATGATCCTTCTGATTAATCTGGATCAGCTCCAGCAGAGAGAGCGAGAACACAAGACACCTCTCATGACCAGCAGAGGGGTGGAGATATGGAGCCAATGTTCAAACTGCAAATCCCATTTAATTCAGTGAGGGAAGGTAATGTCAAATCAAACCACTAGATGCCAGTGTAATGTCACAAATGTCTAACTAACTGGGAGCTGAACCACACATTAAAACCCTTTAAAATGCAAAGATGAAGATTTTATAAATCTTATAAATACGTTTTGTACATATATGGTACCACACATACCTCTATGGCAGAAAACAAATATGTAAAATGTATTAGTTTAGACACATTACCACCTTATCTGACATTGGACATGACGGAAATAGAAGAAGCCAGAAGCCTGTAGCTAAAGTTCAGTTTTTGGTTCAACACGCGGTCCGCTCGGTGCACAATGGATGTCATGCATGGGCCTAATCGTAACAAATTGGATTATGTAGTCTGGTCTCTTTTTGGCATCAAAAGCATGTGGATAACACACTGGTGTCTTTTCATTTTGGCATCCCTCTCAGACAACTTTAATTTACGGCATGCTTTTTTTATTTTAAATTACATTTCAATATTGATGAGGCAGCCAGATCCAGCCAGTCTAACCCAGTCTGACTAATAGAAGCCGAGCGGTCTGTTCTTCCCACTGGAAGGATCTCGTCGGCGGAAAGTGACCCCGATCGCTGAGGTTTACAGTGAAGTTTGTGGTCGGTTTGGGGCGGTGTTTCTGGAGAGAGATGAGCATCACTAACGCCGATTATTCAGTCACTTCCACAGAACTGGAGCGGCGGCAGGAATCTCCACGAGGAACATTTCAAAACCCGAGTAGATAAAGGAATAATTCTCTAGTAAACCATTCATACCAGGAAAATGACAACATGTACGCATATGCCTTCCCGACAAATGACCTCTTGTGGTCGTGTAATACGCCAGAATGGAGCAACTGTGTTACTGCAGTACATCTAAGGGTGGTCTGACGATGAACTTGGAAAGGCTTATTTCCAGCCTTTGACATTTCTATTAAACATACGCAATGTTTTCAAGTCTTTGTTTGCTTTCTAGGAACCAGCATACTTGACTAATCTTTAAAGCACCAATATCAAAGTATTTCATTTAAATAGAAGTCACCATCTATCAAAGAATGAGGTGATATAGTGATAAGGGAGCATATGGCCTACTGATAAAACACTCTATATTTTTATTCTTATGAACCAGGTGTTTGTGGTGACATGCAGTATTATCTATTCTTTCATTCATCATCAGTCACCACTTATCCTATGCCAGCTGTCGTAGGGTGACGCTAACACAGAAAGACAAACAACCGTGCACGCTCATGTGGACACCCACGACCAGTTCAGAATCACCATTTAACCTGGCGAGCATGTTTTTTGGACTGAGGGGAGGAAGCCGGGGGACTCAGAGAAAAACCCAGACAGAAGTGTGGAAGTTGCAAACCCAGGACCTTCTTGCCCCGAGGCGTCAGTGGTAACCACTACACCCCTGTGCTGTTTCTGCTAAAATATCTAGCAACTGGTTGAGGAGGACTCAAACGCACGACCCAAGACACAGGGGGTGGATTGAAAGTCTTAACTTGAAAATATAGGCAAAGACAAAGTCCAACAGACACAGATTTAAAAAAAAAAAAAAAAAAAAGCACAAAGAACACTTGGCTGATACAGTTCAGACAGAAGACAAAAGCTAAACTGGCAAAGTGGGGTGGGAACACAGAGGTAAATACTAGGGGAACAACGAGGTGCAGGTGAGATACATCAGGGCGGGGCTAACAATCATGGCGGGGCTAACAATCACAGGGGGAAAGTGAAGACACCTGGAATGGGTTTTGAAGGCTTCCTCCCACCATCCAAAGACATGCTCATTAGGTTCATTGGTGATTCTAAATTGGCGGTTGGTGTGAGTGTGAATGGTTGTCTGTCTCTCTGTGTTAGCCCTGTGATAGACTGGAGACCTGTCCAGGGTGTGCCCCGTACCTCTCGCCCAAAGACAGCTGGGATAGGCTCCAGCCCCCCTGCGCCCCTCCAGAGGACAAGTGGTTACAGAAAATGAATGAATGAATGAGCTGCTGTGAGAAACCAATTTCCCTTGTGGATCAATAAAGTCTGAGTCCAAGTCTAAGCTAAGTCACTTTCAAAATAAAGCAGGAAATGCCCCGAAAACAGAGACAATTAAATCCATTAAACCGCCAAAGCACATTTTTTGTAGTCGCTGGAAATGCAGTGTATTTTGTCAGTGTGTTTAGAGATTACTCGTTTAACTCAATCAAATATGCATCTACTAAACAAGAAAACCTTTCCTTTTGTCCTACGCATCACTGTGAAATATTTAAGGGCGTACCGTAAAAACAAAGAAGCAGCCACAGTGAGCTGCTGTTAGATGAGGAGCTGCAGACGACCCGGCTGCACATCTCAAACAAGCCGGTAGCCGTTTTCAAATCTAAAATGTGTGTAGTGACAAAGAGAACCGTGTTGCACGCTGTCTAGCACTCGCTGCAAACTGCTGTCCACAGTGTGTAATGTGTCACTTCCAAATGCACAGTGACAACAACATGCATGCAGCAACAAATGTCAAATTATAGAGCAATGGTGAGTGCTAAATGTTTCCCACCATGTAAGGCTAGATGTTGTATCTTGCATACAGTTTTATCATCCGATAAGGGTTTAGATGCCGACATAAAGCAACTTCATATTTCTCTCCAGCACTCACTTGGCCCTGGCTCAAACTCCGCCAGCTCCTTCTCGCTGCGGGGGCGTTATCCGAACCTCACATGGTTTAGATGTGAGAACTCAAAGCTTTTTCCTCTTAAAACTCGTGTCCTGCGCACTGGCGTTCGCACAACACGCCGACACTTCTTCTCAAGCGCAACCAAAAGCAGCGTTGCAGATGGTCATTGCTATGCTTAGATCGAGATAAAAAGAAAAGCCGAAGCGTTACTATGGAGAAGGGGGCAGCATTGTGAGATGTGCATATGGACCAGGCCTGCGGACCAGCTGTTGTCCACCTAATAATGGCTCCACTCTGCACTGATGACATCTGAATACACAAACTAGGCACTCGGCCACAGTCTGCATTCTGCTTGGCGGCGAGTTTCACTGTGCCAGAGCAATCATAATGGCAATATTTAACATGTTAATGAGAACAAATTACATAACCAGCATCTTCACTGTAATCAATGTCATTATTACCTAACGACAGGCTTTGTAGGGTTTGGCATTACCCCTCTGTGATGTGCTCCCTCCTTGTTTGGTTAAGCGAGCGGCGGCTATGCTCTGGCGTGGTAGCCGCTTCTCTACCATTTATTGCCTGATGATGACGGCCCGTGCAAACAGTGTCGAAGGTAATAATAAAGTTTTACAGCTCGTCCTATTACGTTAATGCTGTCACATCACTTGGCATGCTTCCTGTTTGCTAGAAAGCCAACCATCCAAGTTCTTTATGACAGAGGGGAGCAGTCTCCTAGGTGAATAACAGTCCCGCATGACACCGTCTGCAGCATGCCTCATAATAGAGAGCAAATACATCATTGTCCTTTCTGTATCAGATAATATGCACGAGTAAGCACGCAGCCTCTGGGTATTTGCACAACTACCTACAAACTTCACCCGATCATATGTTTGCCTACATTTGATGCTTCATGTGTCGCCAGCGTAAATAGGATGCAATCATGTGAATGGCTAAAAGAGTCCTGATGACTGTGGCATGCTTTGTTCTGTGCTACTGTTCATTCATTTTCTGTAACCGCTTGTCCTGTGAGGGGTCGCCGGGTCGAGAGGCGGGGTACACCCTGGACAAGTCTGCGGTCTATTAACCTAATGCGCGTCTTTGGACGGTGGGAGGAAGCCAGAGTACCCAGCGAGAACCCACGCAGACACAGGGAGAACATACAAACTCCACACAGAAAGGCCCCAGTCGGCCTGGATTCGAACCCAGAACCTTCTTGAGTTGAGGCATCAGTGCTAAAATATTAAAATCCTAATTTCATTTAGGGGCGGCACAGTGGTATGGTGGTTAGCACTGATGCACAGCAAGAAGGTTCGGGTTCGAATCCATGGGCCGACTGGGGCATGTTGTCCCTGTGTCTGCGTGGGTTCTCTCCAGGTACTCGAGCTTCCTCCCACCGTCCAAAGACATGCTGGTTAGGTTCATTGGTGATTCACCATAGGTGTGCATGTGCATGTGTTAGCCCTGTGATAGACTGGCGACCTGTCCAGAGTGTACCCCGCCTCTCACCCAGTGACAGCTGGGATAGGCTCCAGCACCCCCCGCAACCCTTTACAGGACAAGCGGTTACAGAAGAATGAATGGATTTTATTTAATAAAGACAACACATTTGAGCTTTTTTTCCACATTTTATTTTTCAAATAATTTATTTGACGTTACGTAGAAAAGACAGTGATATAAATAGTATAATATAATATTATAAAGACAATTGCACATAGTTTTCATCCTTGTTTGGTAATGAAAAAAAATATATAATATATATTACAGACAAATAAATACAACTTCCTAAAGTACCCACATGCCTGTTCACAAACAGTGTATGACTTGGACATAGGGGCACATTGCACATCACAACCACAACATTTTGCCTAATGGCAAAAGAAAAGTGCATTTTCCACGGCTGCTGCTCTCCAGTGTGATTGTCAGTCAGTCTCTGTAACTTCCCCTTGACTTTTCTGTCCAAACTCCATCTCCAGCAACACAGCTGTTCCACTTTAGTCAACATTCCCTCCATTTTTCTTTCCCCATCTTCGAGGAGACGGCGTCTACGGAACATGCCCAGTCCAACGTTTCTCCCATGCCGACCTCTGCGTCTGCAGCAGCGTTGGCGCCCGCTTCACGACTGCAGCACCCAACGCCGTATCTTTCTTTTCCTGCCGTCTCAAATCTTAAGGCAATCGCTAACAATCCCTCAAAGGATCCCGGAGTAAATTCACGCCTTCTTCTCCTGCTGGGGCTGCTTGGCGGCGCTTGGCTTGGCTTGGCACACTAGGTCGCTGTAGGCTGGAGAGCGGAGGAAGCGAGGGTAGCAGTCTTTGGCCATGAGCATGTAGATCTTGTGCTGGGCCAGGTCGAAACAAGAGAGCGAGGGATTCTGCATGTTGGCTTTGGTGATGTCCCGGGTTTCGTGGTCAATATTAATCTGAAGAAAGAAAAACAAAGGACAAACAACACATTAGTCTCAGTTTGCTTTGCCTAATCTGAAGAAGATGGCAGTGATAAGGTCGAGGCCAGTGGTTTCCTTACCTCTCGGGGAGCTTCGCTGCCAATGAATTCGTCATAGATCTTCTGAGCTTTGGCAGGTAGCTTGGCCGGACTCTTGGTACATCTGTAATCCTCACAGGCAAAGTAGAACGCGATGTTCTCCTCGCTGAACTCAGACACCAGGAAGGCTGTGAAGGCACACAGTCCATCTGAGGAAATGAGAGGAAATTTGATTACTAATTGTGCATAACTGTTTCCCGGTTGAAGCGTGGTTCCAGTATGCGTGTGTGTGTGTGTAGGTTACTGGAATTGCATGCAGCCTTTTTTGTGTGTTTGCAGAAAAAAAAAAAAAAAAGGACTTACATTTGCTGGACAGGAGTTTTTCAAAGGACTCTTTCCACTTGAGACATTCTTCCAGGGTCGGCCTGAAAACAGATGAAGCATGGTTAGATTTTCTGCTGACATTTTATCTAGCACACAATGACAGTAAATGTTCAAGTGCATTGCAGTAATACGTATATAGTATGCATGATACTTACTTATTTTTTCCTATTTTGCAACAAGATAGGCTCCAGCTTGGTTTTTGCAAAATGCTTCCCAGTCTTGCTTTCAGCTCCTTAGCCCTAAAAGAAGAAATAAAAAAAGCAGGTTAGATTCAGTTTTCACAAGATTACACTTTAACCGTGCGGTCAAATTCAGCATCAACACAAATCCACTCTAGTTAAACCTAAAACTGGCTTGTCTTCTAGTTTGCTGAAGGCTCACAGATGCAAAATAATAAAATAACACAGCTGTCTTCTTTCTATGTCACACAATCCAGATCACCCAAAACATCAGGGAGCGTTTGCATTAAGCTCCATGTACCTTTCCAGGCAGCAGGTAGGCAGCGATGCTAGTCCTTTACACATGGCAGCAGGTCGGAGCTGGCAGGGGTTGAGATGCGGTCGGTCGGTGGTTAACTATCCGTTTAGTAAAAGCTCGGTGGGGAGCGAGACTGTGCCTGCACTGAGTCAGAAGGCAGCTTTTATAGCCCTGCCTCCTCTGCCTCCGAGGTGTCATCAGCCCTCTCAGCCAATCACAGAGCAGGGAGATAGGGTGAGAGAGAGAGAGAGAGAGAGAGTGAGAGAGATAGAGTGCAAGGACAAGACTGGGAAATTACTGTCAAATGAAACCAGCCACGGATATGTAACACAATGTCCCTGAAAAACTAACTACAGACACTAAAGGGAAGGATGCAAACAAAACAGCTTATTGACATTCACCTGTGAGTGGGAAATAAACCTCAGTTTATTAGATTTAGGATTAAGTGCACGCAGGCATAGAGGTCACAGATTTTATTGCCCCCGAAAAGAAATAACCGTCACTCACACGCTGCAAGTTTCTCGCAGTTCCGTCACAGTTTGAATTTTAACTACCGAGGTCGGCGCGGTCGTTTGAGATCATTTTATCAGTCGTATTTAAATGTCAGGAGAAACTTTAAACATGTACCTGGCCTCGGACAAGTTTCCCCCGCTAAAAATAAGGATTAAATCGATCAGCATGTGATGTGAACATCTCTCGCACACTTCCAGAGAATCAGAAATAGCTTAAAAAGTCACAGTTAAGGGGGAAAACACTCGAGGCAAGACAGGATATAGACAAAACTGTAATCTTTGTAAAGATCAACTTACTGACTGCATGCCTTGATCTATTTCTGAATAAAATGCAGTGTAACACTTTACATAAAAATGATTCAGTACTTTTAGCTATGACTGAATATGACCCGCTGGCCCCTATCAATGTGATGCACATTAAACAAACTCTTCACTGTTAGCTTGCATTTAAATGCCTCTAAGTGCAGTGATGCAGAGAGGGAGAAGAAGAAGAAGAAGTAGCTGGACAAGATCATCAGCTGGAAGTCCAGCTCTGCCCTGGGTTGCTCTCTGGACTCAAGAGAGTCCTGGCTAAACCGTCCTCCATGCTGGACAACGAGTCCCACCCCCTGCACGGTGACCTGACAGCACCGAGGAGCAGCTTCAGTGACAGACTGTTTCACCCTCGCTGTGTGAAAAAAACATTCAAGAAGGTCTTTCCTCCCTGCTGCTGTTAGGCTCTACAATGAACACTCCTAATATGTGCAATATTATTACACCTCAAGGTTCAACACTTTTATTATTTACTGTGAACAGCTTCATAACCCAGTTACACGTAGTCCATCTGTGCAATATCTGACAATCATCTGCACAATTCAGTACTTTTTGTATATATGCAAGAACTTTTCATTCTATTTTATTTTATTATTTATCTTTTATACCCTACACTTTTTACCTTTCTTGTATGCTGTTGTAAACTGTAATTTCCCCATTGCGGGACAAATAAAGGGTTTTTTTCTTCTTCCAATATTAAGAACACTCTTGTCCCAGGTGGGAAGCCAACATCACAGAGCTTCATCTTAATCAGACCTGGAAATTACCTGAACTTTCTCAACGCCTCGCGCGGTCTTTCCCGCAGCGGTGAACACAAACACACTTACGCTCGTTATGGCCGCGACAAAGGTGATGGGAAGGCGGTGCGGCATTTGCTCAGTCTGATTACAGAACTGAAAGCAGGTGGAGATACAGTCAGCTACTGAGCACAATAAAGCTGGAGCGAGGCCGGTTCCCATATGGCAAGCTGGTATTTGTTTGTCATATAATTCAGAATTAAAAATGGACGGTAGATCACTGCTCTACAGTTAGTTTGTGCAGAAATCACGCAGCAAAAGTCTTTTTTTTTTTTTTTTTTTTTTCGGTGTTGAAAACAAGACTGGAGCCGATACTGGAATCCAGCATTAAGAGACACCCAGCTACTCTTTACTAAATGACAGAGGAAACATTGTATTGCACCAGTTACATAAGGTTATAGCCTCGGGCGTTTCAAGGAATCGAGGAGCGACAGGGCTGTGTGGCAAGTGAAACCAGCTCTCTTAACAGCAACTTCACTTCCTTCCGAAGAAAAAACAAGATCACCGTCAAAGAAGAAACACTAATATGAGATTGTTCTACGAGTCATGTCTTAAGAAGCGGCTAGATTCACAGACTTGGACTTTGATGGACTTTATTGAGAAGAGAAATTGCTTGGTCACAGTAGCTCACTTGCATAACTGTAAAAAAATAAATAAAAATAAAACATAAAATTAAATTAAATAGATAAAGCAATAACAAATGAGACACAATTTCTGAGCCGCTTCTAATAAAACCGAAGTTGACAGTAGTTCATTGTTATTGAACATATTCTGCTGTTACATTTACATCCTTTAACAGGGATGGTTTAAAACAAGATGTGAAATATTCTACTTTTTAGGTTAAAATACTTGAAACCAACAATGGCTACACTGACATGGTCATCATAACTTTAAATGTCTGAAATCGCTCTGGTCAGAGATTCCAACTTTCACATGGACGCTAAATAAAAATGATCTTATAAGATGGGAAATACTTTTACATGTCCCGAAACACCAGTCAGAATTGCACGCTGGTTCCAATGCCAACATTGTACATGTTTTTAACGCTGGATCCTATCCCAGCTGTCATTGGGCGAGAGGCGGGGTCCACCCTGGACAGGTCTCCAGTCTATCACAGGGCTAACACAGAGAGACAGACAACCATTCACACTCACACCTACGGCCAATTTAGAATCACAGATGAACCTAACGAGCCAATGTCTTTGGACGGTGGGAGGAAGCCGAACCCAGTCGGTCCATGGATTCGAACCCAGAACCTTCTTGGTGTGAGGCATCTGTGCTAACCACCACAGTGCCGCCCTGCAACTTTTTTTTTTTTTGACACGTACAAAGCCGCCTGCCACATGTCCACCGTCAGATCTACCGGAGATACAACAGAAAAAGAATAAGTTTTATTATATTTATTGACTCTGAATTCACTTAACAGAAGAGGATGACCCAGACAGACTCAAGTTATAAACCACGCAGATGACGTCTTTTCAAAGATCTGTTTGACCAGCTCGATCTGCTGCCTCCAATCGCTCTGCCCCTCCTGGAGACGCATCACGTCACCTGGTGTTTGCCCCAGGTGGAGCAAACATGCACAAAAGGAATGCATTCAGATCAAATGTTTACACAGTTATTAAGAGCTTATATATTCCTACTGAACGGATTATCAAGATTCCTTCTCACTGGGCCAGTCTGTCTGCTCTCACCAACGGGGTCATTACTTCTAGTGTCCGCGTAAACGTGGCCGATGCGTCAGGATTTCTTTCCAACCCTACCGCTGATCAACCCGGTCTGCCGACGCATAATTCTACATGATGGACAGGTGTACGTGGCACTTCTTTGAGATTAAACGGCATGAAATAATGTGGCAAACGCACCAGATTTGAAGCACTGAGCGTGTTACTCATGCTCAAGCCCATTGGACCCTAGCGACGTAATCAAAATCATTTTCTCAAACAGCTGGGCTCTTTAGTTTTTGCTCAGCCGTACTCAGACTGATGGAAGCAGTGCCAAATATTTGTTAGGGAGATAAAGTGGTGTTTTCTTTCCTGGGACGTGGACTTTCCTTTTAAAGAGACAGCCGAAGTTCCCCCGGAAAATTTAGAGCGTTCGTCATGTGTTTAAAAGCTTTAGACAAACTTATGTGTTTCCTCTGACAAGTGACCTTTCGCGGCTACGTGAGCGACCGTCGTGTCCTCTCAGAGGAAACAGCGGTGAGTAGAGTAATGTTGTTAGGGAGAAATGTATTGATTGAAGTCGGTAGAAGATTTCCAGTCCGCTAATATCCAGTCACGATGTTTATTTGCCAGAGTTCATCCAGACCTTAACCACAAATACACTGATATTATTCATTTTGGCAGTCACTGACAAAACCAGGAATTACAAATTACCCACGAGACTCTTTAGTTCAAACTAAGAATTGCCCCATGGCTAAAGAGCACCAAGCACCAGCACAGAGGACACACTGACTCTGAAACACAAACATTTTAGCGAGAAAGCTCAGAGTGTACCAAGGCCAGGCCACGCTGATTAGGTTAAGGCAGCTAATACAGAGAGGATGGCTCCGGGTGGAAAGAAAGATAACTGCACAGGGATTACCTAACCGGTCCACATTCACTGCGCCGGGGAGGATTTAATTGTGGCATTCGTTGCCATCACAGAACAAAGGTTTGCCTGAGGAGCCCTGGGAGGGTGGGGGATGGCGGTGGGGGGACCCGGCCACCCACTCGCATACTCACACTGTGATGTCAGCACACTCCCGTCAGCCCCTATGACAGAGCCGGAAATGAGAGAACGAAACAGTGAAGGTGACAGAAGTCTGTATGATAATGCTGACGAACAGAGGGGTTTCCTGGGAGCCGGGGCGTTAGTGTCCTTGGAGCTGGCTCAGTACGTGCTCCAACACTATTATACTGTTGTAACAATAAAAAAAGAAGAACATACCATGGCTTTGCCGGCATCTGAACAGTCTGTAGCCTAGTTCTTTAGTTTTTTACCAAAAGACTATAAACATGGATCTACACTAATCAGCCACAACATTAAAACCACTGACAGGAGATATAAATAACATTGACCATCTTGTGACAATTCAGTGTTCTGCTGTGAAACTTTTGGACCTGGCATTCATTCATGTGGATGTTACTTAGACATGTAGCACCCACCTAGACCAGACCAGACACCCCCACCCCATAAGCAAGATGAAGCTGCAATAGCCAGATTCTATTCTTACCAGAATATGAGTCTGGCAACACACCATTTGCATTTCATTTTGGGGTGCGTTTCAACAGATACACAAGACAAAAAAAACCTGTTAGTTCAACCTAACAGCGCTCAGATGATGTGCACAGTTATTTTATTATTTATCCATCACCACAATAAGCTGAAACGATTTGACTGGCCAAGCAAATCACAGTTCCCAATGCAAAAAAAAAAAAAATAATAATAATAATAATTATGGGTGGTGAAGTTGGTCACACTTCCAGGCTCGCGAGATAACGCTCCAACATATGATTTCTAAGAAACTCTTCTGGTGAACTGTATTCCCGGTCTGAGATCTGAGCAACAGAGCCCGCCGTTGTTCGCTCGTAACGCCGATGCCCTTCAGACCGATTTGCTTTCTTACAAATGACACACAGTATGCGGTGTAAGTGAACGGGTTTATTTATCTGGAGGTTAGATGGTTGTCACTGGCAGAGCGGGGGAAAACAGTGATGGTGTCAGTATTGAGACTGAACAGAGGGTTTTCTTAGAACTCCCTGGAGCTGTTTTGCCTAGTTTTTTTGTCTTGGAAATTGTTCGGCTTTACGAGTAATTTAGGAGAGCGTTTTTTGTTTTTATCCCACAGAAAAGAATTTGATGTATCTGAACATCAGACTAAAGTATTTAGCTTAATGGTATTTTGTTATGTTTTTCCCTTGTGAGATACTGGGTTAAGGTTAGTTTGACCTCTCCATGACTTAGAGAAGAGCAGTTACGAGATAAAACTGTTTAGCCCGTGAGGTTGGGATCCCTTCTCTAATTGTTTCTGTCTGCTGGCTTTGGGTTGAACGCAGCTACTGAGACCTAAATGAAAGATCTTCCTTCGTTAATCACTTGGCTGCAAGTTGAACACACACAGAGCTACTCATAGGAGTGAGCGTTAACAGTAACGTCTTGTGTTTTTTTAACCCCGGTCATGATGTGATAAGGCTCCTGGTCATTTTCCCCTTGCAGTCGCTACAAACAAATCTTTTACACATCATAAAAGACAAGAAACTATTAATGAGTCAAGTTCTGTGATTCACGCCTGTGCCCTTAAATCAGATGAGGCATGCTTTGAAGTGTTCTAAACAGAGGTTTTTATAGATTCATGGGGTTCATACTGTGCTATTTTATGACTAGTTGAAACGGAACAAAAATGGCACATTGCGTACACGTTGCATACACTCTTATTATTGTGTTTCCTCCACAGAGAGCATCTTAACACACTGTAGTGGACAGGAAGGCACTTCAGCGCGTTGTGTCCAGTGCACAAAGGTTAATCGGGACTCAACTCCCTGCGCTAGAGGAGATCTACATCACCAGGCGCCTACCTACGGAAAGCGACTACCATGTGCAGGGACCCTACACATCCATGCCATCACCCGTTTGAACTGCTGCCATCAGGCAGATGTCATAAAGCCCTCCGCAACCTCACAGCCAGACTGAACAATAGTTTCTTCCCCAGAGCTGTGGATGCTCTAAATCAGCAACCATGCTATAACCACGCTGCTGCTATGTAAATAACCTATATCTATACTGGATGACGATTTGCACAATACTGCACATGTAACTCCATATTCCATAGCCATATTTTCTAATGCACAGTCACATTTATATTGTTATTCATATTTATAGTCACATTTATATAGCATTCCGTTCATTTCCATTTCATTTTGAATTTTGGGCTCTCCTAGAGTCCTGCCAGACATAGACTGCGTAACTTACGTACGTAGCCTACGCCAGTGTGAGCCATTTATACTTGTGCGCTCGTCAGTCTGGCTTGCTCTGTAAAAACATGCCATCCAAACTCTAGTTGCCGCTGTCTTGCCAGTGGAGTTCATTTTTGTTTCCACTTCCTGCTTCACTTTCAACAATGGCGACTGAAACTTCCGCCGAAATTTTCGACGAACACGAGTCGTACAAATGTTTGTATCTCTGAACCTCCTCAGTTAACCTTTCCTCCATGTGTTCCATCTTTGTTGATCCAAAACAATCAATTTGAAAAGAAGTACAAACCGCCTTTTAGACTGAGATTATATATTCTCTTCACTGCTTTATACTGAGCATCTTGCAGAGCTGTAAACAGAATTTCGCTGCACTGCACAACCTGCGTTCTGCAACGACAATAATAAAGGATATTCTATTGTGTGAAAATAAGCATTGTCTTGCGTCAAATTAGAATATCACCAGGGACGACGCGGAGCAGGGCAGTCCTGATAAACCCGAGGTGACATTTACCTGTATGAGTGAGTTTCAACTGAAAGGTCACATCTCGCACTGAGCTTGCTTCATCACCTCCGGCGGGACGGAGCCGTGGCTCAGGTCAGCCTAGGACACTTACTGACCTCAGCTAGGACTGGGGTAAAGTAAGGCCCTATGATTCGCAAGCCTGTTTACCTCACACCACATAAAATTGGAAGTCCTTTATCCTCGCAGGCTGTCCATCTCGGATATGGCGCAGTCCTCGCAGGGTTTCATTTGGGCTCAGCTGTCATGTACAGAAAAGCTCATCTTCAACTCAGCATGTTCCTTTCACAGTTCACTTCCATGCACGGCTCTGTTGCCGAGATGAGAAGGCAGGGTTGGGATCATCCTCTTGTCAGGGGATGCTGTTATGCTCCCCTCCCAAGTAGCATTGTTGCCAGAGTGAAAATGACAAATCAGATGAGGTCTCTGATTACCCTACTTCCACCGCCGCTTTGGAAAAAGAGCAGCCGGGGACAGAAAGACCACCCGCAGGAAATAATAGTTAGTTATATCATGGCAAATCACACCCTGATGGCAGTTTGTTAGAAGTCACCTTGTCTTCTGACGTTGCCAGCCTCTCATTAGCATAAAAAGTAGTTCAAGGGGGGAAAATCTTATCAGCATTAAATGATTACCACAGCAGCTTAGGAACTTGAATTAGTATCTCTATTACTACTATCAGACACACACAAAAAGTGCACTGTATCATCTTGACAGCATGTCTGTGAAGGCTCACAGTAACCAGGTCATTGTATATCCATAAAGCTGAAACAAGGGCAGCTGGGCTTGTAGAGTTGTAGAGTTTACTGCTCATCCAAGGAGCTTCTTCAGTAGCTGAAGAAGCTCCTTGATGAATGGTGAAACGTCTTCCAGAAACTCTACAGTACAAGCTTGTTTTGGCATTGGGTATTTTTTTTCAACATAACCACATGCATATGGTGACACACTTTTGGTGTAGAGGACTATAGTGGTAACCTTTGTGACCCAGGTCATCAGTTTCAGACTATTATCACATGGAGGAGGGGATCAGGGGGTATCGCAACTCCTTCACCTGAAAGTCATAACCATCCATGCTAGCGTAGAAGTCAGGGCAGCTGATGAGTGACTTGTCAATCTGTTTCTTACTTCTTTTACACAGTATTTTCCTTGAGTGGGCTGCAGAAATCTTGTGCAGGGTAACTTTGTTATCAAGTGTGATAAGTGCGAAAGATGGAGTGCAACATAGAAGTGCCAGATTGGGCTGTACGCTCTACCTCCCCCTAATCTAGTTTTTATTCTTCTCTAAGACACAACAAAATATGCAAAATATTACAGCCCTATTAAGTTTAACTCTAATAGTCATGACAAGTTTTTGATATTGAACTCAGTTTTATAAGTTTTCAAAACTTATGCCGCCATTTTCGCATTTTTTAATTAGATAGAACTGTTACTATAAAATGCTGATACCTTTGAAACAAGGCAAGGCTCTACAAACTGGATTAAACCACGGTATTACAACGTCAGAATAACGTCAAATATTGGAATCATACGCGTAATAGATGGGTGGCTTTTAGAAGCCGTTTTTTTTTTTTTGTTGGATTTTTAAGGCAGCAGATGAACTTTCGTTCCTAAGTTTGACTGACTTGAAATGTTTTACAGTGTAAATAATCTGATGAAATATACACAAAGTGGTCTGCCACATATATTTCCAGTAGATTTGACTCTCCACAAAAGAAGATTTTCCCTCAACTTCACTGACAAGACTGAACTCATCCCATAGACAAAGATGACGGGCCGACGTTGGACGGGACCTGTTGCTTCCTTCGCGCTTCTGTCCGTCCTGGGAACTCCTCACGCCACCTGATGTTTAAACGACAAACGAGCCGCAAGCGTGCACAGAAAGAATGGATTCATTTTTGCTAGAGAGACGCAATCAGATCAAATTCTTGCATGCTTATCAGGAAGTAACATGTTCCCGTTGAATGGTTCATCAAAGGTTTACACTGCCCCTCTCGATCTGATTGTATATTCCTTCTGATCAGGGCGGTTTGTTGTGATAGAGGTGGTTACATGGGGAATTAGATTTAGGAATTATGCAAATGCAACAAATGTCTTGGTTTTGCAGCTTTGGTTGAAAAGAATTTAGAAAAGAATCCTAATAGTATCCCAGGGTGATCACAATTTGTCTGTCACTGGGCGAGAGGCGGAGTACACCCTGGACAGGTCTCCAGATTTTTATTCATTTATGATAAACTTCATAAAGATTTGGATTTCTTTTGAGCAGCCTGTATCAGACTCCATTAAAGCAAAGTTAGTATTTCTCCTTCAGTGGATGTGATCAGAATAATGAGTAAAAGACAACCTGAGTCACAATGTGCTTTGCTTCCGAACAGAGACAAACAGTAAGAACATCTTGCATTCTCGTTGATGACAACTCAAAAGAAAAAAAAAAAAGAAAAAAAAACTATTGTGCCTTTGAGGACAATTCATTCTCTCACTGCATGCTCCGTTGAGGAGAATGAGCCCCTTTTGTTTCCCCGCGAAGCTTCGACCAGCTGTTAAATTTTCTTTGCTTTGTGATGCCGATCGCAAATCACTTCCACAATACAGCGTGTACACATTAGGCTGCAGAACAAACACGCCGAGCAGCTGTTCTGATGACACACTCCACTTTAGCCGAACAAGTCGTCTTCTGTGTAAACTTCCAGCGCGCCGAGGTGATTGCACGTGTACGACGCCTCCGCAGTCAAAGCTAAATGGAGAGATTTGGGCTTCTTACACCTCCAGATTCAGACCTGGAGCATTAGACAAGAGCTTTAAAAAGTGGAGAGACAAAGGAATAGCAGCTACATGTACACTTGTAGATAAGCAACATTTTAAATCATGGGGGAAAGGACTGAACATGGAGCTGTCTGGGAGACACTGGCAGTCCGTATATAAGACCCGACACACATCAACAAGCTCTAACAGATGGAGGGAGTTCAGTTGGAAAAATGTTTTTTATCACACCAAAAATTAAAAATAAACAATTAGGTCAACAACAATACTGTTGGAGAAATGTTGGCAACTGAATGCCAACCAGTCTCATATACACTGCCTGGCCAAAAAAAAAGTCGCCACCTGGATTTAACTAAGCAAATAGGTAGGAGCCTCCTATTGGATAATTACTGCATGGGTGATTATCTTTCAGCTGGCAACAAGTTATTTAACCCCAACTGATGCAATGAGTAGCTTCTCATTTCTTAAACAACCATGTCTAAAGACACATCCTGTGGTTGTGGGAAAGATGTTAGTCTGTTTGAGAAGGGTCAAATCATTGGCATGCACCAAGCAGAGAAAACATCTAAGGAGATTGAAGAAACTACTAAAACTGGGTTAAGAACTGTCCAACGCATTATTAAAAACTGGAAGGATAGTGGAGAACCATCGTCTTCCAGGAAGAAATGTGGTCAGAAAAAAATCCTGATTGATCAACAGTAGAACTCAGGGCTATGTTTAATAGTGAAAGTAAGAGCATTTCCACAAGTACAATGTGAAGGGAACTCAAGGGATTGGGACTGAACAGCTGTGTAGCCTTAAGAAAACCACTAATCAGTGAGGCTAACTGGAAAAAAAGGCTTCAATTTGCTAGGGAGCATAAAGATTGGACTCTGGAGCAATGAAAGAAGGTCATGTGGTCTGATGAGTCCAGATTTACCCTGTTCCAGAGTGATGGGGGCATCAGGGTAAGAAGAGAGGCAGATGAAGTGATGCACCCATCATGCCTAGTGTCTACTGTACAAGCCTGTGGGGGCGGTGCTATGATCTGGGGTTGCTGCAGTTGCTCAGGTCTAGGTTCAGCAACATTATGTGTCCAAAGAATGAGGTCAGCGGACTACCTGAATATACTGAATGACCAGGTTATTCCATCAATGGACTTTTTTCTTCCCTGATGTTCACGGGCATATTCCAAGATGACAATGTCAGGATTCATGGGGCTCAGATTGTGAAAGAGTGGTTCAGGGAGCATGAGACATCATTGTCACACATGGATTGGCCACCACAGAGTCCAGACCTTAACCCCATTGAGAAACTTTGGGATGTTCTGGAGAGGGCTTTGTGCAGTGGTCAGACTCTCCCATCATCAGTACAAGTTCTGGTGAAAAATTAATGCAACACTGGGTGGAAATAAATCTGGTGACATTGGAGAAACAGTGCCACAGAGAATGTGTGCTGTAATCAAAGATAAAGGCGGTCCAACGAAATATTAGTGTGGGATCTTTTTTTTTTTTTGTGGCAACTTTTTTTTTTGGCCAGGCAATGTATAAAATATCCCCCATATTGGTATTTTTGTACTTGTTTTAATTGATTGAAAAACAAAGTTTAAAAAAAAAAAAAAAACTACATGGAGAGGACGAGCTTATGAGCTTAAGTGACTTAGCACCACGAGAAGATGGTGAAATCACTTTTCCAGTCAGAGTCCAGCGTTTCCTGCCTGTCTCTTTGTTTGTGTCTGCGGTCCGTACAGTATGTGTCGGAGAGGAGAAGGTGAGGCAGTCAATGCCACAGGAAGAGTCTGTGATATTTCCTGGCATTGCATGGTTTTGTTTGTTTGTTTGGTGTTTTTTTTCTGAAGGTCCCTCTGAGCGGTGAGTCAGCAGAGAGCGGAAAGGGGACAGCTGAAAGCCTCTGAATGGAAACATTCAAACAGAGCGATGACTAGCCGGGAACTCTTGCCAACGAATCTGCCTGAAATAAGAGATGAAAGCTTCTACTGGAAATCTTAAAAAAAAAAAATAACGGATGATTATGTCATTGGGTTTGGAGGCCTGTGAAGTATTTATTAATGTTGTCCATGAATATTATGAGCGAAAATGGTGAGTTATCATTCCTAGAAAGGCATGCTTTGAACAACCTTGATTAATTTAGTTTATAAAAGCATTTTAAATCACACTCCTACATATAAATCTTGAATTCACTGTCAGGTTATAAAATATTCAGCATCTAAAAGCTGAAATTAACTTCTTGAATGCTGTCTCGTGTCAATGTTTAAGCTTTGAAATTGACCACGAATCTATTCTTTTAGAAAATTATACATTAAATAAACTGAATGCCTCACTGCAAGAAGGTTCTGGGTTCTAACCCATCTGTCGCCTGGATCCTTTCTGTGTGGAGTTTGCATGTTCTCCCTGTGTCTGCGTTGGTTCTCTCCGGGTACTCCGGCTTCCTCCCACCGTCCAAAGACGTGCTCGTTAGGTTCACTGGTGATGATTGATGACCATGGGTGAAATATCTTAAAAGGATCGATGTACAGGATTTAATGGTGCAGAAATTATAAAAGAGGTACTCAGTTAATACCCTTACCTCACCTGTTGCTTTTCAAGAATGTAGGAGAACCCACAGTGACGTCCACCCACAGTGACGTCCACGAACAAAAAAAGCCATTTCTGGAGCCAACGTTTTGTTTGTCCATTGTGGGCTACTGTAGAAACATGGTGGCACAACATGGCAACAAATCGGATGAAGACAAGTTATTATTCATTCTGACTTCTATTTTTCTGTCTGGATTTTGCAGAGACTGTTGCACTAATGCACTTTTTTTTTTACTATCCGGTAAAAACCAATTAAGTTAAAAGAAAAGACCAATATTTTGAGATAATAGGCTCGTTTGAAGGCAAGCAAGGAAAAAAATTATAGTTTGTGCGGTCATTTTTTTTATTTATTTTTTTTGGACTGATTGAGCCAAATACCAATTTCATACCTACGCTTTTTGAACAGATGAAACGATATATAACATAATGAGCTTCAGCTTTAGCACAGTACTGGAAGGAGGCTTCGTTACCTCTAGACAGAGTGAGACAGGCTGTTTTTAGTCTATAAGCTTAGCTGACTGGTTGCTGCTGTACATTTACCACCTTGATTTTTTGATAAACTCACAGCAAGACGGGGAATAAATCTTGAAGTGAAAAATCGTCTTTGCGTTTGCGTCTGAAACGGCGTGTTCACAGCAGGAGACAGAGATCACATTAATTGGCATCTTATCTGGGAACATGACATGGTACAGTAACACCTTGACATGACGTTCAGTTCTTTGTTGCCTGGTTTCTTCAATGACCTAAAATTGATTCTCGCTGCATACATTTGCACCATATTGTAAACCCGATTGCTCTACTTGATCAGAGGCACAGCCTGTCAAGAGGCGAGGCAGGGAACGGCTCGGGGCCCCAGGTCAGTGGAGGTAGGGCCCGCAAGGACTGACAAACTTTAAATTACACCATCTGCAATGTGTGGTGTTCAATGACAGTAGGACTCAAGTAAATGATAATGTGTTTAAAACTTATTGTACTTATACAACCTCAGTATCATTTCCAATCCCATTAAAAACAGGGTCACAAGCTGCATGGCAGTGAGTCATCGGTGTCAACTTTCCACTTTCCAAATGGTCATTTTAGGTGACTTTCTACATGCTAGCGTTTGCTGTTTTGCACTAACAACAAACTGATCGGCGTGCCATTCATTCATTCACGGGTATCTGGCCACAAATCAAAGCATGAAAGGTTTGATCACATTGTTTAATTGCCGTCTTATCTGGGAACGTGACATGGAACAGTAACACCTTCACACGAGGACCAATCCTTTGTCGCCTGGTTTCTTAATTGACCTAGATTGGTTTCTTGCTGCACCATATTGTAAACCCGATTGCTCTACTTGATCAGAGGCGCAGCTTGTCGACACGCAAGGCAGGGTACCGCTCGGGGGCCCCAGGTCAATGGGGGTAGGGCACGCGAGGACTGACAAAATTTTGAATTACACCATTGACAATGTGTGGTTTTCAATGACAGCAGGAGGCCTCCCTAAGGGGCCCCCACCTGACAGAAGTCTGCACCAAATGATAATGTGTTTAAAACATGTAGTAACCTCGGTATCGTTTCGAATCCCTTTAAAAACTGGGTCACAAGTTGCACGGCAGTGAGAAGATGAGAAAATTCATGGGTTGACTGAGTTTCGTGCATTTTATAATAATGAGAGTTTAATAAAATCTGTTTGGATTAAAATATTTTCGGGGAAGTCTTGGTCGGGATGCAATGCGTGAATACCTTATAACTGTAAATCCACCCGGGCAGTTCGTTAATTGAAGTGCTGGGATTTGCGCTTGGAAAGTCCGACGCTTGTGAAGGGGTCGTGTTTGGTCTCGGTTGGGAGTTGGCTCGGCGCTGTGCGTGCGCGAGCCTCAGGTTGCTCATCTGTCGGATCGTCCTCAGGGGAGGAGACGAGCAGCCTGCCGCGGGCCCAGCCAGATGCTCACTGTGGCTGTTAAACAATAACCACTGGAGTGTGCTCCCCTCTCAGCAACACTATGATCTACAACTGCTCCCGGGGGGGTTGTTTAGACAGAGGTCAGCCAAGCCTGCAATATGCAGACTGTCCTGAGATTTAAAGTGATAATCTGTGAAATGATTGCTGTTGTTGATTACTGTGGTGATTTTTGCATTACATAATATCTGCCATCCGTTTATGGACAAACCCTGTCGCGTACTTTAGCTTTTCTTCAGCTTTCCCCTTTTTCTTTTTTCTTCTTTCATGATCTGAAATTGTGATGAATGAAAATTTAGCAGAACATGCTCACATTCACAGTGTTAACTTTCCACTTTCCAAATACCACTTAAGGAGACTTTCTGCAGTGTATTATAATAATATATTTCCTGTTTTGCGCTAAAAAGTTAAAAGTTAAATCGTGACTGATTGACATGCCTTTCATTTCATGGGTGGAAAGATTCGGATTCATTACCAGGCAATAATGAACGTCTTTAGTTACTTTCTTCCAATCTATTGTGATGATATTTTACCAGGTAAAGGTCATCTTATTCAATCTTATACATTTATCAAATTTTATTTCTTTATTTCCCAGCTGGTGGCACCACATTGTGTGGGAATAGAGGTACTAGCGTTTCCACATAGATACGTACCATATTTCATTCAAGAGCTAAAATGGTATCCTTGTGGTCGGGCTGGTTATTGGATCAAGTCATTAGCAGCCAGAATTGTGTCCTGAATCCCTCTTCCCCAAGATATTGTCCTCCAGATGCATGCACACAAAGCCAGTGGATCTTTATTTGACTAAATCTGATGATGATGCGATGATCCTTTGTTGTTCGTCTGAGTATTTTGATGGTAAGAATAAGGAGAGTCATGCTCGACTATTTCTTTTTGATCACAGCTCCATGGAGCCCACAATGCAATGCAAGTCAAGGCAAAAGGATGGTGAAAGGGCAAGAATTATATCAATATGTGAAGTATTTTCTAAAATAATTGGATATTCAACTGAGCATGAATTCTATGTTTTATGAAAAAAGACAAAGAACTTTCACTTGCCAGTTCATCTGGTACGCTAGTCAGAACGAATGCCTTCTAATGTGACTGTCCTGCACCGAATCTAGTTTGTTCTGTTTCTGAATTGCATTGTACCGACTCGTTCATTCATTCATTCATTCATTCATTCATTCACAGCCTATCCCAGCTGTCATAGGGTGAGAGGCGGGGTACACCCTGGACAGGCCTCCAGTCCACAGGGCTAACACAGACAGACAGACAACCATTCACACTCACACCTAAGGCCAATTTAAAATCACCAGTGAACCTAACCAGCATGTCTTTGGACGGTGGGAGGAAGCTGGAGTACCTGGAGAGAACCCACGCAGACACAGGGAGAACATGCAAACTCCACAACCCTGTACCGACACATGTTTCTATTATTTTGGCAGATCCCTTTTGGTCTGTGGGATATTCTTAATGACAGAAACAATTCAATAAAGTTAAACAGCACCACAAACTGTTCCATGGACTTTTTTTTTTAAAAAAAGGGCTCATGGCGGTCTCAGGACCAGGGCCTCCTCTAGAGGGGACTGTGAGGTCCCACACAGAAAAACAGCCTTTGGACAAAATGGTCTTTCTGTAAAGGCCAGTAAGATCTGGAACCTTCAAAACTTACCTCAAGCAGTGGTTGAAAGCAAACCAGTCTTGCAACCATTGACTTTCATCCTCTTAGTAATGTACCGTCTTGTGATGTGCTCTTATTGTGATCTATTGTCCTGTCCTATGTCTTATCATGTCTTTGTGTTACCTGCCTAGAGACTGAGGATGCAAATTAGCATTGTTGCGATAATCTGTCATATTTACGTCTAAATGCTGCTGTCTGAATAGATGTTCATTAATGTGCACCGTCCCTATCAAATAAATAAATAAATAAATAAACTAAATCCTCCAACATGACTGAAATTGGATTTAGTGCAGGACTGTTATATCTGAATGCATTCATTTCCACTTGTGTACATAATGATTCAGCAAGTAACTGCAAGTTGAAAAGACATCCTGCACAATACCTAACATCTGCAACACATTCTCTATATTATATTATCCTTATCTCCGCTGTAACATCTCACCTTCTCCTTGGGAATAACTCATTTAAACATGACAATGCAACGTACACAACCGCGGCGTGCGCTCCGCGGAGTGTGTAACAGGTGTTTGTCTTGTGTTGTGTTATGGAAAGCCACCGTGGCGGGGGATTCCCTCTTGAGTCGGTTAATTCTGGTAACAGACAAACAGCGGGCTGTTCTGGAACATGCATCTTCTGTAATGACGATACGCTTGCATGCATGGTGCGAGTTGGTGCGTCATTCCCTGAAAGGCAACCAGCCGAGTGATCCAGTGATTTAAAGTCAGATCGGAATACACATATGAAGCATGCAGCCTCTGGTTTGACGGGAAGTGGAGGCAGTCTTCAGATCGCTGAACTAAAGATGGTCTGCTTTGGAGATAATAGCGTCACATGTGGAAACTGAAAACGGCAGTATGCAGCGTGTCATTTCAAACATACAGTCAATGCGTTATAAAATATGAACTAAATAAATGCTGATGGGCTTGTACAGCCCACTCAGCAGCAAAACAAACAAAGAACTACAGCTACCAACCAACATGAAGACATCAGATACCTGGCCTAGACAATGGCAGCGTGCAGCAAGTGGGCTGCTGCTTTAGATAATAAAAGTGCTGATCAGGCATCACGTGTTGATTTATCGAATGATCAAGTGATAACCCAGTGGTAGAAAACAAGAACTGTGTCACCTGCCGGCAGCCTACGTTCTGCTCTCCTTCCTATCACCGCCTGTTCTTTTTAAGATCAAGACATTTCCATTTCCTCCGTCCTGTATATATTTACATACGGTATTTGCACGAGCCCGTCGCCTACCACCAACACTGGTCACCAGGACATTTAAAAAAAAGAAAAGAAAAATGAATTCATCAAACGTGGTACATTTGTGTGTTAATAGGGTTTAATAGGTTTAATAGGGACAGATGATTCACACGGCATGTGCCACAACATGTGAATGTTGATTGCTCCAGTTTGGGGTTATGTCATTGGAGCAGACACGTGTGCCCTTTCTTTTCCTTTCCTTTCTTTCTTTTTTTGACAGGTACATGTTTTTTTGCGTGAAGGTTCTGAGTTTGAATCCACTTTCTGTGGGTTCTCTCCGGGTACTCCGGCTTCCTCCCACTGTCCGCTGGGTTAATTGTCGATTCTAAATTGGCCGTGAGTGTGAATGGTTGTCTCTCTGTGTTAGCCCTGAGATAGACTGGAGACCTGTCCAGGGCCTAATGACAGCTGGGAATCGCTCCAGCCCCCACCCGCAACCCTTCACAGGACAAACAGTTACAGAAAATGAATGAATGAAATGTGTTTGTATGTGCACGTGTCCAGCGGTTAAAAGACAGAGCCTTGGTAGGTGGTCCTTTACCAGCAAAGCAGGCTCCAGACAGATATCTGACAAATCATTAACTTGAAGCTGGATGGCTTTGTTTTTGTGCAGCGCTCCAGCAGTTGGGGGTTGTGAAATATCAGACCCAGACAACAACAGCACTTGATATTTGACTCTCGACGACGTCGCATACACGCGGTGTGAATGTGTGCCCGCTGCCTTGGAGATCATAACAAAACAACCTGCAATGTCAATACCGGTGAGCAGCAGGTACTGTTGTCACCACGGACTGTTGTGAAATAATATACTATGAGATGCAACACACAATTGTACAACCCAGTCCAGTGGGTTTACTAAAGACCTGAATGGAGAGACAGTATTGTGAGCATGTCAAAACAGTCCACACGTGTCGTTATATTGACTTGCGATCGGATGCCTGTTTATTTGCATTGTATTGGGTGTGTTTCTGTTGTTTTGTTTTGGTTTTTTTTGTGTGTGGGCCGGATTACCTCCTCCTCCAAAACAACATCTGTTTTATAATACCCATTAAGATACTAGATCTGCACTAAAAAAGAAAAATCCAGGATTGTGAAATATGTCAGATTAGAACCGTTCTGTAAAAAAGGTCAAGATTCGTCTGCATTACCTGGAACAGTTCGCACCTCAAGAAGGCTTAGCAGTGGATTCCAGTGCCGTGGAGTCACCCTGCCTCCCCGCTGACGCTGCTCAACCACCATTCAGTGACTTTCAACAGTCCAGAAATTAACAAATACGGACACAGCAGCATATACAACACTATATAAAAGCAACAAATAACATTTCAGCACAATAAAAAAATACTGCTTAAAAGTGGGCTACTGCTTTAGATAATAAAAGTGCTGATCAGACTTCACGTGTTGATTTATCATTCGCGAATGATCAAGTGATAACCCGGTGGTAGAAAACAAGAACTGTGTCACCTGCTGGCTGCCTACGTTCTGCTTTCCTTCCTATCACCGCCTGTTCTTTTTTGCATCAAGACATTTCCATTTCCTCCGTACTGTATATATTTACATACGGTATTTGCACGAGCCCGTCGCCTGCCACCAACGCTGGTCACCAGGACATTTTTTATTTCCTAAAAAAAAGAAAAAAGAAAAATTAATTCATCAAACGTGGTGTATTTATGCGTTACTCTTAAGGTTTAATAGGTTTAATAGTGACACATGATTCACATGGCATGTGACACAACATGTGAATGTTGATTGCTCCAGTTTGGGGTTATGTCATTGGAGCAGGCACGTTGGCCTTATCTTCACCCAGAACATTGAGATCATTACCATTTGAAGTGTTTACGTGATCATTGCAGTGTTGCATGATGATTGATTGCATTTCATGCAACGTAGCTAAGCAAAGAGTGATGTTTTGCACTCAGACAGGCCTGTTTTATAAGATGTTGCAACTCTGGACACGCCGTGTGAGGGCCGTGACACACCAAGCCGAAGGTCAGTCTGTCCATCAGCTTCTCTGCAATCTTGAACCAGCTCTTCGGCTGATTCAGCGTGTTGAATCAGATCCGGACAAAGAAACAAAGGTTCAAAGGTCACACAGGAGCCTCTTCTCGTTTTACATCTTCCCCTGATCTGAACGTTCAAATACAAGAATGTTTTTACAACATGTCAACTCTAAATCATCTAATTAACGTGATTCAGGAGGGGCCAGATCTGTACAAAGGTTCCTATACAGCCTTTATGGCTAATAGTACTCCTTGGACTACTGTCAGCCGCTAGTCTGGAGAATTATTTCTGGAGACCCACACAATATTAGAAAGGTGGTCATAATGTTATGCCTGTTCGGTGTATATGCCAGTACAATCTAAAAATATTAGCTTTTATAACCTACAGCTGGATGAAAAACTGAAGTCCAATATTTACCCAAATGAAACCCTTTCATAGTTTGCCAGTGTTGTTAACTTTGTCGTTTATTGCTGGGACAGGGAAGAGATTTTATTTGTCTTTGCTTGTTTTGATCAGAGGGACGAGAACAAAATACATTATGCAAATGTATAAAATAATGAACGGCTCTAAAATGTTCTATGCTGCATTGTTGACATTTTTTTTGTGTGTGTGTGTGCAGCATTATCACAGCCCAGAACTGAGCTCCACGTTTCCATTTCCATACTTACATCACTAAGGAAACTGGTGCAGCATCCTACAAAACGAATTTTGATTCAGGTTGTTGCGAATCACACAAATCCAATATGTTTTGTTGTTTTTCCTCACACGGGCTCTGTTGTTTGTCTCCCAGTCGAACAGGAGGAGTAATCAACTGTTCCCCCGTCCTCCCCATGATCCATAGTCATGGCAGCGCTGCGCCGTGGGTATTGTGTTGACTATTGATTACGAGACCAGGGAAATACAGAGAGATGGGGAAAGGGTAGCAGATAGAAGAGAGATACTGTAGAGCAGGGACGGGGTATAGAGTTACAGAGAGGCTGAACAATATCGGTGTCATTATCGCAGTATTCACATTAGTCGCTGACTGTCAATTAAAATCCTCACAAACCTTTTTATGCTTTGCCGTGTGCGATGATGACGTTTTCAGAAAATAGTTGTTAAGATAAAAACTGTGTGCACATGCAAGGTTTGCACAGGAAATCAATCCCTCTGCCCGTTGCTGTGCCGTGTGCTATCCCAGACAGTGTTTTTACAGCCGTTTGCATGATCACCAAGACAGCAGCAGCAGCACTGATTAAAAAATAAATAAATAATAAAAAAAATCAAATTACATTACTGTAATGTAAACTTTCATAGGCACGGATAAGTCGGATTGGTCATCGCTCTGCTTGTAATCACTTCTGCAGTGAGATGCGCAGACTGCCGGCCCAGATAGGTCTTGTTGTGTCTACCGAGCAGGGTGCTGCCCCAAATACACCACTCTTCTCTCCCTCAGTGACGAACACACTGACAACAACAGGGGAGTTAATGGATGTGTAATGGTATGGTGGGCGACTCCATCCCACGAGCGGCCCGAATACTAGGAACGAGCGCTGGATTCCTTTTGAGTGGCGCTGCTGCTGCTGCTGCTAAGTAGAAAATAGCGTCATTAATGTTTGATGATTTTTCTAAAGTAAGCAAAAGACACAGAATAGGACCCCGGAAGTAAATTTACTGTGACTCATCACTGGTTAACCACCTAATGTTTTTAGAAAAGTTCTCTAACATTTTCAGAGCAATGTACTTAACAGCCACAGTGGTTTTATTTTCATTACGTTTTTGCATTCAAGCTTAAATCTCTTGTCCGGAAAAAAAAATTAAATAAATAAATGTATTTTTAAATAGAGCGACGAATCACCCAGATTGAGAAGTGGGTTGTCATTTTTTAGAGACTTTGTCTGGTTTCTTTTGCCGTTACAAAACGGCCTTGGAAACCGGGTCAATCCGCCTGTCTGATCGGTGGATGAATGCATTTTTAATAGCTCTAATACCCTTTTTGAGGTTTTACGACAATTAAATCACAGTGAGCACTAAATATACACACTGATTTATTTATTTTTTTAATCACAAAATATAAGGGATAGGTTACATTCATATCAAACACAGTAACATACCAAACGTGGTACCTCTACGGTACATACACGCTAAAGATATTATCACCCCTTAAATGCTTATCAAACAGTTTATTTAAAGGAACCATGTGCTGAGGGAAAACATCAAATGCTGAGAGCACATGATTGTGTTTCTTTTGCATAACATACCGTACAAGGTTATATAAAGAGTTATTCAGTAGTATTGCATCATGCTGAAATAATAACAGTAGACGTTTTGCAAATTAGTTATGGTAACCTCACAGTTTCCATTTAAGTGAGTCATAATGAGGAATAATAAATGAATAAAACACAGTTTATAGACTGGTCCAACAGGATGCATGTACAACTGGTTGAACAGGGGTGACTTCTACAGGATAGAAACTCTTGCACTGAGTCAACTGAAAGCAGAAATGAATCCAACCCTGTTGTATAATCCACGTTTAATACCACATAGAATACCTGGAAAGGATTACAATACACAAGAATATGCAATATCAATATCTTAAGTGCAATTTATTATTTTGGCACAGCTTCAGATATTAGGTGGTCACTCACTTGTTACTGTTTTTTGTTGTAAACACACAAGCTACCACAACCTAGTTACCTGCATACAACAGTGTCTATTCACAAAGAGAGTAAGATAAGTAGTGGCAAGGCTGGGCAGTAACGCAATAATGATAAGTATCTCATCATATTTTTCTCAGTGGTAAAATCTAGACAACGGCAGTAAATCCAGTCAAGTTTAATGGACTACCTGGAAAACAAGGGGAAGTGAAATACACAGAAAAAGTCAGTCACTCTTCATATACGGTGTAAAGGTTAAGGCCTGTTCTGCTAAAGACTGGTTCCATGCTAATGGCTGCTTTTGACTTAAATTTGGTGGTAGGAACAAAAAAGAAAAAAAAAAAATTAAAAAAAACCGACAATAATTGTGGAAAGATGTTTTCTTGCAGTAAACCTTTGGGGATCATTGACAAATGGTGCAAAAACAATCTACTCGTCATTGATTCAATCATGTCACTTCAAAATCGAGATTAGTTCAACTTGGTACCTCCCCAATTGGCGTCGCCAAAGATTTAGTCGTTGCTATAACTCACCGACTCTTCCTATGGGAGAATGTTGGCTAAGGTTGCATAGGGAGACGGTTAGGGTGGATGGAGGGGTCGACAACACATTTGGTAACCATAACAACATGTTTGCGTATGGTTGCAATAATAAAGACAACGAGTTGGTTGAGAGTGTTGGTTTTCATGGTCATCAACTACAGAAAATATCTTGATTAATAAAAGTTACATGGAAACAATAGCATGCATTTATTTGCGTGGTGTATGACGGATTCCCTCAAATAAATAGCTAGAGACAACAATGTGTGATAAATCTCATTATTGCGTTATTTTCATGTGATAATATTTGCCCGGCACTAGACAGAGGTAACACAGTTAGCTTATCCTTATCCAGTCTCTTCTCTGTACAGTGCATTGCAGTCCACAGAGACACGTCTTATCTAGAGGGATTGCATGCAAGGAGCTGGTGTAAACAAAGGAAACAGTCAAGCGGGTCACCCCATCCTCGCAGATTCACAGTATTAAGATTTTATGTCAAAGGGTAAACGATCTACGGCGAAGGTTCCAGATTTATGTCCACTGTGGTCGCCGGGTTTGGTCAAACAGACCTCCGCTGGCCTTGCGCATGTGCCCTGTTGACTATATCCTGGTACATCTTGGACCTGAGAAATCGTGGGTAGGAGTCCTTCTCCATGAGGCTGTAGACTTTAGCTTGGACCTCGTTGAGGCTGGTGGGGGACGGGTCTGCCAGGCCTTGCTTGGTCTTTTCCCTGGTGCGGTAGTCAATGTTCACCTGGCAGGATAAAGACAGGAAAGACACACAACTACTTTGAAAGGAGGGTCACCCACGTCAGTTCATATTATAGTCACACAGTGGCTACATTTACATGGCCAGTATCTCTCCAACTCAATTCCAGGTGGAGGTGTTTACATGCTGCAAAGCATTAAACAGAATTAAACTTCCTCCACATTTGACAGTGGTTCTGCCCAGTGTCTAGCGTTGAATCTGCTGGAAATATACCAGAAGAAGGTGTTCCAACTTTATTGACAACATTGAATTCATTCAATACAAGATGACTAAGATGGAGCCAAGGGTTCAACGTCACTATCCAAATCGATTCTGGCTTTGTTCATCTTTTCAAATGCTGGTTGGTTTGCTACCTCCATGTTTCTGCCCTTCCTGGGTGCTAACAACACATTTGCTCAGAAAGAATGCATTTATTCCAACCAGAGAGAAACAATCAAATCAAGTATTTACACGTTTTTTTGTAGGTAGGTAGTATTTCCCTCTTGAATGGATTGTTAAAAGTTTACACAATCCTCTCAATCTGATTTAAAAAAAAAAAAAAAAAAAGCCGGTAACCTACATACGCCGATGAGACATTTATACTTGTGCCTCGTCTGGCTCACTCTGTAAAAACGTCAACCCAAACACTAGATGGCGCCGTGTCTTTTTTGCCAGTCGGGTTAATTTTTGTTTCTACTTCCTGCTTCTCTTTTCAATGGCGACTGAAACTTTCGCCGAAACTTTGCCGAAGACGAGTCATGCTAATGTTTGTATCTCTGAACCTCTTCAATTAACCTTTCCTCGATGTGTTCCATCTTTATTTATCCCAAACAATCAATTAGAAAATTGCAGAGATGGAGAAGACTACTAAAGCGGAAACACGCTTCTGCCAAGCGGACCAATCACATTGGTCTGCGTCGCCGTGATGTATAGTTACATTTCTGGGGAGGTGCACATCAGGCTACAGTGTTTGGGTCTACATTAGGTCTGGGTTGTTGCCGTGGCTACGACGTCAAATTGACATGATGCATTTTTCATTCTGATCGGAATATTATTGTGATTATTTAAGGAATACCAATGCCCTTGTAATCACAACCCTGTGGACATAAACCCCAAATTAGCTTTGCAGTCAAGGAAATAAAATAATCCTATAATTTCTATACATAAACACTTATCCTGAAGTAATGGTACAATAATCCTTTACCAACAGTCACAGACGCTAAGTGTGGATGAATATACAAACACTCAGTATATTTGAAAGATAGTTTTAACCTTGGCCTTAAGTCTACATTAAGATCCAATTATTACCGCTCGTGATACGAATATGTACTGATGTTTACTTTTACAGAAGAATGAATGCATTAACACTAGTCACACAAACGCACCTCTCTTGGTGCCTGCACATCAATGAACTCCTTAAAGATCTTGTTTGCCTTTGACACCAGCTTGGCGGAACTCTTGATTTTCTTGTACTCCTCGCAGGCCATCCAAAACTCGATGTTCTCGTCGCTGAACTCCGTCTTGAGAAATGTCCGGAAGGCGGCGAGCCCATCTGGGGAGAAGAAATGAACAGGAAGATTAAAAAAAAGAAAAAAAAAAAAGAGGTAAAACCAAACAACAACACACAACTCTGAGCTCCCATTTATGTAGAGCAGCTGAGAACTCCCTCTTTTGTGGATGTTTTTCCCGACCCTCAATGGAGTCGCTTGACCATGTGATATGTGATAATGCCCTTCATCCCAGGCAGCTATTTTTCCCAGTACGTACACCCTCTTGTGCGGGAAATGGTGTAATAATGGAACACAAACAAATCAGAACAAAATACTCCCACAAAGAGATCACTCCCCCGTCTTCTTCAATCAAGATAAGTGATCAATTAATGTGCACCCTATTGATGTTATCATAGGAAGGGCTTGTTTTTGTAAGGGCTTGTGTCACGTTGACATGCTTTTCCAACCCTGCTCGTTTCTGCTGTTTACCTCATTTAGGTTGGTCCATTACTCATACGCACATTCTCCTGAGTGCGCTACGCCCCACAAAAACACGCAGGATTAAATGGACAAAAAACAGAAGAACTCGTCCCCAAATAAGTGGTAAAACACTTCACAGGCTTTCAAGGGGTCTACAATCAACTGTACACGTTAGCCGACTTTAAAAAAAAAAAAGTCTGCATCCGTAGCCGAGTCAGAAGCTGCACAGGGTAGTCAGACCATTTATTTTAATTTCAAAATCACTAACGGTGTTGTGGTCAGATGTTCGCCTCAATGAATAGTCTTCCTTTGTGTTGTTTGTACTAATCCCTTGGAAAATTTCCTCAAACATTTTCTCTTTTAGCCGGTTATTTCTGCCATTTGCTGCTCTATTTCTGTACATACTGCAGGGCTGTGTGTGTGTGTTCTTAGGTTCTTGCAAGTGTGGTGAAAACATTTACTTAATGTAAATATTTTTATCTATGCATATTTGCATCTTTATTGTCTTGCTAGTGGTCCTCATCGTGTCTGGTAGTGTATCATTTTCCTATCTGTTGAAACTGGGGAATTATTTGACAGAGCTAAAGGCAAACAGGACAGAGACTGTAAAAGTGTTTTTATTGCTGCACATTTGAAAAGCTCTATGGCTTGATGGATGGTTGTGGAGGAAAGACTGGGGCACTGAGGAATTGCCGGCCGGGAGCGGGGGATCTCCGAGCAAGGTACGAGGGCAATAAAAAGGGGCTATCAGACTGAAGGTGGAGTACATGTGAAGTCCGAGGTAAGGCGGGGAAGGTTATAAAGTAGGTTAGTGACTAGGTTGTTACTGTAGAAGTCTGAAACTGGGTGTGAAAAGCATTTCAGTTTACGGAAATGAAAACTAAAGAGGAACAAACTTATAAAAGCTACAATCAAACAAGAACCGGTCTGGAAACAAGCAATGTGAAGCAAGTACTGCAGCTTAAGCGCAACTTCTTAACAGATTTTGAAAAGACTAGGAGTACACACTAACAGACTGGCTTTAACACATTTTTCTATGACGACTAAACTAGAGCCAACTGAACAGACTGATCAGACCGACGTGGGGGGAGGGGGCAGTTGTGCTATTCACTGCAACCAATATTATGTAGGCACTCGTGCGCTTGCCGCAATTCAATTAATCTTTCCTCCATTTCTGCGATCCAAGTTTGCTTTGTCGCCACTGTCCCGCTATCTCTGCTCGCCGTTTGCTTTGATATTCCAGCTACTTCCAGTCGTCGTCTGATGCCATTTCCTGTTTCCCACCCTCTCTTTTTTATTGTCTGTCTGTATGTTGGCAGTTGCAGTTGGGTTGGTTAGTTCACACTACCAGATTGCGTCAAACATGTTTGATTGACTGCGACTGAGGTCGGTTCAGGGCTGATCCTCTCAGACACTGACAGATTTTCGTGTCAACCACCCATGCCGACTGTCCCCATCTAGTGCAGGCTAGTCCAGACTTTGGTCAGCTGGGAATCGTGGGTAAAATCTGGCAAAAAAACTCCTATAATGCAGGGGTGCAAAACACGTCAATCACGTTTGACCGGTAGATCGCGACGTTGGTGTTGTAGATGTTAGTCAATCATTAATCTGTTGCACCTCCAGAACGAACAGCAAGACAAACATCTTCTTCTTTTAACTTTTTATTTCAACGTTCTCTCAGTTCAGCAGCACACATACACAGCCATGCAAAACAGCAACAACAAAAGGGACTATTTTCCTAAGGGTGCTGTGCAACAATTTTCCTTCTTAGAAAAATAAACTCAAAGCTGGATAGAGCTTTTAACACTGTAGCAACAATTATTATGACTAAGGGTTGGTATATGTAGGTAGGTCACTTTGACTTGCTCGTTGTAAAATTAGCTCACAAGCCAAAAAGTGTGGACTCCCCTGTTGTGGCGTGTTCTCAGTTTTAATGAACTGACGGGAGGCTGTCCGGGGACTCCATCTTAAATACTCCAGAGCAATTAGGAGCAGCTGTGAGTAATAAAGACAATGCAGGGAAGCTGGGACTAAGAGAGTCACTGGAGACTCGGCAGCCATCACACGGCGCTTTGGAACCAGCCACGGTATTATTCAAGAAAAACAGCTTCTAAGCTAAATTCTTAAAATCCTGATATTATAGATGTTTTTCTTGGCGCTCTGGAGGCTCAGCCGTAGCTGCAACTCTGATGCAATATACTTAAAAAGAGCAGCGGCTCCTGCTTGCCGACTTGACAGGGTGTTCTCTCGCTAACAAGACATGTAAGCGTTGACAGCGTGTGCAGGTTAGGACCTCCGGATACGCACAATCAGCTTCACACACACTAGAATGCAGCCAGACAAAAGACACTATTACTCCTTTTAAATTGAATTAAGGCGAGTGTGAATGCAATCTCCTACAGAGGGAACATTCAGTACTGTGTCCCTATGCTTTTGACATTACTTATGTAATGTATATATGTCTTTATGTACATGTTGTGGTGCCCTTCTCTAATGCATGGTCAATTGAAACAGGATGCGCAGGTGTATCACCCCCCACCCCCATCTAGGGAGGGCTCTATTCCTGGCTCTGTGACAAATTTTCTGTTCTCCCCGAGTGACATTATCTTCCCGATGTTTATGTGTTAAACCAACTTGTTATGTCACAACCTCATTCGGTACAAAACAGAATGTTCATATGAGTGCCACTTTCATTCATTCGAGGCCGACTATCATTAACCCTTTTGTTAGCGCTGCGTTTGACAGAATGAAGTTAATATCTGACATGGCAAGACATGTGAAAGCTAGTGCATCGTAGTTTTGCACGATGTCTGTTGGAGAAACACAGCAGGGGATTATTTTTTATTTATTTATTTTTTTTAATATCTTCAACGAACACAAATCCCGAAAATCAAATCACAAAATGCTGTTCATAGGTTTCGAACACATGAGTGTCTACTGACAGAGTTTGTATCATGGATACAATCTGACATTCTTGCACAAGATGAAGCCAGAACAGAATTCATGAAGACGTCTAAAGAAGTTGGCTTGACAATATGAACAAAATAAAAAAAAAAAAACTGGAAGGTTGTGAATTGACAGCTGGACATCAGGGACTGCAATGTCTGCATAGGGAGTTAAAAAATAAAAAGTTGCTTGAACAACAAGTGAATCGAGACTCAAGTGACCAGCAACTATACTTCTCAATTTGTGGTTCAATGCATTCATCATGTACCGTCATTGCCGCCATAGGTGACAGATAGATACAGTAGATAGATATTTTATTTATCCCATTGGAAATTCGGTGTCCAGTAGCTTCGTCACATAGAAACAGGAGGAATTGCAGTCGGAAATATGAAAGATATTTAAGTTGGTATTAGTTAGTAGTATCAATAATGACCACAGTCCAGTTGGCTGTAGAGTCTTATCGCCTGAGCGACGAATGACCTCCTCAACCTGTCCGTGGAGCAGGACAGAGACAGCAGCCTGTCACTGAGAGAGCTTCTCTGTCTGATTATGGTGTCATAAAACATGCCCCCCCCCCCCCCCCCCCCCGGCCCATGCATTTTTCTATTGCACTTTCTAGGTAAGCACACAATGTTTGACCATGAGCATAAAATGTGCTCCTCCAAATGCTAACTGCTACAGTATGTGCACAAGAACAGTAGCAAAGACAACGTTGAATATTCATTAAAATATCTGTCAAATCATTATATATAATTATTAACAACTGCTGTCACTAACAGCTTTATTTATATTTCTTATCAAACTCTTGTGTAACATCATCAGCTATATCTTGTATTTGTATCATCATGTACGCTGTTAGTCAGATGTATGCATCTATGACAGATGTAGGTTTGTCTCGTTCCTTCTGCTGCTCTCGTGTCCTCTGGCCGGCCTCAAGCAGATGAGTCCCTCCATATGAGCTAAAGGTTCTGCTCATGGCTTCTTCTTGTTAGGAGAGTGTATTTCCTTGCCACCGTCGCGTTCGTGTCTGCTCTGGGGGTTTCAGGCCGGAAAATCAATGCAGACTGGCAAACTGCTCTGAGGTAGTTAACTCTGGTTCAACACTTTTTACTTTGTGCATGCTCCTTGGATTAACCAAGGCGAGGCAGGCATTATAACTCAAGCTTCCTCTTCTCATGGTACACTAATCAGTTTATTAATCCGAAAGCACAGTTTAGGAATTGGATCCTATCACGAGCAAATTTGAATGTCAACTTATTTTCCAAGTGACCTTCTTGAGTCTCACTACAGCACACGTATCTCGAAAGGCAAAGCAGGCAGGATGTTTGGGAAAATTTGATTTCCATTGATTGGAATCTCACGAAGCGTACGTGCTCTCTAATCTCTCAGCGCAATGAGTCTGATGTCACAGATGCTACGTCACACAGCTTGTTGGACAAGACAGTTGGAATATAAATGCATGACCCATTTGTGCAGATGGGCGTGTGTGAGTGAATCTGTGCAAGTGTCTGTTTGGTCCAAGGGGAAGGTCAAAGACGAGTGTGTGATTCATTATGTGCTAAGGAGTCCTCACAACACAGAAATTAGACTGTTATATAAGATGTAGGACACAACAGACTTTGCTTGCGAAACAGAAAACAATTAAAGGAAGTGGGAAGGAACTACTTAACAGCTACATTAATGTGTCTGATTTCCCTGATGTGGTTTGTAAGAGCCTCATTAAGTAGGGGCCGTGCCACATGAAACAGAAAATGTCCACTTACATTTGTGGGAGAGGAGGTGATCAAACGATTCAGACCATCGGACGACCTCATCCGTCGATAGTCTAAAGAAAGAGAAAATCCAAAGAGAACTGCCTGAGTGAGATCCAAACCAACCGCTGTGCTTTCATGCATTTATAACACAAGATCCTATTGTATGCATTATTGAATTTCAGCTGAGTTTAACGTATGATTTATCCTCGGCTCGCACTGGTTCTTCCTCTCAAGGCTGCAAGGTACCTTAAAATATCTGGCCGGACTTACAGGATGACGGCAGGGTGCAGGAGAGAGGATAGAAGAAGAACAAGAGCTGACCTTTGCTTACATTTTAATGTTATTCATGAAGCAGCGAAAACGTGGCGGGGTAGCACGAGATTAAAGAGGAGATTAAAGAGATGCATCATTTTACTCCTCCATCTTGTAGATGATGGCCTTTTTGTTCCTCTGAAGAGATAAATAATGCTGCAGCAGGCTCCTCTGATTAAGTTGTTGGTATCAGAGCACCTTAAAAGGGTTACTTGACCTAGAAAAGGGTTTTCTAATTGAGATATGGAAAAGTATTTTAAGAAATGAGAATTTAATTGATCAGATGTTGTGACCTATTTGCAAATGAATGCATTAAAAGGCCAAATGACAGTACTTGCCAGTCGAGTTCACACAATGCTGATTAAGCTTTCTAATAAATCAGGCCCAGATAAGTCTACCAGAGTATACCGGAGTTTTAAATTTGGTGTCTCTGGCGACAACCCCATGCAACCCCCTGAAGAAATGTATTTTATGCCACTGTTTGCCAGAGCTGAAGAGAGGGGCATTTGTAGTGATGGAGACAGACTAGCCTACAGAAACTGGTAGTAGGGCGGTGCAACATGAGTTACAAATGTCAGGAAAAAAATAATTAAAACCAAGGATCCAAGTAAAGTTTTTGATAAAAAAAAAAAAGAAACTCTGCATTACAATCTAAAAAAGGAATGGATTCATGGCAATGACGAACGCTGCTTTTCCTCATCTGAGAGCACTGAAACAAGAGGAGGAACTGCATATGCATGTACCTACAAGTGTTTGTGTAATTACACTGACCGCCTGAAGGGGGAGACAAACCTTCTGCACTGTAGCTTTAAATTGAAATCGCTATTTGCTAAATGCCTGCTTCTTCAGTAAAACAACACCCTGATCCGATCTGTTGAGCAAAAGCAACAATAGAGCAAACCGTATCATGCAAATGTTCGGATTGATGAACAAAAGAAAGTTAAATTAATTTGAAATGTTGCCGGAATACTGGCTGACAAAAGTAATAGATTGCATTGAAATTTAAAGAATGCCTTGAAGAGACCGTTTTTCCTTCAAAAGTTAAAAATTGTTAAAGATGTTATAACACTGCAACGACTACCTTCTAACTTCTTATAAAGATATTTAATAGGCACAGGAGTGTGTTTATGGGATGGACTCACTTCAGACACCTGGCTGTGGTCTCATGAGCGGGAGGCAGGAACTCTGAGAAGTCGTTGTAGGAGTCAGATTTGTTGGACAGGCAGCCTAGTCTGGTCTTCATGGTGCAGATCCTGCTGAGAAAGCACACAGATAAGCTTGCAGACATATGTTTGTTCCATCACTGCAAGAAGCAACATTGTGATCTGCTCCGGAAATGTATAGAGAGCTGCTTTGACAGATCATCCACAGAAAATGTGGAGCTGCAGGAATGTGAACCCAAAGCATAACTGGAACATTTTCTGAATATTTCCCTTGGCGAGATAAAGTTAAAGTGATATCATAAATTCTCCTATTTGTCTGGGCTTTCTATTTCTGCATCTGTAGACAGTTCATGTACATCAAACAGTGCTATTTATCCTTTAAGCTCATCACATTAAAGCTGTTACCAAGGCGGCTAATCGTATGTTTTGGCTTCATGTAGTTGGGCTGCTCCTGTAGATGCTTAGACTATGTATATGTTCTTAAATGTTGATGGGAGACGGATAACGATGAATAAGCTGATCATGAAGAAATAAGATGCCGAGAGATAAGGCCCACGGAGCAGACAAAACAGGTGCAACTCCATATGCAAAATGCTGACTCAGCGTGGCTCTGACTCATTCAGAATGGAGCTTCAAATATCCCTGATACCCAACTTCACTTAAAGATGAGGTTTATTTTTTGACTGTATTATGCAGGGTTTAAGGACCTCCTACACACTGTTAGAGGACTGATGTTCTACCGGGGCTGAATATAAAAAAAAATAAATGAATGTAGCAACGTCACTCATCATTCAGCAGCATTATCCAGGTGTTGTTCTTTATCAAGGAATAAGCGGGTACAAAAGATGAATGAATGTTCTTTCTCATAGTACATCAGCATTTGTAGATGTAGTGGCTGCAATAATCAAGCAAAACACAAAGCAAACCTCAATCGTATAAGGTCCGTCTAAAAAGACTCATTGTGTGTTAAATGTGATTTACCACTGCACTCAAACGGGGATTCAACCCCCCACCCCCCCACCCCCTCCATCCCTGTCTCTCATCACAGTCTGTCCCGTCTCATTTGTACACTGCTGCTGTCATGTACTGTTTGTCACTGCTCTGCCTCTGGGACACATGGGTCCCTCCAGATGGGGCCTCCGTGGTTGTGAAGATGCTCCATCAAAGGCCGAACTTTTCTTTCTTTAAAAAGGAAATCTGTGCTGCAGGAAACATTCATGAAATCAAATCAAGTGAATGCAGAGACAGTCCTAAAGAGCTCAGATTAATTCTCCCAAGATTTGTGCTTTAATGTAAAGAGCCGTGACAGAGATGATGCAATATCCAACAAATAAATGAATTTTAAACTTTCTGATGTATTTAAGTGCTGTATCCTGTATGTATGGTCTGTATCCATATACTAAGGAAGGAAAATAAAACAAACTCTGACTCTGAATTACGATTCTTGTATTTTAAATCCCATACATGATATTAGTCAGATAGCTAGTTAGCTTAGCTTAACACAAAGACTAAAATGTAGATGAAACTGCCCTGGCTCGGTCCTAACAAAGCTAAATTTGCCAATGAACAAACTTCATCATACATACATAATAAGATTCTCCGTCATCCAGGTCATTGTATATTCAAAACAAAGCTAAATCCAAGGCAATAGGTCCAATTGCCTTGGATTTAGCTTGTTTTGGGATATATACGTATGATTCGTTTTATTTTCCGTTTTGGACTAAATTAACCAGCTCTACAAAAAGATTCATGCATATGAATGTTCAAAGATTTTTTTACGGGAACTTTCAGGTTTCTATTTGTAGTCCATGTAGTACAAACTGCTGTGTAAGCTTTGGTTGCATGCAGCTGCCCATATGGAGAGACAAACAGGAAGAACACCCTTTCACAGGCAAACGAGCTAGGCTTTATAGCGTCCTGTTGTAGATGTCATCTCTCCATTTCAACGCCATTGCTGCGTCTCAAGTTGCTAGTTGGACAGGCAGTGTAGGCCCTGATATCCATTACCGGAAGAGCGAAAATCATTGGACGTTGATCCATGAGGCCGTAGCTTTATATTTATCACATACAGTATAGTAGATGCTGGAGTCTTCTCATGTTACTTATTTCATTTTGTCTTGTAATTAGAAGAGACCTTGCAATCTAAACATATACTTTCTAGCAAACCTACATTCAGATGATGCTTTTGTGACACTTCTGTTACATAAACGTCTCCAGAGTGTTCTAATCAATGGTGACACACCCTTGAGGACGACTAAAGCAACTTGGACAATGTGTTTTTAAAAAAGAAACTGTTTTCATAAGTATTTCTGCTTAGTATTCCTTTCTCTTACATGAGATGAGGGCAGCAGGGGAAGATTGTTTTGGTGCCAGAACCTCGAATTGGGAACATTGGATGTAATGTAGTGTTCATTAGCTGACCGAAAGCCATTTGCTGAAATTAATGGGTTCCATCCACTGCATGAATTCCAAGGCTCTTTGAAAAGTCACTTTGTGTCCTCCATCTGTCTCTTACAGGCTGGTGTTATTGTGTGTGTGTGTGTGTGTGTGACAGAGCATGTGCATTTTTGTTTGTCTCGGACTAATACGCCGTATCAGGTTTCTGGTATTGCCTTTTAATGAATATTGTTTGGCACTCTGTTTCCCCGTCAAGCGTGAGAGGTAAGCGAAGTAAATATATTTCACAGAGGGGAACACGAGTTCATAAAAACCCCATCGATGAAACCTGCCACATCCCGCTCCGAGAAACATTTTCTAATGGTTAATGGTTAACATGCAATTTCAAAAACGCTCCAAGAATAAATCCCACAATAACCGGAGGTCTTTTGAGTTTGTTTCAGATGTACTGCAGATATGACAACGCCTGCTCCAGAAACACCGTGTTGTGAATCGGAGGTTATGTATAAAATAGATGCACTGGACTAGAAGGGTCGTGTGCTTGTCATGCATGTGAGTCATCATCTGAAGGTGCACTACTTTTGTTAATGAAGAGTTATTTTCAGAGGAGGAGTGCAAAAAAAATAAAAAAATAATAGGCAGGGATATTTTAAGCGGTCTGTAAAGAGTTTTACGTCAGTTGTCAAGAAGGTAAGAACTCCAGAACCACCATCACTCTAACACTGTATCTAACACTATACCAGTACTGGACACATTATGTTTTTAGACTCCTTACAAGTAAGAATCAGCAAATAAAAGGACATTTAATAAATCTAATCCTACGTATAACAGATAATCCAGACTGAAAAATACCTGTTGAACATGCAATTGATGTTTAAATAGCTGTTCTATAGCCTTTGGTATCACACAGTTCATTTTAATGAATGTATGCCAAGTCATAAAGGCATTAAAGACATTTAAAAGCAATGCTACTGTTCACCAGCCATACATCTACAATACAAGACTTCACTTTTTGACAGCAGACACACTGCTCGCCGACTTCTCAGCCGGGTAATCGACTCTTTTCATGGCGTCTCGGTTGCTCACGGAAAGATGGAAAGAGGAATACTATTTATTGAAATGACAGCAGTTTGTTTTGCTGCCTACACAATTCTGTGACCTGTAGTGTAAAACTACATTTGCGATTATCACCAGTAACCGCGACGGTCTCCAAATCAACCAAGACTGAAGCGTTTGATACTGGGGGAAAAAAATTTAATTTCCATGACCCCTGTGCAACTCAATCTTTTGAAGAAGATTGATTCTAAAGCTCCTGAAAAGGATCTTCTATCAAGGATGACTCATCTTGCAGTCAGCGGCTGTTACGACCTGGCTCGAGGGCCTTAACAAAAGGTGGAGACAGTGAGTTAGATAATTGAGGGTTTGTGTCAATAATTAAGTTAGATAAAGGTTTAGTACGCTCCTGCAGATGAAAGGAGGTTGTCCTCCCGGGCCTTTCCATCCATGCACTGTAACTGCTTGGTCGTTTTATCCCACAAATTGATGTATTCTAGCCTGGATTAGCCAGATTCAGTTCCTATGAACTATGGGGTGGTGTCTGGTCTAGGCGGGTGCTACATGTCTAAGTAACATCCACACCAATGAATGCCAGGTCCAAAAGTTTCCCAGCAGAACACTGAATTGTCACAAGATGGTCAATGTTATTTACTTCTATTGTCCCTGGTTTTAATGTTGTGACTGATCAGTGCAAGTAAGAATGAGGTTGATCATGCAGACTGCATGGACATTGCCATCAGATTGCAATTAGTGCTTTGAACTTAATGCAAACATCGATTCATATATGAAATGCTGACACATTTCACAGCAGCTTTAATCTGGCAGTAGAGGAAACGGAAACAAGCCTTCAACAACTGACTGTGGTCAAATTTATATGTGCGCCATCATCAGCAGGCGAAGGTCATCGAGTGAATTTGATGAGAGGAGACGTGGACATATTGATAAGTCTTGTGCGTGCCGAGCTGTCAGTAAAATGATAGCAGATCTCTCCCTCCTGCCATCCCGCGTTCTCTCTTCGTCTCTCCCCCTCTGTTTTGACAAGCCCACATCTCCGTGGCTGTTGTGAGCTACATTTTCGTCTGCAGCGTGCCTCAGACACGTGCTTCTGCTGAGCTATTTATAAAAATCCCTGACAAATCCATGTAGTCAGGAGGAAGCAGTGCATGTTCTATTCAGCCATGCAGCAAGGCCGGCTCCTGGAGGATAGGGGCTAAAAACAGCAACAGCACTCTCAGACACACACAAGTGCGCCTTATGAATCCCAAAGTAGCAGGCAGCATCCGCTAGACCTCCAGGAGTTGAGATGCCTGGTGGGGGTGGTGGATTTAGAAGTGAAAATCAAGATCATGGAAGTTTTTTCTCTGTGTGTATGAATATCTCCTTTGATGTTACCTAACTTGGTGCAATGCAGGTCTCTCCATGTCCTCATTTTCTGGATTGCTGACAGGAGACACCCTGCAGTTCTATACAGTAGATGCATGTGGAATTAGCTGACAGGCTGCAAAGGGCTTGAGAAACTAACGACAAAGAGGAGCCAAGTCAGAGGAGTGATCCGCAGAATCTACAGCTTAAAAATAGCTGGACGGAATTGATTTAAAGATTTATGCCGCACTGATCTGCGACTGTGTATGCATGGATGCCCGGGCGCACATACCCGCAGTGACGCCGGTGTTGACGTTCAAAGAAGAGCCGAAGCAAGTGTCAGGTCCTCTCTCGAGTTAAAAGATCATCTGAAGTACAGATCATCCCTGCCCTCGTTCCCGCTGAGTGCACGATAAAAATAGCAACTTGTCATGGTTAAAGTTATCGACTGTGCGGCTGTGCCCAATTATACCAGATCCCATTTTTATCTCATATCTGGGACATTCTGCCAACATGCGTCACACTATCCTTGTATAGCGCCGTGTTGTATTAATACGTGTCTTGTAACAAACCAGACGAAAAAAGTGACAATTACCAAGCTACACGGCCACTACCACAACTACTCAAAGCAACCAAACTGCCACAAACAAATAACAAAACCAAATCTAATAGCAGTCATTGGACAGAATGTGTGCTTAATGGAGACGGATGCTTTAAAAATAATGATTTCTGCAGTAATGGTAGAGTAGAGTAGGTTCTTTCAGGGTGTTTTAAGAAAAACTCTTGTTTTTCCATCCATCGTGTGACAGCGCCCATCGTGCACAGCGTTGCAGGAGCCCATCCCAGCTGTCACCGGGGGAGAGGCAGTGTACAGCCTGGACAGGTCGGCAGCCAGAGACGATCATTCTTTCACAGTCATGTTCACTCCTCGGGCTAAGGTGGCCACCTGTCCGGTTTTTGGGCCAGACAGTCTGGTTTTGAGACGACATGTTAGCACAACTTAGCGCTCAATTGTTTTCCTTTTTGAGATAATCTCAGTTTTATACTTTAATAGTGGATAATGCTAGACTGCTAAATCTTCTGGTGCCAGTCTAGTAGCTCTCCCTACTGCTTGTTTTTACTTGTTTTGCTTTTCGATCCTTTTAAACAAAAATAAAATAAAAACCTTAACACTTCTCACATATTGTCATGGATAGTCATAACATTTGTTACATGGTTACTTGTATACACTTTGTATTTTGTATCTTCTTCTATTTCTGTGTTTTTGCTCCTTAAAATGTCTGTACTTGCACGTTAAGCTGCTCACTTGTGCCTTAAACTGTAAAAAAGTTTTCTGAATCTGAATCTGAATGCACGCATTGTGTAAAACAGAACCTTTTCCTGTGACAAAACAGTGGTAGTCTTGTTTATTTGTGTAATCAGCTGATTGCGCTCCTAACAACAGCCAGCACCGCTCACACACCCCACTTCACTTACATCAGGAGGTGAGGCTGATGTATGGGGGGCTGCAGAGCTGCCGCCAAACTGAAGGCCATGGGTTCAGAGAAGCACTTGAGATACAAGCACATTGTTCCATCTGTGGTTATGGGGAATGTGAACTACTGCATTCAAACAGGACAAATAAAAGTCTGTACCTAGGTATCTAATAAATAACTAAATGAGTAATGGCAGTTCTGTTTTACACAATAGACTTTTTGGAAGTCAAATATAACCAAAGTGGCTTGAGGTCATGTCACATTAAAGGCTCTTTTAGAGTACTGCGGGACATAGACGGCGTAGCCCATGCACGTAGCCAGCAGCGGTGCAAGCCATTTATGCTTGTGCACTCGTCAGTCTGGCTCCCTCTGCAAAAACACCACTCAAACTCTAGTCGGCGCTGCGTCTTTCTCAATTCAAAAATTGGATCCCAAGCGGACCATTCACAGCTATTGCGGGCTGCGTTGCCGTGGCGCTTAGTCACATTTCTGGGGAGGTGCACGTCAGTTACGGCGCTAGGCTCTGCGCTGTCACCGTAGCTTCTGCGTCAATTTCACACAGAAGTCTAAACCGCCCATTAGTGTGTAATATATAACACTAGACGGTCCGTTTCTACTGGTAGCCTAGCCTATAAGGAAAAGCTTAACCTGGAAGGATTTTTTTTCATATCAATCACCCTTGCAAACAAAAAGCTCTTCGAAGCAGCCAGGAAGGAGCAAAAGTATAGAACATTAATGTGAGTGTTCACTATAATTACTCATTACGTGTTGGCGTAGAACATGCAGTTTTTATTTGCTTGTGTTAAAGGAATATTTAAAGGAATATTCTTGGGAAATATGCTTAAAGATTTTTTATTTTTTTTTTACGTTTTATTGTACAAACAAAATTCACAAACCTTCATTAGCCTTTTAGATATGTCCAGTGTTGTGTAAGTTCACAATAAAACAAAAACTAGTTCAGTTCGCACAATTACAGTAACCTAGTTCACGTTCGTAGTTCCCATTTTTTAAATTTTGAACTACATTCATAGACTCCAGAATGAACAATTAATTTTTTTTTTGTGTCGCTTCAAATTCGACAGTGATGTAGTGGACGTCCGGACTTGTTTTTTCAGACCTGGCGGGCACAATTTGCAGAAAACTCCTTCTGTTTGTGTGGATCATTTGCTTCTGAGGTACCGAGAGGCGGCTTCTCTTTCAGCTGCACCAGCCACGCTGTTTGCTGTAAAACGCACGTCGACTCAAGTCTACGCTCACAGTTGGAAGAGTGATGCACTCGGTTCACAGTTCACAAAAATATGAACGCGTTCATGTACATGGATATGTCCATGTCATCCCACACTTAACACACAACAGGGTCACCGGACCTGTCCTGCATCCCTGCAGCTCCACAGATCAGGACAGACGCCTCCTTTCACACAGCTATTAATTAATGAATCCAAAAGCTTATTAATTAACTCGCTCACTCGCTGTCAGCCTCTCTGCTGTTTGTCAAACACTTAAACAGAGTCACTTGCTCGTCTTATATCTGTGAGCCACCGTCCCTGCTGCATGCGTTTCCTCTATGACACCTGCAGATGTTCACATGCTACTAAAGGAATCATCACGTTCCTCAATATCAATAAAATGTTGGCAGTAGCAGAAAATCAGACAATTTGCAAACAGAGCATATGGAGGAAAGACTACATTTAAGTGGGCCTTCTTCTGTTGTGTAACACTCATAATCAAGTTGATTAAATTCCGAAGATTATCAATGTCAATGCACCAAATGCAACAAATATTATTTCTTGGACGCCTCTCAAATTCTGCCGTAGCTGCAGCCAAATGTTTCATCTTAACGAAATTCATTGTCTAGTTTACTCCCCCCATTCATTCCACATTTCTGTTTTCAGGCTAATTAAGATGCACCGTGACTCAGACGACAAGTTACCAAGAGTGACTGAACAGCAGTGCAGCTCTGGCATGTCTGTGCGCGTCCCGTCCCTCTCTCCTGCCAAGTTGTCAGATTTGGGTCCTGAGTCACAGGGAGCACAACTGTGGCCTCGCGCCTATGTTTACGCCCGTGTGTGTGTGTGTGTATTCGTGCACGCTCCGGCCCGAGAGCGGAAGCCTAGATGTCCACGGAAGTGTGTGTCAGACCATCTGACGTGTTGCCACCTTTAGCTACAACAGAAGGAGAAATCAGAGCTGATTTTTTTTATTTTTTTTTTTGTGTGTGTGTTCATTTCTGAACGGGCTGGCAGGTCTCAGGACGGATCCACAACATAATTTACCCCGAGGAGCTGCTGCCTAGCTGCGAGTCTGATCCAGCGGACACCTGCAGCTACTAACACCTCGGCTTCTCTCTGACCTTTGTCCTTGCTTTCTCATACAATGCAAAACAGCTCAACAAAAAATAAATCCTAAAACGTGATGATGCTATAAAAGGCTCATCATTTTCACACGTTATCTAATCTTTTTAGTAAATTAGTTTAGCTTCTCTTCACGTGTATTTTCCCAGTGCTTGAGGATCCTGGTCACTGCTGTTTACAGTAAACAGAATCCTGTTGGGTCAAGGGCAGCTTAGGAAATGCTTCTGGGAATACACAGCGTGGAGAAAGAAAAAACAAAAGGCCTAAGGTCAGATAGAGACGATGAAATGAGTCAAACTCTTGAATTCTTTTTAAAAAAAAATTCTAGATAAGTGTCTCTAATTGTTCTTACTACATACAGATGAATCATTTCACATCATCCAACGTCCTTCTATCCTCTATAGTCAATTTACGAAGTCTGCTTTGAGACAAGTGCTATAAACTGAGTCAGTGAATATATCTGTTTACCACTGCAGATAAAATGGCTTCGGGGTGAATTCACGAGCTGCGACTCTTCTCACGTTGATGGGAACCTGCTGATGTGGCAAAATCAGGGGAATTGCACTTCTCTGCTTATGTCTTTATCGACCGATGAGTGGTGGAAGGGCATCGACATGCTGTTTAAGATTATGCACAAAATCTACAGGACAAGGGGTGTAATATACAGTGCATTCAGGAAGTATTCAGATCCCCTACACTTTATTCACTTTTGATGGTTTTTTTTTTTTTTTTTTTTTTTAGCAAATATTTCTAATATTCTATTTTCACTTTCTTGGGGCACTTAAGGCTCATTTAGGGTGCTGTGGGACATAAAAAATGTAACCTACGTACGTAGCCTATGCCGGTACGAGTCATTTACACCTGTGTGCTCGTCAGTCTGGCTCGCTCTGTAACAACTCCACCCAAACACTAGTCGGCGCTGTGTCTTTTTTGCCAGTCGGGCTAATTTTCGTTTCCACTTCCTGCTTCACTTTCAACAATGGCGACTGAAACTTTCACCGAAATTTCGCCCAAGACGAGTAAACGTTTGCTACTTCCGAATGTCGTCAGTTAACCTTTCCTCGATGTGTTCCATCAATCAAACAATCAATTCGAAATTCGCGGAGATGGAGAAGCAGCCGGAAACACTAAACCGGAAACACGCTACTACCAGGCGAACCAATCACAGCTCTTGTGGTCCGTGTCTCTGCGATGTGTTCCAGAAAACTCGGAGGTCTGAAATTTCCGACCTCCTACTAGGAAAAGTGCTCTGGAATGCCACTTGAAGCCAGAGGTCCTACTAGCGAAGTCGGGACACATCGATCTACCCCGACTTGCAGCAGCCTAACGTCACAAAACAATGGCGGCGCCGATGGAGATGTACACCGTGAATGTTAAAACATAATTCACTAAAAATGCATTTATCCGTTTTATTTTTGGTCATACTAGATATCACCATATTACACAACATGACTTTTGCGTGAGGATATATCCCTATAATCTCTCTGCATAAAGTTTTTAGATGAAGTGTAGCCTAAAGGAACAAACGAGTCTTACAAAAAGAGAGGAGGTTTGTTGAGCGTCTACAGAGAGAAGTATATTACTTATTGCTGGTTGAAAAACTTTGGGACACCTCAATTTCGATCATTGTCAGTAACTTCAGAAACAAAACAAATATTATCTTATCGCGGTCAGCCATGTTTGTTGTTTATGTTCAGCTTCGTTCTGCCAGAATGCTTTGAGGTCGCATCCAAGTGGGATAAATCCGACATCCCAGCTTTCTAGAATGCAGCATTATTTACATTTCTGGGAAGGTGTACGTCAGGCGTAGCTACGGTGTCAAATTGACCTTTGGCTAAGCCCCGCCCTAGAATGTAGATTGACCAATCACAGCCAAGAGAGCTCCCACAGGGGTCCGACACTTTTTCACAGCGCTCCATTGACTTTAACGCAGGCGTCTCATATTTTCGGTCTCGGCAGGCTATACTGTCGGTATATATCCAGCATCCAGGGTATGGATAAGCCCAATGATGTGCGCGCAAAACCCTGTGGAGCTAACCAAAACATCACCGTTACAGCTTAAGTTGCATAGTTGTTGATACGCTAGCACACGCTGAAGAAATACAACGCATACGTGTGTAACGTTAGTCCGTTTGCTTCGTAATAACGATTATAGAAGTGAATAGAGACGTACCCAGCTTTGCATGAACAGTGTTGCTCCTTGATATTGATACCAGAGCCTTATAGATAACCAGAAAACCACAGCCCAGAAGAGAATGTCGGACGTAGCAACAGTAACCAAGGGGGGCGGGGCTTAGCCAAAGGTCAATTGACGCAGGAGTCTAAATCACCTATTAGTGTAGATTTCAATGGTTGTAGCATCATTCTGCAACATGACTAAAAAAAAAAAGCAAATGGGGTCTGAATACTTTCTGAATGCACTTACTAGTGGTATTCAAACTTATTTTTCCATTTAAAAACTACATTTAAAAATAAAAAGAAGTAATTAGCTCAGTCAGATTATTAGAAAATACTTTGGTTAGATATAAAAGTCATGTTCCTCACTATGAATTATGTTCCACACTGTCTCTCCGTCCTCTGAGGCCTTCTGTGAGGACACCAGAGTTAGTTACTCTCTTCTACAGTCAACCTGGGATAAAACTGCCCAGGGGCTTTTCACCACATAACTCCCGGAGTCTATTTTCATCTGCTCTGCACGCAGAGAGGTAAACTCGTGTATTGTTAGATTAATGTCACTCCCCTGCTCCACAGGGTCTCCTGAATCTATTTATTGCGCATCAGCGTAATCTGTGTGGAGTTCACAAACTCCAGCGGCTTATAATTTAATCTACAAAAGAACACAAGTGCACCGCCCAGGTTTTACTAGGGCAAGGTACGTAATCTGTCAATGCCGCCGGGTTGTTCATTTGGATTAATGTTGCGGCCCGACCCGAAGTCGCTCGCCCACTTTTACTGCTCCAGACTTATGCTGGCAGTCATGTTACATCTATAGTAAAAGAAGTCTGTTCTGACAGTCTGGATTGCTTTGTTTCAGTTCCAGGTGTGGAAGCCTGTTAGCAATATACACCGATCAGCCACAACATTAAAACCACTGACAGGAGAAGTAAATAACATTGACCGTCTTGTGACAATCCAATGTTCTGCTGGGAAACTTTGGACCTGGCATTCATTGGTGTGGATGTTACTTAGACATGTAGCACCCACCTAGACCAGACCAGGCACCCCCACCCCATAGCAATGACACTCCTTGATGGCAGCAGCCATCCCCAGCAGGATGCAGCTTGACACAGACACACACACAAAAACACTTTAGGAACAACTAAAAAAAAACATGAAGAACAGCACAAGGTGTTGACCTGGCCTCCAAATTCACTAAATCCCAAACTGATCAAGTATCTGTGGGATGATCCACAGAGGCCCCTCCCCTCAAAGCCCCCCTCCACTAACAATATTCTGTTGCCAGACATCACAGGACACCCTCAGAAGGCCCATGTCCATTCTCTGATGAGTCACCACAAGGAGAGACCTACACAATATTAGGAAGGTGGTCATAATGTTATTCCTGATCTGGATAGATAAATATTAAAGGGATGTTTGCACATTAGTATGCATGAAAGATAATTCCAGGTCAGGATGTTGTTTTTGCAAACGCTATTGAATTTTTTGCTGCAGGAGCATCAGCCAAAGTATATTACACTTTAAACTAAAGAACAAATTAATAATGATGGGGCACAACTACCTGAGTTTCTCCGAAGCCATGCAAGTGATTTAACCGAAAGCTTTGCTAACATGCTGACCAGTCAGAAGGCTAAAATGTAAAGCAGCTTGGTCATCCCGCTGATGAGCACTTTGGCAAACGGGAGCAAAAGTCAGCAGTTAAAGCAGCACTAATGGTTTCTGGCCACTTACGGGCATGTTATGCATTCATAAAGCTGATTAGGTTTATGTGTGAGCAATGGTCGATGTTGGCTACTGAGTCAGATGACAACGCTGTGCTCATTTGTCACTTTGACATCAGTGATAGCCACGTGATCTATTAACTGTGATAAAAAAATAGTGCATCTTTAGCTTACATGTCAGTCAATTAAGCAGAATCAACCGCAGCCAGTTACTGAGACAGTACGACATGCCTCTTAAAACCTTCTGGATCCGCCCAGATCTCCGCTTTCACTTCCAGCTGGGCCCAAAAGTCCTCGCTGTCCTTGCCACCGTCACTCATCTCAGATGTAAAGAGACGGCTCTTAACGAGCCTCCTCAATCTCCGGCCAAGCATCAGACTCAAACTCGGACTCCTGCCAGATTACACTGCGAGTAAATCTGCTCATCACTGGCTGGACGCGACTATTAAAAGCACACGCGTGTTCGGGGTGATAAGGGCATACCGCTGGCTTGCATCAGCTTCGGGAGAACATTATGCTCGGTGATAAAATTAGACCTTGTCATGTACTGTAGGCTAAATCCAGACATGATGAGATGTGACTGTAGTGAATAGGCTTTTGTGTGGCACTGCTAAATTTCCTGTTTGTCGTAATGCTAGGCAAAGGAAGGGAGGAATTCTTTAACGACTAATTATGGGGATTTTGTACCGAGCTGGGGCGACCAGTGCAATCAGGAACACACACAGTCCTAGCTTGTGTAAACTTTCCTTAATATATCAAATTAAAAGCAGAGTTTTTAGAATATAAGCAGAGTTATACTTAAGGAAAGCGTAGGAAGAGGAAACAGAAAAGGAAAAGCAAACTGGCTGCCAAGTTTTTGTAATCATGATACATATCCACACTGGACGAACACATGCAAACCTTTCAAGACAAATCCAGCGATGCAGGTGTACAGTACGTATTCTAGTGTCTTTTTCCTACCTGGGGCGGTTGGGCCAAGGTGCCAAAGCTCTTTGTTACTTTCAGCTTTAACTGCACAGCGCTGACAAACTGAGTCTCTTATCACTCATCCCGCCTTTAGCCATTTATGTAATCAGTTTGTTCCAGGGATTTGTTTTGAATTGCAGGAAGCGGCTTCCCTCCGAGGCCCGTCAGCGCGTCGACTAAAAGCATTTCTCTTCAGTGGGATTTAACGCCGCGTTGTCACATGAATGTATCAAGCACGCGGCGACTGGTGCCGCTGAGCCACGGCGGTGCACTTGCTCACTTATTTGCACCGTTTCCATGTGGTGACAATACTGATGAACGCCGCAACGGAGGACTTTTAATCTTTTCTCTGAAACCATTTGCAAACACAACTTGTATGTTCCTGTATTTTTTTGTCAAGCTTCAACACTGATTTTGTCACTTTTACTGACATCTGGGCAGGTTTTGTGTTTTGCTGCATAGATTTTTAGATATCGACACCTGTCCACCATATCCAAAAAAGGTTCAAAACAGGCAACTGGACTTGTAGAGTTTTTTGAGAAGACGTTTCACCACTCATCCAAGTAGCTTCTTCAGTTCTAGGGGACTGGTGGGAAGTCTGAGGTTTTAATAGGAACTCCTCCTGAAACTTGCTTGTTATGTTAACAACCAGAAACCGGTGCAGCTAATTTCCATTAACGGTTGGGTAGCTGTTGTTGAGGGGGGACTGTTTTTGCCCATGTCCTCTTCCCTATGAATGGTGCTCTAACGACTCTTGTCCGTCTCAAAAAACTTTACAAGTCCAGTTGCCTTTTTTGAACCGTTTTTGGATATACCATGACCTGGATGACTGAGAACCTTCACAGACAACTGTCCACCATGTTTAAAATCATCATCAGCAACGTGTCTTTTCGTATAATCAGTGTTCCGGTCACGGTGGACAATCCTCAGACCTGGATGTCACCAGCTTTCGTGTAATCCACTTTCTGCCAAGCAAAAGATATATGCATGAAAACAAAATTGCACGTTCTCCAGATTACCAATATGGCATTACCTCGACTGTAATCTTTTTGTCTGGTGGCAACATTTGGAACAGACAAGAATTACATCCATATACAACTAAAGTGCATTAGCAAATACATTTTTGGGGGAAATGTCATGCCACCCAGATTATCCTTTTTTTTTTTTTCAGATGGGATAAGCAGGAAACATGAGGAGAGACAGCAGAGAGGATCACATGCAACAAAAGTCCCCGTCTGGAGTTTAACTGGGCTTGTTGCATAATATTCATCTTGGAGCGCTGGTGCACAGGGTGCTTGTGGATTAAGCTTTATCAATATAACAGAGTGCCACACGTTGAATAGGTTAGAAAACTGCTCACGGCCAACACAGTACATTCAAATTGAATGTGTCTGCACAAAATTCACTGTCAGTATATATTTCCCCGTTTTTATGCACGATTAAACAATTCATTGTTATATTTTGCATGAATTCTAAGCACACTTTGAGAGAGAAAAGCTTGTTTGCTTTCTAGCAGAGACTTGGTCTCATGTCTATAGAGTTAATACAAAACTACTGCCAGAAGCCAGCTAGCTTAGCTTAACTAACAGGGGTAAACTGCTAGTTTTACCCCGTCCAGAGATTACATAATAGTCAGAGCAGGATACCTAAAACTGAATAACCAGACGTAAGGAGGTTTATCTCCATCCTGTTTCCAGTCATTGCGCTAAAGACAGGCATTTTTCCAGATCTTGTGGAATTTATAGAAAGATTTTGGTCATGGAAAACTGTAAAAATACATTTTAAAAGTTGATGCTATCTATGGGATGTGACATTTTCAATCAAAACCAAAACATTTCCATGAACATAAAGGGTGCAGGATGAGGACACTAGTCTCTAGTGACCACATCCAGAGTGTAAAAGGAGAAGGTTTCTTAGAGGAGAACAAAAAAAAAACTGCTATTGCTGCTGAACTGACCCTGTGTCATGTGTAGCGCCATGGTCAATGATAGACAAGGATAGGGGTAAGGAGGATTAAAATGCTGAAACATCCGTGTTATGGAATGACTTGTACACACCTCAGCCTGAGGTGGCACTTGTGGGGGCTTCAAAGCCCCACTCCATCTTTGATAGCTCTGGTGAGTGACATTTACTGGACAGAGAAGCCCTCGGAGCCAGAAGCATCAAGGGAGGAAAGGTGGGAGGGCGTGAACTGATTTCTAATAGAACTCACAGGAAACGGTACTGAGAGCATGCATGAATAAGCAATCATACATCTGTACATGCATAATGCACAAACACCCATAGAATGACAAGTGTTAGCAGAACCCTCCTGTGTGAAGCTTTCACTGCCGTCTACGATATTAGCCACAGAGACGTCAAATCACTTCATCAACAGTGTTTCCCTGATTTAGCAGTAAGCCTCCATTCAAAGCTGCACATCATAATCTGCCATGTGAACCATTAAGAATAACAGAGACCCGCATAATGCATGGAGCTCAGTGTCCACGGCGGAATTACATAACACTCTGTCATCCAATAAATGAATATGGATCTTTTACCTTGAGTCCGGTGTGTGTGAAAGCAGCTGGACTATTTCTCCCCTTCTTTTTAATCACTGCCTATCCCCAACGCACGTTTTGGCAGATCGCAGCCTCCGTCTAGCCAATGGTGGTGTGTGTTTGTATGGAATTGTGCAGCTCAGGACTGAAGATATCTAGTGTTTCGGATGCCAGCGAGTGGGAGCTACATGCAGCATGCTCATTGGTGTGAAAACGTGGGGGGAGAGTGCAGCCGAGAAGGATAGAGACAGAGGCAGAGGGGGTGGAAGCACGGAGAGATGGAGAGGGAAGGGAGCTTTGTTTGCACAGGGAAATCTCCAAGGACAACCCTGAGCACATCTGTGAAGTGCTGGAGTGCTGTTCACTGATGTTGTGCTTGATGAGATGGAAACGTAAATGTGTTGTGCGGGAGGGTAAGCTGAGGGTGGAGGTAAAGGTCTGAGCTGAGGCTGTTTAAGGCAAAGGTTGGAGGACAATACTACTGCAAATCTTGAATAGGAAAGCAATCTAATTACATACTTAATCTTAATTAAGATTGCAAGAGCTAGTTGACTCATTATTTGATGACAATTTTGAATGAGCCTTTCTGTGTGGAGTTTGCATGTTCTCCCACTGTCCAAAGACATGCTGGTTAGGTTCATTAGTGATTCTAAATTGACCGTAGGTGTGAGTGTGAATGGTTGGCCTAAAGTTGTGTAATGCAATAATGTGTACGAGTGCCTGAATCAGCACTTGTGTTCTAATGGTCAACATCTGTTTACCACTTAGCGGCAAGGAACCATATATGGTAACTTCATTGGTCTTGATTTTCTACATGAAATTTGATTTTGAAAAATGTTACAAAAGTTAAAAAAAAAGTCTTCTTAGGCCCTACAGTAAGCGCCCTATAAAGGGTTGATGTAATGAACAAGCTACGAGACGAGGGCTTTGTCGGCAACCATCACATATGTTGCAGGTACCTCTTGTTGCTGAAGATAGTTTGCCAGAACCAGCTGAACCAGTTTTGGACAGATCCTTCCATGATGGTATTCCACGATGGACAAGAATCTAAAACGTGTACAATGCACTGAAACCTTCGGGTATTGAGAATCATTCCATTCAGACATTCCTGCATGCCCCGCCGTCTCACATTAACGAGTTCCATAAAAAACACCACATAAGGTACAAGCAGGTTACGTGAATTCATCACATAAAATGTGCATAACACAGGATATACACATTGGCGCCACGGAGGTAAGATTATCTGAACAACAACAACATCCGAATGGATTATCTCACCGCCATGTGTTCTAGGTGATGACTGCACATACACAGACACAATGAAGAGCAGAAATAAGATTGCACCTTTATTTATTTGTACCCCAAAGCATATGGATGCTGGCATATGACGAGCATAATAGCATTTATTTCAAGCGAAACTGAAAAATATTCATTTTCTTGCAATCTGAGGAGGAAGATGCGATCTGCGAGGCGAGAGTGGAGGAGGCGACCTGGCAGCGAGCGCATAAGTCTTGCCACTGAATAGACAACCGAGCGTTACATAAAATCACACACACACACAAAACCATGCAGAAGCACTGCCTACACACACATGTTCTAACTCCCTTTCTCCTTCTGCATCTCTCCTCCTCAGTTTCAGGCGCACAGACTTTTTCCGAGTTGGACGGCGGCGTGGTGAGCGTAAAACGATTTCGCAGCTTGAGCAATTTACACCATTATTCTACTGGGAAAGGGAACCTAAAACCAAATTTTAAAAAAAAACTTTACATGGGGGATATCAGACGCTGTCCGTGCGATTTGACGAGATATGTGAACCCAGTGAGAGAGAAGTTAAACTGCTTACTTTCTTGCAGCGTTGGCATTTGATTGAAAAAAGATTCTCCCAACAGGAACTGCTGCTTTATGAAGCACCTGCATGCCTCGAAGACTGGTTGCACAGCCACAGTCCCGTCAAACAAACCCAAGCAGACAAAAAAAATCCTTTGAAAAATTCTGCAGTAAATTTTCATACGGAAACAAACTATTTCAAGAAAACAGTCAAGGGGACCCCTCTCTCTCGGTTTGTCTCAGTCTTCAACAAAACTTCCTTTGCTTTTTCTCCCTCCCTCTTTCGTTACATAGAAAAAGGGGGAACCAAATTGTTCCTGAGATGTGGAATCTCAGGAATCTTGCTCCCTACTGTAGGTCCATCCTTACACAAAGGTCCTCCTCTTCCATCTCTGCATTCCACCTCATTCACCCCTTCCCCTTGAGCCCTTCAACCCTTTATTTCAGCCAATATGCAATAAACTTCTGCAGGAGAAACTCAATAATTTGCATCTACCACTTTCCTGTATTTTCATTATGAGTAGAGTTGTATTTGAATATTCTGTATTTTCATTATGAGTAGAGTTGTATTTGAATATTCTGATACTGAATTTGAGGCAGCGCACACCATGTATATTTTAAAATACACTGCCTGAGTAGTTACTGTTCAAAGAACTAATGAATGCATAACATTTGTAATGCGTATAACAGTCATTCCCAATTAAGTCTCTTTTTCCGGTTGCACAAGGCAAGTATGACACATGTATCTCGTGACTCACCCTTTGTGGAGTAAAGAAAATGACGTACAAAAAGCAAATGTCTTTGTCTATGAACCTTGAAAAAGGCAATTATGCTCGCACACACATGCACGAGCTGCAGAAATCACACTTGTCACAATCCACTTTTGTTTGTTTGCCACGTGATAAAGTCATCCAGCCACTGCAAACATTTCACTGGAAGCAAACTCAAAACTGTACGTAATTCAAAGCCACACAAAGAGACTGATGAAAAATGTTCGCCCACACAGCTGACCAGGGATGTGCGACCTTCGTGAGGCTGCAGCTCCAGAGCTGCTTGTATTGTAGGTTCCCCCGGCAGTCTTTGTCTGGCTGTGTGTGGATGAATACTTCAGAGAGAAACCCTCAGCCGGAAGCTGAAACTTTTACGTGCCGTTACTTCGTCATGTAATTTTTCTTTAACATTGCCTAACACACACAGTCCCTAAGGTCTGTTTGACATATTACAAAATCTGAACGTCGGTCACTGAGATCTGAACTGAAGACTGGCTAGACATAGGCCTGTAAGGAATTTTCTTATACCATAACTTAACATAATTTTAGCAAATCAGCATTTATTTACTATTAGTTGTATTACTTAAGTGTAGTATTCTAAAATTTTATTTTGCCTTTGTACTTTGAGAGTTGTATTTACTGCAATCAACCAGTGGATTATAACATTAGTAGCACCATGCTGCACCATCATAAAATCTGAAATTTACTTTCAAACACTACTAATTTATTCAATATAATTACATTTTATTTATATAGCATCAGTAACAATACAGATTGTCTAAAGGCGCTTTACAACATCTGGTCTGAAACCTGGCCTGAAACCTACAGAGCAAGCCTGAAGCCTGATGGTGGCAAGGAACAGGAAGAAACCTTGAGCAGAACCTTAAGCTCATATGGAGGGACCCATCTGCCTAAGGCCGGCCGGGTAAGAGAGAGAAGAGAGCAGGGGGAACGAAATAAACATACGTCTGTCATAGATACAAACATCTGACTACAAGCGTACATGTAGAATCTGATGATGATACAAATACAAGCGGGGGGGGGGGGGGGGGCAACAGTAAACATGTTATACAGTAGTACCACAGAACTGCATGACTAGTAATAGATAAGAAATTAGGACAAGAGCTCGGTGCCAGAGAGAAGAGAGTAGAGGACATGTGCTCAGTGCATCGTCCCCCAGCAGCCTAGGCCTATTGCAGCATAACTAAGGGATGGTTCAGTCCAGCCCTAACTATAGGCTTGATCAAAGAGTCTTAAGCCTGACCTTAAAAGTAGAGAGGGTGTCTTCCTCTCGAACCCAAACTGAGAACTGGTTCCACAGAACAGGAGCCTGATAGCTGAAGGCTCTACCTCCCACTCTACTTTTTGAAATTCTAGGCCTGAACTTTGAGATCGAAGTGATCTGTTGGGATGATATGGTGCAATGAGGTCTTTCAGATGCGATGGAGCTGGTCCCACAAGTCTGGCTGTTCTTTAGCGCAAGTGAGCAAATAAAGTTAGATGCTAAACGTGGCAAACATGCTAACATGGTGTTTGTGAGCACACTGGCATGTTGATCTTAATGTGTACTGCGCCCAAGTACATCTTCAGAGCTGTAGACCCTTTCCTCCATGTTAGCATTACAAATGCAACCATTTTCTGTGACCTGATCTGATCATTTAGCCTTAATAATGTATTTCTCTTTTGATCACATTTTAGAATTAAATAGCGGCGTGACAGCGGTACTCCAAATTGACTGAAATATGTATATTTCGGTTTAAATAATAAACTATATTAATAAAATATGCTACTGATGTTGTCAGTTGGCTCAATGGAAAAATCTAAAGAAAGACAACTCTGTTTCACGTCCTCATTTAAGGTCAGCGCTCACAAATTAGCATGAATGTGACGCAACCGTTCCGTAGTTTCACCTGCAATCATTACGTCTCATAAGAGTCACGCTGTAAGTTTATACAGTAAGCCTGTAAAACTGAGACGATATCTAGCCACTAGATAATGTCAGAAATGTTCTGATTATATTTAGCGATTTACAGGATGATGTATTACAGTTTCCACTGCCAAACAGGAAGCTTCACATGGCAGATTTACTGGATTCTAATACTGGTGTCGGATCTATTTTTGGTGTTTATGACCTTTCTGTCCGTTATTACATCTTACACAGTGAACGAAGTCATTATGGCTTACACAAAGGGACGGCTTGCAGAGCTGCTCAGATTCAATAATACGCACGGAAAACCTGCACATTCCACCATAATGCCACCTAAATACATTATATTCATCTTGTTACACATTGTTCCATCTGCCTCCCTGATTATCCTATCAAATACGACTATAATAATATGAGTGCAGGACGGGGAGGCTGTTAGTTTGTTTTCACAGTGCACCACATTTAGAATGTTCTTATCATCTCATCCAATGACATAATTCATGATGTAAAAAAGAAAAAAAAATAGAACTTATTTGAGGCATCTACATGACATTTGCATGGCCTGGCGAACATGCTGTTTTTTTGTATTTCTGATTGGAAAGAGATGAGTTATCTTAATCCAGACAGTAGTACATTGGGTCTAGCTTTTAATCAGATTGGTAAAAGCATATTGCTCGGGGATGTTCCATGTAGCTAATAACAGAAAAGCTTCAATAGAAATTCAAGGATAACCAGAGTGCCAATCGCCATCACAAAAATGTGTTTTTAATTTGACTTTTTAAGTAATGAAGGCGTCCCCTTGTGATATCAAGCTGACAAAAGGGAGTGACGCGTAAAGGGTCACACTGTCATCGCGTTTACTGTAAATCCAAACCCTATTCCAGAGAGGCCTGAAAAGTCACAAAACACTTGTTGACTTCCTCTCAATGTTGTTATGTAGGTCACCATGCCAGCGTTTAATGACATCATTAAAGAGTACCGTGCCCGTGCAGTTGGTGTGTCTTTGTGAAACAGAATAAGTGGGTTGCTTAGAGGTGGCTATGACTAACCTGTAGTTGTAGCACTGTTGACATTCACCCACACCTCCTTAACTCTGCTGAGATCACGATGACAAGTGGAAACTGTACGTAAATGAAGCCTGAGTTCCAGGGATACCGGTGGTGCCATCTTGCAAGTTCGAAACTAGGGTCAGGCAGTACATTCCGAGAGTGGAGTCGCACATACTTCCAATAGTCTCGCTCCTGTTTGGTTAATAAAAAAAATAAAAAAAATAATTCAGAACAAATGGAGGAGATTTAAGACGACTGTTCCCCTCCACAGGAGTGATTCACCAACAAAGATCACTCCATAAAAGTCTGAGAGGTCACAAAGGCACCCAGGGGAACATCTAAGCAGCTAAAGGCCTCTCCCACATTGGCTATGTTAATGTTCATGAATCTACCATCAGGACTGAACAACCATGGTGTGATGGCAGATTGGCGAGGGCAAAGACACCGCTCTCCAAATAAGAACATTTCTGCCCGTCTGCAGTTTGATCAACATCATGTGGACAAGACAGAAGACGACAGGGAAAATATTTCATGTACAGATGAGACCAAAGTAAAATAGTTTATGGGATGGTAGTGTCCTTGTTTGGGCCTGTTTTGCTGCTTCTGTGCCGGGACGGCTTGTCATCACTGATGGACCAATGAATTATAAATGAAAATGTAAGGACATCTGTCCATGAGCTGAATCGGAAGAGAAACTGGGTCTTGCAGCAAGATAACAAGCCCAAGAAAACGAAAAACATCGTTCTACAAAAGAACCGTTAAAGAAGAACAAGATGAATGTTTAGGAACGGCCAAGTCAAAGTCCTGACCTTAATCCAAGGACCTGAAGCAAGCAGTTCATGTGGTTCTGTTCTGAGGAATGGGCTAAAATTCCTCCAAGCTGCTGTAGACGACAGATCAGCAGTTACCGGAAACATTTAGTTGCTGTTATTGCTGCACAAGGAGGTCACAGCAGATACTGAAAGAAAGGGTTCACTTACTTTTACACATCATAGATATGAACGAATAAATAAACAAGCACAAAAGCATAATATTTCAGTTTCATTTGTGTGATTGTGGTCTCTTTGTCTACTGTCGTGACTCGTGTGGAATTCCACTGGTGTTTTAAGTAATTTTATGTAGAAAATTATAAGTGGCAGGTCAGAACGATGGCACAGCAGGCCATCGGACTGGAGGTTCCAGATTTCTAAACCCTTCTTCACTGTGTTAGCAGGTTTGTGACATTACTAAAGGGAAAATACTAAAAGTGGGGCAAAGCAAATAAGTGCATCCACATTGTTCAACAACTGTTGATCAAGGTGAAAGAAAACTGGAGGGTTTCCTTTATAGCATCAGCAGTTGCAGGAGTGTATTTTACATGCCCCATGTTGTTGATTTAGATAATGACAATCAAACTCTCGAGAAATAAGATTAGCTAGTTTTTGATTAGCTATATCTGTGCAGGCGTTGAAGAAATTGGGTTTTGCACAAAACTGAATGTCCTCAATCATCCAGCTCAAGGTTTATCTAAAGCAAAGCTGAAACAAGGGCAACCGAGTGGTGAGACGTCAACATCCAGCACAAATTCACTGACTGGTGGTACCTTATGATTTGCTTTAACAGCGTACCGGTAGTGTCATTTTACTGTTGCACTAAGCACCATTTGCTGCTGTTGGTGCTATAGCCTGTTCTCATCCCTTTTGTGAGTTAACAGAATGTTCTACTCCCACACTAAACTGTTATGCAGCCAACTTTCTGTTGGCGTTTTGCTGCGAGGCTTGGAACAGCCACGGCGTCTCTTCGCAGATTTTAAACGGACAGAATTTCCTTAAATTTTCTAACCCACGTGCGTGCCCCCTCCTCATCTTTCAACAAGCAAAGGAGCCTTCTAGAAGTTTCCTTTTTTTTTTTTTTTAGATGTATATTTATTGTTACATGTGCACAGAGCAAGAGTCAGGACATGGAGGGCAGACATCTTCACCCAACCATTAATGGAAATTAGCTGCACCGGTTTCTGGTTGTTTACGCAACAAGCAAGTTTCAGTAGGAGTTTCCTATTCAAACCTCACCTTCCCACCAGTCCCCTAGAACTGGAGAAGCTACTCAGATGAGTGGTGAAACATCTTCTCCAAAAAAGTCTACAAGTCTAGTTGCCTTTTTTTTAAAAAAAAAAAAAAAAAAAAAAAAAAACTTTTTTTGACATCTTGACTTGTAATTCCATTACACGCCCCAGTAAGCAGTGGTTTCTGGCCTGGTATGAAGCCAGTGAACCAGGATATACAAAAGTAAGACCTCCCCCTGTGTGGGATGCAGCCATCGTTAATACACCTGTACAACAAGAGGTCTGCTTTGAAAAAGGTCTATCAACAGTGTGGATTAACAAATGCTTGCAGCAGATCTGGGTCAAAAAAAAAAAACAACAGAGTGCATTCTCAGGTCACCTGCTTGTCAAAAGAATATGCACAGTCAGCTGGCTGTCACACAGTTAAATAGGTCTTGCTTAGCAGTTCCCTGATGCAGTCCAGGAATAAAAACTAAAGATTTTATTTACATTCAACCGCGAAAGAAAACAATGTCCAACAGAACAGCTTTCTTTCTATTATAAAACAGAACTAGAAACACTCTCGTTCCTAAAGAGACGGGGTGAGCAAACAATGAAACACCTGCCTTCCCACACGCAAGTAGTAAGCACACAACACAAACGCTAACGCTGTTGCTTCCCCCATTCCGCTGGCAACCTGCTGCCGTCTCGCCTCTCCTGGTATTATGCTCTCTCTCCCCTGATGAGCTATTGCCATCAGGTGCACTCAATCACCTGCTGCAGCTAAGGGAAAAGGGCAGCACCTGGAAGAGCACGGGACAAATGAGAAACGTGACACACGTGATCCTTTTCTCACTCAACTTTTGGAAGTTGTGGTGCCTCATTTCATGTTCCCTTAATTGGAGTTTGCATGTTCTCCCTGTGTCTGCGTGGGTTCTCTCCGGGTACTCCAGCTTCCTCCCACAGTCCAAAGACATGCTGGTTAGGTTCATTGGTGATTGTAAATTGGCCGTAGGTTTGAGAGTGAATGGTTGTCTGTCTCTCTGTGCTAGCCTCTTTTGTTTTCTTTGTTTGCATTTGTGTGGACGTCGTGTTACGTGCATACCACAAAAATCATCCATCATCTGTGACTCATATCCATGCGATACTAATTACCACTTTCATATTATGCCTTAAATCACATAATGTGTCACGTGTTATTATACTATGCCACCAGCGTTGTGCACATCTGTGAACTGAACGCATAATTTTTCCAACTGTGAGCGTAGACGTGAGTTTCGCTCAATCTGGAGGAAAATAACGACGTTCATCCCGTTTTACGACAGCTGTCAGTCGACGTGCAGCTGAAAGAGAAGCTGCCTCGGGCACTGCTGAAGAAACTGATCCACACAAACATTTGAAGGAGTTATTTGAAAAAAAAAAAAGCAGAACAGATTCTGGCACAAAGAATACATGTTTTTCTGCAAATTGTGCCTGCCCGTCTGAAAAAAACGTCCAGACGTCCACCACATCACTGTCGGATTTGAAGAGACACATGGAGTTGGAAAAAAAAAATGAACGCCAACTGTTCATTCTGGAGTCTATGAAGCTAGTTCAAAATTAGAAAATGTAAACTATTATGATGATGATACAAATACAACATATAGCTGATGTAACATCATCGCCATCTATCCCCCCACACACCCTCACATGACACTGCAATTAAATTCTGTTTTCTCTACCAAGGGAGCCCCGATAAGCCTAAAGTGCAGTTTCCACCTCTGCCGTAACCTACGTACGTAGCCTACACCGGTGTGAGCTATTACTACTTGTGCGCTCGTCAGTCTGGCTCACTCTGTAGATACGCTGTGTCTTTTTTTGTCAGTCAGGTTCATTTTGTTTCTACCTCCTGTTTCACTTTCACCAAAGTTTCTCTAAAGACGAGTTGTACAAATGTTTGTATCTCCAAACCTCCTCAGTTAACCATTCCTCGATCTTTATTGATCCAAAACAATCGATTAAAATAACGGGAGATGAAGAAGCAGAAGCTGGGGAGGTGCACGTCAACTACGGCATTGGCGTCTGCGTAGGGGTCTCCACGTCGAATCCACATACTCCTCACTCCCATCATTTTCTCCCTCCTCTGCATCCCTTTTCATTTAAATTGTTAACTGTCATTGTTTGTGTCTTGGTCCTTGTTAGGCTAATGTTGTTTGATCAGTAGTAGTCTTATGTAAGAGGTTGCTTTAGCGCAGCATATTCATAAGCAATTAAGTGTTTAACTTAATTAAGGGTTTCTTTGGATTACTTCGAAGGGGGCCCTGGCTAACTCTCCTACATATTTATATATTTGTAGACTTTAATAGACTTAGCAGCGTGAATAAAAGAAGAGAATGACGCCGCATGAAATACCTTCTTTAAGGTTCTGACAATAGTCAAAATTTAACGGTACTTTGGTACCATTGGTGCTTAGATTATCACGCTGCATGTGATCATGAACTGGGACAAGCGTGTGTAAACCTACGCATCATTCAACGTTTTAAAGATATGAAGGTCATTCACGTGTCGTACTTCCGCCTCTCATTTCATAAATCAAATAAACCGGGTTGTTGATTTTTTTTTTATTTCTCTGTCACGGGAGGAAATGATGATGACTGCACGGCCTGAGCAAACCGCCACAAGGTGTGTAGCGCCTGTTTATTTGCCGAACAGCTGATAGCACGGTAGTAAGCGGGCGATGGTCGGAACCCGTTTCCTTATTTAATCTCACAACACTGTCGTCAGCGACTTCCTCTCGCAGAAGGAGTGACGACCGCATGCGAATAACGCGCACGCGCCCTCGTCTGTGTGTGGATCACAGGAGTGCTGTTTTAAGTGAAAGCTCGGATTCTCATAAATAAACATCAGTTCCTTGAAATGCAACTCGTTGAGGATGCTTTGACTGTTTCTTCGAAAGGATGAGTGTTACACCTTCGAGACTATAATTAACGACTCTGCAACAACTATAGTAAATAACGAATTGATTAGTTGAAGGACAGAACAAACAGCTGCAAATATATTTATGTTTGAATACAGACATCCAATTCCAGATTTAAAGTTTTGTTTGTCACCTATTTTTACAAATGGGATGTATTTGGGTTTTGCCATTTTGGGCAAAAGGCGACATGAAGCTGTTATGTTGTTGCTCTGAGAACCACAATGCCTCTGGTGTTATTTTGGGTTATTTTTTTTTTCAAAAATTACGATTAACGAAGAGGGATCGATAATAAAAATGTTCTTTGACCGCAGCCTTACAGCACTGGCAGACCTTTTTGACTTGAACCCATTAGAAAAGAGACACTTTGTCCTGTCGCAGCACAAGGAGCACAAATGTGAGAACTAAAATTAGGTGATGGCTGAATTTTATTTAGCTCCGTCGCTTTCACAGTCTGGTTATTGTGCACCGAGGCTCAGTGATGGCCTGTCTTAATGCAGACTTGGAATAGAGCAGAGCAACACCGGCTTGCTGTTTACCATGTTTAAACATAGTCTCTTAAAGGCCAGTCTGACACTTGCAAAACAAAAGTATATCTTGATTTTCAACCAACGGATTCGAATCAAGTTTATGTTACCGCACTCATTGATTTGTACTTTAAAAAAAGCCCAGTATGTGGGTCAAGTTCACAACAACAACAACAACGACCGCAAGAAAAGACATGATGAACTTGTCACTGAGATATAATTTGCGCTTTATTTAATCAGCTTTTCTCCGTTTCCAAGAGGCAAACTTTCATAATCAGACCAACACATTATCAGTGTACAGACACAACACAACTGTGGCCAAGATAAACCCCAAGAAATAAAACGTTATGTGAGATATTGAGGCTCTTAGGGTTATAGAAGAATCATGGTTCCATTTAAAGGGTGAACTCTTTACTTTCTGTTAGATGTTAAATTGCATTTCCAGATGCCGACCGTAGAAGTTTGTAACACGCCATTAAGATTACATTAAGGGGGTGTTTCAACTCGTAGACTGTAGAAAATATGGATGGGATGATGCATCTCCACAAATACCTGGTCCTCCCACTGGCCAAACATCTTGTGCGTTTAGAGTCCACGCAGTACTGTCTGAGAGTGAAGCCACGTTATCCCCCCAACCCCATGCCCACACGCACACATAATTCCTCTAGATCAGAGGTCTTCAACAGGGGGTTCGCAACCCCTAGGGGGTCTGCGGAGGTACTGCAGAGGGGTCGCAAAACTTTGGGTTGATTCGACATTTTTTTTATATGCCCCCCACAAATTTTTCAGACAAATTTAAATCAGTTTGGGGTTCCTTGGCCTGGAAAACTTTGAAGACCCCTTTGAAGAGAAGTTTTTATTTTACTTGTCAATGGCAACTGTCAATCATCATGTTGTCACATCCTGAACTAAGCTAAAATGACGAAACTTCTCAGTAAAAACACTTGAACATACATCAGCATTAAATGAGAACCTAAAATGACAGAAAACCATCCTAAATTTTATTTATTTATTTTTTTGTACGTTTGTGTTTTAATTTGACCCAAGTCCCATCCACTAATATGGAGGAGGAGGTGGAGCTTATGGCCTATACTGCAGCCAGCCACCAGGGGGAGCTCCTCATATTTTTGGCTTCCGTTTTCAGCTGTCATGGCATCAGTTTGATGTACAGTCCATGGCCTTCTTCGTTAGCCTTCTGTTTGTTCTGCCAACCACCAACCCGAGGGTCCCTGCCCTCTGTGTTCACTCTTTTTGTGAAAAACCCACAGTGGACAAATGTGCAGAGGATTTTTTTCCAGTGTATGCCAACGTAAGTGTATTTGAAGGATCATCAGGGTGGATAAGACCCGGCCTTTTCTGTATATAAAGCAGTCTGTGATTGATAGGGGATCAACACAGGGTGAAGGTGAGTCAGGGTTTGAGCTGGGGGGGGAAGCCCGGGTATTAATAAATAACTGAGTCACCCGCAGAGAAACGGACATCAGTATACTGGGTAGGAAGGATGAAGTCATTTATGTATAGAGTAAATATTAACAGATCAAGAATAGACAGTAAAAGTAAGAGGGTTTGAGTGAGCACCGTCAGCAACTCCACTAAAGATAAGAGGTGACCCAGTTAAAGAGGACTTCATCCAGATGTAGAATGTGCAGAGTGCAACTTTATGATTGAGAGTATTTGCTTTACAAATAGTCTCACTGTAAAAAAGAAATTTTGATTTATTAGGTGTAATCCATACTATGTGGGTCATGAATTACGGTACCAAATATCCTGGCAATCCATCCAATAGCTTGTTAAGATGTTTCAATGTCAGTAACAAGTTGCATCTAATAACTATGCATTATTATATTCACTGGAATGTAATTTCACACTGTGTGATTTAGATAAATAACCACTAACCCCTTCTTTTGCAAATAAACGCTGCCTGTCCACAGTTCACAATGTCGTCCAAGATCCCTAACCCCACCCCTGCCTCCACGGACTGTTTTCCCTGCTCATTGCTGTTATACATATATATACTGCAATATACGTAAAAAATATATATATATTATACACATCTATCTGTGACTAATTTAATGTTTTTTAGTCTTTTTTCTTTTCATTTCTCCAATCTGTGCATAGCTTCTGTTGTGTGACAGTGAAATGTGATTTCGTGGAAATGTGTACTGCTGGTGTATCGTTAAATGACAATAAAAACGTCTTTCGCCCTTACTGTACACTCAAAGGCATAAAATACACTGATCAGCGACAACATTAAAACCACTGACAGGAGAAGTGAATAACATCAGCCATCTTTGTGAAAATTCAATGTTCTGCTGGGAAACTTCTGGACCTGGTATTCATTGGTGTGGATGTTACTTAGACATGTAGCACCCACCTAGACCAGACCAGGCCCCCCCACCCCATAGCAATGACATCCCAGCAGGACGCAGCCTGACACAGGCACACCCACAAAAACGCTTTAGGAACAACTAAAAAAAAAACATGAAGAACAGCACAAGGTGTTGACCTGGCCTCCAAATTCACTAGATCCCAAACTGATCAAGTATCTGTGGGATGATCCACAGAGGCCCCTCCCCTCAACAACAACAACAACATTCTGTTGCAAATCAAATCATAAATCATATACCAGACTAAGTGCATGGGTTGTTTTGCAAAGTACATCACAAATTTTGTGTCTTAGTAATTACAATAATGGTGTTAAATTGTGCATGATTCAGTTTTAATTATATACATCATCAACAATGGGCCAAATTGTCTCAAGACGCCTCAAACCCCCAGAGCAAGCACTAATAACAGTGACTGTGATCATCACTTCCCGTCCTCTATGTGCATATTTATTTATTTATTTATTTATTGGATTATTTTTATCCGCTGATGGTAAAATAATGAATGACATAGATGTGCTGCAGTCAGACTATCAGCCCATCTGATTATATGCAACTGTTATTATCCCTGGTCTTTCTAGAATATACTGCTCCGCGCTGCTTCTTAAAGTGACATTTCCCGCTTCTGTTGTCGCAACATCTCGTCCTCCCATCCTCCCAAATGCCTCTCTGACGGCTGTTTTCATGTTTTGAACCTGTCAGCGCTAAACCACGGGCAGATGTGGTGAATTATGGGCAATATTAGGTGCAAAAACAAGTGCCGGAGCACATCTTGAAGCAGTGTGTTGTTGCCAGGTAACTGAACCATTTGTTTTTGAGGCTCGGAGGCTTTTGCAAAAGCTTCTGCTGTAACTGCTGGTGTTTGTGTGTGTGTGTGTGTGCTTAACCGCATTCATCAAATATGTGTGCACGCTTGGACATGTGTATGTTTCCAAGAAGTAAACACAAGGACCTAAACATGAAATGCAGTCATCCTCCTCCTCCTCCTCCTTGGAAAAAGGGGCCTTATTAAAGTCAGCGTCGGGCTGGGGCTGTCAGCGGGTGGTGTGCAAATCTGACGCTCCAGTTCTGCATGTTTGTGATGTGAGCCCATTAGCAGTTTCTGTTAAACACCACACGGCAGTCGAGCCGATAGAGAGAGAGAAAGAAAAAGAGGTGGAAATGACCCTCTGTGAGCTGTCAGACTCTGCATGCACGCTCACGTCTGACCTATAATTCATAATTAGAAACATAAGCTAATCAAGGTTCCGAGATGGATAACAGGGGCGGCTATTACTCGGAACGAGCTGACATATTAAGTGTGTCTCGCGCGCTAATGGATCATATCTCGGCGATGGCACGTCCCTCGGTTTTGTCTGGCGTTGTCATGAAGACGCTCATTAAACGTATAGTGAAGTGGCTGCGTCGACGCCACTCAGAGCTGGGGCTGGAGAATTAATTGGAATTAGCCAAACATGATCAGGTTTGATTTAATCAGGTGTTAAATAAGCATGTAGTCAACACTAACAAATACGATTAGTGTTTTCCTTTTTCTGCTAGCCTTCACTTCAGTGAAAGTGAAGTGTGTTTGTTTAATTCACCTGTCACCTGTCCATTCTGATCATAGTTTTATCATCAGAGGGTGAATCCTACTGACTTTGACGAGCCACTGATTTTTTTTTTTCTTTTTGGTAACAGTGCCCCCATGAGGTTGATATTTGTGGTTTAGTACAATATCTTTTTGGAATTGCATATAAATAGAGCATTTTTTTTTTTGCAAGTTGGCTTTGTTCTTGATACACCGATCAGGCAAAACATTACGACCACCTCCCCAATATCATGTAGGTCTCCCCTGTGCCTCCAAAACAGTTGTGACTCATCAGAGAATGGACATGGGCCTTCTGGGGGTGTCCTGTGGTGTCTGGCAACAGAATGTTGTTAGTGAGGGGCCTTTGTGTCAGGCTGCATCCTGTTGGGATGTCATTGCAATGGGGTGGGGGTGCCTGGTCTGGTCTAGGTGGGTGCTACATGTCTAAGTAACATCAACACCAAAGAATACCAGGTCCAAAAGTTTCCCAGCACAACATTGAACTGTCACAAGACGGTCAATATTATTTACTTCTCCTGTCAGTGGTCATAATGTTGTGGCTGATCCGTGCATGTGTGCTGATTGAATTGCCACTCCTCTGCAGTGCAGTGTTGGACTTTCTAATGATTGGGCATGCACTGCCCTCTAGTGGATACATTTAGGGACTGCACCCCCACTCTTTGACTCGCAGCGTGTCTGCAGAACTGATCTGTTGAACCCCTCAGATGACAGACTGAAAAATGAATCAGCCACAGTCCCGTTTTGATTGACTGGGTTCAAGTGTAACATTGTGATGCAGCTGCAACAAAATCCTCACGCCTCAGGCAAGGAGCCGGCTCTCTCTGCATGGCTGCCTGCTGCAGCGGGGCTTTTCATGCGGAGCGCGGCGTACACGCCTCTCTGACTGTGAACGGCAGGGAAATGGCTGCGAAGTACGAGGCGTAGATGGGAAACTGAAAAGAGACGCAGGGTTTTCATATGCAGCAAGGAAGATGACTTATACATGATTCAGTTCAGTCCTCTGATACTACTCCTTTGTCTCTTGCCTTCCTCTGGCATCATTTTGATCTGAATCTTTTTATAAATGCATATTTTTTTTATTATGTATTCAAAGGCAGGTTACGTTCTCCTAATTTGTATTCATGTTGCACAGTTTGTAATTTACTGCAAAGCTTTTAATTTGTGTATGTTTTGTGTTACCTGGGAGGTGATGGAAAGGTGTAGGGACAGTGAGGAGACTCTGGAGGAGACTTTTTCTATTTGTTTTAATGCAAAGAAGAACAAGTACATTAAGAGAATGTTTACACTTAAGTCCTGGGTCTCAGTGTTGTGTTCTGTCCACTTCTCTGACTAAAACAGTGGACAAATTAGGAATAGCAGTTATTTTCGTTGAAGGATTAGATCCTCTGGCAGGCCGCTCAAAAGAAAAGTTAGAATGGGCGGCACATGTTCTCCCTGTGTCTGCGTGGGTTCTCTCCAGGTACTCCAGCTTCCTCCCACCATCCAAAGACAAGCTGGTTAGGTTCACTGGTGATTCTAAATTAGCCGTAGGTCTGAGTGTGAATGGTTGTCTGTCTCTCTGTGATAGACTGGAGACCTGTCCAGAGTGTACCCCGCCTCTCACCCAATGACAGCTGGGATAGGCTCCAGCCCCCCCGTGACCCTTCACAGGACAAGCAGTTGCAGAAGATGAATGAATGAATAAAATGTTAGAATAGGGTGAATTCTGAAAACTAATTGTGTCCAAAACACCTCTCTTATGACGAGAGCTTCAGTCATGTTAGCTGCTCAATGAGGCTGAGACTCAGCGTTTAGCTATTTGCTAATTGGCACCAAACACACAGCAAGGGATAATGGACCGGGAAATGCCACTAAAATTACTCTCTCTGTGTATATCCCTGTTTTATGTCATGCACACTCACGATGATGCTTGTGTGTTTACGCTACAACGCTCTCCTTTATGTGGTGGTAACACACTGAAGTATGCAATGCAGTGTCAAAATCATTGTAAGGGAACGTGTTCGACATGTGTCTTAGAGGTCGAGGATACACTCAGTGTTGTTTGGTCACTTACTGTCAATATACACCAATCAGCCACAACATTATGACCAGGCCTGACAGGAGAAGTAAATAACATTGACCATCTTGTGACAATTCAGTGTTCTGCTGGGAAACTTTTAGACCTGGCATTCATTGGTGTGGATGTTACTTAGACATGTAGCACCCACCTAGACCAGACCAGGCACCCCCACCCCATAGCAATGACACTCCTTGATGGCAGCAGCCATTCCCAGCAGGATGCAGCCTGACACAGACACACACACAAAAATGCTTTAGGAACAACTAAAAAAAAAAATCTGTGGGATGCACTGGAACGAGTCTGGGTCCCCAGACTGGATCGGTTTTGACCCGAGAGGACAAAAGTTGCACGGCCGACAGGAAGACAATGTGCAAGGGATATAAAGATGGATGAACCCTCCATGGCGTCACGCCGAGGCAGCATCCACCTGTCACTCAGAGCTGCCACATCTTTAACAATGCATAACCATGATACTTGGTTTAATTTAAAAAGGTGAGTTATATATAAGCTTTCAATACTATGCTATAAACCTGTTTATTTCTGCTGTAGAGTTTTACATCATTACCCGACTCACTTTTGGAGCCAGCCTCTAGTGGCCTATCAAGAAACTGCACATTTTGTCGCTTAGCTTTGGCTTCATTTTTCTCAGCCAGTGACATTAGCTGTAATAAGAACTCAAATATACAAAGAAAGTTCAAATTTAAGGTTTGGCCAACCCACTCAAAGGGTTAATGACACATTTCTGAAGTGATATGGTAACATTAGTTATGGTAACGATTTAGTTGGGATATTTATATCCTCCACTCATTCTTCCTTGTAAGGCACATTTTGTTTTCACGATGAATTAGTAGCATCATAATTTCCACACATCTGATTGATGCATATGTTCACACTGATATATTGTGTTTTTCTGGATTACTAAACAGCGGCCCCAGTGCAGACATCCGGCTGCTGACAGACTGTGTTCATAACATCATCTTACGTGCAGATGGTGGTTAGCGGCGTGTAAAGCGGTTTGAAGAGGAAGAAGAAGAAGAAAGTGTAGCTGATCCAGATGCTGTCAGCTAGATCCATCAGGAATACAGTCCCAGCGATCAGGAACGGGAAACCCCCGAGGACCAGTTCCCACCACTCAGACCAATCCGGAGACTTACGCCCCACAGCGACAGCGGCTGCAGCTCCTAAAGGACAACATGGTCGCTCTTATAGGGGAGAGATTTTTTGAATTGAAATAATATCTCTCCCTGCTGCTGAATTCACAACAACATACCACACTTAATTAATAAAACTTAATCTACAAGACTATTGCAGAAATGGGCTAATGAGTCCGTGATGGGGTTAGTACACACATGCTGCACTAAATCCTCCTTCATGTCTCTTCTAATGATCAGTTTATGACGAAACAGCATCAGAAAGGTTGTAATTCAACTGGAGGATCATTAAGGAGGATGTAGTTTGTGGTGCTGAATTAATTAAACACTTAAGTGTTCCTGTTCTTTACCCTTGCCCACTGAATTAATAGGAACATGTGCGGGTACAACACAATGCAATTCAATAGTACTACAAACCACAGCCTCCAGAATGAAAGTACACTTGAATCAAAAGCTCTCAGAGTTATTTTAAACAAACGCTGAATACCATAACCTTCATGTTTTTTTAGTTGTTCCTAAAGTGTTTTTGTGTGTGTGTCTGTGTCAGGCTGCATCCTGCTGGGGATGGCTGCTGCCATCAAGGAGTGTCATTGCTATGGGGTGGGGGTGTCTGGTCTGGTCTAGGTGGGTGCTGCATGTCTAAGTAACATCCACATGAAAGCTAGGTCCAAAAGTTTCCCAGCAGAACATTGAATTGTCACAAGATGGTCAATGTTATCCACTTCTCCTGTCAGTGTAAATATATGTGTGTGTGTGTGTGTGTGACCCCCAAACTGGGGGAGTGGCTCCAACAGATCCCAGGAACAACATCAGAAGCCTCAGTCCAGAAGAGCACAGTCCTAGGAACAGCTAAGACACTGTGCAGAACCCTCAAACTCCCAGGCCTCTGGTAGAGGACCCGAGCTTGAGGATGACACAGATACCACCCCAAGAGGGTGAGAGGGATGTCACCTTATGATAAACAGAGTCTATAGGAGGATTAGAAATGTAGCCGGTGACAGCTAACATGGTCATATGGTGACCTACATAGAAATACAGCAAATAGATAAATTGTTTATGGGTCTTGTTTTGTGTTGTGTTGTTTGCTGTTTACTGACTGCAAGCAATTAGAAAAAAATAAATAAAAATATTACATCTGACCGCTTATAGAAGGTTATTTCCATAAATCTTAAATAACAGAAATTATGTAAAACAGATAGATAGATAGATAGATAGATAGATAGATATTTCAGGTCCTAAATGTTTGCAATATACAATAATATATAAAATATAAATAAGTGAAAAATACAAGATAAGCTATGTACCATTATATATACAGTCAGAAGTAAGTATGAACTTAGTAAGTATGTGAACAAATAAATAGAAACTGTAATAGAGAATGTATTAATCCTTCCTATGTATGTAATATACATTTACTTTTGTCTCTATTTCCTGTACATTTGTTCATATGCAGATTTTGTACATTTTTTAAAAGTGGTGTTTCTCATTTCAGCCACAAGGTGGCACAGTGCAGCCCTGATACATCACAAGGCTTTTATTCATTTAATTTTTTTATTTATTTTTTGTACAGTACCACATGTGAGGAGTTGTGACCTTTTTCCCTACGGATGGATGTGAAGCTGGGGACTTCAGTCAGTGAATCTTTGAAGCATTGATTATTTTCAGGACACCTTCTTTTGTCCTCTGACATTCTCTCCGCGTCCGTCCCCTCACTTTCTGCCTCTTCGTCTCACATTGATTGAACTGGTTTGCTACGTATTCATCGCATGTTTCCCTTAACTGTGGCGGGCCTCTGAAGGCCTCTCTTCTAATTGCTGGAAGTTAAATAAGAACTAAACCTGAGTCACAACTGAGGAGAGGCGAGTCAAAGTACGGAAAGCCCTGAATCCCCCGGAGACGCAGATCCATTCACTCAAAGCTCTTTATCTACTGAAATGCAAACAGGGGCTGTGTATTTCCTTTGATTCTTGGGCCATTTCTGGTCAATCAGCCGCTAATAGTCCAACATAAACACCGCCCAGCCTGGCCTGTGTATCTAAGACGTATTTAATCAATCCCCCTGGCTCTGATTTGCAGACTGGGGTCAAACGGAGACTGAATAATTAGAGCGGTTTCCAGAGCGGTGTCAATTGGAGGCTTAGCGGGGTCAGCAGGAGCTACGGTAGCTCTAGCCTACAACTTCATAGAGCGGGATCAATAAAGCTGCAGGGCTCTGCAGGAGTCCATGTTAAATACCTGACTGATGCACACGTCTCGGTTTAATTGGATATCTGTGTTCATTACATCATTTAAATCGTGTTATGTCGGAATGCACAAAGGAGTTTAAGGGATGCTGAAATAAGGCACTGCACTATAATAAGCAGTTTAAATAAAAATTACCATAAAACTGTTTATGCAAGAGAAGTGCTCCCTGGCAAATGTTCATCAGGGGTTGCAGAAGCATCACGGTTACAGTTTATAAAATGCGTCAGTATGTAGGAGTGCATGTCAATGTGTCTGTGAAGGCAGGTACTGTGTATCCTCCGACACCCTCGCTCTCTGCCTCACACGTGCGCAGCGTGTGCACAATATCGGTGCTAAACAAAGGCGCTGAATCTTCTCCGGCTCGTTTCCAATGCTTTCTGGTGACAAATGTCGTCTCTTGTATTTGATTAAAGGGGTACGCTCGTCGCCCACCGCCTTGTAGCTGACAGCTGGTCACTAGTGCACATTCCTGGCTCCGGTTGCCTAGGTAACCCTCTTGTATATTTCCCATCCCAGATATTTCCGAGTGAAACAAACAGAGCTTATTAATATTGCCAGTGTATGTATGTGTGTATGGAGCAAGCCTATGCAGTAGTATTAATTCACCAACTTTTCTTCACACCTCACCTCTTTGTGCTGACAAAAAGAAATCACCGTCAATGCCGGCTTCACTCTGCGCTCCTAGCCCGCTATCAACATGGTGAATTTGGTGGTAGGACAGTGTTTCCTTGCAGCAAACATTTAATGAACTGTGTCATAAATCGCATTGCCTCAAAGTTGAGATAAGACCAACTTGGTATCCACATGCACTTTGCATGCCAAAGGTTTTTTTTTTAACCGACGGCTGCAACAGCTCACTAAAATTCATTAGGTGTTTTGTTGCACAGTGCTGCTATGTTTCTTCCTCAAATGCTGAAATATTGTTGTACATCATAGCCTAAGCAAGTGGTGTGTATTGTTGTGAGCATTTGAATATGTGTACGGGTAGCGTGGTGTATGCGTCGCTCTGCAGTTGCACTTGCAAAATGCACATTGCAGCAGGTAGTTCGTAAATGTCCAACGAAGTTACTTGTATTCAAAGTACTGCAAAGCAGAAAATAGAGAAGATCTGGGAGGAGATAGATTTAAAAGGTATGGACACACCAATCTGATATTGAAGAACTACTGGGAACAAAGGCCGACAGTGGAGTCTCCTGTGTCTGGGTCACAAAGCTGTACTTAGACAAAGACTCAAAGTAATGGCCAGTAAGGTGTGCGCCTGTAAGAAAGAAAATAATAGGAAAGCAGGAAGAGCTACAAGGAGCTGGGGAAAGCTGGCTTCTCCTGGATCATGGTTGTCTGCCTTTTATTCATTCTAGATGACCAAGTCATTGAGAAAAAAACTGATCCAGTCTGGGGGCCCTCTGTGGATCATCCCACAGATACTTGATCAGTTTGGGATCTAGTGAATTTGGAGGCCAGGTCAACACCTTGTGCTGTTCTTCATGTTTTTTTTTTTAGTTGTTCCTAAAGTGTTTTTGTGTGTGTGTCTGTGTCAGGCTGCATCCTGCTGGGGATGGCTGCTGCCATCAAGGAGTGTCATTGCTATGGGGTGGGGGTGCCTGGTCTGGTCTAGGTGGGTGCTACATGTCTAAGTAACATCCACACCACTGAATATGTCATAATGTTATGGCTGATTGTTGTATTGCAAACCAAATAGATCCCTCTCATCGACTCGTTCTGCTGCTCATTCAACAGGCCGAATTGTCTAAAAGCTGCCAGCGGGGGTCCAACTAGTGCCAATGGGAGACATCCTGACTTCAAGCTGTGTTTGACACTTATTAGATAACATCCTGTATGTGGGCAGAGTTACATTTTAATTGCTACACTCCTAAATCCAATTGTAACTATATTTATCACACACGCTTTGTTCCGAAATAAATGAGAAAACCTTGTACATCTCTGACCTGGTGAAGGGAATGTCCTCACTTAAACTCAGAATCTCTTATTCACTGACTTGAATCAGGTGTTTGATGTGTAAAGGACTTGTAAATGCTTTTTAAGGTAAGGAGACGGGGTCGCGGCTCTCTGCAACTCCTTCATCTTGACAGTCATTCTACACAAAGCCAACACTACGGATTGTGTTCTGCACAGACGTGTTTCTTACAAATACCAACGAGCTTCGAAAAAGAAAAATGTTGTTTTCAAACTCCGCTGCATACAGTTAATAATATGCTGAATATGAAAACAGTAAATTATGTGGAGCTCTGGCTCCATATTTTATCACGTCGGCAAGCCGTGTTCATATTTTCCCTATCGGTTTCCAGCAGGTTTTTTTCCTCAGGGATGTTTTCTAAGTGTGGAATAGAGAAATATACAGGAGGAATCTTTGGGGAAATATCAGACACGGGCCCTACAGCTTGACTGCATGTTGGGCGGAACCATTTACAAGTGAAAGGCATACAGCTGGATGTGGTTTACACAGAGTAATTGCCTCTGGTTTCTGGGGAATACAGAAATGTATCAGTACTATAATCAATAAAAGTGCACTGGCTGGACGGCGGCAGCTGCTATACCCATACGGGCATGAGAGCAGGCAATTAAACAGTCTAATTAATGCTGCTCCTATTGTCTGCTGTGCTTTGGGGGGTTGTGAAATACTGATAGTAGAAAGGGATTGTGTTTTCTTTCTTTCTTTCTTTCTTTCTTTCTATTTATTCAGTTATTTCTGCGCTGCACAACGCATGCGATTTAATGGAACTGTTTGGGCTCGCTTCCACCGAACCCGAACCAGCGGTTGCATTCATTACTGTATACTGCAGTGAAGCGGCTTTCTGAATCTGAATCTGAATAATTCCTTCACCACTTACAGCCGCACATCTGCTGGCGTAACACTTTTTTTTAATCTAACCTCGTGTCTGCCGCATTGTCGCCTTCTGGGAGATTTGACGCAATCATCGGCGGAAGCGTTGGCAGATGGTGCTTTTTTCTCGTCGACAAACTTCTAAGATGCACCAATGGGTTTGCCATATTTTTTTTGTGAGGGATGAAGCTTCTGGGTTATGGAATGGCGGGGATGGGGCAGTGGTTCCCAGTAGTTTTCTCTTTGAAAGTAAGAAACTTTAGAAAGTTTCCCTAAATGTTCTGTAAACACAGCAGGTTACATAAATAACTGTAAAACGACTGACTGTGGTCCAAAGAACAGGCAAAGGAAGCCGGCGATACGATTCTACAAGCTGACGCCCCAACACTTGTTGCGTGATGGACTTGACACGCTACAAACCAATGTATTTTTTTAAACGCTCGAATAATTCCAGCTCAAAATGGCTTTACCCAATGATATGTCCTTGTTTAATTAGTTCATGAATTCACTAATGAGACAAGCACGAGCGCTTTAGCAACACCTCAACGTCGACTTGCCGACAGGGTAGCTGGCCTTTTGTAGCTTTCATTGCTCGTAGTGTGAACGTAGCATTATGCCTCTGCACCGTCGCCTCTGTGTGGCTATTTTTAGGTAAGTCTTCAGTAAATCTCCCGGCCTATACACACATCTACACCTGCATTCTGATCCTTACGGTAAAAGAAATCAAATCAATTCACAAATCAGTGGCGGAAAAAAAAAAACCTTCATGGCTCAAATAAGTACCTCGAATGTCTACGCCATTACATTACAAAACAAAATCATAGAAAATTAGCTGACATCCTCAGATTTATACAGAGTTTATTTTAGTTGCTTTGGATTCACAACTTGTGCTGGCTGGCTCGTTGACTTATTATAGCAGGTTTCAGCGGCTGCTAGCAAACCAACCACTCTGCACTATCTGCCCTGCAACCGAAGACAGAAAAAGAAAAAATAACGATAAGAATGAGTGACTAGATCATGAAATAGTGGATTAAGTTTCTACAGAAACATATATTTCTGCTTAGGAGGCATCAAAATAAGAGATTTTTAGACTTAAATCAATCAGGTGGCCAGAAACATGCCTCCAGCTATTGTGTTACATACGCTGTATGTGTACAGGCAATTGTTGGTTGAAATGGTTCTCGTATCTACTTGAAAAGATGTTGCGTCACCAGTTTGTTGCACTACCCCCAACTGACCAAAATCACTGAATGCAGGCTTAAGGCTCATTTAGAGTACTGCGGGACATAGACGCCGCAACCTACGTACGTAGCCTTCGCTGGTGTGAGCCATTTATACTTGTGCGCTAGTAAGTCTGGCTCGCCCTGTAAAAACGCCACCCAAACACTAGTCATCGCTGTGCCTTTTTTGCCAGTCAGGTTAATTTTTGGTTCTACTTCCAGCTTCGCTTTCAACAATGGCGACTGAAACATTCGGTGAAGACGAGTCATACAAACATTTGTATCTCCAAACCTCCTCAGTTAACCTTTCCTTGATGTGTTCCATATTTATTGACCCAAAACAATCAATTTGAAAATTGCAGAGATGGAGAAGCAGCCGGAAATACTAAAGCGGAGACACACTACTACCAAGCGGACCAATCACAGCTCTTGCAGTCTGTGTTGCCGTGGCGTGTAGTTACATTTCTTGGGAGGTACACATCAGCTAGGGCGCTAGGGTCTGCGTAGGGTCAGTAGGTTTGTATCCACTACTGGATTAAACCAAAAATACTGAATTACAATGAAAGTGTGGAGGCAAAATCTATGGTGCCCTAGTTTACCTGACAATGTGCAGACAGCATCCACAGTGAAGTTATGTGGCTGCATATGTACCCAGAGGAGCTGGACGTAGCCTGGAACCTGGTAGAAGCCGCACCTCCCAGTAACTACCCATATGCAGAAAAAGAGCACAGCCATAGAAGAATAGCATTTCTTACAGTCCAGCATTAGCCCTCTGAACAGCCGTACAACATGCTCTGCAGCCTCTTCACCCAAATGAAAAAGCCTCGCCTTTCTGAGGTGTCAGCATCCACACCCGGGTCTCTCTGCTGTGGTCCCTTAAGAAGTAAGCTAGTCTGGGGCATGGAAAGGAAAAGGGAGGCTATCAGCATTATGAGACAGACAGAGATGAGAGTCACAAGTGTTAGGCAGTGTAAGGATACTCCACCAAAAGACACTAACAGTTGGGCCAATGAGGCACCCGCAGCGTAGCCCAGCAGCGTGGCCGCCCTGACATAAGTGGTCGCCCTCTGATAGTAGCTTGGCTGCACCACGCTGTAAATGTAGGCGAAATAGGCCACGGCCACTGCCACGGCAATGCTGTTGCTGAGAAAGGCCAGCTGAGCCGAGCGGAGCACCGAGCCAACCTGCAAGACAAGTTCCGGAGGAAGTCTGTGACAAGGAGGAAAGGGACCAGGAGAACCAAGCTGGAGTAGGTCCACACGGGATATGGATGAGGGGAGACAGGGACCTCATTATTTTTAGAAAATGATCCTCCGATTGTAAGAGTATCTGTGGATTCGATCTAGAAATTACTTCTGCATGTGTATGATGGAACAAGAAGCAGCTTGAATATGGTGTTGAAGCTGAGAAATCTGAATACTATGCAAGTAAAAACAGTGGCTTCAGCTCAATAACCATCAATTTAAGGAAAGGACTGGTCATTAACTTGCTCTGTTCACCAACCTGTAGCTAAATGTGGACGACAGCAGCCGGTCGGTGTTACAATTCCATATAAAATATTTTATCCGCTGGTTTAATTTTTAAACAATGGCAATTAAGATTTAGTCCTGGGTTCCGTTTTCCTCCAACACCACACTGGATTCAGAGAAAGCAACACGCCATCCAGCACGACTGTACTCACCATTTGCTCTCTTTCTATAATGTATGAATATAATGCAAAAGAACATCTGCCTCTGCTGCTGTTGCTTCACGTTAAAAGCAAAACACCAGGTGGCCCTTAACGTGGAGTAGCCACGGGGAATGCAATGTATTTGTCAGCGTGGTTAATGAAACCTGACTGTTCATCAAAAACGCCCGTATGAAACAAGGAAACTGTCGTATTTTTTTCTTTTAAGGTAGTAATGTTATAGAAATAAACAGCTGCACACACGTTTCCAATATCAAGCAAGGTGAATGTGTTTGAATGTGCATGGAAAAGGTATGGAGAAACAACAAAAAGAGGAAGCCAGCTGACAAGAGGCGCTAAACAGAAAAAACAAGAAAACAAAAGTCTACAGCGATCAGGCATAACATTATGACCACCTTGCTAATATTGTGTAGGTCTCCCTTATGCCTCCAAAACAGTTGTGACTCATCAGAGAATGGACATGGGCCTTCTGTCTGGCAACAGGATGTTGTTAGTGGGGGGGCCTTTAAAGGGGAGGGGCCTCTGTGGATCATCCCACAGATACTTGATCAGTTTGGGATCTAGTGAATTTGGAGGCCAGGTCAACACCTTGTGCTGTTATTCATGTTTTTTTTTTTAGTTGTTCCTAAAGTGTTTTTGTGTGTGTGCCTGTGTCAGGCTGCATCCTGCTGGGGATGGTTACCACCATAAAGGAGTGTCATTGCTATGGGGTGGGGGTGCCTGGTCTGGTCTAGGTGGGTGCTACATGTCTAAGTAACATCCACACCAATGAATGCCAGGTCCAAAAGTTTCCCAGCAGAACATTGGATTGTCACAAGATGGTTCAATGTCATTTACTTCTCCTGTCAGCGGTTTTAATGTTGTGGCTGATCGGTGTAAATGCACCTTAACACCGTTAACAAAAAAATTGAATGAAATAGTGCAGTTGTTTACCCTGTTATTAGTCAAATTAAAATTAAAAGTACATTGTTGGTATTTCTGGAACACTACATTGAATTGGTGACGTGTGCACTTTCTTTACAAACTTATTAATTTATTCCTCTAACTTCATATAAATCTCAAAAGCCACTCGGGACCACAAGTTGAGTGGGTCATTTGCGTCACACGTGGTTGAGCATCTGATGAGTGCACCTTGAGCTGATCCGCTATAATTTGTGGGAGCAATGCAGACCTCATTCCTCGTGCATCACGCAGCGATTGTCATTGCGGAGGTGTGAAGGACCCCATTTATTTTTCGCGGTGCCACCACTGAGGCGTGGTGCTGGAAGCGCCCCCCCCTTTAGCCTGTGGCGAACTTTTATTCCGCCACTGATGTCACTCAGTGCCGTATGAGCATGATGGCGGGTCTGAATAATGCTTGCATCACTCCTGTTGTACATATGAGGAGGAAATAACATGAGTTAATAATGACATAAAGGAATGAATATTACATTATGGGCTCTGCCTTTAATATGGCACTCATGATAAATGATTTATACAACATGACATAGCTTTACTTAAGTGGTTTACACATTTACCCTCTGGGATGGAGGGATGCCTGTCAATAATTCAACGTGTTTTTCTGTCCCAACACTTTAAGCATGACGGTACAGTAGCTCTTATCTTACTACCAAATTAATAGGAACTTTGACTTGTACCTATACGTGTGCTTGCCTTAGGCTGATTTCTAATGATTAGCTTTGATTACAGCACACATTTGCTGTGGCCTTGTTTCCATAAGCTTCTGCAATGTGACAAGATTTATTTCCATCTAGTGTTGCATTAATTTTTCACCAAGATCTTGTATTGCTCTCTATTGTGCAAAGCCTTCTCCAGCACATCCCAAAGATTCTCAATGGGGTTAAGGTCTGGACTCTGTGGTGGCCAATCCATGTGTGAAAATGATGTCTCATGCTCCCTGAACCACTCTTTCACAATCTGAGCCCCATGAATCCTGGCATTGTCATCTTGGAATATGCCCGTGAACATCAGGGAAGAAAAAATCCATTGATGGAATAACCTGGTCATTCAGTATATTCAGGTAGTCAGCTGACCTCATTCTTTGGACACATAATGTTGCTGAACCTAGACCTGAGCAACTGCAGCAACCCCAGATCATAGTACTGCCCCCACAGGCTTGTACAGTAGGCACAAGGCATGATGGGTGCATCACTTCATCTGCCTCTCTTCTTACCCTGATGGTTCTCCACTATCCTTCCAGTTTTTAATAATGCGTTGGACAGTTCTTAACCCAGTTTTAGTAGTTTCTTCAATCTCCTCAGATGTTTTCTCTGCGTGATGCATGCCAATGATTTGACCCTTCTCAAACAGACTAACATCTTTTCAACGACCACAGGATGTGTCTTTAGACATGGTTGTTTAAGAAATGAGAAGCTACTCATTGCATCAGTTGGGGTTAAATAACTTGTTGCCAGCTGAAAGATAATCACCCATGCAGTAATTATCCAATAGGAGGCTCCTACCTATTTGCTTAGTTTAATCCAGGTGGAGACGTTTTCTTTGGCCAGGCAGTGTACAATACAAGATTAACTTCACAGGAAATGGACACACGTTTTCGTAGCTGCTGCCCGCGTGGATTCTGGTTTTGTTCAGCTTTTAAAACACGAGTTTAAGAAAGAAAAACGTTACGCTAACCTCCATGTTTCTGTCTCTCCTGGATGTTTACCCCAAATGGGACCAGTCTGTTCTGACTGGGATATTATTCTGATTATAAGCGGAATGCTAGTGTCCATGTAAACACAGCAACTGGAGGAGGGACACCTATCAACAGCATGCTCAGTTCAGTTTTAATCTAACTACTGCTTAAAATCCAAGAATAGAGATGTTGCTTGTACATATGGTACTTTGCTGGTGAGTCTTTTCCCCTACTTTGCTTTTGATTCCCTCCCTCTCGGGTCAAAAGAAGGACAGAACAAAAAGCAGAGAAGCCTTCGGCCATGATGTAGGAGGTTACATGTAAAAATGTCACAGAGCGGTAATGGAAACAAAACGTCACCCCTAATTTAAACCGACACTTTCCTATATTGAATTTGGGGCACAGCCATCTGACTGCCAACTGCGTGTGAAAATCAGTGCATTAACAATTCAGATCGGCATGTGTATAATTATACTGACACATATATTTTATATTCGCTGACAAACTAAATTTGTAACCTGTAATTTAAAACCTTTCGCATTAAAGAGCTGATAATTATTACAGCGTCACACATCATCTTTTTTATATATATATCTATAACTTTTTTCCATTTATTTACATTATTCTTATAGTATATTAGAATAAAATCTACCCAAACGAAAGATGGAAGCACCATCGTCTTTTCCTCCAGCTCCGTGGTGAGATTCTTGCAAGTTCCCGTGAGAAACTCCGTCATGAAGGCCTCTGCGGGCCTCATCACGGAGCAGAAACCGTAGATGCAGAGCAGCACGGTGGGGCCCACCCATCCAGCACGGCAGGCCCCCGTAATGGTCCACCCAGCAGGGCCGGTTGCAGCACACTCCCCGCCACAAAAGCCCATCGCTCCTCTACCGCTCCCCGGGGACGTCTGGCGGCATCCGGCGAGAGCACAGTCTAATTCAGGCAGTTTAATGTGTTGAGATACAGCAGCCCCAGATAAAGCCAAGGTGAGACTGACTGCGAACACGGAGTCACCTGCTATTGCCATTGTTGTTCCTCTTCTCTGAAGTTTCCGTGGCTACGGCAAGACGGGGAGGGGGAAAAAAGAAACGTGAGGCTGTGAGTGAAGATGCATTAAGATGAAATATGAGGCGGTGAGCCCCAGGGGCTCCAGCGGGTTATGATAAATACTGTCTCCTGTTCTGTCTTTATACAAAAACACCCTCATTCTTGCAGATACTGTGAAAGGGTGGAAGTCAAGCACGAGGAATATGTATGAGTGTGTGCAGCAGCAGCACGGAGGTGTGTTTACCTGCACTCAGTGTGTCCATACTGTGTGCCTGTTTAACTTCTGCCAGCAGAGTCCAAGCAGTTTGATGCAATGCTTCGACATCAAAGCCATAAGCAATAAATATCATTTCTATTAGAATTTTCTATTCTTTTTTGGCATATATATACACATATAGATAAAACTACAATAACTGCTTGGACACATCCACAAATATTACTCACATCCGATCAGATAATCTGTAGCATTTTGTCTCCGTGCCCGTTATAAATAACGAGTCCCCAACTTTAAAGTCGGCGGCGGCGGAGATTCCCCGCTCGCTCAGCTGCAAAATTCTTAATACTCGGGGAGAGAAATAAGTAAGGCAATCACACCCGAGATGAGAATTACCGTAGTCTGTAATTTAAAATATCCTGCGGCGAATTATGAGTCACCAGCGGGGTGTCAACAGAAAGCTCTGCCTCAGCTCAAACTGTCTCAGGCTGTCTCCGCGGCTTCATTCTCCACATCAAGGTCGCGGCAGAGGGAATATTCGTGTTCGTATAGTTTCGTGTCGTCATATTCATTAGTGTGTGTGTGTGTGTGGGCTTCGGTGGCCACAGATGGAGGGAAATGTTTGAAAAATGTTGACCGCTGGAGTGGTGAGGGTGTAAAAGTGCTTGGAGCTGTTATTACGAGTAGCACTCCCTGGATTTGTTAGTTACATTCTGATGGATCATTTTTGCCTTGATTTTGGCAGTTTATTTTTTTATGGCAGCCTTTCTGTGACATTCATAAAACTCACAGTGTTTTATGAATGTCACAGTGCACAATCAATCCGATGTCTCGTACACCTTCTATACATCAGTCAACATTATGACCACCTTCTTAATATTGTTTAGGTCTCCTTTGTGCCTCAAAAACAGTTGTGATTCATCAGAGAATGGACATGGGCCTTTTGAGGGTGTCCTGTGGTCCTATGGGTTGAGGAAAAGGGCCTCTGTGGATCACCACACAGATATGTCAGACTGCATTCTGCTGGGGATGGCTGCTGCCATCAAGGAGTGTCATTGCTATGGGGTGGGGGTCCCTGGTCTGGTCTAGGTGGGTGCTACATGTCTAAGTAACATCCACATGAATGAATGCCAGGTCAAGTTTCCCAGCAGAACACTGAACTGTTACAAGATGGTCAATGTTATTTATTTCTCCTGTCAGTGGTTTTAATGTTGTGGCAGATCGGTGTATATCCAGCCTGTGGTTGAAAAAATAAATAAATAAAAAGCTTTTTGGTTTAGGGAAATATGGTGGTGTGAGTTAAATATAAACAAACTTTGCATAACCTTGCAACTAATTGAATAAATGAAGAAGAAGCTGAATGCTCCAGACTTTTGTTGCTCCAGGCAGCATTTATATTACAACTCAGATCGTCACCGAGAACTTCATATCTTCAGCATCAACATTTTGCAGCTTGCCAGATATGTTATCAGTTTATCAGTTTACTTATAAACACATAGAAGTCAGGGGGTAAAGCATATTTGCAGTTTAAAGTTGTTGTATTGTGCTATATGTCAGACATTTTGAAGGAGAGCGTATTGCATGTGAGCATTAGAAGTACCTAAAACCATCTTCGAAACGATAACTAATGCAGCAGCAAAAGCCTTGAAGAGTGTATTTACACATTAGATTTACTTTCCTTACGACCCCAGCTTGGTCTAGTACATTGTATAGATGTCTTCCCGTTTATCCCCGTACTCCTGCCAGACAGAATGTGTGTATGATTTAATTCTTCACTTGGAACTTGAAGGTCTATGTTCTCACGCCTCGCTGTTTGTTTAGCCAAGATAGTTTATCTACCTGCTCATTCCCTTCAGCGTTGACACGAGCACTGATCCAAAGGAACCTTTTCATTTTCTTTGCCCACTAGTGATGTGTCATGCGTAAAAGAGACGGCTCTAAGAGACGATGCTTGGTAGTGAATCAGAAGAGCCGATCCCCATTGAGTGAGAGCCGGCTCCCCACTGCTTTTATTTTTTTGCCTTTTGCCTTTTGCTCTTCACCTCTGCTCAGGTGAGGGTGGGGTGGAACTTTGTTTTGATGGGCACGCCATGTGGCCAGTAACGTGCGAGGACTCAGGATCATACCATTACGTGAAATCACAGAGAGGGGGATAGAAGCTGTGGCTTACGAGCGCACGTAGTTTACGAGTGACGCCCGTAAAGGAAGCAGCATCCGGCTGAAATTGGGAATAGCAGAGCAGAGTGTCTGCACTGCAAAATGAAAATATATTAAGAGCAGGTTCCACCACAAACCTGCACAAGGACATTTGTACCGTTTGTTTACCGAGTTTGGTTCTGTTTTTGCTTGTGTGGATTTGATTGCAGTGTTTTGTTCATTTGAAACACTGAATGCAATATGTGTTTGCTGTGTTGGGCTACAATATTAGGCTATGAACAATACTAAATAAAGAGCCGTTCAGGAGCTGAAAGATTTGGCTCGTTTTTGGGAGCCATGGCACACGAGCCGGCTCTCAGAAAAGAGCCAAACTTCCCATCACTATTGCCCAAGTGTGCATCCCCTGCTCGCGTTATTGTCAGAAGAAATGAAAAGGGGATTAAAAGAGGTTTACTAATTACTTACAGAATGTCTGGGGGGGGCGTCTGCGCGTGCTCATGCGTATGTGCGTAACAGTGTGTGCGTTACCTGGAGCGGAAACGCAAAGATAACCTGATCTTAAACCATCATCCTACTCTCTGAACTCATTAAGCTCCCGACTATCTCTCACCTGCAGTCGTATTCCCATTCATTTAAAGCAGACAAAGCTGAACCTCATTCTTTTCTTCCTTCTTCTTTGTAATATGTTCTGCTCTGATGGGATGATGAAGTCTTTCATTCTAACTTCTTCTCCATCTGGAGGTTCATGCTTAGAGATAGTGTTGGATGTGTATATACATATATATACATATATATATATATGTATATATGTAATTTTTTTTGTGATGGCTCCAACAGAGTGCAAACTGTGGGAGGCGATGGCAGGTAAATGTAAATGAAACTGCCTGCTGTGAACAGTTGTGCCAAATGGAGCACAGCGTGGTGAAGGACATCTAAAGGCTCATGGCACCATATTCCTGTGTCACCTGCACCAAAAAAAAGAAGAAAAAAAACTTTAGATGAGGCCGTGATGAATTAGATTTTGAGGTTGAGCACATTCTGAGATTGACACTTTGTTGAGTAAGCTCTGAAGTGCACTGGCTGACCCCTGTTGAGCCCGGGCCCCCTCAAGCAACCCTCTCCTAAAACCTCGACGCAGCAGCGAAATCTTCTCTCCAAAATATACCTCTTAAAAATCTCAACTATGTCAAAGGGAAAAATCTATTTTCTTCTCAACAGCTCAACTGCACTTGGGTTACTCAATTTCCTGTCCGTGCCCTTGCTTAGTGTTTCAATTAACCTACTTATCCTTTCTTCCTCGTCGCTTCCGAATTGCAGCATCTGACACGGCGCGTGTTCAAAGGCAACCAAGATGCATTGATTCCTAACGCCTCACAGAACCAAACCTTTCTTCCCACAAGCTCCTTTTCTTTTTCTTTTTTCCTTTTTTTCTCCCCCCACTTCTTCCTCGCTGGCAAATCATGCGAGGCTGCTGCAGTCGGGAACGTGTGTGTGTAGGGCGTACTGTATATTGAGGTGTTTGTGAGGCTCAGATAAGCATATGTGAGCAGCGGTCCGCCTGCGAAACAGAACTCCCACTGTGTCGAGTTGATAAGACGTGGAAGTCCAATGGGTTTTTTTGTTGTTTTTTTTCTCTCAACAATCCGTTATGGCTCTTTGGACAAAGAGTTGTACTTATAATAAGTGGTCTGAGGCAAGTTTCTGCTTTAGACAATGAACAGGAACAATATAATCAGGCACCACGTGCTTAACGTGAACATATGGCAGCACTTAATCTCATTTTGTTACCCTCGAATCAACAAAAGATAAATTAATATGTCACAAAATGTCATTTGCTTGTCACCTGCGTGTTCTGTGACCCCCCAAGACTCGAGTAATTTCACCACATTTATGACCTACTGTATGCAACTCATATTCCATCACATTTACCATAATATACTAGGTACCAGGATTGTACTATAAAGATAAAATCTTTATCAGCCTTTATTTCAGGCTGCATTTCATTCCAATACGCCGGATTGGATTGGCAAACATCCAGAGACTTACTGCCCCAACATTTCTGAGTGCCTTCTCATCCTCATTGAGGATTGGGAGGAGAGTAAAAACAAGCTGTAATCGTCCAGTTGATGAGGACATCTCTGGGCCGGGAGCTGTAAAAAGTGCCGGCCCCCGGCGACACTAGATGGAGCTCTTGCTTCACCGAGCGCCTGTCAACGCGGCGCCCTCATCTCTGTGACGGAGGGGGTGCTCGTGACACACTCCTGACAATCCTGACAGGCCCGGCCTCATACTTGTGAAGCCGAGGACGGCGGCGGCTCGTGATTGACACGATGATGGACAGACAAACCGTGAAAACCTCAAAACCAGCTGTCCTTGCTATGTGGCCATCTGCCGCCTCCCGTCTAATTGGATGACGAGCGCTACGATCGGAATGCGGGCTCGATTGCTAAATATTTTGCTCCCATGTGTTTGGAATTATCTTTTTAGTGCACCCATACAGCATACAGAGGATAGATGCAGCAGAATTGTTAATAGCGGTGTCGGTGGAAGCGGGAACAATCAATAGATCATAGCTGCAGCTGACGGCATCTATGATCTATTGACAGGCTTGTGTTGAAGATATAACTTGGTACAGACTTATATGAAGAGCTGTGTTGCTGGCTTACAGCTAAGCCCCTCTGACATTTTGTTCAATCAACTACTGGGTAGCATTTCCTGACACTGAGCAATATTGTAAAGATCCAGGATTTCACAGAATGTAGAATTCACCTACAGTAATGCAGAGGAAAAAAAAAATATATAAATGCTTTATCTCCCAACTCTGACCTGAATCTATAATATAATGGACACCTCCATCTTGATATCATTGCTTGGATCAATAACGGAAAAGATACGAATCCTACGGTGTGCTCAATTTGTCATCGGGGCAACTTCAGATTTTTCATTCTGCCCGTCAGTCAGATTAAAAATGAAAAAATAACCTTGTTCATCACGGATTCTGGTGTTGCGCCGTCTGCGGCAGCCCTGCTGAATAAGCCAAATATGTTCTTACGACGTGCACACATTAAAAAGGGTGACATCCATTCTAATACCTGCAGCTAATTTCTTACTCTGGACAGCCGAGCGAATCAAGAACTTCGGCGACACCGTGTTGCGGCAACCGCAGGAACAGAACAGAGGCCATCAAGCCCGATGAATATTGATATGAAAAGCAGGAAACGAGAAACCTGTGGAATTCAAATGTCACTGAATATCATTAGATCAAAAGCACTCCAAGGAGCAGCTTCCGATCAACCCAAGCGGACCTACGGCTGTCAGCGCCGAACCCGACCCCGTGACATTTAAAAGGGGAAACAAGGGATGTTTTCTGCTGCCCCGTCGCATCAAATGACAGTAGTACCTCCAGGTGAGTGTGTGTGTGATGGCAGTGATAGCAGGAATTCCTGGTGTGCAGAAATAAACTCTCCTGGCCGTATTTGTTATATGCGAACGGAAGCTCAATACCCGTTCATTCTTTTTTTTTTTTCAAAAAAGCAAAAATATTTTTTACAAGGTTATTCTGTGCATCAGCATGGTGACTAAGATTGTAGAGACAGAGTGTTTCCAATGCCAGGAACAGTACATTTTGAGCAACACACAAGTCTGACCTCAAAGAAAGAGGGGCAAATGAGAACGCAGCACCACGGCGCAATTGATTTTAGTCTGAAATACGCTATGCAATCAACTAAATTCCAGAATGCATTAGCACGATTAGCAGAAAACACAATCAGCTAAAGCAAAGTACTTAACTGACTAAAAAAAAAAAAGAAAGAAAAATGAAATGTAATGCAACTCGATGACACGTAACGAAAGATGTTACAATTCACCCTGAGAGAATTATGATTTTTCACACGGTTTTATGGTAATGCGTTCACATCTCCAGTTAATTGTTGTTGCACAGACGTAGGGACTTGTAAAGACAACTTCTGGAGCTTTGCCTTGTTTTTAAGGAGGTCACAGATGACTTCAAACTAAATAAACAAGGCTTAAAGAGATAAGAACACACACACAAAAGAACAATTCACTATGGGTTAATATCTACCTCCAGTAATCTAATAATCACATGTTTGACAGTGTTGCTCTGCGCTAAATGCTAATGCCACGACGCTAACATGCTGCCGTTGAATAATTAATCATTATTCTTCCTTTATTGATCCCTCATGGGCAGATTATGTCTTATGCATTTAACCCATCCATTCGTTCACATTGCAGTGTGTACACTCGGAGCAGTGGGACGCCACCTGGGGGTCGGATATATTGGGGGCACCTCGGCCATAGACCCGGTGGATAGACCCAACCTGTGACCTTACAAAAACTGCCAATGAAGCTCTCAATCTAACCACTACTGCACAGCTTCCAAGGTGTTATTTTGGTGAGGCCATGTTCCGGAGAATTGCTGTGATGACTCCGAAGTAAAGGTACATTATGTTACATGCTCCGCGAGAAGTTTGTTCTCGCTCCTCGAGCTGCGAGAACAAAATGTCGTTCTCACAGTTCGTTCTCGACACAACACCTGAACAGAACTCGTTTCTTGTGTCGTGTCTGGCAACTACTCTGTGATTGGTCAGAAATTGGAAGTGGGTGTGGTTAATGCAGAAAAGCGGAAATGCTAGCAACCACTCTGTGAGCTCCCAGATGCTAATATTTGCAGTGTGACCGCTAATCTCTCCCTGGGTAGAGATCGGCATACTGTGTGTGGGTGCATCCTGAATGAACGTCGTGATCCGACAGATGCGGTCAACGACATCCTGAAATGCTGCAGTGGGAGGGCCTTGAATTTCTTATGAATTATAAATGACCTTGCCAGAACCAACTTTGTTGAAAAAGAACGTATTTCTCCATTCTTGCAGAGTATGTAACGGGCTTTACACTAGTAAATGATGAGAATGGTATTTTTAGTATTTCAGACTTGTTAATAGGTATTGGTAAGGACACTGTGGTCCATTGATCACATGGTTATATTAGCCTTAAAGTTTGTGCGAGCCATTTATACTTGTGCGCTTGTCAGTCCGCCTCGCTCTGTAAAAATGCCATCCAAACGCTGGTCGGTGCCGTGTCTTTTTTGCCAGTCGGGTTCATTTTTGTTTCTGCCTCCTGCTTCACTTTCAACAATGGCGACTGAGACTTTTGCTGAGACCAGTCATACAAATGTTTGTATCTCTGGACCTCCTCAGTTAACCTTTCCTCGATGTGTTCCATCTTTATTGAACCAAAACAATCAATTCGAAAACCGCGGAGATGGAGAAGCAGCCGGAAATACTAAAGCGGAAACAGGATACTAGTCAAAGTCAAAGTCAAAGTCAGCTTTATTGTCAATTCTGACATGTGCAACACATACACAGGATTGAAATTACTTTCCTCAAAGGCCTACTGTGCAGCAACTTAAACACAAAATGTACAAATATGAAATGTAAAAATATAAGGAAGATATATATATCTATGTATCTATATATACATACATATACACACCCATATACATATACACATATATACTACACGCATACATACCTAAAAAAAATAGAATAAAAATAGAATGAGCTGCAAACTACAAACTAAGGCTAATGCCATAGGTCATACTACCAAGCGGACCAATCACAGCTCTTGAGATCTGTGTCACTGTAGCCCGTAGTTACTTTTCTGGGGAGGTGCATATCAAGCTATGGCGCTAGGCTCTGCGTATGCTCTGCGCTATCGCAGTAGAAGTCTAAACCGCCTATTAAGGTGAGGCGTTGATTCGTGCTAAATGCTAATTTCATAATGCTAGCATGCTGGTATTTAGGATGTATAATGTTTGCTGTCATTAGCTTTGCATAAACCAAAGTACACGGCATATCTTAATCTTGACTTGATAGCGTTGCTGGATGATGGATTACTAAAGTTGTATGGAAGCTCATCCGTGCTGGGCTCTGCTCAAGTCAATCTTTCTTTGCCACCATCAGCAAACAATAGTGCTTGCTCTGGGGGTTTTGCTCTTAATGCACTGTGAAGCACCTCCAGACAGTATATATTGTATTTGATGCTATATATATATATAAATAAATAAATAAAACTGAGAAGTGAATTAAATTTCAAGAGAATCATTGTGGCGACAGCTGAAGAAATGAGTCTCGGAGTTTGTGCTGCGGTTTCTCCTCGTCACAGAGAGGTCACTGATTACTTAATACCACATGAACACAGCCCTAAACAGATAAATGAATAGAAAAAATCAACTCACTATGGCTATATTCATGCTAGTTAGTTCATATCTATTAGAGGCCATGCATTAGAACTCATTAGAGCTCATTTGGGAAGGATGGGAGGTCCTTGGCACCAATCAATCAAGGTCACCGCGAAGACGAAGCCATGCCATAGCTGGAGGGCTCTTAGACTGATGAGTGTCAGCGGCTTTGGGTGATCGCTGGAGGGCTAATGTTCTCCTCGCTGGGCTCCCCCTCCCTCCTCTTCCTCCTCACAGATGAGTGCTGTTCTGACAGGGAGAGCTGCAGGAGGAGGAAGGAAATAAAAGCTGACATATCAGCACCCTCTCCACATCTTGTCAGAGTTATCCTCTTTTGCCCCCCGATCCAATATCCAAAACCTCTTGTTCTCCTTCTCGCTCTCTCTTTCTCTCCGTCTCGTTCTTATGGGTTGCTCGGGCTAGCTGCGAGACTGCCTTTCATTAGCTGTAAATGTGTGCATGAGTATGAGTGTGCATGCAGTATTTTATAGTTTCAGTGCTTCTTTACCAGCGCCTATATCTCTCCATCCCTGTTCGTCCTCTATTTCCAGTCTCTGTCGTGTAAACTTCTCCCCTTCACTCTCTTTTCTTTCTTTTTGCTCAGAGTAATAGATTCAGTAACCATGACAGAGGAGGAAGAGTGGGGGGGGGGGCATAAAGAAGAAGATGGAGGAGGAGGAGATTAACTTAACAGTTATTTGGTGTTGTAGGATGTGTTTTTTCCCCGGTTCTGAGCGCCAATCAGCCTTCCGTTCGGCAGCTCTTATCCAGATCCTCGAGGCTTCTTCCTTCCGTAATCAGCCGATCATATTCTTTACATTTCAGTCTTTTGTGAGATATATTTGGCTCATTTTCAAACGAAGATCTGAGAGCCGCAAACGGTCGGGCAGGATTCGAATCCTGTAGCCTTATAATTCACATGATTCAAATAGATGGGAGTAGATGGATACCCAGATAAAACATGCATTGTTAATTTCAACCCCTCCGCACTGTTCCCAGTAAAAGTGTCACGTTGCGTCTTTTCTCTTAATCTGCGCCCTGCAATTTGCAGCCATTCCCATTAAGCCCTTATATGTTAATGGGAAACATTAAAGGAGGAGGAGAAAGGAAAGCCCAGAGAAGATAATCAACGGTGCTTTTTAGGCAGCTGACAATAAGTTCCCTCCGCGCTTGATTTAGGCATTAATTATTCTAATGAAAGCAAGGAATCCACTTTAAGGTCAAACCGAGCTACCGGCAGATACTTTTGGAGTTGGGAGTCATACTGTATGTTAATTAATACGTTCGTCTGAGAGGGCTGGGGCGCCAAATGCTACTTTCTAATGACCTTGCCGATCATGTTGGTGCTCTCCCCTAATGAGATTGCCTCATTATGAATTTGTACTGTATTATTAGCCATCTGAAAATAGCAAACAGCCAGTTAATTCTCCGTGCGTTGCAGTTAGTAATCAACACTTACCTTGGCCGAGAAAAAACTTATTGATGAACCCTAGCATCCATGTGCAGCGTGATGAAGAATGCCAGTACAGGTTCATCATTCTCTGCTCCCATCAGCCTCTGAACAACAGCAATAGTGTGTGTTTTCCACCAAAGGGTCACATCTACATGTGACTTTGGTAGTGTAAGATAACTAAGAAACATCTGAACTGTCACCCTATAGAGCAGGGCTGTCAAACATGGCCCACTAAATGAATTTACAAAGGGTGAAAATTCCATTGAAGACAGTAACTGCAACTTTTAAACAAAAATAGCTGCTACTCCTAATTTGTCCACTGGGGGTCGCCCTGTTTTATTAACGGTTGCGGTCAGTGATGCAACCGTGAAAGCTAGCTACCTTCTTGCTGCCGGAACGGCATTAGCATCAAAGCAGTATTGTGAGTTTGTGAAAACATGCATGCTGAAGGCATCATGTACCCAGAGCAGCAGCATGATTTCTTTGGCCAGCATTAGTCTGCCAAAGAAACTTGTTGAAAAACTATCCCGTCATGGAGGGGGCAATCTGAACTTTGAAGCCACATCTACATACTGTCCCCATCCCTTCCTGAATAAATGTTGTGCATTTCTAGTATAACCCTAACCCTACTACAGAAAAGTTTGGAATAAGGACCTTGAGTGACTTCAAATCCAGGCCGACTGGGGCCTTTCTGTGTGGAGTTTGCATATTCTCCCTGTGTCTGCGTGGGTTCTCTCCAGGTACTCCAGCTTCCTCCCACCGTCCAAAGACATGCTGGTTAGGTTCATCGGTGATTCTAAATTGGCCGTAGGTGTGAATGGTTGTCTGTCTCTCTGTGTTAGTCCTGAGATAGACTGGAGACCTGTCCAGGTGTACCCTGCCTCTCACCCAATGACAGCTAGGATAGTCCCCATCCCCCCAACGACCCTTCATAGGTCAAGCGGTTTCAGAAGATGATTCTTTAATTAATCGAAATTCATTATCTGTGTGTAATGACATATTGTTATGTCATTTCTATTCCAACAGTCACACAGGAAGCTAACCAACATGGGGGCTGACATTAGCCATAGCTTATTGCCATATAGAGGAGTAATTCATCTGAGAATTAGGTATCTCCGTAAACCATTTAACATGAAGAATATGGAGATCACAGGTTTGACATTCTGGTAATTTGCCTTCAACACAATAGAAGACTGCAGGTCTTTCCAATATAAAATCAATAAAAATGATGACGTGCATCCCTGTCGGCACATTACTGGAAAAGCACTGAGAAAATTGAATAACAAGGCCTAAATAAGGTTTGTAGTTTTGAGGCTTCTTCCACAGTTGGGTCCAAAAATGGTTTCATCCTCTTTTGGATAAATTACTGCTTTCAGACAGAGAAGAGATGGTCAGGCAGAGTTTAATCTGTGTGTGTGTGTTTGCACCGTCACTGTTCCATTAGGGATTCACACCTCCCTTTCAAAAAAAAAATAATCCACATTATGCCACGTTTGTGGGTCGGCTTGACTTGCGAACGCGAGCATCTGCGCCGCTGTCAACGCTGAAGTGCTCTTTGGCAAAGAGTGGAAATAGGCATGAACTTTGTGAACTTGTAAAATGTTGGTTTGAACTTTTGCACCACTCGCTGCAGCGCTAACCGCTCTGAACCGGAATGCACACCCGTACCCCTGTGCTCTTCCTCGGCCACCTTTTCCATCTTTTCTAATTAATTCTCTGCGGAGTTTCGCACCTGCGGGGGCTGTACCAACTCTACTCTCTTGTTCCTGGCTACGGGAGACAGTAATAGATGTCCACCTATACAAAAAGAACTATCCCGGGTCACGGGGATGGAGGACAGTAGAGTAAGCCAGAGGTTTCAGTGTAGGGCTGTTATTTATTTTTTTTTTTTATTTTTTTTACTGCAGGTTCATTTGTTAGACTCTAAAATTTAACTGTCATGACTATCTCTGACTCCTCCGCTCTGGTCTTGAAGTGTTGGTGTTCACCTGTGTTGCAGAATAAGATTGCCTTCTGTTTTGGCGAGCAGAGCAGAGCAAATGCCACTGACAGGAGCGTGATCTCGGCTGTGCAACCAAAAGGAAAATGCCAGCCTAAACAAAACTGCCATTGGCAACCCCCCTATGCTTGAAATTAACTGGTTCACATAGTGCTGCCCGAGGCAAAAGTGTTTATCTGTAACAAATGGCCACACTCGGCGGTGGCTGCAGACTCCCCCATCACCTCCGCACACAATCTCTGTGAGAAATGTGCAGGATTACGAGACTGTCAGTTCTGGAAAGCTTTCATACCTAGTCTGATGTCATGAAGGTTCTCAGACACTATGAAAACTATTTCATCTCGGTGTCTGGGCGCTCTGTTGTTCCACATTAGGATGGATTTTTTGATGCCCCAATGAAAAACAAAGGAAGACAAAAGGAGACAAGGACAAAGGGTGACTCTTTTCCACTGCCCTCCATGGAACTTTTCCTCAGGTGCTTGGGCTCGTTCCGTGCTGAGAGCGCAGACGTGACTTCGTCTCCTGCAGGAGCACAAATGCATTCTGACTTGCGCACGCGGCGGCTCGACTGGAACCGATCTCGCCAGGAAAAGCATTTTCACCAGTGTTTTAGGCAAATCTCTCCCCCGATTCAGATGAAACTACCAGCGTGAAAGTGCCCTAAATTCCATCCCCTTAAACTGTTGGATAAAGATGCCACCTTGGCTGCTCTCACTTGGCGCCCAGCTGTTTCTGATTGGGGGCCTCAGAGCCGAGCCAACAAAGCAGAGCGTCTCGTTTGATCTGCCAGGGCTCGGTTCCCTCATCCAGACTGAACAGTGTGAAACATAAAGCCAAAGCCAAAAAAGACATCTATAATTAGCGAGTCAGTCAGGCTCTACCTCTCCTCAGCGCCCCTCTGAGCTGGCCGAGACCCCCAGCACAGACGCACAGACACTCGCACCCACTCTTCCTACCCCACACTTTAAGAAACATCCAGACTCGTACTCCGGTTTTGTAATTGCCTTGCGAGCCTGGTTACTGAGAGCCAGCCTATTAGGAGGGCACTGGAGTGGAACATAACATTTTCAGTTTCAATTAGGCCTGTGAGGGCATACATAATGCACGGGGGGAGGTTTGGTCCCCTCGGAATGGTGAGCTGATAACTCGTGGGGAAATGACGCGGCAGCGGTCAGAGGAGCCGAGCTGAGCTGACTGTTTTCTGCATACGGCTGTATTTGTCAGCCTTAAGTGAATTAGTGTGTGCTCATTGGAATGTGGAGATAAGTTTGAAGTGAGCATTTGCGAGGGGCGTGAGAGAGGCACTAAGCTGCACAAGAGGGGGAAATTGCACCAGACTGAACTAACTGAATTACATTCTCATGAGGCTACAATTACCTTGTCTGGATTTTCACTAAGGTGCAGTGATCCTCGCAGATCGGAATGCGCCTCTCACCCTGTACTCCCGCGTTCCTCTTGGGCATAATGTTCACAAATTATGTGATGTTTTGGCAGGCTCCTTTTAAGACAGTCACAAGAAATGCTTTAGATGCACAGAAGCAAGGCCGAGGCTTATCACTGGCAACAAATCTGTGCTCTGGACTGCATTAAGAGTTTCTTTTCCTTATTTTGCAGCCAAAACTTTTGTCTGACCTTAAAGGTGACATGCAAAATAATGTAACATCTAATCTTTTATTCTTATTGAACTTAATTACATGTCTGTGGTAAGACACTCTAAATAAATGAGAATATGCCATCATGTTGTTTCTTTACTTTTCATCGAAAAGAGTGGGTCAAATACACGCCGCTCCGCTACTGGTTCAAACGTGTGCCCTTGAACCTCTGTTTTTTGCTGATGTTTATGCAGCACTCCTATGGAAAGGGGCGTGCACAGCAGCAGCTCTTTTGCAACTAAAGCTACAGACACTAAAACAGCCCATTTGGAACAAGGTTAAAACCAAGCGATCACCTTTGGGCTGAAAAAAGAAGCCAACGTAGTTCCTTGAACGGCCACTTGTGGTCAGTCCCCGTGGATATCCACGTTGCAATGCTCAACTTAACAACAGAGATGCACATTATAAGGTTGAATGTTTTAAGCCTGCTACCAAAATGGTTTTGGTTTCTATACCTACCGGTTTCTGTTCCTAATGTTTGCATGTTCCTCGGGGCATTTATCAATACCAAGTGTTCAAACTTCAGACTTGACATGTTGGATTTTGAAGTACGGACTCTGGAGGACGCTGGATGCTCATTCTGCAGTTGGAACAGTAGCGCATTTGAGGATGCCAGGCTGCATCAAGTCCACACAAGTGGGCATCCTCAATAGAACGGGTGATGTAAACCCACATTCAGGTATCTGGACTGTACTTGGTCAGATGCGTACTTTGAATTGGGGCAGTACTACTGGGGCAGCAACTGATGATGTTTCAAAAGTCCACAGACACAGACAAGAACACCAATCAGCCACAACGTTAAGACCACTGACAGGAGAAGTGAATAACATTGACCAACTTTTGGACCTGGCATTCATTGGTGTGGATGTTACTTAGACATGCAGCACCCACCTAGACCAGACCAGGCACCAATACGCCCAATATTGAACAAAGCTACGAACCTTACTGTTCATTTTAGAAGTTAATTATCAACAGTGCCTCCCTTCTGCATCCATCCTCATGGATGTACATCTCCTCTACTGAGAGAGAACCCTCGGTTCCTGTATTAACGAACGCCTCCTCTAAATTAGAAGTGCCTGCATAACATTTTATAGACTTGCAAGACAGATGCTCTGATTAAATCCGAGTACGTAGCAGCCCTCGGTGCTCAGAAGGTTTCTACTCCCCCCTCCCCTTTTTGATATTGCGCACCCTCAGGCCTCCAACCTTCATATCTTCCATCCGCCATCCTCTCCGCCTGCCAGTTAGCAAACTTTGCTGTCTCTGAACTCCCTGGCTTTTCCTTCACCTTTCAGTCGCTCTTAGCCAAAAGTCTCGCGGAGCACAGACTGCCTCCTCCCTCCCTCCCTCTCGCATTCATTCTTCCTTCTTGCCAACATGATGTATCAGCCTGCAGCAGCGTTGTACACCAGTATAAAACTCAGGGTTGAGCCAACGCTCACAGTGGTTGTATAATTACCTGTACGGTATACTGGATATTTAAATCTTTACGGACGCTTTCTGAATCTCCAGGGAAGATTATGATATGCAAACTGAAAACGAAGGAGGTCACTGAAATGGCAGTGGTAATACATTGTACTTACAGCAACACAACTGATTATAATAACTACTACATCATTGCTTTTTATATCACCACTGGCTGATGGTCTAACTATGTTATTTTGTGTTATTAAATGATGGTAAAAGGGTTTTATCTTGGCATGAGAGCGTTGCAAATGCCACTTGTAGTCAGTGTTGCAGCACATAAATCTATGCCATATACACGTAAAGCCAGCCTCCACCCCTCCCCCCCAACCTTCACCTTTTAATGCATTCATTACTCACTACACAATAAAACCGGCTACTTAAACTTAGTGTTGCAAATCTTCTTTCCCGTGCCAACCGCCGCGAACGACTGCTTGAAATGACTTTTAGTAGCCGCTGTATGTTATCACCGTGTCAGAATTTAGTACCCTGACTTCAGACCCCTCCTTTACATCTTAATCCCGCCGCAGTTGGACCTAACAATGAAGGAATACCATAAAACAAGCAGCTAGCAATAAAAGAGAGAAAGTGTTTGTTTGATCTGACGAGAGCCAGGAGGACGGGGTTACTTAAAATTTATAAAAAGAAAATGTATTTCATTTCATGGTCGCGCCAGTGCAGGGCAACATTTGCAAGAGTTCACCGTGCTTGTTTCTAGATGTCTCTGTCTCTCAGTATTTTTTTTTTTTTATGGTTAATATTTGACAGGTGTCGGGCTGCCTCTCTCACGCTGTGATTTCACAAACACACACTGGACAGTTTTCTTCTCTGTGTCTGTGACAAACAAGCGAACCCCTCATTTCGGGTGGCGTTCTGATGTGTGATCATCCACAGACGGCAGCAATTGACTCTGCCCGAGAGTGACAACGGGCAGGAGGTGTACACGCCAGCAGCCACGAGAGTCTTTGTGTGTGTATTTATGTGATCGGCCGGGCCAGGGAGGCCAAGTGTGGAGCCGAGCGCCCGGCCCCCGCCGGACCAAACGAGACGGGACAGAACAAGCCATTTTCTCCAACCCCCTCTGGTTAAACTCCCTATTTTCACTCTGGTAGCAGTGGAATTGCTCTGTCTCTCTCTATGAGCGACATCCTAATAGCAGCAAGTGGAGGAGAAGGGGGATGCTGGGGGGGATGGGGGTGAGGCAGCTGGGGGAGACGTGGGTGATCGAAATCAAATGTTACTCCACAAAGAAGCTTAAGATACTTTTTTCAAAGGCTCTGTTTGGGTTGGTTTCGGTCGACCTTCACCTATACCTCTCCTGGGTAGCGAGGATCGTGTTGACTTCCATCGTGTTCATGTTCATCTTGCTGTTGTTTCCTCAAATTAGACACTGACCGGGGCCAGGTTGAACGTTGTTGTCTTGTCGGCTTGTACGTGGCCTTCCCCTGACCCTCCTCTGAGCCCGAGTGGCTACTGGCTGCACTTTAGCTCAGCAAACTGAGCAGGCTTCGGATCCTGCCCCCCCAGGTCCTCTTCTCTACCAGAGGATCACAGGGTCAAAAGAGCCTGGGCTTTACCTTCACTTCAATGTCCCGAGGGCTAAATTGTTAAGAGCACGCTGCCTGGTGTATTGCGCTGATTGCTGAGGAGGCTGGTCAGGTATTACACCGCAGCCTGAGAACTTTCTGCGTTTAACTCACCTTGTTTGTTCATTCATTATTCATTGCAGTGTTGTTTCTTGGTGATTTACCGCGGCCATAGTTATTAATCATGCGCCGGCTACTTCCCGTGTGTACGATTTGCATTTTAAATGAGTTTTAAATAAATGCTCCTTTTTGTCCGTCCGCTGTGGATACGTTTCCTGTAGTTATGGCAAACCTAATTAATCAATCAATCATAAAGAGCTTTTGAAGTGATATCAGCAAAAGCATGCATATCCTAAGTTGATAAAACCACAGGGTAATGCAGTTGTAAATCCAGCAGAGCACTGAGAACAATGCAATGGCTGCGTTTCTATGGACACCGATGTTCCACAAATAATCAGAATAATGGCCCAATCAGAGTAAAAACACCTCAGTCAGAACAGAGTGGACCAGTCGGAGGGAATATGTAGATTGAGGTAGAGTGCTCCTAATGACCGTGTAAACTCTTGATCTGATGGTTTCTCTCTGGTTGGAATAAATCCATTCTTTCTGTGCATGTTTCCCCCACGTGGGGTAAACACCAGGTGATGAGTTGACAAGTTGCTCCGTATGCAGTGTTGTCAGTGAACTTCCCGGCGCAGAACAACACATGTCAAAAAAGTTATATTATGACAGATGTTTTGGGACTTATAGAGACTTAGCAGACCAGTGTATTTAGAGTCTCTCATCGAAATGATTTCAACCTTGTTTAAAGTATATATATATCTATATATATATATAGATATATATATGTGTATTTTCCATGTAAATGTAGCCTTCGTCATGTAGGAGGTGGCTGGTCATGCTTTAACTGCAGCAATGTCTTTTTATTGGTGCATTGGCTCCCAAGTGTTTTGCACTGTCTGTATTGTGCAGTTTGTCTTTGCATTGTTTCCACTGTTTGTCTGCACTGCCTGCACCGTTTGCACTGTTTTGTATCGCCTGCATAAGCTTGCACTTTATGCTCAGTCCCTTGTATTGTACTTAGTCCTATGTCTTCATGTACTGTAGCTCCATGGTCCCGGAGGAACGTCCTCTCATCTCACTCATGCACCACACCTGCTACATATGGTTGACATGACAATAAAAACTTTCTTTGACCTAAAAGGCCGAGAGCAAACACAAGAATTTTGCCTTTAAAAACAAATATCCTGCTAGAAGAGTCTCCACTCCCCCGGTCAGGCTCTCGCTAATATCACCTAACCTGAACGAGGTGTTTTCTCCCACTCAACATCGAGCACATTAGTTCTTATTACAGTGATGCCCCGGCATGTGCTGCAGGGCGAGACCAACAATACTTCAGCTGCAGCGTTGTCGAGTTCCACCAAGTCGGATGCGCTTTATTGTCTAAAGCACTGTTGCTCTGAGATTTGCTTTAGTTGGATCTCAGGGGCCGAGCCTGCGCCATGAGAAACACGAACCGCAATAAAAAGTACACAACCATAACTGGACAGTGGAGTTTTTTTGTTTTTTTTTTTGAGAATCAGGTAGAACTGACAGACATTTCAGAACAAAGTACCCCCCCCCCCCAGAACAAAAGGAAGCTATTTTTTTCCCCAGATTTAATATAAGGTCGCTCATCCATAAGGAGATGCTTGGTGGTTTGGAGGACGTCCAGTGCAGCAAAATTCATCTACGGGCAAGCAGAGTACTGAATGCTATAATGTCTTTACGCTTATTAATAAACCGGTGGTGTGTTGGTGGTTTGCCAAAGACAGCTGAATAGACATTAGGTTGCAGATTTATATGTAGTGCTTGCGAGAGGGACAACCAAAACATGTGTTAGTGTTACTGGGACATTTTGACATCTGTCACAATTCTCATCCGTATTGGAGTAAATTCTAGATAGCTTGGCCTTGGAGAGGTGTATATGGTGCAGGATTTTAAACTGAATAATACCTAGCTTTGCACATGACGTGCTCCCATTGACTCTTGTCAGAGCTTCTATCCAGGACTCCTCAGGTATTACGTCTCCTAACGCTTCCTCCAATTTCTCTTTACATTTACTGAGGGATGTGTCCCGGATAGATGATACGATGAGATAGATATTCGAAATGAGACCTTCCAGATTAGGAAGGGTTTGGATGGAGCCTCTGACGGAGAAGGATCGTTAGAGCACCATTCATAGGGAAAGAGGACCGGGGACAAAACAGACCTCAAACTTCCCACCAGTCCCCGAGAACTGAAGGTGTCCGCTCTGAGGTGGAAAGAGTGGACACCTTCAAATACCTGGGAGTGACCATCTCACAGGACCTGTCATGGACTCATCACCTGAACACCATCGTGAAGAAGGCCAGACACCGTCTCTACCTCCTCAGACGCCTCAGAGACTTTAAGCTCCCTCTCAAGGTGCTCAGGAACTTTTACACCTGCACCATCGAGAGCATCTTGTGTGGGAGCATCACCACCTGGATGGGAAACTGTGCCAGGCAGGACTTCCCGGCCCTCAAGAGGGTGGTCCGTTCAGCGGAGTGGACCATCAGAACCCCCCTCCCCAGCCTGCAGGACATTTACACCAAATGTTGCAGGTTAAGGGCCAAGAAGGTCCTGTAACAGCCCAGTCACAACGACAGCCCAGCCCTTCTTCAGCCTCTCAAGACTGAGAGGCTGAAGAAGGGTTTCTATCCACATCTATCTATCTATCTATCTATCTATCTATCTATCTATCTATCTATCTATCCATCTATCTATCTATCTAAGCTACTCGGATGACTGGTGAAACGTCTTCTCAAACAACTCTACAAGTCCAGTTGCCTTTTTCGAACCCTTTTTTGGATATACCATGACCTGGATGACTGAGAACCTTCACAGATGGTTTGGATAATGTCATCTACGGCAGATGGTTGTGGCGTATTGGGGAAAATCGGGTTAATACTTTGTGTGAAATGTCGAACCTGGAGGCATCGGAAGCAACTTGAGCAGGGAAGGTAAAATTTTTGACAGTCAGACAGTGCAGCGGTGTTTATGTACTGTACCATTTGCCATATTCTTTAAGCATTCTTTTTTTATGGCTGTGCAAACCCGGTCTGCTGGCAAACATCCTGCAACTTAAAGTTTTAAAATCTGCTAATGGTGTACAAGCTGTCCATTTTAGCACGGTAAAAATATGGATTTTAACCTTAGTTCTCATCTCTTGTGTTGACATCCATTACTATCAAAAGTTTACCGGGACTGTCTGCACACTCACTAGGTGACGGGACCCACTCAAGACGGGTATAAAAGATTTAGTGATCTACCGAACTACCGAAGCCAAGAGGAATGTGGGAGTCCTCATAAATAATAGCTGTCCAACAGTCAATGGATCTTTATGCGGGCCGACGTAGAGGGGGGAGAGAGAAAGAGGTCCTTTCTGCTTCTTATCCCTGTATTTCATCTTCACAGCCGAACGAAATCAGACCGTGAAATGCACTTTTGAATCCATGACCGTTTTATGTAAATAAATTAATTACTGCTGAGAGGTGCAGAAGAGGGGCACGGTGACGCAGGGCTCCTAACCGTTTGATGAGGAGAGAGCATGATCCCTCTCTCTGGGGAATCAAGGAGCTATTTGTTGGCGCTCACGTGTTGCGTTAATTGGTTTTGGGAGGTGGCGTCCACCGTCCCTCGAAGCCCGCATCCTGGATTTTTGATTGCCGCCGGCATCGGTTTTTGTTTCCCTACCAGCGCTACGTCCACGTGTGCTGCAAACGCGCTAGAAGATGCACGAGCGCACCTGCGACGTGCTGCGCGAACCCACGCAAAGTCCCACACTGAGTCCCAATTACGAAACTCTCCCCTGCTCCCACTCTCATTCCTCCAAAGCAACGTGTGCATCCACAGAAAACAAACATGCACATCAGTTATGAAGCACTAATCATATTTGTTAACCCCGTTTCTAAATGATCAATGGCTCCTCTAATAAGCTGCCGGAGCCGCATTACACTGACTCATTAAGCCTCTCTGACCAGCGTGCTTTTCATTACTGTCTCGTCCGGCGAGCCCGATCCGTGGACATCCATGAAGAGCGGCGGCGGTGGCGCAGGTTTTACCCATGAACACTTAGCCGTGCACATATGCAAAGGGGCACACATGGGTGAGATTATGTGCAATAACACAATGTAATGAATAATTGATTCCTGGCTCTTCGGTGAGGGAAGGAAGAGGTTGCTAGGACAACCAGTAAAGCACTGCTCTCTCTCCCTCTCAGACACGTGCGACCCCAATGACTTATGACAGAGATGTCTAATTTACCTCGATCTGTTTGTCAGCAAATGGAGAACCTTTAACTCTTCAGCTTAGAGCTTCTTTTTCCCACATTGAAATACACCGATCAGACATAACATTACGACCACCTGCCTAATATTGTGTAGGTCTCCCTTGTGCCTCCAAAGCAGTTGTGACTCATCAGAGAATGGACATGGGCCTTCTGAGGGTGTCCTGTGGTGTCTGGCAACAGGATGTTGTTAGTGAGGGGAGGGGCCTCTGTGGATCATCCCACAGATACTTGATCAATTTGGAGGCCAGGTCAACACCTTGTGCTGTTCTTCATGTTTTTTTTTTTGTTGTTCCTAAAGCGTTTTTGTGTGTGTGTCTGTGTCAGGCTGCATCCTGCTGGGGATGGCTGCTGCCATCAAGGAGTGTCATTGCTATGGGGTGGTGGTGCCTGGTCTGGTCTAGGTGGGTGCTACATGTCTAAGTAACATCCAGATGAATGAATGCCAGGTCCAAAAGTTTCCCAGCAGGACTGAACTGTCACAAGACGGTTATTTGCTATTTTGGGCCTGTCAGGGGTCATAATGTTATGCCTGATCTGTGTTTTTCCTCTGCTGAAAGCCATATAACCTCTTTCCTGTACGTCATCGACACATAAAAAGGTGCACTTTCTTTGCACTGCCTTGTTCCATGTTCTGAACCCCGTTTCATTAGCCGTGTGATCTTTTCCAAAAGCCCCGCACAGCGTGGACTCACAGTGCCATCAGTATTTCATCAGCGCGACGTGTTGGTAAGCATTTTAATTACAGCTATCGTATTTTTATTTTTTTTCTCATAATTACAGAGTAATTAGCTTGCAGCAGAATACAGACTGCAAAATTAGGAGTTGTAAAACTTTAAAGTGGCTGGAAGCTGCTGTCATTCGCCGTCTAGTTTTCTAATGAAGATTAAACCAAAGCCCTCAGTTTTAACAGCAAGATAATCAATCCGGGGTTGTTTCTTTGTACTGTAAGAAAGCCTGCTAAATATACCACAGCTGTAGGAGCTGTGAGCTGAAGCATCAGAGAACATGTTTATCTAATTATCTCTCGGACCCAATTTGCCGCCGCGCTGCGTTGCTTCTGAGGAACAGTCAGGTCTGCAAATTCGGGATTGAAATCACCAGCGAATGAATAACTATAATTGTGACTGGATTAATATAGCTGCCAGCCTTCGGGCCGACACGCGCGCAAGCTGTGAGGAGAGGGACAGAAAAGTTGCAGCTATTCTTGGAACACAAGCGCATCCTCTTCTTCAGAGCGCCGTTTGTGTTGGCAGCCACTACGTTGATATTAATTAGTGAGCTTAAAGGCGTCTTAAGAGAACGTCTCGAGGAGCAGCCCGAGGCGAAGGCTTTTGTCTTGAAGTGAATTCTCGGCTTTGATGTGGTGGGTTTAAAGCGCATTAAATGGACACAGATGACTGGTCCTACGGAGAACAAGTGTTACTCCGTTTCACCTTTTTCCTCTGATTAAGAAAGATTTCTTTGATTCTGTAAGAAATTTCCTAGGTGTGTGTGTGTGTGTGTGAATGATGCAATCGAGTCGAGTTGTTTCGGATGGGAAAACTCAGGCTTTAAATCAGACAAAAGCACCTTCCGGGGACCTTACCATGTGTGCAGAAGGGGTGGAGAAGGCTCCGGAGCGATTCTCTTTCTTTTCTCTGTCCCTATCTTCCCATCTACCTCTGTTGCTCCGTTCATTAATCAGCCTTTTATTAAACAAAAGCAGCCCCCAGCGCCGCCTAAAAGCTGCATAGATAATCTTGACATGAAGACAGAGCATTTACCCTCCTTACCCTCTACCTCCGCGCCGCGTTCGGCATGATAATGGAGGGGGGGGAAAGCTCTCGCGGTACATGCGGGCTGATTGAAAATCCCAACCTTTGTAAATATTACATACGATTCTCTTTAATAGTCTCTGAGCTATTGTGCTTCAGAAAGCCAAACATCTGCTGCCAAGTGGAGTCTGCGCAGGGAGAGGTGACGTGCATGGGCGAAATGAATGGCGAGGTGAATTATCAGAGAGAGAGAGAGAGAGAAGGGGAGTCTGGAATTTAATTACTGCAGTTTGACACAGACTTTTTTTTTTTTTTTAAAAAGGACACGGGCAATTTCGAGGGCCATTGTCTAACTACTTGCAGGAAAAGCGATACAGCCGAGCAGAGCAATAAAACACAGCAAAGGAAACTGGGCCAGGATGTACTTTCTTTGAACAACACACAATTTAGGAGTTTACCCGTCTACGGGTGAGGCGCACGAAAGAAAGGAGGGGTGGAAAATAAATAATAATAAAAAAAAAGTGTGTAAAGGTTCGATTGTGTATAACAATGACAATGAGCCGTCGAGCTGGAAAGGAGCCCTTAATAGGTACCTGTCTGCCCCGGGGACCGCGCTCGCCTCTTATTGGTCATCCATTCACAAGACAGCGGCGCCTTCTCCTCGCCGCCAATCAGCCAATTACGGGCTCCATAACAGGAGGCCTGCTGGCAGGAAGGCAGTCTTTACAAGCCCCGCATCTCAGGCAGGGGAGACGACCCTGTCACAGAATCATAACTATGATGAATACGGCCGTGGGTTTACGGCAATGCCACTGTTTTTGGCAATGTGAGGTGGGCGTGAAACGGCCGTTCGCGGAGGCCGGACGGCGTGACCCTATTTGGGGCTTCGGGAAACGATGTGAAATAGCGTAAAGTTGACGAGGAGGGCAGAGAGTGAAGTGTTAATCCAGACGTGGTGAGTGTTTATCACCGTTAGAAGGAAGGGGCGGTTTTAATGTCGCTTCCCACCGCCTCCTAATGAAGTAAGTAATGACGGAGACTCTAGTTTGGAGTTGAGCAGGAGGGCAGGGGATAGAGAGGGGGTATTTTGCTACCTTGCTCTTCTAGAGAGTAACGGCAGTCCATTTTATCCCGCAATTATTAATCTGCCCATTTCCACAAGGGCTAAGCAGATTCTGATCAGCATTAGCCTGCCTGCCTATTTGGCTCGAATCCACGTCTCTTTGATTGCCGCCGAGCGCCAGTGACTCGGCTTGCACATTATCTACCCTGCCAATGATGCTGATCATTTAGTGAGTGCATTTTAATGAATGAATTGCAGCCAGTCCCCGCGTCGCAGGATCCGGGGAGTGATTGAGAGCCGCGATTATGACACAACGCAGTGGTGTGTGTTTGTGCGTGCACGGTTGTCTGAGTCCTGGAACAAAGAAGTCGGATCTGCAGTCGGCGTTGTGGAGTTCGTCCACTAGAACTATATGCATCGCCTCCAAGTTCTTCAAGAGGTGCACAACTTCTAAGAAATGTTGTCAACTTTTATATAAACATACCAGGGTTTAATGCATTGCAGCACTAGGATTCAACAGGCATCATCTACGAGATGACCCCAATCTAAAAACTGCTGCAGTTCACATGCATTTGGTTTACCAGGTTACAGAATTTCTTCAGTGTCACTGTTCGCTTGTCCTCCAGAGGGTCGCAGGAGGGCTGGAGCCTATCACAGCTGTCACAGGGCGAGAGGCGGGGTACACCCTGGACAGGTCACCAGTCCATCGCAGGGGAGTCCATCAGAGAGACAGACAACGATTCACACTCACACCTGCGGCCAATTTAGAATCACCAGTGAACGTAGCGAGCATGTCTTTGGATGGTGGGAGGAAGCTGGAGTACCTGGAGAGAACCCACGCAGACACAGGGAGAACATGCAAACTCCACACAGAAAGGCCCCAGTCGGCCCATGGATTCAAACCCAGAACCTCCTTGCTGAGAGGCATCAGTGCCAACCACCACGCCACTGTGCCGCCTGCATTAAAATCAGTCCTAAGGAGTGACCAGTGTAAAGTAGGTGTGAACACACCTCTCAGATGCAACTGAGGTCGCAAATGAGAGACCTGATCACTGATAAATCACACTTTATGAGGTGGCCTGGGTCGCGTTTGTCCACGTTCCTTTGACATGGTGAACACACATATGCATGAGTCACATTAAAGACCACCTACTCAAGAGGGTTGATCTTGCATCGGTGGAGTTTTGCCTCATTCATTTAGAAAAAATAAGCAAAACAAACACAAGACCGCTATTATAAATGCATTAATGAGAGTCTTTCAAAGTATAGTGCAGCTGTTAACTTACTTAATAATAAATAAACCTAAACAAGAATTAACTACTTAAATTATTGAATATGAGCACGCTGTGTGTGATTCTATCATTAAATAACTTGTCAGCGTGGGGTTAATTATTCACGCGATCCCGTTAATGTATAAGAAGCCGTGAGTGGTTACACATTTACATATTTACTCAACCACCTGTTTTATGCAGGTCTAACTAATGTCAGGGCTCAGATGCAAACATTATTACTTGACGCGTGTGCCCAAGTCATGACGCGCACACGTAACACAGTGCTGTTCGTGGCTCTGAAACAGCAGCAGTGATCCATTAGGATCAGCTGCCGTTAAAATATTCTACTGATTACTGACACACAGAGCGCAAAACGAGAGCGAGATCATATCTGTGAAGCTGGCTGGAGATGCATTCTAATGCAAGGTGTGAACATGGGCAGTTAAAGCTGGCATCTTGTGCAATGCAAGGTCTGACCAGGGCCTGAGGGAAAACTTAATTTTGGAGGAAAAAATGTCCAAGATAATAACGTAGAAAGGCATTATAGCAATGGCAGCACTGTGGGAGAATGACAAGAAAGATCATGACATATGCCAAAGTGTCAAAAATATTCAAATTAATTTAATTCAAAGTAAAACTGAAAGGACTGGGTGATTAAATCGCACGGTGTGAGCTGTTCACCTGCAAACCAATTGGTAAAGAGTAAAGAACGACATGTTCGCTTGGCGGCGATGGACTCTTGTTTCTTTGCGTCAGTTATATGCTAAAAATTCTTTGGATTTCAAGAGCATTTCAGCATGTTCCCTTCAGTTATTAGACGGAACAGAAAGCTCCGTCTGAGGAACGAGACACCGCTGAGCTACAAGAGCTCTCGCACAAAATAATTACAGCGCCCAGAATAGCGTCCGCGTGTGAGCATGAAAAAAAAAAAGAAAAGTGTTGTTTTAAAGTAACACAATCGCACAGTCCACAGAGGGGAGGGTGGCTTTAATTAAAAAATATTTCACAATATACAGTGGGAAGTGTTATAAATGCTAGAATGTAAAATCAGAGCATCTGGTTTGTTTGTAGCACCTATGGTAAGAGATAACAAGTGAAATATGCATGAAAGAAAAGAGATAACATACACACGCATAAACAGAGGATTCAACATTCTTATTTCCATACACCTTAGCTCACGACAACAAATAGATGGTTCTGCTGCGGGATCTGTTGAGGGAACTGGATGTAGTATTGATGGCCCCGAGCCTTTTCACTCAGGGGAGAGTTGTTAAAAATGGGCTCGCTGGGTGAAGTGGAGTCTTGTTGTATTTTTAGACCTTTGTGCTGAATAAGGGTCTTATAAATGTCAGAGAGTCTGCAGCCAGTCGTTTTTGAGGCGGGGCGAACAATACTGTTCAGTTGCTTCCCCGGTTGAGCTGTGGAGCTGCCAAACAGCAATGATATATAAACTGATCAAGCGTAACATTATGACCACTGACAGGAGACGTAGATAACATTGACCATCTTGTGACAATTCATTGTTCTGCTGGGAAACTTCTGGACCTGGCATTCATTGGTGTGGATGTTACTTAGACATGTAGCACCCACCTAGACCAGACCAGGCACCCCCACCCCATAGCAATGACACTCCTTGACTGCGGGATGCAGCCTGACACAGGAACACGCACAAAAACGCTTTAGGAGCAACTAAAAAAAAAACATGAAGAACAGCACAAGGTGTTGACCTGGCCTCCAAATTCACTAGATCCCAAACTGATCAAGTATCTGTGGGATGATCCACAGAGGCCCCTCCCCTCAAAGGCCCCCTGCTAACAACATCCTGTTGCCAGACACCACAGGACACCCTCAGAAGGCCCATGTCCATTCTCTGATGAGTCACAACTGTTTTGGAGGCACAAGGGAGACCTACACAATATTAGGCCGGTGGTCATAATGTTATGCCTGATCGGTATAAGATGGCTTTCTGTCACAGCTCTTTAGAACTGCTTGATCCCCGTTCTGGACCCCCCTGAAACTACTTGTGGAGTCTTTGATGTTCTTTTTTGATGATGCCGTCCCGTTTAGGAGAGGAAGAAAACGTATCTCCAGGGAACTCGAAGCTGCCCACTCTCTCCACCTCCATATCATTGATAGTCAGCGGTGGGGGAGCGTTCCCGTCTCTCTGAAAGTCGACCACCAGCTCATGTAGTTTTGGTTCGGTTCCAAGTCAATCAGCGACAGACCTAATTTCTGGAGGCTGAGTTGCTGTCACATGAGATCAGCCCTTCCGCTGCTGTGTAGTCGGTACATGCTGGGATCCCACCAGCTCTTGTCCAGTGATTTAGCTTTTGGGTGCAACAGCCAATGTTTGGGGGCTCCCTCCGTAGCCAGCTGATATCTGAGCCAAGACTTCATGCATTGTGCGCCTGTCATTGTTTACAGACTGGCAATCTGACACATTGGAGTTGAGAGACAACAAGCAGTTTTGATTTGTGCTTGACAAAAGTTATGTGTTTGCCAGGCTTTCTGACAGCACATGACAGTGCGTGCTACCTCTGCTGCTCTGCGCAACAGACTGTTTGCTGTCTGCCTGTAGCCAAAGCCCACTCAAACGTATTTGGTCAGAATTACGTGGACTATGAACCCAAACTTACCAAAATCTTGTCCCATGCCTGCAGATTCTGCATATGCATGTGCAAATACTTGTTTGTAGCAATTACTACAGGATAAAACATGAGAACATTGCTACACAAGTTGTGCCTTGTGACTGCACACAGAAAGTAGTTAACCTCACATGGCGTCCCTGAGAAGCTTGAAGCACCTCAATGAGATGGTCATACACAGTACCTACTGTTCCCTAGTGACCCTCAGTGATACATCTCGTGATGGAAATGTGGTAATAACCTCTCATATATCCTTTGTATTCTCTTTTCGACAAGTATAGCTCTGTGGGAGCCCACAGAGAAGGGTACGCCTGGAACATGTCATGCTTCCGTGCACATGCCATAACTGTCAAGGTAGACAAGATAAGAGGACTTGATTAACACCTAGTAGCCACATCTAGCGGAAAACAACTCCATATATGGCACTGTTGAACCCTGCCCTTCCCCCGTTTAGATCACGGGTGTCAATCATACGGCCCGGGGGCCAAAACCGGCCCACGGGATGATTTTGCAAAAATAACATAGAAGACATTTCTTCAATAAAAGTAACTGCTATTCCTAATCTGTCCCCTAGGGGGCGTACTGTTTTAGTAAAAGTTGCACAGACATAGCATGACACCCAGACCCAGAACTAAAAAAAAAAAAAATCAGTTTGTTCATAAAATGCTTTGTAAAAGGATGGTTCATTAAATGTAAACATTTTCATAATGTACTTGTATTTCATCGCACAAAAACAAAGGGAAAAGTTATTTTGTTGTTGTCGTTTATAGGTTATAATGCTGTTATGTTGTTACTGTTCCGGCCCCCTTGTGATCAAATTGTGCTGTACTTGGATTAGATGAACCCATAAATATTGCTAATTCGGTGTAAAAGCCAGAGACACAGCGGGCTCCGAGTCTCTCACCATCTCTCTTCCTGCAATAAAACCGTAAAAGATACCGAATGCATCCAGCCTCACTGTGTTTCTCACCAGAATCTATCTCTGTAATGAAGGAGGCTGAAGAAGTTTCCTCGCCAGTTTTTTATAATAAGCAGTATAGCCTGCTCTATACAGTACACAGTGTATTTGTCGATTAGTGTAGATTTCTCTTTAGGTTCTTTTTGTTTGACTCATTTAAACGGCACCATTGTATTTATAGATAAATGCAGCTGCACAACAGCTTTGCTAAAATCAGCACACACTATTAACCCCATGATGGCGAGTGCCGCAGATTCACATCACTTCCACTCAGACTCCAGCTGAGATAACGTATGTATTCCTCCAATGCCGCTTTGAGCACATTCAATACGTACCTAGGAACCTTTTGCAAGCACTAGTTTCTCGTAGGACCGGTCGGAGTGGAAACTAGTGATGGTAAGTTTGGTTCTTTTCTGAGAGCCAGCTCTTTTGCTGCGGCTCCCAAAGAAGAGTCGACTCTTTCGGCTCCCAAACAGCTCTTTATTCAGTATCGTTTATAGCCTAATATTTTAGTCCAACCCAGCAAATACATATCGCATTCAATGTTTCTAATGAACAAAACACTGCAATCAAATCCACATATCAATATTAATAAATGCTTTACCATTTTTACCATTAATTAAACAATCTCCATTTCATTTAGCATTAGCTTGAAAGGAAAAACACAAATTATAAATTTTTTATATAATTGTAAATCAATTCAGGCGTCAAGGGACGTCAAGTGAAAATAAAAGTAACTAGAGTTCAGATATCATTAAGTAAACTCATATGCATCCAACTTCTGTTTATTTCTTAGCATAGTTATGTATGGATATTTGTAGTATTGTGTGAGTGTAATGCAAGGTTTGTTCTCGTGGCCGAGTATTTTTAGATGACCCACTATCTGCGGCAGCGCTAAAAGCATGTGCGTGTGCCATGCTAGATGTCCGTGAGCAGCGGGCCAGGCACACCGGAGACTGTGATGTATACGCGCCTTTGATTGCAAAGCCCTGGAAATATTCCACGGGAAACTTTGTCTCGTCCTTAGCTGTACATTCTCATTAGCGGTTAGGAGTACACCACCCACAGGGATCTCATTTCATTAAAGTGCTAGTTAGCTAACTAAGCTCATTTGAAATTGGTAACAAGATGACACAGGCCTTGTAGTATATCTGTGCATACAAGTTATCAACGATGCTATAGACTGCCTCCCTTCATACATAATTCAAGGAGAATAATTTAAGATGTAGAACAGTTTTGATCTTTTTTATTTTTAAATCCTGCAGAACACAAATTGTCTAGATGAGTCCTGCACGTGCTACGGGCCCGAATCTTACATTCCTGAGGCCGCTGACAACCGCCTCCTCTGTTGATATTTTGCTCGAGCGGTTTTTAATAGCTCAGCGGACTGGCCAACGGAGTCGCAGAGAGATGGTGGCTGCAGATTGCTCCGCTATCAGCGCAGAGGGTATAGCCACTGGCCACTGTGAAAAGAACAGAGCGGAGATATACTGGACCTCTGTTGACACAGGTTTAGACTTGCAGCTCTTATCTGTCTCAGTCGAACGGAGCGGAAGATAAAGTATTATGCATATTGCAAAATACTTCAGTGGTCGCATTGTTCTAGGCATGCATCACAAGATTCTCTAACACAAAGGTATCCGTGCTAGGAGCGCGGCTCTGAGGATGCCAGTGTCGGCCATTCTTTCCACCAATATACAATAGATCAGGCTGAAATAATATGAAATTACAGACGTGCAGCATTTGCAGCACACGTACTCTCTTAAATAATTAAGCTTTAAATGCATAATGCACGATGTCTTTAGAATTTGTAGGGCTTATAGTTGTGCACAATATTTATTATCTGTTAGAATCTTGCCTGTTTCCAGTTTAATATTGATTGTTCCATTTTTGTGACCTACTTGTGAATATTATGGGGTCTAGTGAAATACTTTTATACGCTGTTAGTGCATTTACAGGTAAAAGGTTTTTTGTGTGTTTCAAAAATTACAAAATGGAGCTGGTTTTCGGTATCTGATTTCTTATTTCAAATGGATATGGAATAAACGGGAGGATTATAGATTGCCAGGGCGATGTCTCTGTGAGGCGGCGACAAGGAGGCCTGTGGTCTGGATGTACTGGTGACATTATTTCATTCAAGGACTCTCTATCTCTTCCAAGAAAAACTCAATAGCTTGGCTGAAAGGCACACGAGGACGATTCCAAGCATGTGGATGATGGCAACGTCGCCAAAACCCGGGTGTTGGCAGATGTCATCATCTGTTTGCACCGTAGGGGGGCCGCCTCATGAAGCAGGATTACGGAGTTAACGGCGGAACTGTGAAAACCTGGAGCATCAGGCGGAGAGTGAAAAATGTGTGTTTTACTTTGCAGCTTTGTGAGGCAGGTTTCAGGGTATTTGATTTCCATTGTTAATGAGGGGGGAATCAAACAAGGAAATGAGTATCTGGACACTCTATACTGAGCTGGCATAACATTATGACCACCTTCCTAATATTGTGTAGGAGGCCAGGTCAACACCTTGTGCTGTTCTTCGTGTTTTTTTTTTTTTAGTTGTTCCTAGAGTGTTTTTTTGTGTGTGTCTGTGTCAGGCTGCATCCTGCTGGGGATGACTGCTGCCATCAAGGAGTGTCATTGCTATGGGGTGGGGGTGCCTGGTCTGGTCTAGGTGGGTGCTACATGTCTGAGTAACATCCACACCAATGAATGCCAGGTCCAAAAGTTTCCCAGCAGAACACTGTATTGTCACAAGATGGTCAATGTTATTTACTTCTCCTGTCAGTGGTTTTAATGTTGTGGCTGATCGATGTATGTGTATTTGTTTGTTGCTTTTCTTAAGAATTATTCATCTAATCTGCTCCACACTTTGAATTGGAACAGTGCTTGGGTGTCCAACATTATACCTGCAAACACATCTGACCCAGTAAGGTCAATATACTTGGATGCGTACTTGCCAGCATTTGGCGGTAACTTGTGTGGCCTTGGGACAGCCACGTATCCCAGAATGCATTGTGTGGGGCATACTCAAGGATGGCATGTTCCTGGTCCAAGTAAAAAACGACTGTACTGCGTCCTGCCCTCTCTGTGTTTCCCCCTTCAGAGTTGAACAATTTTTGTGTGCTTGGTAGCGATAAACGCCCAATGTCTACGTCCTTTTGTCATCAGGGAGTATTGACCGAGCATTCACAACAGTTTAATTGCCACATTTTCACAGATAAATCCACAATAGGCCTTGACAGGGACAGTTTAAATGGCCACTGCTGCAGCAATCGGATAAATGTGTCCGTATTTTGAGTGAGGCTGGTTATCAGCAGATTAGCAGGCTGGTCTCTGCCTTCAACCCATCTGGTAACATTAATGTATTCTAATTTATGTATTTATGCTCTAAAATAATATATATATATTTTTTTTTTGCTCTCTTGCCACACCCTTTTTGACAACTTCTCACATCACTCGTATCAGTTGTCACCAGCTGACGGCGAGGCAGAGCATCTCGGGCTCCATTTTCATCTTGCTCTCGTTTTTTTCCTTCCCTGACTGAGATGTGCTCCCCCCCCCTTTTTTGCCATCAGCCCCCCGCCCGGATCAACCCAGCCCAAAAGCCCTTTGATGTGTCACTCCACATCTCGCCCTCAAAGCTGCGAAATCTCAATTTTCTGATAAGAGCAACCTCAATTTGTCAGAAGATACTATTTATAGATCTGACGACGATAGCGCCGCGCGAGCTGCAATAATTCCTAACAAGCACTTAGAGGCCACCGTCGCACGTGCGGCGTGAAAGAAGCGCCGGCCCTGTCGATTCACCTGATAAAGACGCGCCGGGGAAGTGGATTTGGGATGACGCTCGGCGGCGCTTTTTATTTTGCCTCCGTGTTCCACGCGGGCCTGTCGCGTCTCGGCTTACTGTTTGAACTCGCACCTCCCGAGGTTTGGAGATCTCTTTTAATATCTCAGTTCAACCCACTTTGTGGCTTTTAGATGGTGCCGTCTCCCCGCGCACAGCGGTGAAGAGGAAAGGGTAGCAGTTTCAGCAGCCTTTGGCATGAGGCGCAGATATGTTGGGACAGCTACTCTGTAGTCCTGTGAGTAATGCGTGGTTTTAGCACTTCCAAAGTTTAGCACTAATTACAGGGTGAAATCGAGACGCTTTTCAGCGGGTTTACCTCCGCCTAATTAATTCCAGTTAAACTGTAAGAGAGTGTAAGCTGGAGAGGCTTTTAAGGGATTCACAGGGGGTCAGGTCAACACGCATAATGACAAAACCAGCCGGGATTCGCCGTTCACGTACAACACCAACGCAACACTGCGGTTTAAACTAGACGACTGCATTTTCCCCCCACTCGAGCTAATCTTCACGTCACTGCCGTCTATTTTCCAAAGTGTACGAGACAGAAAGTGCTGTGTGTGTAGCGCAGGCTCCTGAAAGACTTTAAAAAAATAAATAAATAAATAAAAAATCCTTTATCCCAGGCCCTGCAGGAGTGCTATAGTGAAAGGCACAAGACGGAGACCTAACAGGTTCTGGCTGTGTAGTTTTTTTGGCATCATGTAAGAGGGAGCGTGTTCGTACTGAAACTACCCATGCCCTCTTTGTCTGCTCCATTCCCTTTGTGTGCAACCAACAGAGAAAGCTAAAAAAAAAAAAAAAAAAATACTTTGATATATTATAAAGAAGTACACTATAGATGGTTCACTTTGAATTGAGGCACACAGATGCCTACATATCGCAGACGCAACCCCTTGGGCTAAAGCATTTTTCATTTCAGGTTTTGTGAGCGGGACATAAATTAAGGAAATTTTAAAAACAGCATTTTTGAAGAAACACAGAAAAGCGCCTCTTAAAAGGAGATTGGAAAGGAAGAAAAGACTCCGCGCAATAATGGACCCTAATCTGCAGTAAGACGTGAATACGAATGAGAAAGTTTGCCTGGAACGCAATCACTAAAATTTTGCTCCTTTCATGAAGTTAACACTGCGACGATTTGAAATTTCAGACTTTCAAAAAGCTGTCTAATTATAATGCCGATCACTCACACCCCGACGCTGGCATTAGATTTCAGTTTGGGTGAGATGTGCTCATGTAAATTAAGGCCGTTTGCACGTTAATATTTTAATACATAATTCTGTCGGTGGCTGTTCCCGTGTTGTCCGGATGAATGGTGGCCAGATGGTGCAAAATAAATTAATAAAAATCAAACGTGGTCGGGCGAATGCCAGAAATGTTTATCTCCGCATTATTAAGTGACAAAGCAGTCCTCGTGTTTTGACAGAACAGGATGCGAAATGTGAACCGTCTGGTACCTGCAGACGAGCGCGGGAGGCAGCTTATTGCAGAGAGAAGAGGTGTCGACTCTTAGAAAAGATATCCCAATTAGTTTGTCAGTTTTAGTAGTCTGGCAAGCACGGGGCGTCGGGAGATTTAACAAGTCAAGTGGACTTAACAAATGCTTGAAAATAAAATTGGTTTGGATGAGGTGCGCAAGGTTTGAAAGCCTGTAGGTAGAAAGACAAAGTTTGTAGATGCAAGGTAAAGACAGAGTAGGGACCGCTGCTCCCACCAGTGCTGGTGTCTGCTGGGGGAGAGCCAGGAAAGAGACAAAGGCACACTAGTTTAAAGCAGTGGAGCAGGCCGTCAACCCAGGTGAGACAAATCTCCCCGACGACCCGACCCCACCCTCCGGCCTCCTGCAAATCGACACAGGGGAGGGAAAAAAAAGTCACAGCGCTCCTTCCCTAACAGAACCGCTCGCGTCGTCTTTCATATTCGAGAAGATAATGTACGGCTTCATCAGAATCTGACAAGCACCCCCGCCATTTTGAAAATTAATCTGTCCGTTATGAATCCATCAGCGAGAAACCCATTAGATGAGATGCGAAGTGAGCCAGAGTAAAACTGGAACCGGGAATCATTCAGACTATTTGCTCGATGTTCTCTTTAGAGACCGACTGGTGATGATCTACAATAAACTTTGCATTATTTGCCTGGGCTCAAATTGTCAAAGAGTGGTTCAGGGAGCATGAGACATCATTTTCACACATGCATTGGCCACCACAGAGTCCAGACCTTAACCCCACACTGTAAACCCGAATAAGTTAGCAGTACTCAAAAAAAGTGAGGCAATCAGTTGCCACAATTTTTTTGAGTTCATAAACTCAAATATTTGAGTATATCAGAGCTTATATATTTGGAGTTTATGGTAAATGTAATTTTAAATTATAATGAAATTAAATCTACTGATTAAGCCAACTCAAATATTTTCAGGTTCTACTACTCAGAATATTTATTCATCTTTCTCATTGCAATAACTCAAGAGAACTTAATAATTTCAAGCATGAAAACACAGGATTTTTATGTTTCATGAACTTAACATTTATTAGTTTTTTCAATAAATCTTTTTGATTACTCATAACTCAAAAACATAGACTTGCTACATATCAAAATCATTTACCTCCCAACTTAAAATATTTGTGGCAACTGATTGCCTTAAACATAATAAGTACTCTTGACTTAAAAAACAAACAAAAAAACACATCAACTTAAAGGAATAGTTCAAACAAAATTTAAATTCGCGCCGGCGCAAATCACTCGAGAAAATTTATCAATGAAGAACTTTCTTTTCTGATAAAAATGTATTTCCCAAAACTATACAGTACACCTTTTAAAAACAAAGTGCCATAGTGTATAAACATTTAATTCAACCCTGCATTTCAGTTCAACAATAAAATTTACATTAACAAGTACAAAGACATATTCTCATTGTGGACTGTGCTCTAACAGAGTGAGCCATCAGAATCCACCACTCCTTTTTGGATCTTGAGTTACACATACAACATCAGGTCATTTTTAAGAGTCTGCAGCTTGGGTGACAGTTTAGAGTCATCAAGACCAAGTAAGATTTTCTGTGTGACCTCAAAAGTGTTTGTCAGTCCTTTGGGATAACTGAGATGTAGTGCATAGATCAGGCCGAACGTTACCAGGAAGGCATCAGCAAGCCTGGGGAGATTGACAACCACATCACCCTCTGGGACGACAGAGACTCTCACTGGGTGGTAGTGAACTGGGCTTGTGGCATCATCGTTGACGGTTGTAAGGAGGACCACTGATGCATCCCCCAGGTCTGGCTCATCCATATCATCCTAAACAATGAAAGGGAGATCATATAATCACATTTACTGAAACTATGGCTGTGGCAATTTTGATTACAGTTGGATGTCAAATATAAATAACAAGAAATACACAAGTCTGAAAGACTCCTGTTCATTCTGCTGCGTTGTGCTCTCATTGCTGAGAAAGTGAGATGACTTTTATGTGTTCCACTGTTAGGCTAATGACGGGTAATTGATTTTCTTTGAAGTTGATTTTTTTTTTTGATGCCTCAAAATGACACTTCACACTTATAAACATCTTGCCAGAGGTTTTAAGTTGAAACACTGGTACATATACAGGAATTCTAATGTGTTGGAAATGAAATGAAAATATGAATTGGTTAATTTACAGTACAATAGGCCTGATATCGCTTTACTTGGACTTACCACACATGTTCTGAAAAATCCAGAGGCTTCCTCACGTAGATACACGGGAAGGGCATGGAGAACAGTGGTACGCCTTGTGTGGACATCATGTAATTCCTAAGAAGATTAAAATAGTGTTGTGACAAGTTTACAAATCAAAATCAATGCTAAACAGTCCCAACTAATTATTAATTAATTAATTTCCAATATCTGCACATAAATCCTTATTTAAAGCAATAACTTCCAACATTACACTAAGACTCTACCTGTGAAATGTATAATCACCTGTGCATCATGGACTTTGAAAATGTCTGCCAAAGCATCTGCTGTCTTTCCAGTTTTGGAAGCTTTGTGCCTAAATAAGGCCATCAAACGAGGAGTGTGGCGATCAAGCTCCGCATAGAAAGTGTTAGGTAGGTTCTGGTTAGTTGTCCGTTGGAACTCTGCATACACCTGTAATGGAGGAAAGGACAGTAACAGCAACTCAGTACACTAAGTGTCTGAAATGTGCACATACAATCATCATGGAGGCATGGGAGTGGGCTAATTTTTGAAAAGTGGCTGTGCTGCAGTCTACAGTGTTTAAATAAATATGTTCTAGTGGTAAAAGAAGCTGAACACAACTTACAGTGCCAAGTCATATTTGTCGCAGCAACCTGAAAACACACTATTCAAAACATTTTATTACACAAATAAGTCAAAGTTAGGTAAAGTTGGGCTGGTAGCACTCATAAATTCTTATCCTAGCAATAACAACAACAAAAAATTCACCAAAAAAAATAAAAAATTAACCAGCTAATTTAACTTGCAGAGAATAACTTTTAGCTAGTCTAAGGCACGTGGAGTTAGCTTCTGCTTTCATTCACAACACTGACACAGCTCCAGCACAGATTTTTTATTGAGCATGATACCTTACTGTCCACCACTGCACGTTGGTCTCCACCAGAACTACACACCACGACTACATTAGCCTAGCTATGTAGCCTATTGCCGATACAGCTAACTGTTGACTTCGCATGTTAGCTAGCTAACCTAACGTTAACCGTTTTACACTGCAAACGTGACTCACTTCGTCCGTTTTAAAAACACGTTAAACCTCCAGAAACAAACATTCAAGCAAGTTTTATGTTGACTACTTACATTCACAACTCAGTGTTACCATACTCCGGTCGGTTAGTCTCCCCATGAGTCTCCCGCTCTTCTCCTCGGCTCCGGTGACGCAAGTGCACGCACATACTACAAAATAAAATATGTGAGCGCTTCCGGTGGAAGCGTGTTTTTTCCCCCCTTTTTAAAAAAAATGTAATTTATTAACTTGCCAACCTTGTAACATGCAAATTATTAACAATTAATTATTTATAAACATATTTAATAACGTGTGTGTGTGATAATTTATTCAAATCTATCTGATGCAATTGATTTAATTCTAATTCATTCTTGATTTTATTTATTTATTTGTTCTTTCAAAATAAGACATAAATTCATGTTTAATCCATATAGTTTTAAGTAAATCTGAGTTAATAATTTTAAGTAGCAGGTACATAAAAATGCAAAAAGTTCATATTAATCAAAAATTTCAAGTCTAATAAACTCAAAAAGAAGCAAATTGTTACTGGCACTCAATTTTTTTAAGTAAGTACAACTTTTAAGAAGATTTTGAGTTTACACTACTCATTCCAATTAATTATTTTGAGCATTCGGGTTTACAGTGCATTGAGAATCTTTGGGATGTGCTGGAGAAGGCTTTGTGCAGGGGTCAGACTCTCCCATCATCAATACAAGATCTTGGTGAACAATGAATGCAACACTGGATGGAAATAACAGTCTGGGACTGCATCTGCAACACGACTGTCTTCAATTCCACCATCTTACCTAGAGCTAAGAATTTGAGCTCTTCATTCACAGCTCGCCTGCAGCATGTGAGACACTAAAATAAACTGCTATGTGCAACAGTTATCTTCTTCACACTGTTCCAGCTGATCGAGACAGGGATTGGCCAAAACCTGCTCAAGATCAAACTGTGCCACGTTGGCTAACGAGAGCAATCAGTTGCAGCTGCACACACTAATTACACATTCAACCCAGTAATCACAAAACAACCTAACTCAACTTTTAAAATTTGCAGGTAAAAGTATCCCGGACCTGGCTGAAAATATCCCAGACTTACCCTGGATATGCTGGACCAGCCCAGATTAATGTTTACGCAACATTAAACCAGGCGTAATTGGCTTTTGTGAAGTTGTATTGTTTTCATTGACCAAGTATAACAAACAGAAAGCACAGCACTGAGGCTGGGTGACGAGAGGGTGATGAATGAAGCAAATAAATTAGTAAAACAAAACTGGACATGTAGACTGAGTCCTACCTAAAAACAAAATCTTATCCAAACTCAAAACGTAGCAACAAACAATGTGTCTGTACAAATAACTGCTATTCAGAGTGAAAGAGGTGTCTAAGTGCAAATCCCAGCTCTTTTGCCGTTCAGTGTTCCAAGTTCTTGTTAATTAAATACATTTAAACTGGGCCCAGACCCAATAAGACGACTGTCCATCGAAGGGGGCATCCCGATGCGTGTCTAATTGCAGACGAGGGACTGCACAGGAAAGTCTGCATACCTGACAGCTGAGATAGAACATTACAACGAGGGTCTTAATAGCAGTGGCTGTAACATAGAGCGTCAAATACGATCCAGATTATCTCAATACACAGCTTGAAACCTCCAGAGCAAACACTAACATGACGGCGGCAAGGAAAACTCCCTTTTAACAGGAAGAAGCCTTAAGTAGTACACAACTTATATGGGGGGTACCCATCTACTAGAGGCCGGCCAAGTGGAAAACACAAAAAGAAGAGAAGGGAGGGGTAGGAGGAGAAGACAGCAGAGGAGCAAAACACATAAAGTGCATAAAGGCAAAGCGTGCTGTACATGCAGCATATAAAGAATATACAAGCAAGCATACATGATACTAGGTGATGCATGATGCATGGGGGAGTAGTAGTGGATAGAGCAAATGGACAAGCAGCTGTTCAGTCAGTGTACTCATAAACTTACTGGTAGAAAAATGAATGAATAAATAAATAAATAGGTGGACAGAGGTATGAAACAATATCAGTGATAATAGCACTGGTTGGGGTGAGTTGGCCAGGATAATAATGTTGCTGAACCTAGACCTGAGCAACTGCAGCAACCCCAGATCATAGCACTGCCCCCACAGGCTTGTACAGTAGGCAATAGGCATGATGGGTGCATCACTTCATCTGCCTCTCTTCTTACCCTGATGCCCCCATCACTCTGGAACAGGGTAAGGCCCCGTTTACACGAAGGGAAAACGCAGATATTTCCCTGCGGTTTGGCCTCTCATTTACACGAAAACCCCGTTTTTGTCACAGAAAACGATTATTTCTAAAAACTCCGGCCAAAGTGGAGATTTCTGATAACGCCGGTTATGTGTTGCCGTGTCAACTGGGAGAAACGGGGTTCGGAGAAAACGATGATGTCATCGCCACACCCCTCGAGCCTTCCACCACTTATATCCCGCGATACGTCTCATAACAACATCAACAACAATGGCGGACTACATGCTCGTGTTCCTGCTGGAGAAGATATTGAGCCTATTAGGGTTACCAGGGCAAAATATCATTTCTCCTTGAGTTTGTTTTCTTCTAAAGCTGATTTGTAAACAGCGCTCAAGCTTTGTGCGCATGCTCCGCCTCTTCCTCTCCGTTTTTGGTGAATTTCTGAAAGTGAAACAGTGGCACCTATAAGCCTGGAATATGAAGTAGCGTTTTCAGTCGTACTGAAACGGATCTGTGTGGACGCGGATATATCTTGAAACGATGCCATCGAAAACGAAGAGGGAAAAGATCGTTTTCGTACGTGTAAACGTGGCCTCAATCTGGACTCATCCGACCACATGACCTTCTTCCATTGCTCCAGAGTCCAATCTTTATGCTCCCTAGCAAATTGAAGCCTTTTTTTCCAGTTAGCCTCACTGATTAGTGGGTTTCTTAAGGCTACACAGCTGTTCAGTCCCAATCCCTTGAGTTCCCGTCACATTGTACGTGTGGAAATGCTCTTACTTTCACTATTAAACATAGCCCTGAGTTCTACTGTTGTTTTTCTTCCATTTGATTTCACCAAACCTTTAAGTGACCACATTTCTTCCTCGAAGACGAACATGAACCATCTGACCAGGCCGCTATCCTTCCAGATTTTAATAATGCGCTGGACAGTTCTTAACCCAGTTTTAGTAGTTTCTTCAATCTCCTTCGACGTTTTCTCTGCTTGATGCATGCCAATGATTTGACCCTTTTCAAACAGACTAACATCTTTTCCACGACCACGTGATGTGTCTACAGACATGGTTGTTTAAGAAATGAGAAGCTACTCATTGCATCAGTTGGGGTTAAATAACTTGTTGCCAGTTGAAAGATAATCACCCATGCAGTAATTATCCAATAGGAGGCTCCTACCTACTGGCTCAGTTAAATCCAGGTGGTGACTTTTTTTTTGGCCAGGCAGTGTATGTGGCATCATATGTAGGTTGGATGATTAAGCGTTAGCATTATTTAGATTTGAAAGTCTAACAGGTGGTAAAAACAGCAGGGAATCTTCATATTTTAATAAGTCCCGGTAACGGCTCGATTTCAGCCTTTAATCAGCTTTACTTTGCATAAGTGCCCGTCAGTGTTGCCTGATGGAAAATGAAAAAATATCAAACTGTTGCTTTAAATTTAGCGTGTTTTGAACCAAACTATTGTATGTACTAAAACAACTTGAAAAAAGTTAATTATCATATATCTGGCAACAACATAGGTGCCCACTGCCTACATATGACGCAAACATGTCTGTTTATAGAATGGGGGGGGGGGTATGCAAATGATATCCCAGTCTTGTTAACTCAGTGCAGCCACAGCGGGAGTCTGGGGAAGTGACTTCACTTACGCCTGTAGTTCTTTAGAGGACTTGGCTATGAGTCAAGATGTCTTCACCGGTTTGGACAGCAGGACGCTGCACTAGCACCGGCCAGCCTCCCACTTTGGGTATTGAAGCTGAAAGCAGTAGACGGGGTATTGTGACTCACTGTGTCGGCGTCTGGGTGCATTCGGAGGCAGCTTCGTGGCAGCAAGAATATCCTCTCTCTGGTAAACCTGACATTTGTTTGTGGAGTCTGTACCCCTACGAGTTCAGAATTTTACAAAAAAAAAAAAAAAAGGACGCTCACGTGTTTGCGGCACAGAAGTGGCCATGGGAGTAATTATGTCTTAAATTAAAGCAAATCCAGAGCAACAACAGAGGGTTAAGGGCCATGATAAAGGATCCTTCTGCAGCCCAGAAAATTCCCATCCAATCCTGAGAATTGAAATGACACTCCTGTGGTCACAAGCACACTTCATCTAACCTTTGGGCTACAGCTGGCCCTCTTTGTCTGAAATGGTAATGCACTGCTTTGATGTTTCCTCCACGGAGAAAAATGAAAAGTCCGGTTTTACAATACCGCACACTATGTAGCCAGCCCACACAACTCTGATTTTATATTGTACACACAGCGGCTCGCTAAGTAAAGGTCCCTGTGTTAGATCAGTTCCGACCCTGGGAAAAAAAAAAAAGGCTTTTATTCTACTTGTTTCTTTCCTTCCAGCGAAATATTTCAATGGCATTTTGATTACCTGGCGCTGTGGAGAAAGAGCATTTTGAAGACAGATTGACCTTTCCTCTCTATAACCGCTCGCTCTGCCTTTCCCCATCTACTGCACCTCATCCATTCACTCTGCAACCTGAGTTCCCCGCAAATATTTGTGATACTGAGAGAATTTGACCAGAAACCCCCAGCAGCCTCAGCCTCAGCGTGACAGGACGGAAGGGTTCCTTTTGTGTGCCTGTCTCAGTGTTTGTGTTGTGTATCTGTTGTGTCCCTGGATGGGGGATTTGCTGTGGATACTCTTGACTGGCAGGTGGAGTTTGGGGTGAAGTCCTGTTTGCATTTTTAATGATGCAAAGACAATACGGGCTTGAGTTTGGCTCATGTGACGTCAATGAGCGTATTTATGTATGTATTTTAGAAGAGGAAGAATGACACAAAGACAGGGAGACAAAGAAAGAGAGGGAGACAGGTGACAGCGCCCTGGGGCAACGTCATATTACCTCCGCAATGTGGTGCTGAATTCAAAACGGCGGCCCCTCATTCCAGCCGGGGAACCACGGTGATATTACGTTGTGTATAGAAACATGCCGTCTACATGTATCAATTTAACACTGAACCCTTAAAAAAGAAAAAATGCCTCTGCAGCAGGAAGTGACCCAGAAATGTCAAACGACTCTGGCGTAGTGTCCTAAGATGGGAAGAAATTATGCAAGGAACAAACCTGCCGGCAGGAGTGATCAACCGCAAATTATTCTGTTCAGATTCACAACGGATGGGCTAATTTCAGTCGGTGACACCAATTTCCCGCAGGCCAACTCGCATGCTTTCTTTCCCCTATTTACTATTAAATACCACAGAGTGCGTCCTGTGATCAAGCATGAGGAAGGCGTTAATGAAGGATGGATTGTATTCAGCCCCCGCAACCCCCCCCCCCCATGATAGTTGCACAAGCTTTACAGTTTTGGCAGACTATCTCCTAGCAACCGCAGCTCCTGCCATCAGCCATATAGTATAGTAGCTCTGCAGAAATAATGAGGGAAGTGTGACAAGTCCACAGCTGTGATAACGACTCTGTGTCTGCGCAAAGGCACAGTGATGCTTTGAGCTAAATGCTAACAATAGTGCAGGCAGAATCTCAATGCTAACGTGGCGATAATCAGCAGGTACTTAAGTCACGCACTTGTTATTAGTCTTTCAGTTTATACACTGTGCTCACTGTGATTTTGTGTGAATTTAGTGTTTTACATTTTACACAGAAGGCTGAGCACTCCAGAAATGGCGACAGCAGCGTTTGACCAAGCAGCAGCTGCAGGGGTCAAAAAATGAAGCCAATGTGGAAGTGTCATTTCGTTCCTCGAATGGTCACTTGACGCTGGCTCCAAAAAGTGAGTCAATCTCCAAAGACCTCCATCTTAAAATGTCCTAGATTCCAGCAGAAATAAACATGCGGCCAGTGTTGCCAGAGACAGCTGATGGTTTCCAGCCCAAAACCTGCTAAAACAAAAAAAAAAACTGCCAGATATTTCTTTTCGTACTTTAACCACCCAGACTGTAGCCTCCTTTCACAAACAACAATGCGCTTAAAGAACAGAAGTCGTCCAGCAAGAAATTGCTGCAGCCGACCACCACAACTACTCACATCTAGCGACTATCAATCTATTTGATGGCATCATATCCACTGACAAGGCTGCTGATAGGTCGATGAAGCCCTTCTCTACTCTTTAAGCTTAATTTACAGTACCGCAGCATCCATTGTGTGCAGCTACAGCGCAGGGGGTTACGCGAAAGCATTTATACCTGTGCCTGTCTTGTTCGTATTGTTATGTAATTACACCACCGAAACACTAGGTGGCGAGTGGCTAGCTGTGTTGAGCTTCACTCTTTTCTTCACATGAGCAGAAATAAATAAATGTCGATTAACAGTTTTACTAAAATCACTGCAGCGCAGTGAGTAGATGGTGTGTATGAGCCTGAACAATGGAGAACTTTCTGTGCTCGTCCAGCTACTGAGTCACATGAACAAGGAAATGCATTTTGGACCAATCATAGTAGTAACGTAAGTCACGTTACTTTTCTGGGGAGGTGCACGTTGAGCTCATCGACGGTATATAAACCTGGATGACGCGATATTGATGACCCGACCGCACTTCAGCCGGACTCACCCATGTTTTTGTTTAATTAATACTGCGCTCTGCTCTACCTCCATCAGTTATGAGGAAATGTTGGATTATAGACTGTACATATTTTAAATTTTTTAGACTTATTTACAAATCTATAGCATCAAATAAGTAACTAAAACTAAAATCTTTCCTTGAAAAAAAAAAAATTTGACGCATGGAGGGGGTGGAGCTTATGACCTATACTGCAGCCAGTCACCAGGGGGAGCTCTACTTGCTTTGGCTTCACTTTTGAGAAGCAGTTCCTCTGTCCGTATTTATGCTGGCTATTGTCGAGCTACGCTGTAGGGTCGTGCATAGGGTCATGTGACGCGATACTATAAATTGTGCATTAGAAAGCACCACAAGCAGCCCACATTCAGTGTACGCACATACACTGTCTTGGGAAGGGTAAATGCAATTTATGTTTCAAATCAAAGTCATTAGAAATAAAAACACCTAAATGATCCCAAACCAGCCAAACGTTGGAAGCTGTTGCCCCCGATCTGGCAACAATGCATGTGGCCATTCTGAATGACAGTGGATGCACTCATAGCTTGCTAGTTGTTTACCTAGATGTCACCTGCTTGAATTAGCTCCACGTCTTTGACCATTTTTGGATTAGCTAAAGATGGCGATCGAAGTCAGTGGGTAACATCACTGAGAGTTCGTCCATCGGACCAGCTGATGTATCAAGCTGCATTATAAGCGACCAAATCATTACACAGATCTATTTTAACCCAATAAACATTCTGATATCGTCTATGCGAAAGGAGTGTAGTGGTACTATGTAGTAGAAAACTCCAAACCTTTTTTGCAGACATGGATAACATTTGTAAGCCGCAGTGTTCACTGTTCTAACCTCAAAGGCTTCAGCTTCGTCTTCGGCCGTCACTTTCAGAAGTTTTGAAAATCTGTGCTTCTGTTACGTGGCCGAGATGATGACCAGAGGGAGCCGAACCGTTCACAATCAACTCAAACTTTGCCGAGGATAACAGTGGATTTAATTTAATAATTCACAGACATGCCCGGGCCCCGCGCACTAAGAAAGTTAAACCAATGGTACGTTAAATTTATAATCAAGTTTTAGAAGGAACGGTTTGACATTTTGGGATGTATGCTTATTTGCTTTCTTGCCTTGAGATAGATGGAAAAGTCAATAATGCTGACATGTCTGCGAGCTAAATATGAAGCAGAAGCCAGGAGAAAATTGGAGTTTAGATTGGAGATTGGAAGCAAGGGAGAGAGCAACTAGTTTGCCAAAAAACAAAACCAAAACCAGCCTCCGAGCACATCTAAAAAACACTAATTAATGCATTACAACTTGTTTGTGTGTACTTTTTTTTAAAAACAAAAGCAAAAAATAAACAAATAAATAAATAAAAATACAGAGGTTCTGAAACAACGAGGTGTGCTTTTAGAATACCCAGCAGTCAATCAAAAAGTATTGTTTGTACAAATGAAATATTAACTGACATGATACCTTCACCGCCTGCTTTGGTACAGATCAAAACAGAGTATTTTATTCCACTGGAACCACGACCTAATAGACGGTCATCAGCTGAGAGCCTCTCCTCTTTCCGCTGTTTCTTAACTTCTGTTTTGTGTCTCTTGCACTGGCTCATGCAGAAACTACTTTACTCTGCCAATTGTGATGTGATGTTTGAGGACAGCGGAGCATGTAGCTATTAGTGTTGTTTCAGACTGGTTTCCCCGAACTGCCCTGCTTATTGCCTCTTGTGGCTTGATTGTTGGGAGTGTCTTTGACATTTTCTCTCTCTCTCTCTCTCTGTCTCTCTCAGTGTGTCTTGCTTTTAGTATCAGACTGGTTTGTCTGCACTATAAAACTAAAAAGTGTGACAGCCCTCCAGGGATAATTTTACAGCAATTTAACTTCATGTCAGATGTTGAGGGTATTCAGAAGACGGCGGCTGATGCGTATTTCCAGTATTAACCACGCGGTAAGTGGTGGAGGAAGTAGGCAGATCTTTAGCTTGACTTTGGGGTTTGGTGTCTTTGTTGACAAGGACGTTTGGGAGTGCAGACGGGACATGCCGGTAATCAAACGACCACTAGGTGAGTGCTCTAACAGCCACAGAAATACACTCATTGCTTTTTATTGACCTTTGAATCGGCACCTGTTTAGGATTACCCTCACATTTTGAGTTTCACTGCAAGGCCAGCTACCAAACAGGCCTTGTAACTGCTTTCAAAAAAAAAAAAAGGTGCTACATGTCTAAGTAACATCCACACCAATGAATGCCAGGTCCAAATGTTTCCCAGCAGAACACTGAATTGTCACAAGATGATCAATGTTATCCACTTCTCCTGTCAGTGGTCATAATGTTGTGGCTGATCGGTGTACATACAGTATGTGTTGTTAATATTTTATGTTACTGAACTGAAATGACCTTTGCACTGATGTGTTCGATAATTCCAAATATTAGTAGAAAGGCAAGTCACGGTAGTTGTATTGCATCATTAAACATCAATGCACATCAGAATACACTGAAGTACGTTTTAATGAAGCATAAAAATGCCTTAAACCAAGACGGAAAAGAAACACAAGGAAATCTAATAAGCAAAAAGTTGAATGATGCCATATTTAAAAAATGAAAAAGAAAAAAAAACTGAGTCAATTACTGTAAAAGTCTGTTCTCGGATAAAAGCGGACAACAAAGAGGATTAAAAAAAAAAACCTCCTTCTGCTTGCCACATTATGTTCTTGCCAGTTAAGCAAGTTAAAGTACATTTAGATTTATTAATTTAGCAAATTCAACACTTTTGCTATTTCCAGTACCTTGTTGTTGTGGATTACTTATCCAAAGAAATATTTGTTTTCAGCCAGGCCTGGTGTACGTGTGAGTTTTGTCGTCCTTTAATCCCATACGGCCGTTTTTTGCACATTTCCTGCAATCGTTTCACAATAAAAGCCCTCCTCGAACATAAAGCCGCTTGGACCGCTGAAACCCTAAAGGCCTTTTAATTTCAAACGGTTACATGAAATGTTGTGCTTGAGGTTTGAGTTACAGAAAGTGCGCAATTCCGAAACTTTGACATGGCGAGACAAAAACTAGGCCTGCCTCTAAGATAACCCAGTGGTATCTTCTGGAGCTGAGGTAAAGTAAATAAAGGCCTGCTCACTACTTGAGTAAATATGGTACTTTGCAAAAAGTATTCAGATTCAGAATACTTTATTGATCCTTCACGGAAATTGCTTCGTTAAAGTAACAGTTGCAAGGAGTAAACTGCAAATAGAATAAAGTAAAAATATATCTAAAAAAAATGCAAGGATGTAAGGTGCCAATGTAAAGGATCAAGTAAAATACAAAAACAAAAATAAATTCTACTGGTAAAGTGTTGAAGTTATTGCACTTGTGCTGGATAGTGAATAAACTAAATGTTGCTCTAGGAGATTTTGCACCCAGGTTACTTTGATACATAAAGTATTTACAGTTTGCAGCAGAGGAACGGTAACATTAAATTATAATAGAGTCTGAAATGTTAAGAGTGATCAGCACTCAGCCGGAGGAGTTATAGAGTTTGATGGCCACAGGCAGGAATGAGCTTCCGTGGAGTTCTGTGAGGCACTTGGGTTGAAGGAGCCTGTTGCTGAAGGTAGTACTGCTCAGACTGACGTTGGCAGTGTGTTGTGGAGTGGGTGGGAGGGGGCTGTCCAGGATGGTTTGCTAACATCCCTGGTTTTATTTAACCTGTTCTCAAAGGGGAGTTACCGTTTTTTTACAACCTGGACCTTATTTTTGGCATAAAATACGATAATTTACTCACCCATATAACTCTGGTGTCATTTGGAGTCATTCGGACAATATTTAGATCCAGCGGAGTGCTGTGTATGTCCATATAGTGGGAGTGATTGGGGCACCGAAACGCAGCCTCTAAATAACGCATTATCTGCCGCGAAACTCGTTCATTTCACCAATATTTTGTTATGATACGCTAGTGCTATTCCCCGTTGGGTCCGGAGTTACCTGTTATCTATTCGCAGACGTGCTATGGTTTGTTGTTCTTTGGCCAGATGTTCCTCTCTCTGCCTCCGCATCCTCCTTTCAACGAGCTCCTCATCCGTATACTCTGGCTCAAAACGGTAAGGACGTCCATCAAAAACAAAGTCATCATCCACAACCTCAGAATCGGAAAAATATTTAGCCATGCTGCAAAAAAAACTAGCAGTAGCAAATTACAGGTAAACAAGCCAACTGTTGCAGGTGCGCGCGGCGCTCAGAGATGATATCATCCAGATTAGTAGGTCAATCTACAGACCCCGGATGATGATAACAGCTAACTCTGGACTCAACGGGAAATAGCACTAGCGTATCATAACAGAATATTGGTGAAATGAACGAGTTTCGTGGCAGATAATACGTTATTTAGAGGCTGCGTTCGGTGCCCCAGTCACTCCCACTATATGGATATGCATGCCGCTCCACTGGCTCTAAATATTGTCCGAATGACTCAACATGACACCAAAGTTATATGGGTGAGTGAACGATCGTATTTTATGCCAGAAATAAGGTCCAGATTGTAAAAAAAAACAGTAATTCCCCTTTAAAGTACTGCATTTAACAAGTTTATTAACCATTTGAATCAATCATATGATCATTTGTGCACAATATGAAGAATGAGTAGCGTAGAGGATAGCAGCCATGCTCTGCAGAGCTGCCGTGTTCTCCGTGGCTGTTTGTATTAAATGATTTGCTTCGACAGGATTAAAAGTGTAACTGGAATTATGGGAACCAGGTGACATTGTGTTTGGAGTTCACCAGCAGGAACGGCAAAATAGCATGACACGACTCCGTGTATAGAAGCACGGATTTGCGGGACGAACCGGCTTAGCGGGTTACGTTGCGTTCGCTGGAGGAGAGCCGAGTTAAAAGGCCCGCTAAATGAGTCCGGGCGCCGCGGTGCCAACTGTGGTCTCCTGCAATGTTGTGATTCGATTGTGGCACACTATTAAGGCCCTCTTTGCTCATAATGGCACTTCTTTATCCACGATAATATTATTCAAATGAGAGTCCAATGACACACTTCTCCGGGGTGGAAAAATCCACCCAGACTCCAGATTAGTTCGAGATCCCCATGAGAAATGGGCCGGCTAAATGGAACTCCGTTAAGTTTTTTAATTTCTATACTTTCTGAAAGTATTAAGAGGAGGAGAGAGTGAGATGTTGCACTGGAGGAGAATCTTAATATAGAAATATAATGACATTTCAGCGGGTTGCGAGCAATGGCGTCTGACTGCTTGCAAATAAAAAGATCAATTTGGAGAGAAATTATTTGTTATGCTAATTTGCGCTTTGTGTGGTCTCAGCAGAGATAGGTTGCTAAATTAGAAAGAGAAACAGCAGCGGCAGATAGCCTAAAACAAATTTGCCCTCAGTTAAATCCATGCACATACACGGCTTTACAGATGTCTTCAAATGATTTTTTTGTGTGTGTGTGACAGGAAGGCTGTTACCAATGACCAGCTATTACCAATAGGTGGCAATCTGTCCTTGTCACTCAATGCGGGGCAGCCTATCTGCAGAACTTTATGTTTCCCAAATGAGATTATTACAGGTGCATTTGATGGGGAATAGAGGAAGAAATGTAGAGGAGACGGTTCTTAAAGGGAGAGAGAGGTTCAGAGGGACGAAAGGGAGGACGACAGGGGTGCCGTGTGGTCAAAAGGTTTGCTGTCTCCACCTGCTACGCCTTCTGTCGATGTGAGAACAAACCCCTTTGGTGTTTTAACACCCATCACGAGGGAGTGCACCTCTCAGAATGCAGTGTGTCTCTGCGTCCCCCTGTCACGCTGTATGTCACGAGTGTATCTATTCTGCATAAAGGTTAGAGGCAAGGACGCGACGGGTGGAAGTCACTGGGCTTGTTCCTCATTAAAAGGCTACCATCAAATGAGGGCTCGGGGGGCAGCAAGGGATACGGCTGATGATTGCATATTTTTTTTATTTTTTTTTGTGACTGCACAGCTGGCTGGCACAACACACCGGGGTCTCAGTCAAAGCCAGCGCAAACCAAACAGTGCCAATCAACCCTCGAGCCCCTGGATGACTCGCAGTGTGAAGTCGGCTCGGCACAGGCTGCGCCTTCTAAGGTCTCGAGCCGCTCCTCGGCGTCGCTGCCTCCCATGTTACTGCACTGACCTGAAAACAGACTGAGGGCAAAGCAATATAGCCGGTGTCTGCTTGAAAATAACAGTCTGGTAACTCCACTTTCAAGCAATTATGCTAAAAAAGACCGGGCTCTCTGGTTCCTAGTTTTAAAAGGGGAGTAGAGATGGAAATTGATGCACATCATCACGGCTTTAACACCGCACACAGAATTGCCGTTCCCACATGGGATGTTAATAAGACCATTTCCTGCCACTGACTATAAAAATGAGACTTTGAATTTGAAGCGAACTGTCGGCAAGGGCACTGCAGGTAACTGCTTTCCCTCGTTTTTATAAGCAAGGAGCAGTTTGTTCCATGAAGACTAGACACATACAGTATTCATTTTCCTTTACAAGCAGACCCGCATTACACGAAGAAATCTATTTAATATCCATCTAAACTTATATATTAAACGCAAATAACATCTATTGTGGATATGTTTCCCATTATTGCTCCCATTATTGGGTTGTATTGTCCAGTAGAGATGGGATTTATGGTTCTTTGAAGGGAGCTGGATCTTGTGGATGTGTTCCTTTCAAAGAGCTGTTCAAAAGACTGGCTCATTTTCATATTGAGTAACTAATTTTGCCCAGGAAATAATCACTGGGAGGAATGACAGGGTAAGATATGGAAAGTAATTCATTCATCCATTCATTTTCTGTAACTGTTTGTCCTCTGGAGGATCGCGGGGGGCCTGGAGCCTATCCCAGCTGTCATTGGGCGAGAGGCGGGGTACACCCTGGATAGGTCTCCAGTCTATCACAGGGTCTATTCACACTTACACCTACAGCCAATTTAGAATCACCAATGAACCTAACCAGCATGTCTTTGGACGGTGGGAGGTAGCTGGAGTACCCGAAGAGAACCCATGCAGACACAGGGAGAACGTGCTAACTCCACACAGAAAGAAGAATCTTTCAAACTTAGACTTCCGAGTTTGAAATATTCTAGATAGATATGCATCCCGTGGGAAATTCGGTAAAAACCTTTTTCTTCCCCAGAGGCCGATGCACACTGAGGCACTCATGTCAGCATGGAAAACACAGACGGCGTCATGTGATATTTGCATATCAAATAGGCAACAATGGAAAGGAGGAGCTTGTGTGTGCATCTGTATGAAACACAGCAAGAAAAGAAAAAATAAAACGGCTCGCAACTGCGACTCACTTCCCATCGTTCGTGGTAAGGAGTCGGTCAGTAGATTCGCTTCGGTCGTGAATGTCACATTCGGTATTGTCCACGAACTGGAGGGCTAGCAGCTCGTTCCCAGGAACACGTCAGATGTGTGTTGAGCAAGACACTGGTGAGTGAATGGGTAGGTCTATATAAATACAAGCACATTTACCATTTAACTAAAGAAATAATATATTTCTTTTGAATGTACCAAACTGCAAGTGTAGGAAGTCCATGCTCTGAACCATGAATCAGTTATCTGCGAATGGAGGGGGTTGGGGGGCAAAAACACTATATCTCTTCATGTAGCCCTTGATAGGAACCAACAAATGAGCACATAAAGGAAAAGGAGCGTAAGAGAGCACAAACAACCGGACAAAGCCAGAGCTTTCGGCGTTTCTGAATAAATTAGGCAAGACCTTGGGCAAATGCAAGAATCCCTCATTCACTGTCTGCAGGCGTGGTGGGGGCCTAACCTTTTTTTTTTTTTTTTTTTTTAAATGAGGCTTTACGGTCGAGCACGAGAGGCTGCGGGTTCTCAAATGAATAAATGTATGCCAACATATAGCTTTAGGTTAACCTTAATATTTGATGTAAAAAGACTGTGAGGAGGACCGCGGTTGGAGAGTGGTGCATAGGGTTCAGGGCTATACTGAAATGAATGAAGTGCTCATGCTTGTCCTACAAACATGTACAAGCATCAGAAATGTATGACACGGTGAGACAATATAAAACCATTACAGAACATAAAATAATATGCTGTTGAAATATATTTCAAACCACCTATTTACTGTTGATCTCTGTGTAAAACATGATCTGTGAGTAACATCCTATGCTGATCAAACCATCTGTTATCTTCATCGGAGCACATATTTCCTTCCGTTTCACACTAGCTGTGCTTTAAACATCAGTAAATTGGGATCTGGGGCGATTAGAGCTTTTCCATATAGTGCAACACATTTAGCTGATAAAGTTTATCTACAACATCTGTTGGTGACAAAAGACAACGTCCCCATATTACACCCTGACAAAGATGATTGATCAAGTTTAATATAATATAATATAACCATGAAGGTAGGAGCCTGTAGGATGTTTAGTGGGGAAAATATAATCCTAATGTATTATTTATTTTCTTCCTCCCCCCTCCTCCACCTCACATATCAACCATTACAATTTTATTAAGAAGAATTTAGTCGCTCTCGAGTAATTTAATTTATAAGACAAATGCAAAATCATTACATGTGAATTAAATTAGGGTGCAGCGTCGGCCGGGTCAGGCAGAGAGACTGAAGTCACGCTCGAATTAACCGGCTGGCGGCTTCGGTTCATCGGCTGTTTGGCTGTCAGCTGTCACTAACACGCTGGTGTACATTGTGGCCATTATAACTTCGCACTCCTCACTGTGAGGGTGCAAATTGAATTATGTTCCGTGCCAATACCTTTTGCCGCCGCGGCACCCTGCAACCACCCTGACCAACATATTGTGTGAGAAGCCTCAGGTCTTTGTTGGCTCTAGATTTACTGCACATACAGGTGTTTATTACGGTGTTTATTAATCAGCTCTCTCAGGAGAATCATCATTTTTGCTCCGATTCTTTGACTGCTCCCTGAAAAACTGAGACATTATCCACAAAATTTAACAACCATTTGTCAAATTGTGTAATGCAACCATTTGTAGCCATGTACACCGATCAGGCATAACATTATGACCACCCTGCTAATATTGTGCAGGCTTCCAAAACAGTTGTGACTCATCAGAGAATGGACATGGGCCTTCTGAGGGGGTCCTGTGGTGTCCGGCAACAAAATGTTGTTAATGGGGTATCCAACAAAGGTTCAAAAAAGTCATTAATGGAAATTAGCTGCACCAGTTTCTGGTTATTAGCATAACAAGCAAGTTTTTTCAGGAGGAGTTCCTATTTAAACCTCAGACTTCCCACCAGTCCCCTAGAACTGAAGAAGCTACTCGGATGAGTGGTGAAACGTCTTCTCAAAAAAACTCTACAAGTCCAGTTGCCTTTTTTGAACCTTTGTTGGATATACCATGACCTGGATGACTGAGAACCTTCACAGACACGTTGTTAATGGGGGGCTTTTGAGGGGAGGGGGCTCTGTGGATCATCCCACAGATACTTGATCAGTTTGGGATCTAATGAATTTGGAGGCCAGGTCAACACCTTGTTTTTTTTCTTCATGTTTTTTTTTTTTTTTTTTAATTGTTCCTAAAGTGTTTTTGTGTGTGTGTCTGTGTCAGGCTGCATCCTGCTGGGGATGGCTGCTGCCATCAAGGAGTGTCATTGCTATGGGGTGGGGGTGCCTGGTCTGGTCTAGGTGGGTGCTACATGTCTAAGTAACATCCACACCAATGAATGCCAGGTCCAGAAGTTTCCCAGCAGAACACTGAATTGTCACAAGATGGTCAATGTAATTCACTTCTCCTGTCAGTGGTTTTAATGTTTGTTCAGTTCTTGTGCAGGCACGGTATATGCAAATACAAACAAATGTATGGAAATATTGACCTGACCCTATATAGGCCGGCTTGAGATGCAATGGCTTATTATAATCAGAATAAAAATACCTCAGTCAGATTAGTAGGAACATATTAGCTTCCTACAACCATGCAAACGCTTGACCTGATTGTTTCTCTGTGGTTGGAATATATCCTGCCATCCTGTTTGCCCCACCCCCACCCTCGTCTCTGTGGGGTAAACAAGTTTCCGAACGGGTCTGTGGCCTTAAAAGAGGTAATGATTGCTGAACGCTTTGATGGTTCTTAAAAAAAAGCTTGAGACAACGGGGTGTTCCAACGAGCCGGGAATCAATGCGGGTACCGCTGTAGAAAACGTGGCTCGCCTCTTGTTCATTTTCTCTTATTGAATAAATTCCGTGTCGTCTATACAGCTCTTCTTCTCCAACGGTACCACTTTGTACGCGTCGAAAAACTTCTATTCCGACCTCTGTTTCGGTGCACGTTAACACAGATCAGATCTTTGTAGTTACCGTCCGTGTAAAAGTTAGAATCTCGGGCCAGATTAGGTTGAATTCAGAAACAAAAAAGAAAAACGTGTCAAGGCAAATGCAGTCAGCCTTAGCACTTCCACTTAAGGAGAACTAGTCATGCTTAATGACTTGTAATGATAACCGGAGAGCTGGGCAGTAATCTTGAGTCTCTCATTAATCAGTCATTCTTATGAACGACTTTTAAGTCAGCCCACATTTATTTATAGCCGGTACGTAAAAGAAGCAGTATACTTGTTCTTTGGTGTGATTATGAGCTCTTCAGCACTGCTGTCACAGCTCAGCTGTACGTCATACCGACCACTTTGCTTGGTATGTCCATCATTTTGTAGTGAACTTCCTCTCGCCTGCTCCTGCTATAATACATCATTTGCTAAAAGCTGCATTTCATCCCAGGATGCCAGCGCACAAACTAAAACTTAGCTGAACCATAATTCAACACTCTACAATCCTCCCAACCTCTCAGACCCCGTTGTCAAGCCTCTCACCATTACACTTTCATTATTTCTGAGAAGTGACCCCGTATGTGTCAGTTTGCCTTTACATGCTTTGCTTGATGGGGCAATTAGGTGAAGAAATGCTTGTCACTTCCCAGCTGACCGGTCAATAACGGGTCTGAAACGGATTTGAGGGGACAGTGTGTTGACACTGATGACTGTAGTGGAGCTACAGCCCGTGGGACAGCGCTGCCACCTAATCCACAGTCCTGACCCAGCGTACACACACGCACACACATACACCGTGGGGGCTGGAGGACTTTCATGGCCGCCCCGGCACATAGTATCTCCACATAATGAGCATTGGAGGGCTGCTGCTGCTGCTCGTCTCAAGACTGGTGAATGTTTCTGGCCTGGGTTCAGAAGTCAGTTAGACTGGTGACAGGTCTTCAGGGTACTGGATAAATGCCTGAATGCTAAGCAGATGTTGCGACCCCACGTATTTGACAGTTCCTTTTTTTTCCTGTAGAGGATGACAGGGTATGTGAGGCCGGCCATTTTTCCTTCTCTGTGTTTTATTGGCTACTGCAGACTACATTAAGAGAGTACTCTTTGTATTATATGTTTTATGTAAGACGCCTGGTGTGGAGTTAGGATGTTATTAAGGCTTATTTCAATTTTTCTTTATACTGCCACTTTTCCTGCTGAACCACACAGTGACAGTGCAGGGAGTTGAAGGCCCATCATGTAGTGGAGGAAATTCTTATCATGTGGAGGTCAATGTAGAAGATACAATAATAGTGCACTTGACTTTTGAAAAGACGCGAGTAGTTTACGTTACGTCTCAGGTATGGAACTCGTGTGAAGTCATATCTGCAAACTGCTCGGTGGAAAAGTGGCAGCATCAGCCATAAATCACGAGAACGCCACTGTTTGACAACTGTCAGCGTCGAGAATCCACCGAGGCTAACGGTTCTGCAAGCTAATGAACCTAATGTAAGGAATACAAAGAGATAAAGAAAGGATGAGGCCGACTGGAATATCAATAGCTGACGAGATGTGAGGAAAGATTTATCTTTATAATCCTCATGAAGGGGAAGGTTTTACAAAAAATATCCAATATCAGTTATTTGGGTTGATGAAAAAATGATTGCAGAGCAACTATAAGCTCAGTAATGAAAAATTATTACATAAACGTATGATAATGTGCCATTTGGATTTCTTTAGGGGAATGTTTCAGCTCCTCAAAAGTGAAGCCAAAGCAAGTAGAGCTCCCCCTGGTGGCTGGCTGCAGTATAGGTCATAAGCTCCGCCCCCTCCATGGCCAAACTAAAACACAAAAATACTGTCAATAATTTTGTTCAAGGATGGTTTGGTTGGACATAACGGCGACAACCAGTTGCCATATCAACCACACCACGTGGGACTGGTATCCCGTGGTGTCTGTGGGATGATCCACAGAGGCCCCTCCCCTCAAAGACCCCCCCACTAACAACATTGTGTTGCCAGACACCACAGGACACCCTCAGAAGGCCCATGTCCATTCTCTGATGAGTCTCAACTGTTTTGGATGGAGACCTACACAATATTAGGAAGGTGGTCATAATGTTATGCCTGATCGGTGTACTACTACTTTGGAAATAATACATGAAAGTGTCATATATTAATTTCAGTTTTAGTAAATGATCGTATTATTATTACAGAGAGTATAGTTGCTTAGCATTTATTTTTGCATCAAACCAAGATAAATAATATTGGACGTTTTTGCAAAACCTTGCCTTTAGTGATGATTAAAAAATAAATCTTCCCTCAGATCTGAAAGGTTGCTGCAATTTTGTCGGGGGAAAAATTAAAAAATGATGTTGATATTCACATCGGCCTCATCCTTTCTTTATGCCTTTATTCATTACAGACATTAAGCTGTGCATTCGCTAGCTTGATGAATTGTTAGCCTCGCAGTGGTATTCTAATGACTTACACCTTACCACTGAGCAACTGGTGGATACAGCTTACCATGTTGTGACCCCGAGCTCACGAGTTTCACACTTAACACATGATGCAAACTGCTTATGTCCTTTCAAAAGTCCAGTGCACTATAATTGCATCTACGTCATGCATTGTCACTACGCAGTTCGCATTGAACTGAACTAATGTGACGGTAATTAGTCTTTATTGTGTAGCAGAAATAAAGAGCAGGAATAGTGGTGGCAGTACGTTACTAGCAGTATCGATACTGAAACTGAAATGTGCAATTACGTTCTTATGTGCAACAACTGTTTTATGTGCAGTACTCTTGTGTGCGACATCTCTATATTACACACATATTTATCGATTAATCCCCCCTTTACGGTTGTTATCCTTGCTTTGAGATCGTTTAAGTTTATTTATCTTGTTAGATTTATTGTTTATCTCCTTGTTTTTCTATTGCGCTGCGACCAGACCGGACTGGAGTACTTCATTTCGTTCCATTTCATGTACCTCGTGTACTGGGATGACAATAAAAACCGTGAAACCTTGAAATAAGCCTTAAAAACACCCTAGGAATGATGCATAGTGTAAAAGCGAGTAAGCACAAGACAGGATTTCGCTGCACGGCTTCCTGATGGCCACAAGACATACCATGCGAGAGCTAATCTTGACATAGGACGCCTGTCATATTTTATCACAATGGCGGCAACGTAATGAGTTCGCATGCAGAAATCCAATTAGCGTCGACTGTAATCCCCAAGGTAATTTACATCGTTAAGTTCATGTGGTAAACGTTCCATCGCGTCACGCTCTAATTAATACTGATTGTTGTTGTAGGTTGAGCGGCCGTTACATAACATTTTGTCGCTATTGAAACGGTGTCATTTCACACCGCGGCCTGCGGAGCCATTAAATCTGTTTGGAGAATGCCCCTTTGATGCTTTAACCTTTTCCTGTAGAGCCGCAGCTCAGAAACTGCCTCCGCGACGCCGCCGTGAGCGCTTCGCCACCTGTAAGTCGAGCCCTTTGAGGAATAAATGAAAACCCCCGGTAAGTGAAATGGGGTTCGAGTGTAGGAATGAATGGTTCGGGGTGATGAAAATAGAAATGCTAATGCACAGCGTCTAATTGCCAGTTGCTTAAATCGACGCGAGCGCCCGTCTGCCGAAGGTGTGCAGTGTTGCAAAGTGCTTGCTAATTAAAATACTTGAAAAGATAATTTGGGGAATTGAAAATTATTTAACGCTCGCTTACGTAATTCCAGTGCATTAAGAGAAACGGGACAGGAACACGCTCCGTGTTATTATGGGACGCTAGTGTGCGTGCGAGAGCGAAGGCAACAAGAGAAAGTTTCGGTGCGAAGGGGCTGGACGGGGGAGGAATAGTGCACAATATTTATGAAGCACTGTCAGGTTAATGTCATGCAACATTTATCGATGCAGTAATGTTTAATTTAGCATACGCTCCTGTAATAAGCCATTAGGTGTTGTGCTGTGATTCAGAGTTTGATGGTGCTGTAACGACAATCAGATGCCCTTGAATATCTCACTAGCGCCGCGTCTGCTGCATTTAGAGGCGGAAAATAAATCTAAATCAAACGTAAAATATATTTATGCCCGCTGAAGACGCGCCGGGGGTTGTGTGCCGGCTATTGATAAGATGAGGATCTGTCTTTCAGGGGCTGGTTATAAGATATTCAAAATTTCAGACAGGAACATGATTGGATTAGCTTAGATAATGGATGTCATAAAAGCAGCCGCTGCCATTTTAATAAATCTGTCACGTTGCCAAAGGGTACGAATTACATCTCATGGAACGACAACAGAATCTTATTTTTTTTTTCCCGGCCACCGCCCCGTTAAAGCATGAAGAAGTCCTGTTTGTAACACTAGAGGTAGATTTGTGGAGCACCTGAGTTTAGCACAGTCTCGACGGAACAACAAAATGACCAATGTCAGCTCAAGGAGGGTCGACCTTGGTGATAAACCAGCGGACTCTCCGGTGTTGCCGGTGATTGCGTGACACCGTGTAAATGACCAGGCGTCCTTTTGTCCTCCGTGATTAATGCCCTTAATTTGCCTGTAGGTAACCTGATAGATTGTGTGCGTTTCAGCTGCCTTGTCGGCGCGGAGGCATTCTGAGGCGCCTCCTTTTGACACTCTGAAACGGGCGACAGTGATTTACATAAGGATTAAAGAACAGATTATCATATCAGACGCGGAGTCGGATCACCGAAATAACTCGAGGAAAACGGCGCTATCGGCTGGAGATCTCGCCACGCCATGCATATGGATGAAGACGCTGAAACGCGGCCCTCCTTTGTGTACGCCGAGCGGGGCACGCAAGAGCGCTTTCTGTTTGCAGCAGCAGGCCCGACCCGGAGCTATTTCTAGAAGGGCTTTAAAGTTTGTTTCGATCATTATTTTCAACGGCCGTCGCTGCGGCGGCTCAATCACTGCATATGGATGGGACTCCGCAGGGTCACATTGTTATCATTGATTTCCTCGGCAATGACGCAGCTATAAATGGCCGGCGACAAAGACACAGAGTGCGGATTTTTTTTTGTGCAGAAACAAAAAACACAGTCTTTGACTGAAATGTATTGTTTTCATAGCTCAGAAACTTCTAGTCCTGCAGACTCTGCTGTGCCGATGGCGTCTCCCCGTAATAAAAATACCGAATTTATCTTTGTAATGGATCGTTATACATCTGCCAGAGTCTAATGGCGGCAAGATAACAATAATGCTGCTTGATTTACCTCAGTGGCATACTCCATTAGATTTTAGTCTGGAAAATTAACGCAGGAGAAGGTATCGGGATTGCAGAGCGGGGCGAGCTGTGAGATGGAGAACATACACACTGTAAAACTGCCCCATTATTAGAGTCACATCACAGGGACATTATAAACAACCCCTGCCAGGGGATTTATTAGCGCTGAGGAAAAACCGCGGAGGGAAGCGGCGGAGACAATGTCCCCCTTTTTTCCTTTCTTCCACAAAGCCATTACTGAGCTACTCTGTGTATCTGTGAAGCAATGGGAAACAAGCTGGGATAAAAGGGGAGGGGGAAAAAAAACTTTTAAAAATGAACTTCATTCTCGGTCTAGACTGGAAGTTTTTTTTTTGGCTTCGAGTAACTATCTGACTTCTAACGCTCTCACTTAGTTCTGACGCCGTGTTTTTCCCCACACAATCACAACGCCGCTCGCTGTTCGGCTGGAAACTTGAGGCGCAGCCATATTTATAGCAACTGAACAACGGCGACGGGTTGATTCAGGTTCCGCGAGATCAGACGAGTCGATCAGGTCGGCGCGAATGTCGGCAGCGCATGCTGCAAGTCGAGGGAGTCTAACCTTTTGTACAAATTAGTTGCCGCGATCAATGCCGCTAATCGGATCAGTTGAATAATGATGAATGCATAGCGCTGCTGAATGATCAGACCTTCTGACCATTTCCAAGTGTGCATGAAACTATGACAAGCTTCTCCAACCGAGATATATTTATTCACATCTTGTGCCGCTGAAGGTCTTTGCACGAAAAAATAAATAAACGCGTCGATGATTCAAACTGACCCTTTGTAAATATGTTAACACATTTCGAATCTAAACCTAGTGTAAACACGCGTCGTGGCGATGTTTTCCGAAAGGAGACAAGTGCATATTAATGAGCTAATTAACATGGTTGCCCGGCTCGCCGTGTCTTAATGTATGATTCATAATGACCTAAAGTGACACGGAACCTCGATCTTCTCTGACAGCCAAGAAAGCAGCTGTGGCGTATCCCTGGGAAAGACAGTGACCCCGGCAACTTCGCCGCAGATTGGCGGGCGTGCGCTCGCCAAGGTCGACGGAGCGCCGGCGCAACAGCAAAGGTTATTTCATTGCATTCCAGCCACCGACCACGCTGCGCCTCGCACATGCTCTGGGCTGCTTTCAGCAAGCCTGTCCTGCTGAATTCACTTGAAATGTTTTTTTTTTTTTTTTCTGACATGTGTTATTTTCTATGGGAATTTCACGTCGTTTCATTTTTTATTTTTTTTTCTTCACCACTACGAGTGTCTTGTGCAGATTAGGAAAAAAAAAGTGCACGCTAACAAAACCAAAAGCCACTCAAGTCCTAAATGTAAGGGCAAATTCCCCATCACTTCAAACCATTGCGCTGTCACTTTGACAGGCCATAATACTTATTAAGCTGACAATGCCATGATGACTTGAGCCTCAAAGAAAGAGAGAGCGAGAGAAAGACATTTCATAAAAGGCTCGAGCTGTAGCACCGGTCGAGGCAGTCACGGAGATAGTGAGCTTTTTCCTGACCTTGTGAGGGGTTTTATGAGTAGAAGAGGTGATCGTTTTTGTCAGCATAAAGTTATTGTGCTTGCTGCTGTAACAGGATGATATCCTGACTCTGCACTGTCTGGTATATACACCCTTCCCTGCTAAATCTCATCTCTTTATCCCTCGGAGGGGGGAGGGTTGCGGCCCAGAATGCACTCCCCTGTGGGCGAAGGAGAGGAGGATTAGGGGAGCTCCCCGTGTGCCCCGGCTGCATGTTTGGAAGTCGTTCTCTTATGTTGATAGAGTGGGACAATTTGTCGGGAAGTATGACCTTATCCTTTCCGGCACTCGCTTTCCATCAGAGCGGAAAGCGCTGATGGAGTGATGGATTCCAAAATGTGCTTTGTGAGGATGCCACTGGCTGACACCGAGCAGAAAAACAAGAACGTTTCATCATCTCTCCTATCACTGGAGAGCATTCGAGGCTCTTAAATCGTGTGGCAGGCCACCAAATCGGACTGACAGCCACGAGAAAATGGCTGTGGAGTTTTAAATGGATTAACAAGTGTAAGAATTGCTCTTTTCCTCCGAGTTTGGCAAAGGCTTCGCAAATTAGAAGAATGAGATACTCTGTCAATGGGACACCAATAAAAGGGAAAAAACTTAAATATCTTCCCAACTTCTTTTTGAACATGGTGCATCTTTTGATTTTAGGATTAAACTTTGTTCTTTGGACTTCTGTGACTGTTACTTGAAAATCTTATTACTAAAGTCTTGTAATCAAAAGGCAATTAGAAATACACTATATTACCAAAAGTATTCGCTCACCCATTCAAATGATCAGAATCAGGTGTTCTAATCACTTGGCCTGGCCCCAGGTGTATAAATTCAAGCACTCAGGCATGCAGACTGTGAAACAAGACATTTGTGAAAGAATGGGCCGCTCTCAGGAGCTCAGTGAATTCCAGCGTGGAACTGTCATAGGATGCCACTTGTGCAACAAATCCAGTCGTGAAATTTCCTCGCTCCTAAATATTCCACAGTCAACTGTCAGCTCTATTATAACAAAATGGAAGCGTTTGGGAAAAACAGCAACTCAGCCACGAAGTGGTAGGCCACGTAAAGTGACGGAGAGGGGTCAGCGGATGCTGAAGCGCATAGTGCAAAGAGGTCGCCGACTTTCTGCACAGTCAATTGCTACAGAGCTACAAACTTCATGTGACCTTCAGATTAGCCCAAGTACAGTACGCAGAGAGCTTCATGGAATGGGTTTCCATGGCCGAGCAGCTGCAGCCAAGCCACACATCACCAAGTGCAATGCAAGGCGTCGGATGCAATGGTGTAAAGCACGCCGCCACTGGCCTCTAGAGCAGTGGAGACGCGTTCTCTGGAGTGATGAATCACGCTTTTCCATCTGGCAATCTGATGGACGAGTCTGGGTTTGGAGGTTGCCAGGAGAACGGTACATTTCAGATTGCATTGTGCCAACTGTGAAATTTGGTGGAGGAGGAATTATGGTATGGGGTTGTTTTTCAGGAGCTGGGCTTGGCCCCTTAGTTCCAGTGAAAGGAACATTGAATGCTTCAGGATACCAAAACATTTTGGACAATTCCATGCTCCCAACCTTGTGGGAACAGTTTGGAGCGGGCCCCTTCCTCTTCCAACATGACTGTGCACCAGTGCACAAAGCAAGGTCCATAAAGACGTGGATGACAGAGTCTGGTGTGGATGAACTTGACTGGCCTGCACAGAGTCCTGACCTGAACCCGATAGAACACCTTTGGGATGAATTAGAGCGGAGACTGAGAGCCAGGCCTTCTCGACCAACATCAGTGTGTGACCTCACCAATGCGCTTTTGGAAGAATGGTCAAAAATTCCTATAAACACTCTCCTCAACCTTGTGGACAGTCTTCCCAGAAGAGTTGAAGCTGTAATAGCTGCAAAAGGTGGACCGACATCATATTGAATTCTATGAGTTAGGAATGGGATGGCACTTCAGTTCATAGAATGAGTAAAGGCAGGTGAGCGAATACTTTTGGTAATATAGTGTATCAGTGGGGGAGGGGGAGGGGGAGGGGGGGGGGGGGGGGGGATTCAACTTGCATGGGACGATGCAATTTATTTTTAACTTAAGTGCTCCGATCCATCCGCCACTCATCGGTAGGGGCCAGTTTCTCTTCCAAATAACCTAAATGGTTGTCTCTATACGGGCAAATCAATCAAATCAAATCATGCAAAAACATGCAGAGAAATGTCTTCTCTTGCTTCAGTCTGAAAGTTCTACCTGGTGTGCAATGTTATGTGAAAATGTCCAAATTATTTCTGCAACACCAACTGCATCTCAGCACCCCCAAGTCCGAGGGCATGGCATGCCATGGTGCTCTGCCGGAAAACAGTGGATTGTTCCCTCCGGGTTTGGCAGTGAGTTCCTGCCCCAAGCGAGGGAGTTCAAGTATCACAGGGTGCTGTTCGCGAGTGATGGTAAAATGGAGTGAGAGATGGACAGACTGTTTGGTGTCAAACTGTCGTGGTGAAATGGAAGCCTAGCTGTAAGGCAAAGCTTTCGATTTACCAGTCTATCAGTTCCAATCCTCACCTATGGTCATGAACTGTGGGTAGTGACCGAAAGAATGACGAGCGACGGAAATTAGGTTCCTCTGAAGGGTGGCTGGGCTCAGCCCGAGAGATAGGGTGAGGAGCTCGGACGTTCGTAGGTAGCTCAGAGTAGAACCGCTGCCCCTTTGCATTGAAGGGGCCAGCTGAGGTGGTTCGGGCATCTCGTTCAGATGCCCCCCTGGAGGTTTACTGGGCATTGCCAGCTGGGACCAGACCCTGGGGAAGACCCAGAACAGGGATTATATATCTCATTTGGCATGGAAACGCCCCGGGATTCCACGGGAAGAACTGGAAAGTGTTGCTGGGGAGGGGGAGCTGGAGTTCCTTACTTGCATGTTGCCGCCACGACCTCCTGACCTTGGATAAGCAGATGGAAATGAATGAATGAATGAATGAATGAATTGCATCTCACATTTGAAGGTTGGTCATGTTAATTCACACATTTTCAAGTCTAGCCAGAACTGAGGCAGAGAGACCCGGACTGTTAAGCAACTCAGTTGAAACTTATTCAGTTGTAATATTTAAAGAAGCATTTGTATTTATAAGTACCTATGACTGCAGACAGTACTGTAGTTTTCTCTGCTTTCAGTCAGTGTTGCCAGACACATCTTATGGTGTCCAAAACCACTAAAACGTGCACAAACCTACACAAAATATAAGATTAATATTTTGTTTTGTACTTTTATCAACCAGGTTGGTTACTGTAGCTGGGCTTATTGTAAAAATAAATCGAGTTAAAGCACGGAAGTCTTATAGCAACGAATCTCAGCATCCAGCCACCACAACTACCCACGTCGAGATACTGCCAAGCCATTTGATGAAGTCATGTAGTCCACTGATAGGCCTGTTAAGCTCCTCTCTAATCTTTAGAAAGAGGCAGCTCAGACAAGTCCACCAAACACTGCTTGCCATGTGAAGACGGACTGCTGACAACACAACAGACATCTACCTTTTTGCACAAACAGAACACACTCAGTGAGCTCGCACACACACACACACACACAAACACACACACGAATAGTTGAATTTGTCAGGTCCTACTTTTACAAAACAGGCTATGCTGTCTGCAGCAGTCTGAGTGACTGAGTGACTCAGGACAGGAACATGCTTCTTTCTTGGAAGGAAGAAATGCACTTTGGGATTTCTTAGAATTGGAAAAAGAAACACCCACATTATCCAAAAACCAGTCCAAAATTTGTTTACAAATCTATTTTTACATGCAAAGTAAAACTCAAAATCACCCATTCCATCCATTTCCGATCCGGCAACACTGTTTTCAGTGAAGTAGCAGAGCTTGAACAGTCAAAATGAAAGGATGAGAAGTCCTGAGTGAAGGTGTACCAATGGCTACCATTAGCATGCCAACTAATACCAGTGTCTGGTAGAAACGTACTATTCCCTCTACATCCACCCCATGTCAAACTAATATTCACAGCACAGGTCTGGTAGTTGGTAGTTACACCATTCAGCCATAACATTATGACCAATGAAAGTGAATAACACTGACCAACTTGTGACAATTCAGTGTTCTGCTGGGAAACTTTTGCACCTGGCATTCATTGGTGTGGATGTTACTTAGACATGTAGCACCCACCTAGACCAGACCTGGTGCCCCCACCCCATAGCAATGACACTCCTTGATGGCAGCAGCCAGCAGGACGCAGCCTGACACTAAAAAACTAAAAAAAAAAAAAAAAACATGAAGAACAGCACAAGGTGTTGACCTGGCCTCCAAATTCACTAGATCCCAAACTGATCAAGTATCTGTGGGATGATCCACAGAGGCCCCTCTCCTCAAAGGCCCCCCCACTAACAACATTTTGGCGGCACATTGGGGACCTACACAGTATAAGGAAGGTGCTCATAATGTTATGCCTTATCGGTGTATTATTTAATGACTTCAATATGTAACACTACTGCCAGAATGTATAACTTTTCTTATAATCTAACAGAAAAGAAGCTCATTATCCTGCTTTTTTTGTACAAAAACTCTACCAACTAACATTCACTATATACTCTACAGTCTTCAAAGGGAATATTGCCTCACTGGCCACGTTAAGACCACTAATAAGACAAAGATACACTATCTGGGAAAAAAATATCAGCACTGTTCCAGGTCCATAAGGCCCAATATATTTGTGAATAAGATAGAAGGGTTACACTGGCAATTATTTCCTTCCTTAAAGGGGCTGCTGATATACCGTATCTGTGCGCGCTGTAAAATTCATGAAACAAGCCAGTGGCCAAAATACTCTCCATTCTTTCGACGGTATCTGCCTCGCGAGGAATCCTCCGGTTTCTGATGCAACAGAGTCAATTTGCAGTTAGTGTGTCAGCCGTTTTCTGAGCCATCCGGGCAGGTTTAAAGGTCACGTTCTCTAGGTCACACTCAGCTTAAGTTCATCGCTTTAGTGGACTTCTCATGTCAGCTGCAACAGCCCAAAGCCCTGCATGACACACAGTACAGTCAGTGTGTCCCTTCCCCCCCTTACCCTCCATCCCCTCCCCCATTCTGCACTGCACTGTACAGTTCAAAATGAAAGCATGCTTCCAAACGCACCTGCTACCACCGGCATCCTGCGCGGAAGAAAACTCTCATGCTTTAATCAAATTCAATGTGCATTTTCCCCTCATCTCAAACACACTGTTACCGAAAGCTCTCACAATAATATCCTCCACATTGGTGGCGGAACAAGAGGCAACGCTGTGTAAAAAAAAGAAAAGAAAGAGAAAAAAAAGTAGGAGGTTTAGTTTGTCAGGGAAAGGTGACATTTTGTGCAGAACGTCATTATGATAATGAACATTCATTCTTTTTATCATCAGCACCTCTCGGGCAGCCTTCCCTTTAATGTACTTCTGTGAAGGTAACCGTCTCTGACAGTCTTATTCATTGGCATGGCATAGCCGGGCTATTTCTGGAGATCACTTGGTAAAAAAGAAAAAAAAAAAAAAACTGCTTCTCAGAATGTCTGTGAAAATCCATATCAAAGCAGCATCCCACAATGTATTATTGTGTGTTGTGGGTAATGAACTCTGTGTTGAAAGCAATACTGTTTACTGATGTCCCCCTCCTTAGGCCTGTTTGTTGGCTCTGAATATGCATGAGTTCGTGCTTTCTGAATGAAACATGATGAATCGTCAAAATTAAAAGCACAAAAAAAAAAAAAAGGTGCAGTTGCGCACGACATCTGCAAATGAGCTGGACGGCCTGCTTAAATCTAGCATGAAATAAAGCATTCATTCCTTGATTGCAAATCTCCTCACACGTAGAGTGATTGGGCCGCCACTGCACCTTAACAACCCAGTAATGATCCAAAACCACTGCAATCCTGTGCCACTGGCGCATGACAATATTATCATTTCAAAAGCCTGTCGAGCTCCCGTGCACCCGTCTTAGCCAAGAACAAATGACAGCAACTCTCATCTCCGGAGGTATAAGAATTCATCGAATTCACACTCGGAGACTTTTAACAAAAGGCCGCCGTGCTGTAGTCGAGTCTGCCAAAAGTGACGGGTTCCTTCAGGGGAAAACGATTAAATGACTTTCATTTACCGTTGTTTTAAAACTAAAATGCATGTGCAAATCCGGCCTCTGCTGAGACCGACCGGCGAGGTGAAAGCCTCCCTCGCTTGCCCCGGTTTTTGGCGAAGCTGATCCCGAAACACATTAACAGCCGGAGACTGGAGCAAACCTACACAGGGGCGCGCGGAGTGCATGCAGTCTGTACATTTTCCTACCTGCCACTCACGTACCTGCCTGCCGAACCCCCCTGGGTGATCCAGTTTGCCACGGGCGCCATGGTAACACGTACGAACGACACAACAGCCATTATGATGTGTTTCTTCTCTTGATCACGTTATTGACTGAGACGCGGCCGGTAGACGTCTCCGTCTCTTAGCAACACTTTACACCGAGCGTTGTTTTCATCTATCATTTTTTTATTTTGCTCCTTAAAAATCAGCTGCTCGTCTACTTTGTCGCTTTGTTTACAGGCTGCTATTTTTGTCCAGGGCTGCCTTGCAAGATTTTACCTCGCGCTGGCAGATTGCACTTATTTATTTATTTATTTATTTATTTCTGCCACTGAATAGCCAGGTTTTGATTTCTCCTTCTTCGAGAGTTAAGAGCATCGGTGCTGTTCAACTGCGGCTCGGGGTCTGAAAAATGAGAGTTGGGAGAGCTCGTGTCAGAGGCTGCACCTGCACACTGAGCCTGAATAATGCACTCGGACCGCAAGGACACCTGCCGTAGCCTGTGCATCTGTGGCGTTGCGTGCATGCACGCACACGCGCATACACATTTGTGGATGGAGGCACACCAAACACTCACATACAGATGCATATTCTTTTAAAAAAGGCCTCACATGTGTATAAAAATCAAACGTGCACAGGCCTGCTGTGCCAAGATAAATGCTCTTAATTGCAGTTAGGAGGCAAAACCGGAGCTAATCTGTCAGACAGACGGTGGGAAACAATGCTATTTCGCTATTTTATTTTTCCTCCGGTTCCATTTCTGTGTAAGACATGAGTAAGATCCCTCATTCAGTATTCATGCAGGAGCCGCACTACTCAAAAACCCGCCTGCCATTCTCCTGAGAGGGAGCCGGCACGGGGAGCGAGCGGAGTTTATTTGATCAGAGCAGACCCTCGATACTTGGCGGGTCTCCACAATGATGCATCCAGGATTACACTTTGCCTTTGGTGCCGAATAAAATTAGGACAATGAACACGGCTCATTTTACTCGCGTTCTCGCGAAGAAACCGTGTCACCGCGGCGGCGAAAATAAATAAATAAAAATAACCCGAAACAAAACAAAACAGGAGCAGGAAAAAAGAAAAAAAAAAAATCCCAGAAGAGATCACAGCTTCAATTACCGATAGCTTTGACTGTTGAGCGGTGAGATAGTTGTCAGGCTTAAAGCAAAGGTTGAGCGAGTGGAGGGAGGATGTTTCATACTTTCTGTGCTGACAATTTGAAAGCAATTACACAAGAGGGAGCCTTGGTGAGACGCTGACTGAAGGGGAATGTGTAAAAAAAAAAAAAAGAAGCTGCCTCTTACTCTGTGTTTCTTGGAAGGATACTTGATATGATATTTCACAAGGTTCAAAACAGAAATGGAGAATATGGGAGGAATTAAAGATGAGGCGCAGAACGAGGAGAGAATGGACACAGAATAGGGTGCAGCGTGTGCCTTTTTTTTTTTTTTTTTTTTGCATATTTCTTCACTTCGGAGGGGTTGTTCTGGCGTCCCGCGCTGGAGCGGTGCAAGTGGCCGGCTCATCAATACTGGATGAGTTATCTCCGGCTACGTTGAGGGAGCTGTCAGTCTGAGCTTGTACATGCTCCTACTGCCAACAGACGAGGGACTCGGCTTACTGTATCACCTGTGTTTTTCGCCGTTCTGCCATTAACTCAATATCCCTCACTCAAATTGAATGCGGCGTGTCATGCGTTCCTGCACAGGAAGCTGGCTCTCGGGCCTTATTCAATTATAGATTCGAAGATGCAAAGTACTGTGGGTTTTTTTTTTTCGCCACCAGCTTTCTTAGCACATTGATTTTCAGATCTCTGTGATATGAATGCTTAAGCAGAACCGGAATACTACACAAATTTACATTCTTGAGTTAAGATGATTGATAACACCTTAGTCAGGCCAGCTGTTTGCTGGTTAGTACCTAGTAGCCATACACCAATCAGCCACAACATTAAAACCACTGACGGGAGAAGTGAATGACATCTTGTGACAATACAGTGTTCTGCTGGGAAACTTTTGAACCTGGCATTCATTCATGTGGATGTTACTTAGACATGTAGCACCCACCTAGACCAGACCAGGCACCCCCACCCCATAGCAATGACACTCCTTGATGGCAGCAGCCATCCCCATCAGCACACAAAAACACTTTAGGAACAACAAAAAAAATAAATAAATGAAGAACAGCAAAAGGTGTTGACCTGGCCTCCAAATTCACTAGATCCCAAATTGATCAAGTATCTGTGGGATGATCCACAGACGCCCCTACCCTCAAAGGCCCCCCCACTGACAACATTCTGTTGCCAGACACCACAGGACACCCTCAGAAGGCCCATGTCCATTCTCTGATGAGTCACAGCTGTTTTGGAGGCACAAGGGAGACCTACACAATATTAGGAAGGTGGTCAAAATGTTATGCCTGATCGGTGTATATTCACCAAGCAGATATTACGCCCATCTTCTAATCTAATTCCCAATGCCAAAGCCAACAGACACAAAACGATGACCTGAAAGAGAACAATAGCAAAAAAGGAACACAACAAACCTGGGAGCAGGCTAATGGTGGTCAGGTCTCCAGCAGCCACTTGCTTTTTGCACATCCAGTTTCATCCCATGCTGAGGCTTCAAGGTAACCAATTGAATAAAGCCAATCCACCAGAGGTGCCGCGGTCCCACCATGCACTGCTGCCCTGAGAGAACCGTGTTTCTGGTTGGCTGCGCTGATGAGTTTCAGTCCGACACCTTGCTCTCCTGCAGGTCAGCCGCCCTGGGAAAACAGGTGTCTTTCCTTCAGCGGGGAGCAGCGCTGTGCATATGTGTGTTTGCGAAACGAAAAAAGAAAAAAAAGCATTTGTGTCCATATGCGCTTGTGTGTGTGTGTGTGTGTGTGTATGTGAGCGACCCGCGCTTGTGTATGTACATGCCCCCTTCCTCGGGAGAGTATTAGTAACACAACCTGGGATGTTTTGCGACACCTGGAACCAGGCTCGCTCGACCTCATTTGCGGTGCACTCTCTCTGGCTGGCCAGCCCCCTCCGCGTCGTCGATGCGTATTTTATGAAGAGCGATGTAAAGAGGCCTCCGGCTCCCACGCTGAGCTGTTATTGAATTTATTTAAGACTCTTTAATATTTTATGCTCAATTCCTCTTAGCTGGATTTAGGAATGACCCCGGCTGTAGGGGAATATTTTTCTGCAACAGTGTGTAAGTATTCATGCAAAGTTGCTGGCGGAGAGGACACATGCATAACCAAAACAGGAACGAGACAGGGAGAAGGTTTGCGAGAAAAAAAATGATGGAGATGTCTTTGGAGGAAAAAAAAACAAAACAATGCGAAGACACTGGAAATCCCTACGGCACCGTTGTCCTATCTCACCGCAGGGCAGGCCGGCGTTACAGTCAGCATGGGCCAAAACTAACACGGCAACACACAATTAAGGCTCCAATAAATTAAGGCGCAGTTAGTGGCGGGCGCGTGTCAGCGCGGCCCTGGATGGGGGGCTGTGAGCGACGTATCGAGGATAATGCGCCTACAACAGACTAATGGGAAGCGATTTGGGGTTGGCCCGAGATATAATTACCGTCCCCACCTCCCCTGTTCAATGAGGCCTGAGGCCTCCTGGGAGAGGCCTATTTCAGTCAGGTAATGGAGAGCCCATGCCCAGGAGCGGATGATCAAATTGTCTGCTGCAATCTGCTTTTTTGCTCTCCTGATTGTCCCCAAAGACGTGAAGAGCTGACCCAAGGTTTTCTTTCCTTTTTATTAGAGCCAGCTTTAGCAGCCCCCCTCCCCCCACCATTACAGTTGTTGTATTGTGGCGGCGGCATTGTGTGTCTGTGTGTGCAAATGTTTGCGCTGGAGATGGTAGCCCAACATCACAAGTGATTTATGTGTTGTCACACTAACAGGCCTCTAATGAAGCTGTTTCTACAAACACATGTTTGGGCTCCAAGGGGCCAACGCCGCTGCCGGGAGAAAGGGAGGACACATGAGACGGGGGCCCGGGACCGAGACGGAGCGAGCATAAATCCATATGATAATCATCAAATTAATGTTTTGCTTTTTTGTGGAAGAGGACACCTGCTCGTAGCTTCCACTCCATCATCAGAAGTCACTTTATTCACAGTTTTTCCGTCTTCATCAGTGTCAAAAACACGCAATATGGACGTCACTTAAATAACCTGGAAGCGCACGTGCATCCATTTACAAGATAACAAGGACTGCAAATAAGCAGACACGCAATCGCTACGCTTAAAACAGAACTGCAAGCCGGTGCAATACAGAAATACTTTTTAAATCAACACAATACTATGCTAAGAAAAGTATATATATATTTGCTTTGTAAGTGAAAAAACAAAAATGACAACTCTCCTTCTTCCTTTGTCCTCTATTTTCAGTAACAAGCCTCCTCTGTCTGTCTGTCTGTGTGACTCATTCCAGGAGTCTGATGATCTGGCTCTTCATCCTCGGTGAGACTCAGCCTGATCTTTGGTCTCTTCTACCTCCGTGTGCTTACTTCCTTTGAGTTCTGCCTCCTCGTGTACGTGTGGTCGGTCTCTCTGTAGAGATATAGAGTTTTATGTGGCTCAAATCCTACTTCCGGTGGTCGACATCTTCCCAGACCCAGTTCTCTTGCAGTAATTTCTCGCCCATTCTTCCCCATAGTTTCCCTCATCTTAAAACAATTGAGATTGATTGAATTGAGATTGCATGAATGCAGTCGTATAGTTCTCAGACAAGTACATGTATTTGATAAAAGGACTCAAGGACTCAACCTCGAATTAAGGACACACTCAAGGCATCAGATGAAACAAAGTTCTCCAGCAATTATAACACTTATCGATTTTGTTTTTTTCTATTGAAGTAATCTGGCAGTCACGGTGTCATTGTGATCTCCCGGGCTTTTTCTTATGATATCAAGTGTTCCAGCCGAAGGTGTGTTAAGCCCCCGAGGGCTTGAACGAGGGCTGTTTTATCTTCCTTCAAGAGGTACGGCAAACCGACCTCTGCCTTTAAATCTCAGAGGTTTAACCCAGATCTCTGTGAACATAAAGGAATAGCGATACAAATATAACGTTTTCATGAGCGTTTTTAGACAGTATTTTTTGTGTCCAACCACAAAGCGCAGAGATTCAAAACGAACCGTCAGCTGAATGCTTCTTAAAATCCTTTTTCCGTCCGAAATCAAGAAATAGAAACACAGGCGAGCACACGCTGCCGCATGCGGTCGCTTCATCCTTCACGGTTTAAAGAGATCAGGAATAATTGACTGTACAATATATGTCTTACACACTGATTAGGATGAGAGAATGAAAACAAGGATGCCTCTCCTGCCCTCCCACGACGCTACAAGTATTTCAGCAGAAAAGAGGATAGAGAGGTGTAGATAAATCCATGCCACGCAACTATCACATAATTAAACTCCCCCTATCCCTGGTGGACGGTGAAAGAGACTTCAGTCAGTGGAAACATGTCACAAGTTCCCAGTGGGTTGTTTGTATTGTCAGTGATGGTTTATCAATACCCAGAATCTTAATCTTTCTTTCTGTGGCCATGCGGAGTCCCCGGGCCCTTCTGAATCGACCTTTACCAACTGGCATTACAGCGCGAATGAATGACTTCAGGTGTGAAGACAGATTGTCTTTAAATCCCCATGGAAATTAACCTCAGCACCAGTGTTTTGCTTCCTATATCCGCTTTAATGTCCTTTTAATGAAACCGTAAAGGGAACCCTTTAAATTTAGCAATCACCCGTAAAACTTTAATGTCCGGACGACGAGTCATTTCAGCCATTTTTTTTTTTCTAGCGGCCATCCAGAGACATAAGGTCACCGCTGATTTAACGCTACACATTAATAACACAACGCGAGGATGTGTTTGTTTTTGATAAAGAAATGCCGTTAAAGGTTTATCAGTTTCAGCAAATCTCAATCTACTACGGCCCCTTGCGTGCTCAGGACACGATAATGGCAGCCATGTTGGTGGAGAAGAGCCGTTTGCAGGCGTTTTATCAAAATCATAAACTCTTTCCCGAAGGCGAGCCCCCACTCCTTCGCGGGGCCTTGACACCAGAGGTTAGCGAGAGGTGAGTGTCTCTCTATCTAGAGCATATAAAGAATGGACTCCCATGCGTCCCCGCCGGGCCCCGAAGGCCATCAGGTTCAGGCATCTATAGCCTGAAAATGCTCCCTGTCCTGTGTCCCCTTTCATTCATCATCACCCTTATAATGTCTGGAAGAAATATGCTGCCGTAAGTATCATCCTTCATGGATGTCACAGGTTGAGTCTCCCATTTGTTCTGGAGCCGTAAAGTTGCTGTAATTCTGGTGGGTAGCCCCCGCAGGCCTAAGAGTCTGGCAGTTTAGTCTGTAAAAACAAAAAGACAGCAGGGGTTTGGTGGTTAAGGGGATGGCTGATCATTGTTGAGACTTGATGATTCTGTCTGGTTTCGCTTCAGTAAAAGGATTCCTTCAGCCATTTTCAGGTCTGCAATAGAGGAGCCAGGGTTGATTTCATTTATTTGGCTTCAGAACTATCTATTGTGCTGCTTCTGCTTTTTGTACCAATCAAGATGGGCCTGTTCCATTTTTCCTAATCTCTACATTTTAAACAATAATAGACTGATACAGTACCCTCTACCAATAAGGCTGCCGTTATTATATAGATGACACGTGTCAAACATACGGCACGCGGGCCAAAAATGGCCCACCACAGAGTCTGATCTGGCCTGCAGCATGAATTTGCAAAATGCAGAAATTACTCATTAGTTTTCAATGAAAGTAACTTTTCAATGAAAGTAATAACTAAATTGTCCACTGCTTTATAAAGAGAAATGGACATAACACAACACTGAGACCCAGGACTAAACAACAGAAAGCAATGTGTCCAAATTGTACTTATCTGAAGAATTATTATTTAACGTAAACATTCTCCTAATTTACTTGTTCTTCTTTGCACTAAAACAATTGGAAAATGTCTGAAGTTGTCACTTTACCCATAGGTTATTATTCTGTTATGTTACTGGTCTGGCCCGCTTGAGATCAAGGTTTTGGCAGTTGAGGGAATGGGTGACCAGTGTTGAGACTTAAGGCTTCTGTTTGGTGTTGGTTAAATAAAATGATTCCTTCAGCCATTTTCAGGTTTGCAATAGAGGGGCCAGGGTTGATTTAATTTATTTGCCTTTAAAACAAGCTGCTGTAGTCAGTTCAGTTCAATTTCATTTATATAGCGTCAATAACTACAGATTGTCTCAAGATGCTTTACAAAACTCGGTCTGAAACCCCCAGGGCAAGCACGAAGGCCGCGCTTTTGCTTTTTCGTACAAATGTAGCTGGCCCTGTTCCATTTCTCCTAATCTCTACATTTTTAACAATAATAGCACAGAGAAAATAAAGACACATTCACCTCTTACTAACCTCTGGTGTCAAGGCCCCACTAAAAGCCTCAAGGGAAAGAGTTTATGATTTTGATAAATCATCATGGCTGCCATTATTGTATAGGCAGTAGTGATTTGGCAGTTGGGGAATCATGTTGGGACTTTTTTCAGGTATGTAATAGATGAGACATTTGCACTGAATATTTAGTATTTAATTATGTGATATAGTATTCTGATTGTTTAAGATGAAAACCTTCCTTTATTGATTTAATTCTAATTCAAAAAACATGCTCTCTTGTATTGTTTTTGCTTTTTGTACCAATCATAGACTGTATATAAATATGGACAATGCGTTCCCACTTCCTTGCATTGGCCAAACTGATGCTATTTTCCCGGGGATACGGGCGGCGCCATCTTGCGGATTTGCAGCCAGGGTCTGCCCAGTATGGTTCGAGAGTGAACAGCTCTCACGGACCCATGGCAACTGGTAGTCGCCATTATGTCACATCCTGTTTCCACAGCGATAATAGCTAACTAAAATGAAACTTATCCAAACAATTTGCACTTGAACATGCATCAACATTAGATTAACTATATAAAATGATGGAAACCATCCTTGAAATAAAAATTATTTGACTTGTATTGTAAACTATGTCTTAGTTTGGCCCAAGTTCCATCTCCTAACATGGAGGGGGTGGAGCTTATGATACTGCAGCCAGCCACCAGGGGGAGCTCTACTTGCTTTGGCTTCACCTTTGAGGAGCTCTTCATCCATATTTATACAGTCTGTAGCACCAATCAAGATGGCCCTGTTCCACTTGGTTGGCTGGTAGTAAGATGTTGTACTAGAATAGGATTTTTTTAAAAGTGAAGTAGGACGAATATGACGTTGATGTATTCAGTTAGAAATGAATTACCTTCTCCGCTACCTTTGCTTTTCTTACAGTCATCATAAAGCTTTTTATTACCTTGATTGTCTGAGAGTAATTGTCAAGATTTATGGCTCGACAAAATAATATTCTTACAGCAGCTCCCTCCACCTGACTGTGACAGAGATTTACACGCTGAATGAATCAAACCTGGACTTTGGGATATAAATTTGTTAGCTTTTAACATATGATTATGATCAGCTTTTATGGATATCTATTCTCCTTAGCCAGCTGTTTTCACCCCTCACTGGGGTTGGCCGCTTGCATAAGCACTGCATGCGGTTGTACAGGGCCACATGATAAGTGTGACTTGCTGCACCTCACATAACAATGTTTTTTTTTTGGTTATGTGGCAGCAACATCTGACTGGTTGAGTCTGCTGTTTTGTTTTGTTTTCTGGCTAAACAAATAAATGCCCATGTGTAGAGCATTTAAATGGACTGAGCAGTGGCGGGGCGTCAGGGTCAGCAAAGCCTTCACTGCTGGCCTAAACTTTATAAAAATCACTGGCTTACATTTTAATATTTTCCCATTAATCTTATTAAATATGTCCCAGTAGCCTATTCTTTTAATTTTATGTCAGTTTCTCAGCTTTGCATTAGAGCTTTTATCCAATCATATTTCAGCCATCACGTGTTACCGGGGTCAAAGAAATCTGCCTGGGCCTTCACAATTAAAACTGCGGGCTTGAACTGAAGCTTGAAAACACATCGTAATGACGCTGTTCCTTTAACCAATCACATTTCAAGTTCAAGTTCAAGGTCTTCTCTGTGGCCTACAGTAGCGTCAGCGTTTTCGCGTCCTCTGATTGGAGAGTCAAAAGCTGCTCCATTTAAACCAAGCTAGCGATTCATGTTCATCTGTTGCGAGCTGCACAAGCAAATGGTCCCCGTTAACGTTTTGATAGCTATTGTTTGAACCCACGATGGTAGAAGGAGGAGAGGCTATCAATTTTATTGCAGATTGCTTTTTAGAAAGTCATTTTCATCTCGGATTTTGAAGGAAAAGCTGGATATTGTGAGGAAAGGCCGCCCAATCCTGGAGCTAGCTCGCCTGACCCAGCTGGGGAAACTTTCAGGACAGCAACTATGAGCGCTACCGTTGGTTAACAGGCTCAGAGGAGAACTCTAAATTGTTTCTTCAGTTCAGGTGAGTAAAAGGAATTATATTTACATCTTTTTCATCTATTTTTCCCATTTTATTGGGTCGACATTGATGTTTCTGCTGGATGTGACGTACGTGGCGCAGCTGTGGCGAGAGGAGACTTTTTGAATAGTTTTGAGTGAGTTTCTTAATGTAATGGGATTCATCTCTCTATATGAGATACAATCCAATGTCCTGTTTTATTGTGTATCCTATGTTGTTGATAGTTTCTAAAGCAGTGGCGTTTTGACTAAGGTGTTGAAGGCCTAGGTGTTGGGCGTTGAAGGCCTAGGTGGAAAATGCACGGCCCGCAACTGGGACTGAGGAAGGTTGCACAAGTGGTTCTTCAAAGAAAGGATAGAGAAAATTCAACATTGTGGAAAGAACTCAGGAAATATGAGTAATTGCTTTTTGAATCTGACTGAATGAATTTTTTTTTTTTTTTTTTTAAAAGGACAGGATTTAATTTTTAACCAGGCTACCTGGATAGAGAGTATGCATGACTTCATACTTGCATAAAAGCATAATTATAACAATTAGATGCTTTTCTTTTTTCTTTTTTTTTCAGTGCTTGTGGAGTAAAATTGTAAGCACAAGCTTTCCAGCAGTGTTTTCTTGTCACATTAAAAGCACGTTTTGATTTTGAAGTAATTAAAATGAACTCGGCCACAATCATTTTACCCCGAGGAGCCGGCTATGATTTAGTTAATTCAAGCTAAAACGTTTTTCAGGAGAGAGCAAGTTTAATTTCTCGCTATGTGATTGCTAGCTAACATGAGTAGGATGGCAAACATCATTTATAATTTAGAAAGTAGCTTCGCTCGTTCACTAGCTACCAGTGTTTTCTTGCAACATTTGTTTGGTTATTTAATACATTATTAAATGTGCATTAAATGTTTTGGATCATATTTGTACATATTTGTACATTGGCATATTTAGATGTCATTTCATTTGTTGTGTGGTTAATAGATTGGCCAGGAATGTATGCGTATGTGTGTATGTGTATATATATATCAGTCCTAAAATGGCTTAAGGTCATAACTGAAGTACCACAGCCCTCAGTATCATCCACTGATACTCCATCTGCCAACTCCGGGTATCCAGGCTGCTAGATCCATTTGACTGGCCATCTGTCCTACTGCGTATGTGTGTGTGTTTGTTCTGTGTTAATTCGGTAATGAGCAGAGAGTGTGATGTGATGGCTGCGCTGGGAGTGTAAACAAAATCTTCGGGCCACCAGAATCTAAGGTCTGGCTCTCCTCCTCACTACAAACAAATATCAGTGAATCTCATCAGTGAATGCCAAACAGGCGTCTTACTGTACCTAAAAATACATTTTCGCAAACCCCGGCAAAATCAAACTTCTCGGTTTTGTAACATAGCTAGCCTCGCAAATTAACACCAAAACTGAAAAGACCGAAGTATCATCCACGGCATCCAGGATCATCAAAACAAGTAAGTCAACGAGCATGTCTTTGGATGGTGGGAGGAAGCTGGAGTACCTGGAGAGAACCTACACGGAACATGCAAACTCCACAAAGAAAGTGTGGAACCAAGAACCTTCTTGCTGTGAGGCATCAGTGCTAATCACCACCCAACTGTGCCGCCCCACACACCATATTAACAAGTTCAAAACAGTATCCAATTAGTAACTACCAGCCAATCATCTGTGATTAAACCTGAATTGGAATTATTCATTTGGATAAAGCCAAGAAGAAGCACAAGAAACGATTTTGTCTTTGATTAATCAATGCTTAGTCAATGCGACAAAACGGCTGACGGCGGAAAAAGCATGTTAACAAAACACAAGGTGGAGTCTGGAACCAGAGCCTGCATATTACAAGAATGAGGCGAGTCCCAACGATGAGCCAGCTGCTTTCAGTCCACTGATGACACTTCGATCCAACAAACCAGAACACCCAACTTCAGGAAAACATGGTAGAACACAGTAATGGTAGAAGAACTGGGACTGTCACAGGTAGACATTATTTACCTGAACGGATATGTGCTACAATAAGCCACAAAGGACAAAGACAACCACAAAGCAGCGCGCCTTGGGAGCAGAGACTCTGTGGCCTTGTCCGTGTGCACCTGTTATTTTGGTTTGATGAAATTCAAAATGGGCTGTTAGAGCAGGAAGTTGGACACTACCTCCAAGTTGCAGCCAGAGGACGATTGTATGATATACACTCAACAACTACAACATTAAACTCACAATACCTGCCTAATATTGTTTAGTTCCCCTTTTTGCCTCCAACCAGGATGTCAATGGGCAAGTCTTTGGGACCTGCTAAGAGGAGGGGCCTCTGTGGATTAGACTTGTTCCAGAGTATCCCACAATCAGTTTGGGTCTTCAGCTTGGACTATTTTTCATATTTTTTGAGCTGTTCTCTTTTTTTGGTTTGAAAGGCCGCATTGTCCCACTGGGGATGGCTGCTGCCATTAGGGAGTGTTGTTGCTATAGGGTGGGGTTGCTTGGTCAGCAACAATGTTTAGGTGGAGGGTACGTGTCTAAGTAACATCTACATGAATACCAGGACCAGATTTCTCAGCAGAGCATTGCATTGCAATTTAAGATTAAGATTAAGATTATTAATGTTATTCCCTTCACCTGTCATTGGTTTTAATGTTGGTGCTGATAGATTTGCCAGGCCAAAGCAATTTGAGACATTCCGGCTGAGGTTAGGGTTTATTTTCAGTATAAAACAGCCGTAGAAACACTTTCTGCTCCAACACATTCATTTTTAATGCCAATTCAGTGACATTTACTGACGGGGGAGTGACTGATTAAAAGGCTTTATTTACATTGAGACTGTGTTCTCTTATTGATGGCTAGTACTTAGTAATTTGGCAATCAACTGGCAGCAGGCTGACAACGCAGCAGACACAGACATGGAACTATTCTCAACACAAAGCTGTTACACCCTGTACATGTAATCCACAACGAAAGTTCATCTGTGCCTGCTCATGTCTCTGTTCAGAACGCATCTGACACGTACGCCACAAAAGTGACGGGTTTCAGCGGCTGCCTGAGCAGTGACGAATGCTTAAACTGGCTAATCATCCAAAAGACGGAACCCGTGAAGTCTGCGATTCATACATCAGCGAAGGAGTTGCGCTGTTAGCTTCGCCACCTCCAGATGCTGTGTCTCAAGTAATGAGCGGCGCATTGTTAGAAGCTGATGGATGTGATAATTAGCCCAGCGTCTTCAAACGGGAGCCTCAGTTGATGCATCATGGTGTCACCCAGTTGACTGGACAAAGGTTCTCCAAGAATAGGACCAAATATCACCCCAGATGTGTCGGATAATAAATTAGCAACACCCCCTCCCTTCCGCTCCTTAAAATCTGTTGACATGACAACAGTTAGTGTGTAGCTTGTCACCTTAATTTGTCATTCCGTGCAGAACATTAGCGCTCGCGTGTAGTTTTTAATCATCATCTGTCAGATACCGAATACAGATATGATCTCAACCCTCTTGTTGTTAGAAGCATGTATAGGTGGCACCAGCAAATCCCATTTCTACCCGATCTGTTTGTCCGGATTACTCAACGTGGTCAGGATTTAGTTATTTGTTTTAGTACCAGATGAAAAGTAAAGTTTCCACTCCTACGTTTTAGTACCTGTTTATCTTTTTCAATCACTTGGAGACAGGAGTGGCTTCATGGCCAGAATTCATATTCAGAGTGAGAATAGGAAACATTTTTAAAGCTGGAGCAGAAACCATTACACACTGATCAAGCATACCTTTATGACCACCTTTCATATTGCGTAGCTCTCCCGTGTGCCTCCAAAACAGTTGTGACTCATCAGAGAATGGACATGGGCCAAACCTTAAATTTGAACTTTCTTTGCATATTTGAGTTCTTATTACAGCCAATCCCACTGGATGAGAACAATGAAGCCAAAGCTAAGTGACAAAATGTGCAGTTTCTTGATCGGCCACTAGAGGCTGGCTCCAAAAGCGTGTCATGTAAAAATGTCAAACTCCACAGCAGAAATAAACAGGTTTACAGCTTAGTATTGTGAGGGGTTGGAGTTGTCGCTTTGAGTGACAGGTGGATGCTGCCTAGGCGTGATGTCATGGAGGGTTCATCCATCTTTATATCCCTTGTATTGTCTACCCATCGGCCGTGCAACTTTTGTCCTCTCAGGTCAAAACTGATCCAGTCTGGGGCCCTCTGTGGATCAGGCTCGTTCCAGTGCATCCCACAGATACTTGATCAGTTTGGGATCTAGTGAATTTGGAGGCCAGGTCAACACCTTGTGCTGTTCTGTTTTTTTGAGTTGTTCCTAAGACATTCCTGTCTGTGTCAGGTTGCATCCTGCTGGGGACTGTGCACTTGATTTCCACATGCAGACCTCTTCCCTTCTAAGTACTGAATGAAAGCTAATTTGTTTTGAATATATCACATCCTAATCGGTTACAAAATCAAAGCTCAGGTTGGGTCAGCAATTGTTACAGACGGTCTAACTTGTATTTTAAATCACCTCAATTCACCTTTCTCTGTGAAATATGCCAAGAAAATTAAGGCCGACTTGATACAATTTCCAAGACTCTATTGTAGACGAGCTGGAGCTTTGTAACTCAATTATACCAAGGTGGCACGGTGGCACTGTCACCTCACAGCAAGAAGCCTCTGGAGTTATTCGTTCTCTGAAGTCTGTGAATGCTGGAGCCTTCTTTTTGTGAATGCACGGTACAAAAAAAACAACATGCGAGTGAATTAGACCATCTGAATCAGCCAGAGGTGATACATTGAAATAACTCAAAACCTCAAAAAAGTGATATCTACATTAATCGAGGCTTGAGGACTTGTCTTGTACCATTTCAGTTTATACATGGTTGCATGCAGTGACCCAAATTACTTTTTGTTTAATCAAATTACTAATAAATCCTCTACACATATCACAATATATGAAAAAAAAAAAAGAGTTTGTTTCTAGGGCTTCAGGCAAAATGTAATGAAGCTGCCATGTACTGCATAGTCTGCTGTTTGGATTTCCCTTGATCACTACCTGAAGTTGACACGACATAAACACAATGCACAGTCCTGCCAGGAAATCAAAGCAGCCAGAATAAACTCACAAACACATAGAGAGGACAGGTGAGGACCATGGCACTACCTCAGCTGCTAACACTGACTGTAACAAATCAATTATTAAAAGACGATAACGTGAGTTGAAACGACAACCTCACTAGTATCAGCTACTAAATTCTATGAAATCTAATGTCAAACATGCACAGCGTTAGAGACTTGAGGAAAGCGTAAACAGGCTGTCAACAACTGATTACGACCGCTTCTCTTGATATGGTGAACTTGTTAGCTGATTAACAGTCGCTTATTCACACATCCAGCAGTAACGAGCCTGATCACTTCATAGTGCAGGCCCTACTTGTGGTTCCTAGAATATCAAAAAGTAGAATAGGAGGTAGAGCCTTCAGCTATCAGGCCTCTCTCCTGTGGAACCAGCTCCCAGTTTGGGTCTGGGAGGCAGACACCCTCTCTACTTTTAAGGTCAGGCTTAAGACTTTACTTTTTGATCAAGCTTATAGTTAGGGCTGGACTGAACCACCCCTTAGTTATGCTGCTATAGGCCTAGGCTGCTGGGGGACGATGCACTGAGCACGTGTCCTCTACCTGCCTCCTCTCGTGCACAAGCTCCTATCCTCTAATTTTTCTTCTAATTTCTTCTCTATAGCATTGTGTCCTTGGCGCATGCCTGTGGCTAACTCTCTGTATGTCACCAATATAGTGGTTCTACACACTGTTATCATATGTCCTAATTTTCCACAGCCTATTAAATGTATTTCATGCATGTGTGTAACACATTTAGTCTTCTTGTTCTGACATTAAACTGCACGAGCATGAGATCAGGACCACCTGCGACTTTTAAGCATGCTCTGGTGACACCACTGATTTAAAAGCCTGGCTTAGACACATCTCTACTTTCAAATTGCAGGCCAATCTTCAAACTCCCTTTCCTCTCTAAGATTCTGGAGAAAATTGGAGGTAGCAGAGCTGAAGATGTTGAGGGTTTTCTCTGGGCGTGAGCAGGATGGATAGGATCAGGAATGAGTACATTAGCGAGACAGCTGAGATGACGTTAGGGAGGCCAGGGTGAGATGGTTTGGACATGTCCAGAGGAGGGATAGTGAATATATTTGTCGAAGGATGCCGAGGTTCTAGAGGAAGACCAAAGAGGAGGTTTATGGATGTAGCGAAGGAGGACATGAAGGTAGCTGGTGTGGGAGAAGAGGATACAGAGGACGGGGCGACACGGAAGAAGATGATTCGCTGTCGTGACCCCCCTGAAGGGAACAGCCCGAAAGGAAAAGAAGACTGAATGAATAGATGAAGGGCTATCAAAACACAAACTAACAGACGGAGGAACAGTTTCTTCCCTAGAACTGTAGCCTCCATCACACCGCCCTCTCACATACACCCACCTTGTAATAGCTGCTGACGACTAAAACTCTTGCAGTAACTGCAGTCACTCCAATGCACTGTTTTTCATTATAGAGCCACTGATGCCTTTTATTTAAATCACACAATGCTTTTGTGCAAATGATTTCAGCAGATTTATCAAATGTTTATTCCCCAAATGAAGGAAGAATATTCTTGCAGATTAGAGTTAATTGGAATTGGTTAATGGTAGAAGTATCAGCACTTTCACTTGCAACATATTTTATTACACGTTTTGATAAATAAATGCAGATTTAAATCGTTCATATGATCAGTCATTTACATTTAATATATTATTACTGTTAAAAGGAAGTTTAGGACCTGGGACTTGACCTGGACGTGTGTGTCGTTAAGTCCAGAGTCAAGACTAAGGCTGGGGACTCACTTGTGACTTGCAAAGCAATGACTTGGTCCCATCTCTTAAGTCTACATTATTCCTCTTATCCTGTTTTTCTCATCCTTGTTCTCTAGCGCTGCAGATCTGAAACAGAATTTCTTTGCATGCCTTAAATGAAAATAAAAGTTCTTTGTCTTCTTATATCAGCATATCACGTGCGTGTTGGCCATAGCCTATAATTTTATAAAATGTTAGCCCTTTTAACACTTAGGAACAGATGGCAGAAACACTGTTTGTTGTTACCTTTTTGGTTTTCTAATGTACTTTATTAATGGATTCAATTTGCATAATTTCTTTCCAAGGATGGCTTTTCTGTATCCTTCCTCTCTCATACATAAAAACTGCATGTGCATAAATTCCAGGTACTGCTTCTAGTTGAAATGGTGCATTTGGCCGCCGCGTTGTGCCATTTCCAGAGCGGGTCTCAATTACGGGTCAAAACACACACTGTCAGTAATGGAGTGTGTGATTTGTAGGCGACGCCGTGTTTACTTCTGCATTGTTTGTATTTACAAAAGATACATCAGACTATATTCCCTGTTTATATAATGTGATGAACAACCACTTACGGACGTCAGACGCCGGTGAGTTATCTTTGGCACGGAAAACCTACTCTAACGTTCCCTGCTTAAAAAGCTATTAATCACGCTCTCAAGTAAGTCCTTCCCGCCGTTGCGAGCATTAACAATTATAAATTCCAAGTTTAGTGACTGCTGAAGTTTGGTCTTATTATTTTTCACACGGATGGGTGTACTAGTCTTATTTGTTGGTGGTGTAAACATGAATTTGGAGAATTTTTTATCATTACTCCTGTTGTTGTCGTCGGTCATGTTGGAGCCCACACACGCACACACTCATACGCTAGATCACTTTCCTTACCTGCAGTTTGAGTTCTTTTCACCTGATGTAAGCCATTTTTAGAGTGACTGGAACTGCTCTAATTATAAGCTGACACAGCTTCACAGCCAGAATAGATGTGGCGACGTTTTGATGTTCAGTGCTCATTCTTGTGAACTCACTTGCATGTGCCTGGAAAAAAAAAAAAAAATAATATCTCCATGTCAGTCTGCTGCCTCTCAAATTAGAGATCCCTGTTGTGAAGATTATGCTAATCTGTTGAGTCAGGTGTCTCTCACAAAAAAAAAAAAAAAGGTTGAGATGTGTGCAGTAGTCACAATTTTGCAATGTAATTTATTAAGCGATATTCATTTGCATAGCAAAACGTCCTCAGAGGACCAAATGCTTCACGGGAGGAGCGTTATCCAATTGCATTATGTCAATAGTCCAAGGCAAGCGTCGCTGCCTCAGGATAGAATGACTAATGACTTCCTTCATTATCCTCACATGTTGGACGTATGTGGCCACACAAGAGATCAATGATCCTGAGAATCTTTAAATGTCAGCACGTAATGCATTAGAATCAAATAACCATTATCATCTAAAGGACATATGTATTTAGTGGTTTATATTGATGGAGCGATGCATCTCTTCAATGCTCGGCCACAGTACTGGTAACGTGTGTACCGTTATGCAATCAGCATTGATGTACAGTAAGTACGGAAGGTCCTTTACATCCAATAATTAGGAAATAAAATAAAAGTTCCACATGAGAAGTAGCAGTTTTAACCCTTTATAGGGCGAGGAACCATATTTTCTAACTTGGAGACACATTTTATATCACGGTGCCTCTCAGTGAGCCAATCAGCGAAGATCAAGGCAAGACATTCTCAGGTCAAATGTGGTCTGCATGAATGCTGAGCATAACTGCTTCATTAGGTACAACGAAGAAGAAGAAGTGGCCTAATGTTGTCTAATATGCATGAATCAGCACCTATGGTGGCTTCATTGACCTTGATTTTCTACATTCATTCATTCCTCTGGAGGGTCACACTCACCTATGGACAATTTAGAATCACCAATGAACCTAACCAGCAGAAGCTGGAGAACCTGGAGAGAACCCACGCAGACACAGGGAGAACATGCAAACTCCACATAGAAAGGCCCCAGTCGGCCGTTGGATTCAGACCCAGAACCTTCTTGTGGTGCTAACCACCACACCACTGTGCTGCCCATTATCTACATTGAAAAATGTCACAAAAGTAAAAAAGAAAGTATTCTTAAGCCCTACAATAACATTCTAGGGTTGAAATTTTGGATTTCCAAGTATTTCAGTTACCTAGAAAGGGTCATTTTCTACAACTCACATCTTTATACAACGCCACACCCACAAAATGCTTTCCATACTCTTTGAAGTCAATGCCCTTTATCGTGGAAAAGGATTTCCTTTTTTTTATATATATATAAATACATAGCTGCTCCTTTAAAAGGCTAGCTAAATTACAGAGTCCGACTGTAACCATTTCCTGCACCGATCCTGTGACAATATGTGACCTTTACCTTAACGACTTGGAAACGGTCAGTAATTACTGTGACCAACTAGCTGAATGAAATATATACAATTCCATCATTCCGTTAGTGGCTCCACAAGCTCATTCGCCCGAGGTCTACAATCCATCACGCTGAGACGATCTGGCATGTGCTTGTTACATGTAGCCGACAGCCCAGGGACCATACATGTAAAAAGCAGAGGTCCTTTTCACAGCTCTTAAAAAAAAAAAACTATTAGAAGCTGAAAGCTATTGTGGATTCTGATCATAGCCGCTAACATTTAGGATTCGAAATACAGGGGTTATGTGCGGCAGCGGGGGGTGGGGGGGTGGGCATCTCGAGTTCAGCCATTAAGATGTTTTCTCTGCCTCTGCCTTTCCCTGGGTGAGGAGGTTCGATATGTTGGATCAAGCTATTTTTTTTCTTTGCAAAAGTCATGGCCACTATCCTGGTGGCTAGCCAGTGTACAGTAAATGGAAACTATCTCATCCAACTACTGCTGCTGTTTAACTTCACTGTTGTATTTGGGTTTTTCAGGTAGTTTGGCAAAGACCTTCTTATATTAGTTAAGATAGTTATCCGGTGCGTACAGCATTCTGGTTGCACGGAGAGCAGCTGCAGACATGCACCTTGAATCAGGTTGCAAGTTTCGAAGATGCGGTGACAGATGGGTTTAAATTATATGTAGAACATGCATTTTTGTTTTATAGATGATAGTTATATATATAGTATATATATAGTTGTTTCTGAAAGACAATAGACAAACACAGGACACACTGGCAGTTTTCTATATTAAATTCTGGCATTCCAGCATCCCCCTCTGAAAATGGACCTTGTCATATATATATATATATATATATATATATATATATGTTATTATTTTTTTTTTTTTGAAAAGTCTCTCATTATAAATGAACAGATATCACCGTTATCATGGCTCAGTGGCAGCTGAACTCAAAAGCACGACTCAAAAAGGTAAGTGACAAAATCAGGTTTATTCTGAACTGGCAGTCAGGAAAAAAAGGCAAGACTTACGAAAATGCGATGGACGGAACGCTTGACAAAACAGACAAGACGAACGACAAGACTTAAACGCACAAGGGATGGACAACGACACAGGTGCAAACAATCAGGGCGGGGCTGCTGCAACCAGCACGCAGGTGCAGGAAGTCAAGACACCTGAAACGTAAAGAGAGGGTAAATTCCACAATATAAAACAGGAAGACAACATACAAGAAAACGTGACCTCATCAAGGATGAGACTTGACAACCGTGACAAAACTCCGTGGGAGGTCTTTAATGTAACCCAGGACTAGTGATGGGCGGTCCAGCTCTTTTCAACGATTTGACTCTTTTGGCCCAGCTCTTTTGGAAGAGTCGAAGGCTTCCAAATGACCCAACTGGCTCATCGTTTAGCATCACTAAGAGCCTAATTCAGCAACTTTGAACAGTTTGCGTGTTGGTAAGCAGCACAGCAAACAAATCAAATAAATAAAGACCAAATATAGCCTTAACATTATGATACTTGGCATAATGGCATTGATGGGATTCAGCAATACCAGGTGCCACAGCTTGGATGTCCAGTTTTCACTTATTTCTTCACAACCAAAGGAATGTGAACGCATCCCGGACCACTTCCAAAATTTTGTCCTAGATGGGATTGCTCAAATCCCTCCTGGGTGTGTTCACACTCGTACCTCAAGCTGGCCACTGGACTCACTCAAGTAACCAGGTCTGAACAGGGCCTATGTTAGTCATACATCTCCTGCAGTGGAACGGCAAAATGTTCTTCAGGGAACTATATCGCACATATAGTTGATAAAATGCTCATTCAAAAAGCCGTAAGTGACATTTTTTTCACTTTCAATTCCTTCTTTAACACGAGCAGTGGGATTGAGAAAGCCGGAAAATCCAATTTTGTGTAACTTAAGTTCCACATTTATTGGAAATACTGGCAGAATGAAACAAACAACTACAAAAAAAAAAAAAACATAATGATCTTGAGATAGCCCACTGTGCATCATTAGTACTGATTTGCATCAAGAGTGCTCAGACACAAGAGGAAACATCCTGCATATCATCGCATATTACTTCTATACTTCAGTTTTCATCATAAATACATCCAGTGGGTTTCAAAGATTAGCTCGTTCAAGCACTCGAGCGAAGCAAAGAATGCAGAATGGGTGTCTGCACTCACTCATAAATTCATGCAAAGACAGGACAAACACATTTCGGCACTTCACCCTCGTCAGCATTTTCTTTTGTTCTGTGCTCAGCCGATGTCTTTTATACGTACATTAAAAAAAAATAAAAATAAAAAAATAGAGTGAGGTTGGCTGTTGCTTTCTTCTAGCTCCCATGCTGACAGGGTTTTTTTTTGGTTTTTTTTTTGCATGTGTATTCTCTGGAGACAGATCTCTCTACCTGGGAGGTGTTTTACAGGCTTTACAACAGAACAGCTCTACCCTCCAGGGACCGAGACACAAATCACTCTGACACGTCTTTCTTCTTTCCTTTTTCCATACATGATGCGGAGAAATGACCGGGCCGCATCACACCCCGGATCCGGGTAACAAGCAATGACTTTGAGCTTCACACGTAAACATTACGCTGTCAGTCAAATATGATTAAACGTTCAGGCTTTCAGTTTCAGCCATGAATTACATATCGCTCGACACATGAAATGCTGCATTTGCACAGTTTTCTGTTCCCTTGAGTCTGCATTAGTTCAGTTTGCGTGTCAAACAGAGACGTCCAGTTCCAGTGCTGCAAATCCACCGCAAAATACTGATCACATCAGAAGCGCCGGAGCGGTAATAAGGGAATCTATGTTATGATATAAACTGGAAAGAGAGAGAGAAAAAGATTAATAGGAATATATCAAGCTGTAGGCAGCAGGGGATATATATATATACACCACTGGGTGCTCTTTATGTGGTTAGTCCAATGGTGCTCTTAATGTCACCACTCTCATCCTGACTGAGTTTTAACTTAGAGGTGCACTCGACTATTGAAACGACCTTTCAGAAAATATTACATTTGCAGTAATTGTTCCAGATACGGCTGTGGACTACAAAGAATCTGTCTGCACTTGTTGGATGTCTGACATTGTAGTAAACTCACTGTAAAACATTCTGCTGCCACTACCTCAGCTCATCTAATAACACAGATAAGCCCTCTGTACAGCAACTAATTTTCACTTGCAGAACTCAAATACTGGTTTTGCAAAGCTCCTCAGTCGTTTCATACTCAACATAGACCGATCAGCCACAACATTAAAACCACTGACAGGAGAAGTAAGTAACATTGACCATCTTGTGACAGTTCAGTGTTCTGTCGGGAAACTTTTGGACCTGGCATTCATTGGTGTGGATGTTACTTAGACATGTAGCACCCACCTAGACCAGACCAGACCAGGCACCCCCACCCCATAGCAATGACACCCCTTGATGGCAGCAGCCATCCCCAGAAGGATGCAGCCTGACACAGGAGCACACACACAAAAAAACATGAAGAACAACACAAGGTGTTGACCTGGCCTCCAACTTAACTAGATCCCAAACTGATCAAGTATCTGTGGGATGATCCACAGAGGCTCCTCCCCTCAAAGGGCACCCCACTAACAGCATTCTGTTGCCAAAAACCACAGGACACCCTCAGAAGGCCCATATCCATTCTCTGATGAGCCACAAATGTTCTGGAGGCACAAGGGAGACCTACACGATATCAGGAAGGTGGTCATAATGTTGTGCCCCATCGGTGTATAGTTAATGCGTTATTTTAGGCTCCTTTCTCTCCCTGTGCTCATGCAGTAGTAGAGTGTTCTGCACCATCTGTAAAAGGAGGTCATGAACCAGAGGAGGCTGGCTCCTTCGTACAATTTGTAAATGCACACTTTAAAAGGATGGAAAGGAAGCGATCTTTTACTAATGTAGGAGAAGTTTGTTGATAATGACATTGTAGACAGACTTCAGAATTGTAGAGCAATGATTCATGACGTCCTTCCCGACATAGTCAAATATGTATCTATTGGAATTCTCCTTGTAAAAAAAAAGCTTCGTCATATCTTAAAAACGTCAAAGTGCCGTGTTTTCCAATAAGGTTACTTGTGGTTCCTACAGTTTCTGGCTCCCCTCCTGTGGAACCAGCTTCACCTTCTCTGCTTTTAAGGTCAGGCTTAAATCTTTTTGATAAAAGTCAGGTGACCCTGAACCATCCCTCAGTGATGCTGCTTGGGGACTTCCCATGATGCACTGAGCACCTATCCTCTCCTCATTTAAATACCACTATTGCATATCATGAACTTTGTGTCCTTCAGCATTTGCGCTTTCCACTACCTTCCTGCAGGTATCTCCAGCCTCAGAGCTGCGCGTTTCTGATCCCTGGTTATTTGCACCAACAGCCTGCTTTGTGATTATTGTTTGGTGTTTTCTCAGCGCTCATCTTTTCTCTCTCATCTCACGCCAACTGGCCGCTCATCCTGTCTGAGATTTCTTCCCGTTAAAAGGGAGCCTTTTCTCTCTACTGTCACCAGTCGTTGTGTGGTGTGCGATTTCCGTTTTCCTTTCTGTAATACTATAAGATATTGTATGTAAAATGCCCTGAGATGACTTAAGTGGAATACTTCAAGCACCCTTGCATGCAGAGCATCATTCCCTCTCAATCTTCTTCTCCAGGTGGTGTTTTTTTCTGCTGTTTAAACTTAGCCTGTGATCTATAACACATCTGTGGTGCACCTGAAGCAATTACGTGCACAGAAATTGGAAGTTGCACAAGCCATATTCTTAAGCTGAGGACACACACTACAAGATTTTTTTTTTTTTGCCAGATTTTACCCACGATTCCCAGTTGGGCAAAGTCTGGACCAGTCTGCACTAGTTAGGGACGGTCAGCATGGGTAATTGGCAATTGGCACAATTGTTAGTGTATAAGGGGAAGAGGTTGACCCAACCTCTGCCCCAGTCAGACAAACATGTTTGAATTTTCAGAGCTGAATCTGGATTCAGTCGTGTAGTGTGAACTGAACTGCAAACGCACGTTGTAGCAGTAAATGAAAAGGAGAGGGTGGGACACGTGGAAGTAGCGGGAACACCAGAGCGGGAGAGTAGCAACAAAGCAAAACCTGGACCACAGAAAGATTAATCGACTTGTGGCAAAAACTGGAGTGTCTATATAACACGAGAGTTTGATGCATTCAGTTGGTTTGACGAATCATGTAGTGTGTGAACCCCAGTCTTTCAGTCATCATAGAAGAATCTCTTAAAGCCAGTCTGTTAATGTGTACTCCGAGCCTTTTCAAAATCTGTTAAGACTGTGAAAGTTGTGTAGTGTGTCCCCAGCTTCAGTGGGCTGTTTGTACTGAACACCAGTTTTCATGGTAACCTCTGTTCCTATATGACCAGACAACATGATTTGATTAAACTTTTAAAGACGTAGCAGGAGCTCCCGGTCAAATAATGCAAACCAAACATAAAACACAATGCATTCAATTTGCAGCTTCTCATTTAGAACTAGTAGTAATCGTGACAGAATTTAAAGAATGGTATTGGGATCCTGTCCCATTTCTCGTTTAAAACGTGCTTCAAATCTGCAACCACAACGACATCCCATGACTAAAAAATGGTAGTTTACAACATTTTAAATGACACGGCAGATCACTGCAAACTGACTGGTGGACCGAGAGAAAGGAAGAAGAGGTCCATGCCAGAGCTGGAGAAAGGCAGACCTTTAAACACCTGTGGCTGGAGGCTTCGGCCAATCAGCTGTTGGAAAACCTGCACGCTCGTTAAAAGGCAAAAACCAATCACCTGGAGCCTGTTTTGCAGGACCATACCAGGTTTCCCACAGAGAAAGAGAGAGTCGACAAACAATGATACTATAAATATACAGATTTATAGCAGTGTAAAACCCTGCTGATACACTGCTTATGTAATCTTGTAAATAATATGTGACTTCAAGCGTGAATGAGGAACTTTAGTGGGAGCAAAAATATGAGCACAATCATGTGAATTAATCTGTGTTACAGCACATTTACAAAGAAAAATTAACATCTCAAATATTGCATTACTATCCAGTAATATTACTTTAACTGAGTTTCAAACTTTACATATCTGGCATTCGTAACACACCAAACAGCTGGGAAATCAGAACAGAGTCTAATGTCTCGATGCACCAATATAGCACGAGTGTAACAAGGAAATGGTAGAGGAGGAAGAGCCTAGGCACAGACTGAGGTTAGAAAGTCTCTACTTGTCAAAAGAGGAAAGAGACAAAATCCAAAAAAGGAGCAGATCAGAATAACTGTGCTCCCTTCCTCCTGTGCCAGTTTGTCTTTGTTTAGAGGCTAAATACAAGTGGAACAACAGCTGAAATACATGTTGCTTGTGGCTGCAACCACAAGGAGAAAGTGAAGACACCTGGAACGGCAGAGAGGTTTGTAACATGACTAGATGCTGCAGAGCTGGATGTGTCGCTGTAATGAGCAGAGGCAGCCATTACTGCATTTATGTACCGATGGGCTTTCCTAACCTGATGCGACTTCAAGTGCGCTCAGAAACTAATATCTTGCTGTGTTTTAAAACCATAGACAGTAAAAAGGTGGACGGCGGAACTGCTCCTCCAATGTGAAGCCAAAGCAAGTAGAGCTCCCCCTGGTGACTGGTGGCAGTATAGGTCATAAGCTCCACCCCCTCCATGTTAGTGGATGGGACTTGGGCCGAAACTAAAACACTAAAATACACATCAAAACATTTTTTTTTCAATGATGGTTTCTGTCATTTTAGATAGTTAATATAATGTTGATGCATGTTCAACTGTCATTTTTTGGATACGTTTTATTTTAGTTATTTGACGCTATAGAAACAGGATGTGTATACATTGTATAATGACAAATAAAGCACTTTATGTGACATAATGGTCACGATACTGTTGACTCTTGGACCATACTGCACAGACTCTGGCTACAAACTCACAAGCCATGCCCACATTCATGGGAAAATAGCGTCAGTTTAGCCAATGCAACGAAGTGGGGACACGTAGTCCATATTTATATACAGTCTATGTTTAAAACCAAGAGCAGCCCATACATGCTCCCTTTTTTTCAGCCCTATCATTTCAGCCACCGCCTGTTGTGCAGCCCTTGCTCTCAGCAAAGCGAAAGAAAAAGAGAAGAGTTACAGAAAATCACTATTTTCTGTATTTTGCTTCAAGTGCCCTGATGCTTTGCTCTGCAACCACAACCAACTCTCAGAGTGCACTCACACTACCTGGGACACAATTCCGCAAAAGTCAGATGTTAAATCACTGAAAGTAAATAAAAATCTCAAGAGGTTCTAAGGATCGGTTCATCAGATTGAAAAATAAATAAGCAATTAAGCACAATTTTGCTTTTGTTGGCACCGAGTCCAAGACAAATCGCATTCTGTAAAGATGCAATGCTGTTTATTTTTTTATTTTTTTTAATGGTTTTTCAATGTCAGTGCCTCGACCTAAATTCCCAGGTGCCCTGCAGAGCAAAGGAAAAGTAACTAGCAGACTCTTGGTGTACGCTGGAACTCCTTCAAGACTGTAGACCGGTTACAATTAATAGCTGGTGAATCCCGAGACCGTCAAGGTAACAATGCCAGTTAACTAGCATAATAGCTAGAGGCATGAATGGCTGCTTTGAAGTGAGAATGCCAGTTATACTAATTAGCTACCTCACAGCGAGTGTTTTACAGTGTCCCAATAAGAGAGGGAGTCTAAATGAGCCTCTTCTTTTTCCTAATTAGCAATAAAAATAAATTGTTCCTCACTTTCTATTGGGCTTCAATTGGTTACCGCGTTTAAAGCTCCAAGAAGAGTTTAATAAAATGACTAAAACTTCTTTATTTCTTAATTTTCTTATTTTGTAATTTCCCAGGGAAACGGGCGACGAGTGACCTGTGAAGACATCCTGACTAATTGACCGGCAGCGGAAGACGTGCAGTCGGAGGCGGACGTTACACACGTGCACACGCCGATGCTCTTTTATTCTGCATGATCTTTTACAACTTCCACTCCGCTGGCGTGATTATGCAAAGCGGCCCATCCAGTCGGGGTGTTTGCATAGTATAACTGCAGAGAACTCACTAGTGGTTGGAGAGAGAGAGTCCTGAGTGGCAAGTCACACACCATGTTCCGGCTATGAAGATGTTGTTTTTATTGTAATGCAGACATGAGCATCATCCGGTTCTGCTCCTCAACGGAGACAGATCATCATCTAACCGCTGTTTTTTTCTCATTTGCATACCGTACGAGCAGCTTTTGAGTTTTTTTTTTTTTTCGTTCGAAGCTAAAATGTTATTGCCTTCAGATCGATTTCATCAGCCATTAAGTGGACGACCTTGATGAAGTATGCGCTCCATCAACTAGAAAAGCAGAATGAATTACTTTCCTTCAATTTAGGCCTTTACTGGATATTTTTTTTTTTCCCCCTTTTCTATCATCAGATGCACAACAGCACAGCAAATGCGCGCAGACACGCTGTCAGAGCTTTCATTTTCTTGTCATATCCGATCCCCTGCAGGGAGCTCAGGAGGAGACGCGGCAATTAATGACTTTTTTGGTCATTTAGACGAGGACGCCGTTGAATTTGTGTTGCTCAGCGGGCCTGACAACTGTGTCTTCGCGTGCCGTAGTTACTTTAGCCCATTACTTGTGATATGAGAAAATAAAGTGGAATACCACAGTGACAGCGAAGCCCGGCATTATGTGTCAGAGTCGGTTTAAATTTGGCTGCAGGCTGGGCTTTGACAGAGTGTTGCGTAAGTGGACTGTTACAGTTTTGATCCAGGTGGTGTTGGCAGTGCCGGAAAGCAACTCAGCACATTCACTCGAGTACTGGTGCTACGTTGGATTTACTTCTGCTTAACTTGAGCATTTACATCATTCTGTTCCAATTTCCTTCATATAAAATTTAAAAGGGAAATGGGGCAAGATAGGGTGGTTGTGTTAGCATATAACCAGCAGACACAGAGCAGCATTTGCATTCCTTTGGAGTTGTTCAACGAGTCACTTGATAAATCTAAGTCCAATAGCCACTCTCTGGTGTCCACCATCTCCCGAGAGAAATATCCATCTCTCTGGAAGCTAAAACCTTCACTGTGCTCTCAAACTAATTAGCGCTCACTATATAAACAAACAAATCAATTTTTTAAAGTGAACTTGAAGTGCGCTGAATCACCGTTGTCACTGAACGGATCCATTGCTTTTAGCGAGTGAAGCTCCCCTCACTCGTGACTGAGAGTGTCGCTCGCCGTTAACTACCCTATAATTAAAAGCAAATATAAAGACGGGGCAGCATTCTGCAGGACACAAAAATGTGGACGCTTGGACTGGCATCAGGCGGCCGAATCTGTGTCCACTTCCTGTCGCGCGTTACAGTAGCTTGGGTTGCTGTGGTGCTTGTGTGCATTTGAATTGCAACGTGAGTGTTAGAGAATAACTTCTCTTCCCTGTAGATAGTTTGTGTAGTTAATGTTAGATTACTGCTGGGGTCAGTTATCTGCCCTATTTTCTCTGTGAGGAACATGCCAAGGCCATGGTCCCTCTTTGGCGTCTTCAATCTCACTCTCTGGCTGTCTATAGACACAGAGTTAGATGATAACGCCCTCCATCACTGGATGACACTTTGTATTTCCTAGCTGGTGTGAATCCTTATCTTCATGTTTATGTACTATAGCCAATTCGATGTTAACACATCTCCCCTTTGCTGCCTCGGCCTTTCTAGTATAAGAATCTGAGCTTTACTGTTTGACCCTTAGAATTGAGGTGGACTCATGCACTTATGCTGTGATGACGAATCTTCTGTTCTCCTCGATCGAGCCTAAATAAACTCCTTCAGCATAAGACATACAGGACTCTGGTACTTCTTCTTCTTCATCGGCATCACCACAAATTCCTCCCTAACAATGAGCACCTGCTGTTGTAGTGCATTTGAATAGTGGTGAAGAACCACTGTGAATAGCCGTGTTTCCATGTACACAGAATTGTTGGTACCCTTACGTTAAAGAAAGGAAAACCCACGGTGGCCACTGAAACAACTTGAAACTGACAAAAGTAGTAATAAATAAAAAATGACTGAAAATAAACTAATGAAAATCAGACACTTCTTTTGGCTTGTGGTTGAACAGAATAATTAAAAAAAAATCTAATGAACCTGGCAAACATTGGACTATTCTGCAGTGGCCTTCCATGAGCCCTGATCTAAATCCTACTGAACATCTGTGGAAGGAAGCTGAAACACGCAGAGATGGCAACCTTCAAACCTGAGACAGCTGGAGCAGTTTGCTCACGAAGAGCGGGCCAAAAATACCCGTGGACAGGTCCAGAAGTCTCATTGACAGTTCGCTTGATTGCAGCAATTGCCTTAAACGGTTGTGCAACACAATATTAAGTTACCGTTGTTTTTGTCCAGGCGGGTTTCATAAAGTTTAATTTTTAAAATTATTCTGTTGAACCACAACTCAAAATCAATGTTAGTTAATTTTCCGTAAATTATTGTTATTTTTGTCTATTTCAAGTTATTTCAGTGACTACTGTGGGTTTTCCTTTCTTTAATGGAACGGTACCAACAATTTCGTCCACGAGTAGACCACTGTAGTTCTCAAGCAAGTCAGAAGAAGGCATTTGAAATGTCAAACAGGAAAAAATGTGAATTAGGGACATCCCATCAACTGGTTTTTGAGAGAATAAACTGCCTCACGTTGTCAGAAGGTTGAGTTGTACTGTAGGCGATGCACCACGTGGCTGTAATAAACAGAACAGAAGAAGTAGAGGTTCTGAAATCAAACAAGACTTTGAAAAAGAAGAAAGAGAATCAGCCTCGCTGCCGCTACGAGAGAAAAATGGAGAGAGGGCTTTGGGCTTATTATTTTTTTTTCCAATTATTCCTTCATGTCAGCCACAACTGGTTTCATGCCGTGTGTATATGAAGGCAAAGAAAAGGCATTAGCGATTCCAGTGCACGCAGCGTGAGTCTCATGACAATGGAGGGTACCATAAACGCAGGAGAGGCCTCTTTATTAGAAGCTGAAACAGACGATCAGTAAAATGCTGAAAGTTTTGTTTTTTTCTCCAATATATCATAATATCACAACTCAGACGGGAAAATGCGTTTCCACCACCCATTAAGCAACACCTCAGGCAAAAGACTCAAGGTTTTTATGAAGATTTTTCAATGCAATACTTAAATAAACACATAAAAATGATGTTATGGAAACTCAGCTAGTCATAGAAAATCCTTGAAGTGATTCGAACAACCAGTGGTATGAATACCAGAGCTAAGGTTTTAATTCTCTATTGAATCGTTATTATAAGGAACAGCTTTTACACAGTCATCTGACACATTGTTAAGTTAGTATAGTGAAATTTAAAGTGCAGAACTTTCACATGCTGTATAATTGTGCATTTTTACAGTGTTGTAAACCGCAGCTGACGGTTATAAATGCGAGCGACGGAATGTGTGGTTGAAAATGCACCGCGTGGCGTTCAGCCAGAATCCATACTCATGATCTGACGCTCTGCAGCCGCTGATAATTATGCACACGGACGACGCTGCCTTTTGCCTTTTTTAGTGTAAATGCGTGACGCCTATTGATTCCCATTGTGTGCTGAGTCGAGTTAATGTCTTGTAATGTATAGCGGCCCTAGCGCCTTGCCAATTCATTGTCCATTTAAACGCCAAATACTCCATAAATGTCTCCATAAATGTCCCCAGTGACAGCGCCGGAATGAAATTTAGGAGGAGGCGTTGACTTGAAAATGGGTGACAGACAAGTAAACTAGCTGTGATATTTGTTTTCTTCACTCCCATTTGTGTTGGTTTTTCTTAAAGTTTACTCCCTTATTTTCTACTCACACATAAAACAGTTGCCTTAAAGCAGAAGGCAAACCTCTGTGGCATTAGAAGTGGGCTGGCCTGCACCAGTTAAACATAACAGATGTTACTACTCCACCTCATAAATAAAAGTAATCAGTAATCAGCTGGGGATTCATATAGATTCTGTAAATAATACAAGGATCCAAACTGCAAATTAGAAATAATATAAAAGAGGTTTCTAGTAAATGGTAGCCTATATTTCAGAAGGCTGCATCCTGCAACATAATTACACCCCAAAGGAACAATTATAAGGTTACTGGGGGGGGGGGGGCTTCTTAATCTTCCCGTGTACGGTACCTGTAAGAGCAATTAAATATGCATTTACACTTTTGGTTTTCTGTCTTAGTTTACCACTGCTTTCTTCAGAGAAGTGAACAGTTTGGTTGAAAAGCAGCGATATCACTGGAAGCTAACGTAATTTCCGTATTAGGATGCTGCACACAAAGTACATCTTATAAATAATGCATCCCCAAATGCATATATTACATACTTCTAATTACCTTTTACCAACTGAAGGAATATAATGCTGCATACATATTACTTTAAGTAGTTTTAAGTTATATATGAACACATGTAGCTAAAGAGACACGCTTCTATTTGCGTTAGGAGTAGTGCAACCGTGCACAGCACTGGCTAAGAGTTTAGATTTGTATCTCTGGTTTGGTCTCTAACAACACCTGAGTGAAATATCCATGGAATAACCCGTGTTATTGCATGAACTGTGCACTGGCTTCCTGGGCTACTTTACTGCTTTGTAGCGCAACCCGCTGCACATGTGCACTTGAAATCAGCATGCATCACGCGCTCAAGTAGAAACTTCACAGACTATTCTCTTTAATCTCAGACTTGCACACGTTACAAGATCTGAAAATAATAGCCCAACACACACTACATTATTTTGATTATCGTGACAGATCAGGGAGCATGGAATGCACCGCCTCGATGCGGCGCAACAACTTCCCGTAAATCTTCTGATCTACACTCCCAGCGCAGGAGGAGGTAATGCGCCCGCAATGAATCAGGTTGGACTGCGCAGGTGGTTTAGGGACGGGTATGTAAAGGTCGCACGTTACCCGATAATCACTGTGAAAACCTTGGTACCGAGCAAGGTCTGGGCCGGATTACTTTCAGGACTGTTGGAAGGGGTGAATCTGGGGTAAGAGAAGACCAGAACTCTTGAAGTCTGAGCCCAGCCTTACTGACCCTGCCCACTTTCTGGGAAAGCTTTAGGTTATATCTATAGGTCTTTAAATAGCTGTCTACGGGGAAGTAAACAGATCAGCCACAACATTATGGCCACTGACAGGAGAGGTAAATAACATCGACCCTCTTGTGACAATTCAGTGTTCTGCTGGGAAACTTCTCGACCTGGCATTAATTGGTGTGGATGTTACTTAGACATGTAGCACCCACCTAGACCAGACCAGGCACCCCCACCCCATAGCAATGACACTCCTTGATGGCAGCAGCCATCCCCAGCAGGATGCAGCCTGACACAGACACACACACAAAAACACTTTAGGAACAACTAAAAAAAACAAGAACAGCACAAGGTGTTGACCTGGCCTCTAAATTCACTAGATCCCAAACTGATCAAGTATCTGTGGGATGATCCACAGAGGAGACCCCTCCCCTCAACCCATAGGACCCATTGTGGACACCCTCAGAGGGCCCATGTCCATTCTCTGATGAGTTACAACTGCTTTGGAGGCACAAGGGAGACCTACACAATATTAGAAAGGTGGTCATAATGTTATGCCTGATCGGTGTATAGCTGGGTAACTACCTCTGCTATATCAGTGAACCGTGACCCTAAGACTCAAAAACTATCCATAATGCAGAGTCACTTGGTCATTTTTTGTCATTTTGATTTAACTAAAACAAACAAAAAATGTCTGAGCATGTCCTTCCTTCTTATGGATGGAAACCATCCATCCCTTCACACCTGCCCTCTCCTTAACAGCCGACACATAAGTGGCAGTGTAAACAGAATCACAGCATATTAACCACATGGAAAATGGGATTCTTGTAAGTGTCTGCAAACAACTTGGAACGCGGCGAGACCAAATGAGAACAAGGATCTGAGCATATTATCTGTAAAATCCATTTGGGGGGGGGGGACGCGCTCAAAGAGCATGTTTGTATTCCTGTGGCAGATGGACCATACTGAACTGTGGCTCCGCATGAATGTGTTTTAGAAATAGCGGGCATGTTTTATTCATATCGCACGCCACATTTCCTCAACGTGGAGGAAGAGTACGCACCGTAGACAAAATAACTTCATACCCCCGAGCCTGATGAGAATGATGCCAGTAATGTTAAAAAATGAACATCTTGAGTGGAACAGATGTTGCGCCAGTATTTTAAGGGATATTTTTTTGTGGATTAATCTTTAACCTCGGTTTCTGGCCATCGCCCAGAGACATCACATGGGAGATGGACACCGAATTACCAACCCTACCATCAGTAGCTACTAATATTTTCAAGTGTTTGACAAGAAGTGTCATTTCAGCCTACACTGTGCTCAGTGGAAGTGTGTTTTCCAGGTCGGGAGCTCGGCGTGACATTCCCCGTGCTGCAGAGAAGTCACGAGGAGGAGGTCAGGGCGAGTGGTTTGCTATGAGAAGCACTTTAAAACTAGAAAGTGTAGGTTTGTGTAGTGCACCTGCCGTGTCAGTAGGTGACAAAAATGCCAGGTTAACGCCGTGTGAGGATTATTACTTTGCCTCGACGTTTTGTCACACTGCAAAGACAAAGGAGCAGCGTGTTGTCAGAGCTTCTGCCCCTATTAACCTTTCAGACGAGCAATCATCCGTCAGGCAGATGTGCAATTTGTGTGGACAAACCCTTAATTTGCCAGTCATTTCTTTAGCCTCGGCATCTGATCAGCCGCCATTTCTTCTCTTGAGGGCAGTATCTTTTGTTATATGTTGAAGAAAGTTAGCATCGTTAAATGAGATTTGAGTAAAAAAGATAAAAGCAGACAGTGTCACGACCTTTTTTAAAATATATATATATATATATATATATATATATATATATATATATATTTCCTTCCCTTTGTCGCTTTGGCTCTTCCTTTATCATCGTCTCTGCTTTCCCCGTAATGCTGCTGGCTGTAATGTGAACTGTCAATGAAGAATCTGAAATTGTTGGAGGCCATTACTTCCAAGTCATTAGTTAAAGGTGGGTGGACTGTGCAGTCTCATGAAATAATCTGCGCTGCTTTTCAAGTCGTTTCTCCTTGCAGGAGGAATGGGTCACTGCAGCAGAGCTGTGAGTGATTGCCTTACAAGACAACTGGGCTCTAATAAGACTTAGTGTGAATAGGCTAGAGAGCCAGCGCTTGCACTGTAGCGGCGAGATAAGCAGCGTGAAGCTCCGGAACACTGTAGGTCACTTAGAGGGAACAATATTGCACTAAATTTCCATTTAGTGCAAATAAGAAAAATGCATTTAAGTGCCTAATACTCTTAAGTTGATATGAAGCTGTAGTCCAAGCAAATTAAAGTTAAGAAATGTCATCACAGTCTTACCTCCCGAGCTATGCCTCAGATTTTAACAGTTACATAAGATAATTTCACTGAGAGCTTTAAATCGACACAGAGGCACAACTTGAGGCCGACTCAACAATATGCACTTGTATGTTTTTTTTCTTTTAATTGTCTTTTGTCTGTGTTTTAACTGTGTCATTTTTGCCAGAACCCTTGAAAATCCGATCTCTGACCACATTTGGAGGTATTTCCTCAATCACCGACGTCTTTATTACCAAAACTTATGGTGCATATAGAAACTTCCAGGGCTGGAGTTACAGTCTGAGTTTTGCGCAGGTCTAACTAACGCCAGGGTGGAGAAACAATCAAGAAACAATAACTTAAAATGTGAAGCCAAAGTCGTGACACACACGCACATAAAACAGAGCTGTTATTGGTTCTGGAGCAGCGGTAGAGATCCATTAAAGACAGCAGCTGTTAAAATGTTCTACTGCGCCCCAGATGATGTCGGGTTTATTTGCATATGGAGCGAAAACCGGAGATCGGATCTGGAGATGCATTCGGAGACGCGTGTTGATGCCAGGTCTGAACAAACGTACCTAAAGCTGGTCACTTACGACCGGGTAGCCCAGACCGGCTCTAAGAATGCAAACTTTTGAGGGTCGCGGGGGTCTGCTGGAGCCTATCCCAGCTGTCATCAAGTGAGAGGCGGGGGCACACCCTGGACAGGTCGCCAGTCCATCGCAGGGCTAACACAGAGAGACAGACAACCATTCACACTCAATTTAGAATCACCAATGAACCTAATGAGCATGTCTTTGGACGGTGGGAGGAAGCTGGAGTACCCGAAGAGAACCCACGCAGACGCAGGGAGAACATGCAAACTCCACACAGAAAGGCCCAGCCGGCCCATGGATTCGAACCGGTGACCTTCTCGCTGTGAGGCGACCTCGCCACTGTGCCGCCCTGCATGGCCTTTATTTCTGTAATTACCGGTGTTCTGTTGAGATGTTTGTTCTCGTGTCAACTTTGCGACGTCTCACTGTCCCACGAGGCCAGAGGTGTCGTCTTCAAGTTCACAGGTTTGATAACCACCAAATGAGAGTCACTTGAACTCTATTAACCTTGTTCCGCGCGGCGTCCTTGGTTGTGCGCCGGCCGGGGTGGAGGTGCGCCGCTGAGTGGAACACTTGAAACCTTGAATGTATAATGCAAGCTGATTTTGACCCTTTAAGGTTAGATAATGAAAGCACTTCTTTTGATTGTGTGCTCCTTTTCGGTTGTAGTCTCCCATGCTGGAGGACTGTGGGGGCACGTGGTATGAAATTATGAGTCCTGAAGGTCAATTGAACCGTCAAACTGCGATGACAATGCGATTCTCCGAGGACTGAAAGGGAAGCTTTATTTGCAGAGCACATTTCATACGCAGGGTATAAACAACATCATAAATGGCATGCCATGGATTACAAAGAAATCAAAGAACATAGGATAATAACTAAATCAGTTGACTGACAATCCTTCGTAGCACGACATTTTTAAACGAGAACCGATTGTGCACTCAGGATACCTTTCATTGCCGGGTTTGTCGTACAGATCATAAGAAACTACAGCCCCGTTCTCATTTAAAAACCATTTATTTGTCTTCCATCGATTTGTAACTTGACGGTTGGATGTTCCAGGTTCTGTTGCCTAGGTTACCAGCTTCTAAATCCTCCAGTCAAAGTGAGTGAAACAGGCTGAACGTAAACTGACATTGTGGGCACACAGTAACGGCCTATTTTTTTTTTTGCCGTGACCGCTCTCTATCGGGAAAGAAAATGCTGTGAAAATAGCAGGAACCAAATTCGTGGACACGTGGAAGCTCTGTGCTGATCAGGCATAACATTATGACCACCTTCATGATATTGTGTAGGTCTTCCTTGTGCCTCCAAAACAGTTGAGACTCATCAGTGAATGGACATGGGTATTCTGAGGGTGTCCTGTGGTGTCTGGTGACAGAATGTTGTTAGTGGGGGGGCCTTTGAGGGGAGGGGCCTTTGTGGATCATCCCACAGATACTTGATCAGTTTGGGATCTAGTGAATATGGAGGCCAGGTCAACACCTTGTGCTGTTCTTCATGTTTTTTGTGGCTGCATCTTGCTGGTGATGTCTGCTGCCATCAAGGAGTGTCATTGCTATGGGGTGGGGGTGCCTGGTCTGGTCTAGGTGGGTGCTACATGTCTAAATAGCATCCACATGAATGCTAGGATCAAAAGTTTCCCAGCAGAACATAGAATTGTCACAATTTGGTCAGCGTTATTTACTTCTCCTGTCAGTGGTCATAATGCTGTGGCTGATCCGTGTATTTCCCCATAGACAAATATTATATAATAATTAGAACTATAATGCCTTTTTATATGACAGGACAAAGAAGGTCACTCTTTTACTTATAGATATAACGTAAAGCTTCCCCAGAGAGTGGGCGGGGCCAGTAAAGCTGGGCTCAGACTTCAAGAGTTTTAGTCTGCTTTAGCCCAAGATTCATCATTTGCAACAATCCTGAAAGAAATCCGTCCTGGACCTTGCTCTGTACCAAGGTTTCGCCCTGATTATCTGGTAACGTGTGATCATTTACTGCTCTTAAACCACCTGGGGCGGACTGCTGCCATCAAGGAGTGTCACTGTATTGTCACAAGATGGTCAATGTTATTTACTTCTGTCAGCGGTTTTAATGTTGCGGCTGAACGGTGTAAGTCAGTCAGCTAGCTGTGTCACCGACGACCTCTGGTTTGTGCTGAATTGTCTCACGGTCCCTTGCAGCCTCATGGCTGCTGGTCTCTTCCCGCGTGGACGCCCCCTCAGCTCCATTGCCAGACAATATTCTGACAGCTGCAACTTTAAGTCCAATGTTTTCAAATTACGTTCAAGTTATAGACACTACAGCACTGTTAATTAACACTTTTGCTTCAACAGTGGAGCAAATGCCACGTCTGTGTGAAACATGATCGCATAGAGAGTTATCACCACTCTGTTCCAGCAGCAGAAAGCAGCTGTGCTCTAATAAACCCATTGAACGCCACCTGGCCAACATCAAATGCAGACCAGACAAGGTTAGCGACTAGCCGGTGAACAAAGTGAAGCATTTAGCAGCTAAAGAGACAGAGAATTAGAGAATTAGAGTTAAATGTGAGAGACAGAATTTTTCAATACGAGAACAAGCAATAACAACATTAAAGCAGCCAGCAGGTGAATGTTTGACGAGTGGCGTAGATTAACACAACTACTGCCTTCACATGCTTTCCACCATGCAACATAGAGATCACAGTTCTTCCTACTTGGCACTACAAGTTGATGCTAGGGATAAATAGCAAAAGTCCTGTAATGTAGAAGTAATCTTTAAGAATACTGGGCTGGATTGGATGCAGTCCGACCTTAGCATGAGTTTTTGCTAGGTCCTGATCTGCATCTGAATGATCTATCGCCATCTAAAAGCTATTTTAGCAACATCCTTGCATGCAGCGCCACAGTAAGTCTGTGCACAAGATGTTGACAGCATTTAGAAAAGACAGACAAGTGTTTGGACAATCCCACAAACCCGTATCGACGTCTCTTGTGGAGTTCCGCAGCGCGCGCCCCACAAAGTTTTCACGGCTCTTTGCAAAATTAAGAGAAGTCATAAATATTCAGTGTCATCTTGTCTGAACAAATGCTAAACAAAAACACTTTAAGTCACCACAGCAGGATGTAAATCCCCCTTCCCTAAAGTATTCATTTAAAGACTCATAAATTCAGCGTTTAGTCAGACAAAAGCAGCCAGCCAGTGGATCACGCTGTGCGTTGTGGTGGTGGTGGTGGGGGGGCGATGGGCGAAGGCGGCACAGCGACAGCTTGTCGTGTTTTTTTTTATTTTTTTTGGTTTCTTTCCCTCCCTAATTGTGGTTTCCTAACTGATGTGTGGAAGAGGCATCTCTTGCTCAGCCTCGCTTTTGTTTTTCAAAGAAGTAAAGCAGAGCCGCGACTGTAGCTCCATAAATCAATTGATGTCGGCGAGAAGCTTCTCAAAGTCTCTTAATGGGAAAAAGAAATAAGTGATTACGAGGTAACGCAAGTTAGGAGCTGCATGGAAACATGTTTTTTTTTTTCCCCCCTCCACTAAAAGCAACCATTCAATTCTCAACTCAGCAGCCAGGCATTAAAAGTATAGACGGTAAGATGTGTGTTCTGAAGACGTGACTCCCATCTTCATGATGTTTACATGTGTCAGTGAGGTTTGCGAGCGGCGTTTTTCTTTTTTTATTCTTATTATTATTATTATTAACAACTAACAAGAAGCCTTTTAAAAGGTGGAGGAGTATGGAGCTGGGAGGTGTCAGATCTTCCCGGGTCCGCCTTAGGCAAAACAGAATAAAAGTCGAACCACGCGGAGCCGGCGTATGATCACAGCTTTTTAAGAAACTGTCATCTTTCTGATGATTAATCAGGCAGATTTAGCAGCTCTTTGAATGTGTGCGAGAGGCACTGATAGATGCCAGCTTGCCTTCTCCCCCCACCAGGCTGTGCTTTTAAATTGTTTACAATGAGAAAAAAAAAAATAAAAAAAGAAACGCCCGAGGCTGATTTGAAGGTGTTTACGTTGCTGTGAATTCACCCTTTCACGAGGTTTATCTTGAACCCTCATGTGATGGAGGAACAGAGGAGGAAGCTGGGATTGAATCCCTTTTGTCAGGTCTTCATCTCTGATCCCTGAACTCTGCGCTGCCTCCATCGTGTCTCTCTCCTCAGGGATTTGTGCAGCAACAAGATTGATAATTGAAGGAATAAATATTATAATTATACAGCTTTTAACTTAATCCGATCAGGCATAACATTATGACCACCTTCCTAGTATTGTGCAGGTCTACCTTGTGCCTCCAAAACAGTTGTGACTCATCAGAGAATGGACATGAGCCTTCTGAGGGTGTCCTGTGGTGTCTGGCAACAGAATGTTCTTATAGTGGGGGTCCTTTGAGGGGAGGGGCTTCTGTGGATCATCCCACAGATACTTGATCAGTTTGGGATCTAGTGAATTTGGAGGCCAGGTCAACACCTTGTGCTGGTCTTCATGTTTTAGTTGTTCCTGAAGTGTTTTTGCATGTGTGCCTGCGTCAGGCTGCATCCTGCTGGGGATGGCTGCTGCCATCAGAGAGTGTCATTGCTATGGGGTGGGGGGTGCTTGGTCTGGTCTAGGTGGGTGCTACATGTCTAAGTGGATGCCAGGTCCAAAAGTTTCCCAGCAGAACACTGAACTATCACAAGATGGTTGATGTTATTTAATTCTCCTGTCAGTGGTCATAATGTTGTGGCTGACCTGTGGCCCTTTTATCCAACAGGACAATGAAGGTCAGTTATTACTCTTTTACTTATAGATATAACATAAAGCTTCCCCAGAGATGGGGCAGGGCCAGGAAAGCTGGGTTCAGACTTCAAGAGTTTTGTTTTGCTTTAACACTTTCCAAGAAATCTGTCGTGGACCTTGCTTGGTACCAAAGTTTCTGGTAACCTGTGATCTTTACCGTTCTTAAACCACCAGGGGATGGCTGCTGCCATCAAGGAGTGTCATTGCTATGGTGTCTGGTCTGGTCTAGGTGGGTGCTACATGTCTAAGTAACATCCACATGAATGAATGCCAGGTCCAAAAGTTTCCCAGCAGAACATTGAACTGTCACAAGACGGTCAATGTTATTCACTTCTCCTGCTCTCCCGGTTTGTAATAGCACCTCCAGACAACTCACTGCAGGTCTGATTGGTATAACTTCATCCCAAGGTCTCACACTTGAAGATGCTTTGTTTTCTTTGTCTTCAAGTGTGAAGGTGAAAGGAGGAGGGGGGAGAATATTCTTCAAACACTCTTGCTGAATGTGTCAGTTTTTGAGAGTCAGCACAGCAGTACTCACTTGGAGAGGGAAATAATTGGCTGCACTGTGCAAAGGCATACATGTCAGTCTTCCTCGGTGCAGCCGTGGATGTGATGACGCCTATGAGCCGCGCATCTCTCGGCGCCGGCTCTGTTTATAGACGCATGTGCCGTAAGTATCCCTTAATGAAAATTCACAATCACAGAGCTACTTTTCTGCCATTGGTGCTTCATCCCGACAACTTTTCCTTGTAATCCATGTTTGTCCCTGTGTTTATGTGTGTGACTGCTAATGGCTGCTCGCTGTTGTGACTCACACCGCCGACATTAACATTTCTATTATGCTAATTAACCATGATTGAACGCCTTTGAGAGGACATCAAAGGACGGTGCCAGAAGAGCAGCTGAGATGGAAAATGACAGGTTGCAGTATTTTGATCCCAGCTAGAGTGGAAGAGAGAAAAAAAAAAGCCACTGCAGTTTTCTCGCTGGCTTCCTCTGAAGTTGTTTTCACGCCTCCATGGTGGTTCTCACTTTGGGGGTGGGGGGAGAAGAGAAGAAGAATCGCTGATAACATTTCTTATGCAAAGCAGAACAGAAGAACGGTGCGGACATTCTGCTTTAGCTTCCGGCTCCTGTTTTTGAAGAGACAAAAGATAAATGGTTCGCGGAAGCATTCGTCAAAAATGCAACTTTTCTTTTTTGTTATTACATCCATTTGAAATATGGATTAAACGAGCCTCCCCCTTCGTTCTGGCAAACTGTCAGTGGATACTGGTTTTAATATCCAACTGCACATTAATAATACAAATTACAATAACCACGGGTATTGAAGCATAAATGAAGATATGGCCCCGAAGGCTTCACTGAAAGCAGAATTTATTATTTTTCCGGCATAGTTCCATTGCTCCTCAGTGACACTTTCTCACCTAAAAGTGCCCGGTGGCTTTCTACAGCTTGTCATATTGTCATATATGGAAAGTACCCACAGCAGCGGCAGGACAGGAAGACACTAATAAGGTGACAAAATACAGAGCCAAGCATTTTCTAGGGGGGGACAGAAATGCTGCCAACGTGATTTCATATGGAAAAGAAAATGAATGTGGCGCGCTACTCCAATCCTGAATCTTATCTGTCCCCTCAGAATTTTTCAATAGTCATTGCCGCCAAAAAAAAAAAAAAAAAATTGTTGGATTTCCGCAGGCTTTTTAGTAAGGGGGAAAAAAATAAAAAGCCGGTGTGATACGCTTTCTATTTGCAGCTAATGCCTCGTGATTGAGGAAAAAAATGCTGGCACAGTTATATTCATCCTTTCTTGACCGATGGTTTATTTCAGAAAAGGGATGGAGAATTAGGATGCTCGGCTTCGACGGGAAACCAACTCAGCACAGGGGCACAAGCGGCGCATGGAAATGCAGTCATTATGAACGAGGGTTAGCATTCATGTGGTGGATTTAAACATGCGAACATATAACAAAAGCAGCTTTTTAAAGTTGGGTTTTTATCGCAGTCGATGTAAAAGCGTAAGTTATAAACGGAAATTTTTAATTGCTGCATTGCGATCGTCGATGTGAATTTAACATTCCCGGGGGGATTTGAAATGTGCTCGTCGGAACAAAACCGACACGCGAGGGCCAACGGATAGAAGTTTTCTTTTTTTCATCTCCATTGTGCTAATGAATCTGTTCTCACTCGCGGCTCAACATCCACAGGAGAATCGCTTTCTAAAAAAAGCACCCTGTCATCAGCACTTCACAAACCTCAACCTGTAACTGTCACTCTGATGCACAGCAGTCGCCGGCTTTGGCTGGGGAAAAAAACGAAGCGCTGCCCGTCGCCGTGTTGATCCGGAGGAATCCGGTGGTGCCGCACGTTCTATACATAGGGAGGCTTCGGGGAGAGCTTCGCTAAAGGCTATCTGAAACACCTGCACGGGCTGCCGCACCATCCATTAGGTGCAAACTAGTCTCGGATGGCCTATTCTCAATTGGACGAGATCATTAGTTTTGCTTGAGCCCCTATCACCACATAGACTTAACCGCTATCTCGCAAGGGAGTCCCACCTGCAGTAGTCCCGTGCATCGCTTCTCCCTCTGTGTGCCTCCTCATCACCTCTCCCGTAGTCTTATAGCGTTCTATTAATTTCCATACTGTCCTGTCCAAAAAACTCTCGTTTCCTTTTCCTATTTTTTTTTCCATTTTCCCTCTTTCACAACTTCCCTCTCTTGCACCCAGTCCACTTTCTCATCCTCCGCATACTGCATTCACTTTGTCCATTTGTTCCCCCGGCTCTATCATCTCTGCTGCCTCCCCTGTTTCCCCGCCTTCCCCCCCTCCTCCCTGCTCCCCTTTCTAACCCATCCACTATTTTCTCCTGTCCTCTCTGCCTTGCTAAACAGAGTCCCACATTATCCCCCTCCCGCTTCCATCAGGGGTAGCTAGCCTGTCAGCCCCGAGCCTTAGTTAATCACTCAGGCAGCCAGGCAGTCGGGCAGCACGCCGCTAGCTCCCTGGACACTAATAGCGAGACAAGCAGAGAGTAAGAGCAGAGAGAGGGGGTGTGTTGGACTCATTAGGAATACAGGTATTTAAGGAAATGGTCCATTTCAAATCAAATGATAATTTGTCTCTTGCTCAAGCAAAGGCATTTTTTTATTTTTTTTTTTGCCGGTGCAGCAGGCTGGAGTTATATTAGGTTATCTACAGATGTGAAGTAGCTGGGCTGTGCTGCCGGCTACGCTGAGGTCGGCTGTTGACATTATCAATTTGAGGCTTGATAAATACTTCCTGTGTCCGGATGGCATATTTTATCCCCAAAAGAGAGGTTGGCTTTGCTACCCGAAGGCGTTTTTATTTTTTATTTTTTATGCTGACTCCGTGTTGCTGCCGCACCGACCGGGCAGCAGGACTCGATAAAGTTGAAGTATGACCTCCATTTTCACAATGACGTGACTTCAAATAATAATGAAATAAATAAATAATAATAAAAAAAAAAGGTTGCTGTCAGGGATCTGAGGTGATCAATGCCTTTCAGCCGGTCCCTCATTGCCCATTTCGTGTTTGCATGGACGAATCGATACGAGCGCAAATAAAAAATTCATACCTAACCGGCTAAATCAAACTAAGAGGTGAGCGACAACACTTTTTATGCAAGAAAACGGTCTTACTTTTTATAGGTCTATTCTTTATGACCGAGGAGGTGAACATCCAGAACACCTGAACTGACTTATACATCGAGATTTGAAATTAAGACCAAGTAACTCTTGACAGAAGTAATAACACGATTTAACTTTTAATTGACCGGCAGTAAAACACACCCGCCGCAGACTAATTCGGCAGCCTCGAGGCTTTTCTCATACACGTCTGAAACGTGTTTCCCATGCGAACGTTGCCTTCAGCCTTTATTCCTTCTAATTGCCAGCAGAGATGTTGGTTGGTTGCAAAACAAAATCAGATCGCCTATGAGGGAACAACCTTGTTTTCCACCTCAGTAAACATGTTTCCAGTGGGTTTAAGGTCTCCATCACTAGTTTAAAGTTTCCTTCAAAGTAGCATGATGTCCATCCTTGTCAATCAGGTTCCATTTAGATGGAAATAGTACGTTTTAGGGTGTAGTTGCCACCGTATGGGCGTATTTGGTCCTCAGATTCTCGGTTAACTCCACACCTCACTTCCCTCCAAAGTGGCAGTGCACACACCTGTGGGTGAAGTCACGATGGCTATGCCAATACAGTTTATACTAGAATGCAATATCCCTACCTACTGCTGATCTTGCAGTTGCTGTGAAAAAGAGATACTTGAGATCACAAAAAAGGTACAGTTATACAATATCTTCATGCATGTAATTTTGGTTTGGTGGCTAAAAGTCAAAGTGGTTTTTATTGCCATTTCAACCATATATAGAGGATGCAGCACACAGTGAAATGAGAGGACCACGGTGCTACAAGAAGATGTACGACTGAGTACAATACAAGGGACTGGGCATAAAGTGCACGCGTGCAAGCTTATGCAGACAAACAGTGCAAATGGTGCAGACAGTGCAGACAAACATTGCCAACAGTGCAAGAACGAGAAACAGTGCAAAGACAAACAATACAATGCAGACAGTGCAAAACACTTGGGAGACAATGCACCTACAAAAGCCCCCCCCCCCCCCCCCCCCAAAGCAAGATTAATTCAAATTTTCAATTCAGTTTTATTTATAAAGACAATACAAGCTGTTTCAAGACGCTTACAAAAACCAGAGCCTGAAACCCCCCCAGAGCAGGAGCTAAGGCAATGATGGCAATGAAAATCTCCCTTTTTAACAGGAAGAAACCTTGAGCTGAACCCAGCTCATATGGAGAAAAAAATACTTTTTTCCCCCATATGGTTTCTGCAAATAGTATTCTGCACAATGCTAAACGCATTACAGTTCATATGAGTCATTATTATTAGGCAGGCAGGTATTTACGGAGATCAGCTAAGTCCAGGAAAAATAAAACTAAGCCATAAGCAGCCATGTCAGTGTGTTGTTTGTGTGCAAAGTGAGCGCTGAATCCTCTTGCTGGGGCAGAGAATGATTCTAATTTTCATGCTCCATGAACAGCATACAGATCCGGTGTCAAAAGACGGGAAAGAACCGGGTGTCATCTCGAAGCATGATGTCCTGTTGTGGGCCCCTTCCACGCGTTGTCAGGCTGGTAACCTAATGATGGCATCTTTAAAGCTACTGACGCGAGAATATCTTGGGAGACCGGTTGAATTTCAATGCGGCGTCGTTCCAGTGGGCACGGTTCGGCACACGGTTCCACAGCTGCGAGGATACACAAAAAGTGTTGCCTCGCTGAAACAAACTATTATTGAAAAATGCTTTAGACTTGTTATGTTGCTCTAGTGATCTAGTTACTGCGCTTGAACTTATGAAACCTGTCCATTATCAATTAACAATGGAGGACTCACTGTATTATAAAAAAAAGAAAAAGGAAAAGAAAGCACTGGTACAGTGGCTGCAGAGGAAGTGAACCTGTCACCATGTTGACATCCCTGCTATTAGAGGAACATTCTCAGGTGCAGTGGCTGGCAGTCTCCAGTGTTTACCGGGGAGCATCATTAGCCCGGCGTCTCCCAGCCTTAAAATGTCATATATCCACAGTAATGAACTGTGAGAGCGCACACTATTCCCAAACATCCCCGCTGCAGCACCCACATTAATCCAAATGCTCAGGCTCTGCAGCCGGAGTCCCTCCACTCATTAACAGTGGCAGATATCAAGATAGGAATAATGAGGAAGTGCCCGCAAGTCAGGACATATATTAAAGAAGTAGGAAGTGCGAGAGAGAGAGAGAGAGAGAGAGAGAGAGAGAGAGAGAGAGAGAGAGAGAGAGAGAGAGAGAGAGAGAGAGAGAGAGAGAGAGAGAATAAATCCTGTCATAAATGGGGAAATACCCTGGAGAAATGGCCTCGGCTTGGATGACAAACAGCATGCATTCATATTGTTTTCAGACGGTGACAGCCTCCTCTTCTAGTGCCGGAAACATAATCATGAGACGTGTAGTCGAGCAAAATGAAGAGCAAGTGTTTGTAAAGAGTGTTTAGAACGCTCAGCTGTAGACGGCGCAGCAGTTCATGCAGTACATTACAGAAAATATATATTTTTAAACTGTATTTAAGAGCGCTTTGAGCATGTTCTGGTGTAATGAGGTGAGCACGGAATGTGTCCTGCATCGCAAACACAGTGGAGTGAGTTGTTCTGGCACTCTTTCTCAAACCAGGACACAAATAAAAGCGTATCGAACCTAGCGTAAACCCAGTGGAGATGGAGTCCCTGACACTGGCGGCAGATGCAAGGACCTTCAACAAACTCCAGTCCATCGCGAACAACGTCCACCACTGTTACGAATAGCTGTCCGCTGCTCGTATTAATAGTTATTTCAGCTCACGAGGATCTCTGACAGGTGCAGCTTCCTGCCTTGGATGCAGATTAGTTGACGCCCAGGAGCTCCACATCTCAACGGCTGAAAAAGATCGTGATTTTGACTGTCCTGTGATGAGCTACCTGAGCTGTGCTTTGTGTGACATTTCGTTTACTTTGCAAAATCTGTGGTTGGTGAGTGTGTTCCTCACAGACGATGGTGTTGATGGATGATGGAAGCAGTAGGGGTGAACTGCCATTTCCTTTCAAACCAGTTTTCTCCTGTTTTTGTTAGATTTACGTAGTTAGGTTCAGAAAATGTCTTTTTGTTTGCATTTAGGATTTAGTTAGATATTCTGAGAACCAGCTAGCTGGGTTTTTGTTTGTTGTTTTGGCCTTAGTTCACCCTGAGGGCGAGCTTCGTTTCTTGGTATATAGCACTTAGCTCGCTTGTCACTGTTTGTGTGTGTCACGGTGTTATTAAAAAGCGTCACTTTTGCTGCATCACGTTCCTCGTCCATTTTGTTACGTTACTTCCTCGAACCCCTAGACCGGGGTGTAACAACCACCATCTACATGACACCATAGTCAGGCAGAGAAGTGACTGGCGGCTGTCTCTGTCCTGCTCCATGGACAGGTTGAGGAGGTCGTTTGTCCCTCAGGACATAAGACCTCCTTGTGAGGAACCAACATCTATCTATCTATCTATCTAAAATATAACGGCTAAGCTGTCAATAATAAGAACTCCTGAGGCCTATTCCAAAAACAAAAACAACATCTATAGGAAAACCCTACAGGCTATTTGTTCACAACAAATTACTATTGCTATTGTCTCCTTGCTTGGCCATAAACATTTCAATGTGACTGCTAACATGGTGACATCCTTTGGGGTATTACAAGGACACCAGGGATGCCAAATGTGCTGAATCTTCATAACCTTTAGAGAAAATGTTATTGTGTCTCTTCCAAAAACGGAGACAGATCCTGAGCACCAACCACATTTGTGCCCCGGGCGAACCTGTAGTACACCGGATTTAGCTGAATTGAAGCCGTCCGACGTCAGTCTTCTCCTCCTTGTCTTGAACGTGGCATGTTTTCTCGTAGAAGACCCCTGTGGGCTCCCAGATAAGCCGTGAATATTAATGTACTGAGAGGGCAAATATCAGTGTCTATCTCCGCGTGTTTGCTGTCTTTTTTTTTTGTGTGTTATCTTTGTAATTTTGGCACAGCAGATGTGGAACATTTCGTGCAACGGATCATGTGTCTACAAGTCAAAAACAGTTTCTCGCAGGAAAGAACATATCTTTTCACAAGCGTAAATCTGCTTTATTTGGAGAGGCCTTACAGAATCCGGGCCGCCAGTTCAGTTCTAAACGAAGGAATTTAACGACTTTGCATCATGAATAATTGCCTCTGAATTTCATCGGCTGCCCGGACCAGCTCTTATTACATGTCCATCCATCAAGAGATTATATCAGAATGAATTCTTGTCAAAGCATTACCACGTAGGCACTGACTGAATATTGTTTTCAGTTTCGCGGCACCGCGGTGAATATACGGCAGCTCGTTAAGCTTCTCCGACGTTGAGACGGGGTGTTGAGATGGCGTGTCACGGCGCTCGTCTTTTTTTTTGATAAATGTGAAAGCCAAGCAACCAGGGCCGGGGTCCACACGTGACTCTGAGATTTATCACGAGTCCACCTTGTGCCGCAGTTTTAACCGTTCTCGCTTAAATTTCCCTTGTCACTTTTGGAGGACTTTCAAATCCCAGCATGGCCTATCAGAGTTAGACACATGGAAATTTGCTTCACTTCATTATAGAATGTCGTTTCTGGGTAAGGAGTGAAGCTAAGTGTGGTTTCTGAAAGAACACACAGGAGCTACGTTTCCCATTCTTTTTATTTTATGAAAAACAAATATCACCTTACCGCGATTGAGCGACTCGGTAATGTATTTTTAATGGTTTACAGACCACAAGGGAGCAGAGGAATACAGGAAATCAGGCTTTGGACACGGCTGATAGAAACATTAATTTTGTCTTTTTACACCTACGTTATCCTTTAAATTGGTGTGTGTGTGTGTGTGATTTATCCCGGCTTCATTGAAACCAGTGACTCATCCGTGATACTGTGTGGGAAATTGCTGCCAGCTTCAGAATCTCCGTTCTCCGTGAAGCCGTCCGACGATTAGGAGAAGCCGCAAAATTACAGGCGGAGGTTCATTATTTATTTTAAGTAAGTTTCGCAGGAATTACGGGAGCAAAATCTTAAGCCCCTGAGACGGCTGTCATCTTAAAGACGTCGTGTACGGGACAGTTGGTAAAAAGAAGGAGGAAAAATAGCCACATTGCACGTTAAAGCCAGAAGAAGACGAGAGGCGGCGTTTGCACAAAGGATTTTTCGATTTCTGTTCCTTCAGTCAAACTGATGCTAAACGACGTGGACTACTTATGCGGCAGGCCGCTTTTACACCCAGTTTAGACTCCAATCAGTTTGTCTCTCAGCCGCTCCTCGCGGCTAACAACTTGTTCTCTTATCCTCTCGACGCTCAATCTCCCGCATCTCGAAAAAAATAAATAAATAAAAAATACCAATTTCCATGCTGGACAGTGCTCATCAGTTAGCTTGTTTTGATCAGCGAGCTGCAGGAGAAATTATTTTCTCAAAGTGGCTTCAAGTAAAAGTGAAGCCTTATTTTGCTTCAGAAATATCAGGCTTCCCGGTGCGACTTCATTGCCCTGACACTGTGCGATTCTGTGTACGTGAAGCGAGAGCTCTCGTTGGGTGATTTTTACCTGGAGCGATGAGAAGCATTTTTTGGAAAGTCACACACTGTATCTGCTCGCTCTCTCTCTCCCTTTCTCTCTCTCTGTTACACCGAGATTGCTCCATTGTGTTTTGTAGCGCGTTTAGCAAGTGTGCAGTAACAAATGATGGAGACGGGCACGGGGGGGAAAAAAAACACGCGGAGGCGGAGGAGCAAGCAGGAAACAGGAAATAAGGGCTTCACGAGACGGGTAATTACTGATCGAGTCTAGCTGGGAAAAGAAATTGCTTCCGCTACATTTCCACGTTGTGGTTTGTGCAGATGGAAAGTGCAAATCCCGAAATGGAAAGATTGTCATATTTTCATGTAGACTTTATAAAATGCCATCAGATATAACCCGTATTTATTTATATACCTACTGTTTTATGTTAACCACTTTACACTTAAAGAATAAAGAGCATTATTTGCAGTAGTTGCATGTTTTTTGCATTCCAGTCAAGATCTAATGTAAAGTAAATTGCAAAGATGAATCATTTCTTTGCTTTTAGTTTGGGATTTAGAGATTGAATTTCTGCACATAAGCGTCAGCAGCTAAAACAGCTCACTCCAGGCATGCTAAGAGTGTTTTGAACAATCTACCAAAATCTCTTTCTCATTTTCCTTTCCTACTCTTCCAAACAATGTGGCATATATTATTTTTTTCCTCTTAGCAGTTTGAGCTTCTCGGATCAGCCGTAGTGGGGCAGCAACCCCCGGATTGCTCCTTGGCCTGGAGTGGAGCTGCAGACCCACACACAGGGCAGCAGTGGGCAGGTGCAGAAAAAGGCCCCGATAATTGGCTGGCTAGCATGGCCGGGCCTCCGGTGGGGCTGGGCTGTGACTCCTGAGGAAGACACACAAAATGAGCCACTGCATCAAAAATTGAGGTTGGCAACCTCCGTGCACGTCTGGGCGATTTTTCAAATGAGCATTTCTCGGGCCCCAGAGGAAAACCACGGCGCTCCTGCTATCATAAGCAATTGGAATAGAAATGGACACAAAATACTTTTTTTTTTTTTTCCCTGGCATGCATAACTAGGTTGAGCAATAGGGCAAGCTGTGATGTTCAGAGTGGTGGATAAGAGTGCAGGAACAAAAAGAGACATGTGTTTTATTTTCTGAAGAAATGAGGTTAACATCTTTCTGTAGTTTTTCTTTTAAGCCTCTCATTTCCATTTCCTGTCCTTTAAAGATGAAGAGAAACGGGCTTTGAGTATTAATATGAACTATAAGGGCGGCGTTGTGCATTTTGCCGCAACCAACAGAGCTTTGAAAGCCCAGAGCAGAAATAGCTCAGTTTTCACATCAGAAGTTCCAAACCGCTTTTAAAAGTCGAATAAATGATACTCGAGACACACGCGTCGTCAGCTTTCTTTAATTCAAAGCGGCTATAATAGCGCAAGGGGCTGCATTGTTTTTTCTAGTTGCATATTTTTAAATACAGAGAGGAATGGCGGTTCAGGTGGTGCAATGTGACAAATACCGGAGAGAGAATATTTGACTGTATTTCAGGTGGGATTTCATCAAATATACCTCAGAGATTCGATTTAATCCGTCAGAGATGAGTGTGTTTTAGCCGTCATTGGAGTCTCTGGAGCGCTAGGCATTCACCCACACCACACTGTCAGTTAAAAAGGATGCAGTAATAAAAATACGGAATAGTTTGTTGAAAGGTTTGAGCCTAGAAGAAATAAAACGTGTCCTGTTCTGCACAACTAAAATAGAACGGCAAAATCATTTAGACAAAAATGTAATTTCCGCCGGATTACATTCTCAAGTATTGTAATGAGAAACCATTGATCAGCACATTTATTATGGAGCATGTTTATTTTCGTTCTGCATCAGTGCTGTGTTCACGGACCGTGTATTTTCTCTTTTCTGTACCAAAACTACCTTGCACAACAATAGCTACTTGCAGGGACTTCAGTTTCATTGAAGGTTTTATGGCTTTTTTTAGGCACATTCAAAACTTCAGGGTCAGATCATCATCATCTTCTGTAATACAAGAAAAACACGTAACCATAATGGGCGGTTTGGGCTTCTGAGTCAAATTTGAGGCCGTAGCTATGGCAGCGCAGAGCATGCACAGACGCCAGCGCCGATGTAGACCGCAAGAGCTGTGATTGGTCCGCTTGGTGGTAGCGTGTTTCTGCTTTAGTATTTCCGGCCGCTTCTCCATCTCCACAATTTCCAAATTGATTGTTTTGGATCAATAAAGATGGAATGCATCGAGGAAAGGTTAAATGAGGAGGTTTGGAAATACAAACATTTGTATGACTTGTCTTCGTCGAAATTTAAGCGAAAGTTTCAGTCACCATTGTTGAAAGTGAAGCAAGAAGTAGAAACAAAACTTCACCAGACTGGCAAAATAGACACAGCGCCAACTAGCGTTTGGGTGGAGTTGTTACAGAGCGAGCCAGACTGACGAATAAATGACTCGCACCGCAGTAGGCTACGTGCGTAGGTTATAGCATCTATGTCCTGCAGTGCTTTAAATGAGTCTTAAAGGAGAAATGTAAACATGAACCCTGGTATCGGACATGAGAGTCGCAAGCTTTGTGTGCCTGTCATCCACCCCAGCCTCCATCTGTCCACTCTGATGCAGTTCACAAAACGAGTTTAGCTCCACAGTTTTCGCAGCTGACACATTTGTTTTTGAAGAACTTTCCAGCAGTTGTAACTATTGCTTTATTACTATAAATGATTGTGTTCTTGATTGTTGGGATGTTTTTTTTTTCTTGACCTCTGGGCTGTGGGTGCGCAGTTTGTTGCAGGGCGCAGTTTACTAGAGGAGACTAGTTTTGTTTCCACGATGATACCCTGATATTGACTTCCAGCGGGCAGAAAGTTAGTCTGGAGTCACTCCACTGGGAACTGATTATGCTCCGGCAAAGATGTGCCGGGCCAATCCATTTGTTTTTTTTGGGGGGGTGGGCTTTATTAGTTATGGACGTCATTTGAGCAATGTGGAGTTGAATTAGTTGTCAACAAAATGGCTCTGGTGGTTGTAGGACTGTTACAGTTTTTTCCGTATCGGTTGAAACACGCTCCATAATGAAATCCCACTGACTTATTTCAAGACTCATTGACTGACTACACCAGGCTAACTCTGATAACGAGTACAGGAACATGTGGGAGGAGTTAGCCGGTTGACCCACATCATCATAACAAGAATGGGTTGTTAGTATAGATAAGCCGCCCTCAATATTGTTGTTATTGTTGTTTCAAAGGAGAAAATAGATTTATTAGCTTTGGTAATGGGTACACAATGAAGCAAAATATAAAACCTGTCAAATGAGTATGCACTATTAATTCATTTACTTTAAGGTCACTCATGGGGGGCGGTGGAAAACGAGTTTAGAGCAACATCTGATGTGTTCTGAGCTTCTGATGTTGACCATTTGCACACGGAACAAGGTTTACCCAAAGACGATGTCCTGCATCTGGAAACAGCTCAACCGTTTCAGCCGCTAACTTTATAACCACCTGCTGTTTGGCACCTCTTGGATTTAAAAACTGCTAGCGGCGAAAAACTCGGTTGCTGACATCAGAGCCTGGGAGACATAAAAATATAACAAAAAAGCCGAAAAATTTGAATAAAACTTAAAGTTGATTGACAACACTCCCCGGATCCTTAGCTCCAAAAAAAAACTTCACACAGACACAACTTTAAAAAGGACAGAATAAACGATAGTGCAGAATTTTTGAACCTTTCTGCTCCATTATCCTGCATATTCTATTCACTTCTGGGCTCCTCTCAAATCTGATGATTTTGGGGAAAAAAAAAAGAAAAAAAAAATCTTGCCTCAGATCCAGTTTGCACGTCACGCTTGAACAGAACTTGGCAGCGCTGATTGAGGAACACATTTGCATTTGGCCGACCAAATCACTATTTTTATAGACCTCTCTCGCAATTACATATTCTCTGTGTTAATGTTACTCTCAGATGGAATTAGTTCTTTATGTGCTCCGATGCTTGTAGTCCATTAATTTGGTTTTATAGCCGCTAAATTAGATTCACTTACTCCCTCTGGCAGGGGAGCATAATGTGCGTAAAAATAACTTATACCACCAAAGATTTGTTCTAAATATATATATATATTAAATCTCAAGTACACTGTAGGTAGGCCACATTAATGTCAATAACCTTCAAAAATCATCCATGTTTCTGACTTTTATTAGAAATGAATTACTCTCTTGATTTTTTTCATTCGGAGCTCTTCAAAAAGTCACAAGGCAGTCTCCGCCAGGCTAGGACATTATGTCTCACCGCCTACTTTCTGTTTCTGAGGGAATGTTTTCTCTGAGGATCTGGCATTGAGCTAATGATAATATTGTCACCTTCACCCACCACATTCTGTGCAGATGGTGCTCTTTTCCTTTCATCCTTTAACATTATGTTTCAGTGCCACTATTAAGACGCCGGTTATGAGTTTGCGGTAAGGTTTTTCCTCGCTCGCCGGAGAGAGTCCTGCAACTCCTTGGGGTCACTTTGGGATTTGTGATCTGATTGCAGCGTGGTGAACTACAAAGTGCATTTTCTCCACACAGATTGCTCTGCTGCTAGAACTAAGCCGAGGAGGGAACGGCAACAATAGCCCGACGCCGAATAATAAAACTGAAGCAGCACATGCTGATTGCGGAAATATTTTGACTCTCAAATCACAGAAAATCTGTCTCTCGAGGAGGGAAATGCTGCTACTTAGAAGTTGTAAAGCCACTGTGTAAAAAGAATTTAGTTGCACTAAGTTGTAGCCATGAATGTTTTCTGACATGAAAAAGAAGCTATGCACCAAACATTAGGAAAACAACTGCAGTTGTTTTATAGACTCTATCATGATAGAGTCTATAAATTAATGCTATGCATGTCTAATGATGCCAAGCAGGATTTATTAAATCCATCTTAAAGGCCAACAGAGAATTGGTTTGATTTGATTATTATAGACACACACTAGCCAGTTCATTAGGTACACTAGTGAAAATGGTTTCTTATATAACTGTCCAGCATTAAATCCTCCTTCATGACCGTATTATGTTTCAACAGTTATGTTCATTTTAGTTAGTTTGTGGTGTTAAACTGGATTGAATATTTGACCTAGCCCACTGACTAAAATGGGGTCAAAATAATAGAAACAAAACAAAACGTTAACAAATGCTGAATACCTTCATAGCCGTCATGAAGCCAAGACTGGTGGTAAAAATCAAATCCCCTGCGCTCTGATGATGCATTTGACTACGTCGCTCTAACTCTTCTGTCCATTCTGCAGTGTTGCCAGCTAAAGGTCTAATAACTTTCGACAACAAAATTCACCAACAAATTGCTGATGTGCAGCCTCATTCTCTCTGGTACCGCAGGGTGTTATTGACTATATCCATATAGTGGGAGTGACTGGGGCACCGAAATGCAGCCTCTAAATAACGCATTATCTGCCCCGAAACTCGTTCATTTCACCAATATTTTGTTATGATATGCTAGTGCTGTTCCCCGTTGAGTCCAGAGTCACGAGCGAGTTTCGCGGCAGATAATGCGTTATTTAGAGGTTGTGTTTTGGTGCCCCAGTCACTCCCACTATATAGATATACGACTCCAAATGACACCAAAGTTATATGGGTGAGTAAATGATCGTATTTTATGCCAGAAATAAGGTCCAAGTTGTAAAAAATGGTAATTCCCCTTTAAGGCATCACGGCACAGAAGTCAACTAGTCGACGAGTCGGTACAACCCCTAATACACACTAGTGCAAACTCCATTCTAATGTGACGACACATACTGTTTTAACTATGCAAGGTGCTTCATGAGTGTTAACACTTTTCAATTTGTTCCAGTCACTGTGGGTTAAATGACTAAACTGCAAGAAAGCTGATATATCTAGAACCGTGGATTCATTCATTGTGACCCAAGTAACACGCAAGTACATATTTGTACCATGTACAAACACTGGGATTTCCTGCAGTCCTTGGGTCAGTTTTAGTAGTAATATTTTATGACTTTTCTCCTTTACCCCAGGACCTGTTCACTGAAGGAAGATTGTGCATAAAATGCCGGCGTGTTATTTTTATGGACACAACCACAAACTTTCTGTGACCTCACGCGTCACGGACAGATAAGAAATTGTGGGTTTTATAATATTTATTAGCCATGTTTCTTATCATGGCTAATAAAAGTTTTAAAACCGATGATGTTAAACATAACCTTCCCAAAACTGAACATAATGACATTAGTTGAAGGTACTCTGTGCAGTCTTTGAGCACTGCTGAGGCAATGTTTTCAGAAGCTGCTCCCCATTTTGTTTCCATGCACTACAAAATTAAACAAGGCAAACAATGCAGAATTAATGTATATAGGCCTATATATAATAAAAATGAAGCTAATGTTTATGGAGGTATGACATGCAGCACATTCGACAAGGTCTCAAGGATACAGGTTACATTCAGAAAATTTCAGAAAATTGCTTCTTTACAAAAGGAAGAAATACACTCTTCATTTCTCTGAATATAAACATTCAGGCAAACGACATAACAATTCAACAGAATCTCTGAATTCAGCTCATTTAGTTCTTTGTATTCCATTCAAGACGGATTTTTTCTTTTTTAATTAAAAGTTTTTCTTTTTTTTTCTTCCGAGGGCTTCTAAAATGTAGTTTGATTGATCCAGAAGAACAAACCCTTGGAACACAATGCTGCCTGAAGTACTAGTCAATGAAAAGGAGTAATAAATATTAGGGTTGAAGGCTGCAGCAGGAGATCGTTGGTTCAGCCCCGTTCAACAGCATAAGCCGATAGTCCTTGAGCATACCGCGCTCGTCTCCGAACAACGTTTGTAAAACTTGAATAAGCAGAGGCGGGGGGAGGGGGGGGGGGTGCTAGTGATGTTCCTCAACTCTCTGTTAATTTGTCTCTTCACAAAATCAATCTCAAACTCTTTTTTTTTCCATTTCATAATGCCAGGAGCAGATAAATAAGCAGACCAAACTGTAATGCAAACTGGCAGCGGCAAAGCAGTCCCACCCCCCTCCATGGCGCCTTAAGGAGCTGACTGTGTGAAGGATAGTAGTGTAAAACCCGGATCTTTGGAGGGATTCGGATGTGTCTGAGTCACTCACTTGTATGAGCCGGGTTTTGCGAGTCACTTGAGCCACTTGAACTGTCCAAAAAAAAAACAAAAAAACAAAAAAAAAAAAAACAATGAATGAGGACAGGGTCACTACTACGAAAGAATATTTTCTTTTCTTATGGTCTAAAATGTATGTGGAGTGGATGCAGAGGCTATTAATTCACGTTAAGTTTTGTTTCTCTGCCGACCGAGTGAATGGCTGTTGATTCCCTGCTCTCGGTTAAGCAGGGACTCATGAGTGGCGGATCCGCAGCGGACTCATGAGTGACAGATCGGACTCATGAGTGGTGAATCGGACGCATGACTGGCGGATCCGCAGCGGACTCATGAGTGACGGATCGGACTCATGAGTGGCGAATCCGCAGCGGATTCATGAATGGCGGATCGGACTCATGAGTGGCGGATCAACAGCGGATTCATGAGTGGCGGATCGGACTCATGAGTGGCGGATCAACAGCGGACTCATGAGTGGCGGATCCGCTACAGATTCGCTACTCATGAATCCCTGCTGGCTGAGTGCAGATGGCGCTGCTAGTGGTCAGGTCGAGTAGTACATTTTGTGATCTCACTCGGCAGAGAAGCAAAATGTACATATGTTTGAATGGTGCCGTTTATTGATTATATAGTAATCAAATGTGGTAGGACTCAACTGAGCCGATTCAATAGACGTTTAGATTCATGATTCTTGAGTCTTCTTTGGTGGCCGGTTCAATGAGCCGGATCCCGAATCTTTTTTCCACCGCTCGTGAAGGAGCGTTACCTCAGGTCCTTCCTTCTTGCCTGCTGTGAGGTGGCTAGGGGTTGTACCGACTAGTCGACTTTACTGCTGTGCCGTGAGGCTTTTAGCAAGTAAGTGGACTCGTCGGCGATCATGGACGCCTCAGAGAAGACAGGTGAGGAGCCCAGTGGGTCATTGCAGCAAACTTGCATCAAGTGTGTGGAAATACTTCACTAAAGATGAAGCCCATACTACTGTGAAATGTCTGTCCTGAAATACAACAAAAGTACATCTGTGGTGCATCTGAAAAAGCTAATACTAGCAGAGGAACGTTCCAAATCCTCTGGACTGCAGTCAGTTAACTTCACCAAACGTCCTACGGTAACAGAGAGTAGGAGGCTCGACTCTCACCACATACAAGTCGACTTTGAAAATCCGAAGTCATTCAACTCCAAAGTCCTTCAACCCCTAGGCTGTACAACCAATCCCAGTAGACCACATCCAAATAACAACTGTTGTATTTAATTTGCTATTTTTGTACTTATTTAATGTTTTACTTTTCCTTGTCTTGTGCACTGTCCTTAACCATATGCTGCTGTAACATGGTAAAATTCACCACTGTGGGAGAAAATAAAGGTACTGGGACTGTATTATTGGTAGGTATGGTTACTCACAATCAAGCAAGAAAACCACTGAGTGTGAGGTACAAAAATGAATAACAAAGCCCGGAATGTTTTTTAAGATATGAATCATGTATTCACATTGCCTTGATCAGCATTTGCAGCACTGACCTCAGCCAATGCGGATGAGAGTCTGGAGTGTGCTTTCGGGCTCAAGGCCGTGGTCCGATTCTTCTCGGCGCAGACAGAAACATCATTTAGTCCTGTCTGAAACAGTATCACAGGACTGCTATCAGTCGCCCCCGCCTGCATGTCTGATGATCGATACGAGAGGTCGGACACGGCCCTTATCAGCAAAAACAGCAAAAAAGTCAAAGAATATCTCAGATTTCCAGATTCTTTGTGGTCCAAATCAGAGGGAGAAATCAGACGTGAACGTTTTGATGAGTATGTAACCTCTATGCAATGTAATCTCTATGTAACCACGTGTTTCTAATATTAGGTACCACATCAGTAGGGACTGAACATACAGTATAATCACACAATATGGAAATGGACACAGATGGCATTTAGATGGCAGTTAAATGTCAGGCAGCTAAGGGATGTATAAGAGCAGCACACAGAGCTGACCAGACCATACATGGAATTGTCATTCTTTTTTAAAATGCAAATGTGACAGATGAAAATGCACTCTACTGATGGATTGAAGATCTGTGTCTAGATACGGTTGCAAACCTGGTACAGAGAGACATGGTTATTTGTGGAGCAGAAAGTACTGAACTTTTTGGCAAAGGGCTGTGTCCAGCCAAATATGTTAATGAAGCACCAAACACTATAAAACCTGATGTACGAAATCAGTCTGAACTCGCATAGCAGCAAAGAAACAGACTCAAGTTTGTATCCTTTGAGAATAAACTCTCCCTGCATCAAACTTTGACTTCTCCAGTGATTCTTTTGACTCCTGATACCAGTAGACTCCAAGAACCTAGATTACGTGTGTCAATGAAAAGAGGTTCAGGCCACAACCGGCCCTGCGCGGTATCTCATATTTTCTTTCGACAAGACACCCTGCTTTCGCTTTTACCACCTGTGCCGAGCTTAATGCTCTCATCAGCACTTTAACACACAGGCGTTCCATTTTTAAAACGCGTTACACTGCTTGTGCGCTTTGACTTTGTCTCTCTTCCTTGCTTTGGTGGACGGGTTACGGCAGTTACGCGAGCATGAAGGTACTGGACCTGTGCTTCACCGCAAACGGCGTATTGCATTTTGACGACAGAAGCGTTGGATTTTCCCCGTTTGCGAGGATTAATAGAGCAAAAACATATCACGCAGATGTTACTTGTGATTGTTGCAATGCACAGATAATTTCAAACAAAATCACTACATGGTAAAATAATGAGAAACGCGAACACGCCAGCCACTCTGGTGCATGATGCTGGAAGGTGGAAATTCCCTGCTAGTGTGGTTGTAATTACAGCTCTACCATGTTACAGGGATTTATCTCGGATATGAGAAAAGGAATAAATGAAACATTCATGCTTTCGAGATTAGATTTAGCTGGAAAATATGTATGTTTTCCATGCAGTTTCTAATGCTGCAGTATGTATCCAAGATGAAAAACCCTCAGAGCTGCGTTCATCCATCAATCCATTCTCTATATTCTCTTGTTTGGAGTATCTCAGCATGTACTGGCTTCCATAAATAAACTAATATCCAGTAATTCTTCATTTTGCAGTGCATTCCAAGTTGCAGGCTTCTTTTTTTTTTTTTTTTACAAATGTAATGTCAGTCAGGACAATCTTACAAAACTTGTGCTTCAGAAATATTTCACAGTCTACTCCTCATAATTTCCACATGACGTGCTTCTAGCAGGAAGCGGCATTTTTCATTTCTCTGACATCTCTCCGCTATGGGAAGAGCCGCGGCCGTCTGAACGTGTGATGGGGAATACTCGGGGGCGATTTAAAGTCTCCGAACCCGCTTTTTCACATTGACTGCTTTCATCATGTGAAACGGTTTGACATCAGAGAGGTGCAAGAGAATGGCTGCGTGTGGTGCAGCCGGGGCCGCATACAACGCGTAGCTCAGAGCACCTCGGAGGGACTCGGGGTTTGATGCTTTTATTTCACGGTTTGGAGTAAGACATAAACCCCGGCAAATTACAACGGACTACAAACCGGTGGGAGAAGCACCTGAGAAAACGGCCTTTGATGCCGTGCCTTTCCCCGCTGACTATCCATCCATCAGCACGAATCTAAACCTCAGAAGAGATGTGAAACTCAGAAAGAGTCTTTCTCTACAGGGCATTGCATTAATTGTTACATATCTGCGTGTCAGGCCAGCATCAACTGAAAGCTTGCAGTAAATCAGACAAAAAAAAAAAAAAAAAAAAAAAAAACATATTCCTGTATTCCTAAAGATTCTTAAAATCCTCTCAGAGAGCTCCTAACTTAGCATAAAACTTCCTAGCAAGGAGTCTTAACTTAGGAGTGATTCCAGAAAATTCTCAGAGAACTCTGAGCAAGGAATGGACAGAAACTCTGATCTTAGTGAGGAGGTGTGGTTGACCCCGTTGCTAAGTATGAGTCATCATTTCAAAAGGTGGATTGGTTGATCCTAAAAGCTAGATAGAAATACACTTTTGGTGAAACTGGGCCTAGAATGGACCGTCAAATTAATAGATTTAATCATAGAATCTAATCTCTATGAAGACTGTGGAATCACAAAATGTGTGATTCAACTCAGGCCCACTACCACAGTATTCACATGCTGATAGTTCTATTTATTTGCTTCCATTCATTCACCATGCTGCTCATTTTTCATCCATTTGGTATTAACAAGGGTAAAATGACTCAGCCTCAAAAAAGGCAACTGGACTTGTAGAGTTTTTTGAGAGGATGTTTCACCACTCATCCGAGCAGCTTCTTCAGTTCTAGGGGACTGGTGGGAAGTCTGAGGTTTAAACAGGAACTCCTCCTGAAAAAAATTGCTTGTTATGCTAATAACCAGCAATAACCACCATTTTTTCAGGAGGAGTTCCTATTTAAACCGCAGACTTCCCACCAGTCCCCTAGAACTGAAGAAGCTACTTGGATGAGTGGTGAAACGTCTTCTCAAAAAACTCTACAAGTCCAGTTGCCTTTTTTGAACCTTTGTTGGATATACCATGACCTGGATGACTGAGAACCTTCACAGACATAAAATGACTCAGCTTTCATCAGTTTCTGTGATTGCTTACCGGCCGATGAGAAGCAGCGTTGGTTGGCGTTCAGATCTTCCACAAACCGAACAGCGATGGAGAAGAAATGAAGTAGGAAACCCAACTGGACAGAGGAACAGTGTTTGCTTCTGGCTCAACTGGTCAATGAGAATAAAGGTGTTTTGAGAGGTAGGTTTGGCCCCAGTGACACACTACAAACCAATAATCAGGCATGGGAAAACATAGCACAACAGATAAACCTCCTTTCTGCTTAATAAACTCCTAAGCCTCTTAAAAGTCCTCCGCCCTGCTCTTAACAGATCTCACCTTAGGAGCTCTCTTAAGAGCCAAGAGTCTTTAGGAATATCTTTTATCTTTACCAGGATCTACTCTGAACTTTGAGGGGAAATTCTTAGAAAACATCACGAATCTAATAATTTTCTTAAAATTTGGCCACAAGGAGCAGCATCTTTAGGAAAACAGGCCCATATATAAAGTATAATAGGACGTATTACAGATCTCCTTTCTTGGATTGGCAGCCAAAGGAATAAATGACAGTTTAATGAGCTTGGGTAAACCAGAAATTCAATGTAAACACAAGCTGCTGGTTTATCTTCAGTGAATCAGACAGCCGCCAGGCATTACGTTTGGGTATGTTCGGGTTATGCCTGTGAACCCATCTGGCCCATTCTTGTGTAAGCTATATCTGTGGAGGACCTCCAGGGATTTGGCTCAGATTTGGCACAAATGTCCACTTTGACATGAGGATGAACTGTTTAACTCAACGTGCCATGTGCTTCCTGACATTTTATATGCAAAAGGTCAACTTCACTGCGACATTATTATGTAGTGTAAACACGACAAGTCTTCACTACATCTACTCACTACACGAGTCTGAGCAGCTATGGATGCATCTTGACTACCTGGCCCAAGCATGCAACCGTGAGGAGGTAATTCTAGTTTTGGGTGAGCTACTTAAACTCCGAATAAGCCACCAAAGCAAATCTGCAAAATTCCACTGATTAAACTAGTTTGGGGTATTATGTGACTTCAGAGAAGTATGGTAGAAAAGTGTCATTCAGGGACACGGTTTTAGAAGTGTGTTGACTGTAATAGCTCCTAATGATATTTTCCAGTCGCTGGATTTTTTATTTTTTTTTTCCCTTTTAGATGAAATGAGTTTGATTGCAGCTTTCCGCATTGTTGGATTTGCATTTAATCTCTCCAATTTGACACTTCCCTTTCTGCTTTGATGTTTTTCCAGTATTTTTTTATGTTTATGTATTTTTGTGTAACAGCAGGTTTTGCGATGATGCAATTCTCCCAGGCTGGATTGGTGAATCAGATGTCCCTTCAGCAACCCTGTGTCCTACATAAATTAGAATTATATTATTCGTATTCCGAAGGGCTGCACTGTTGTTGCTTGAATTACTGTTTGTTCCTTTGCAGCACTGTCTACTGTCAAACAAAAGCCGGGTTTCCAAGTGGCATAAATGCAGTAGCTGTGAAAAGTAAGGAGGTTGTTGGTGTGAATGATGGGTGAGTAAAGCACAAGACTCACATTTTAAGTGCAGCTAAAATGCACGAATGAATTTGTTTCATGAATATATTCATGAACTAAATTTCATGAAGTTAGTAGTGTAACAGTTTAGCTACACATTAAAATTAAAAATATTCTTGTTTAAATTAAATTATGCAGTCACTAGCAGTTTCACACACAACTGGAAAGTTTTGAATATATTTGATTTTTTGCAGGTAAAGATAAAATTAGGCGGGCAAACAAAATTTGGGCTGGTTGGCGTCATTCATTCATACATTTGCAGGGCTAACACAGAGAGAGATAGACAACCATTCACTCTCACACTAATTTAGAATCACCAATGAACCTAACAAGTATGTCTTTGGAGGGTGGGAGGAAGCTGGAGTACCTGGATGAGAACCCATGCAGAGAATATGTAAACTCCACACAGAAAGGCCCAGGTCGGCCTGGATTAGAACTCAGAACCTTCTTGCTGTGAGACATCGGTGCTAACCACCACGCCACTGTGCCGTCATTTTTTTCTAATTAGTATTTAATGCATTTTAAACAAAACCAATGTGCATGAAGTCCTAGGACAGAAGCATTAAGAGATCTTATATTGCAGAATTCTGCTACGCTTGTGTGCATAAGTTCCACAAACGATGTCTACCTCATTGTCATTAGTCTCTCCTCACTTGTCAAGCAGTGTTTGGAAATTTGAGTTGACACGATTCTTTTAAAGAAAGTAAATAATGGATTACATTTGGTCATTTTCTGTTTTTGATACGTTATACAAGAGATGAAAAGGCGAAGACGCTTGAAATTCAAAATTTGACAAAGCAGCAGCTGCGCACTCGTCTGTGTTCATCTAAAACCTTTAGAACCGTTGTAGTTCTCACTTTAAGCATTAATTTAACTAAAACCTGTGAGAAAACCTCAATAGCAAGTTGTAACTGCTTATTAAGATAATTTAGGGACAAAACACTTAAAGTGAGTCAAATGCTCCAACAAAAAAACGGTCCAGTAAGAAGAATTATCTGGGTAGACAAAAAAAAAAAAAACAAGCTTTTATTACATCTCTGTTAGATTTTTGCAGCGTATCGGTAGACTACATGTCGTCATTAAATGGCAATAGATCTGAGTAGTTGCGGTGATCCGCCATATGTTTTCTTTGCTTTGACTGCGTTGCTTTTTTATGCTAGGCTACACTAGCGTAAGCAACGTCGGTGGTAAAAGTACTAAACACAGCATCAGCCTAATGTTTTTGTTTGATTGCGTTTTGGTGGTTTTTCAACAGCTTTCAGGGTGGAAACCAATCAGCTGCGTCTGGCAACACTGGATGAAAACACAGTTCACAAATGTTAGCTTTCAAATGGCGACAGCGGCTGGCAGCGACATCAATGACTCCTCTGTTCTGTTCAAGTGGCCCAGCAACGACAATGGAAAAAGACATATTCCCGTCATTAGCAACTCAAGTAGATAAATATGACGCTTTTTGGCAGCGACCGGAACTCTTTGTGGTTTTGTGTCTTTTTAGGATTGGTTGTTGTGAAAATGTGACAATTGAGTCGTAAACCACATGTTTTCACCTAAACTCTTTCCTTCATTGCCACATGTAAGAAACACCATATTTCGTGGGAGTACATTTTCTTAAATTCGTTGCACCTTAAATATCATGGATATGGATTACAATTAATACATTTCTACATGTGTAACATTGGCGGCCGCTCAATATTAAGCCGGCTTCGAGGAATCCCAGCGTGCGTAAAATCCTCAACAATTCATAAATAAAGAACACGGTCCAGGATGGCTTCACGGCGTGGCATTTGACACGTCACTGCAGTGAAAGCGTGGACGTTAATAATAACCTTAATAAACGCTTTTGAATTCATGTGCTGCTGCACCAGCTACACCCACCTGTGAAACCAGGCGCACCATGCACGACAAGTACATCACATTGTCTATAGACCACACATAAAAATGTATTTTATTTAGTGTATTAACAAATTGTATTTTACATTTTATAGACAGTGTTTTTGTAACTTTTAATTCACAAACGACAGCATTATAAAAATAAAAGCACATGTAACATATACTGTGATCATGGTACGTCATTTTTTAATTTTTTTTTGTCCTTCCTCAGCAAATCCGCAGTAATACAGCATCTATTTATTCACTTTATTTCATTTATTTGTTTCTTATAAAAAAAGGTGTAGTAGAGCTTAAAATAAAAAAAAAAAAAAAAAGAGTGTTTTTATCACAAGGACAGCTAAAAAGAATGGAGGTGCCCGTCGTGTCCCAGGCTGAAAGGCAGGGCCGTGATATCAAAACAAGTTGTCATGTTCATTTTTGCACCTGGAAAAAAAGAAAAAATGAAATGAAATAATGAAGAAAATACGAACGAACGAACAAAACCCCAAAACATGCTGGTGTTGCAATGGAATTGTGAGATGATTACATTGCTTGAGTAATACTTTATCAGCAAAAGCCTTTGTTTACGTATGTGAGTGGTTCAAATTTGTGCAATCTACAAACGTCAGCACATGGGCAACATATCGGTGATGGCAGAGTTCTGAATTTATATTACTGACTGTCAAAGTTATCGTTTTCATTAGGTCATGAGGCAAATATGGTGAGGTTCCTCCTTAATTCTAAGATGTTGTACAAATTTATAGGAAAAAACTGACATGAGATTCGTGACGACAATGAAAATGTCCCCCAAATGTCCCTTTGCACGGCTCCAGAATTGCTCTTAACCGTCGTCAGGCGTGTGCGTTAACCGTCCGTCCATCTGTGCACCTGGCTGCCCGCCCACTTATTAGCTACATAATTTGGTTGTTTCGTATTCCATCGAGTTGGGCTGCTTGGCACTGAAAGTCTGCAGCGCTGCCTGGATCCTGGCAACGTCTGTGGTGGACAGTTTGAGCCGGTGCCGCAGCAGACAGGAGAAGAGGTCCAGGGGCTGAGCTCCGGGCGGCGAGAGCCTGTTGACCCGATCCCGGATCTCCAGCAGCTGCAGCAGGGCCGAGTCCTGCGATCCCTGAGTGTATGGGTAGTCCAGCTGTAAGATCAAGTCCTGGATCGCCTCCGGGTCAAAGTGCATACTGTAGCCGTACACCTGGATGCTGTTGATCTTCATGTAGCCTAGGTTTCTTCCCGGTTCCAGGTACTCCAAGGGTTCATAGTATACAGTTCCATTTCCGTTACTCGAGGGGCCTCGGATCCGGCTCCGAAGGTAAAAGTGGACTGTCTCAAAAAAGGTTTTCCACTTGTTGCCTAAAGTCAAAGTCCAGTTATAGCAGTCATAGGGAAGGTCTAATTTAGTCCTCTCCCAGTCAGGGTAGTTGTTCTGGTCAATGGGCATGATCCAACTCTCTGAGTGACTCCCCCCAAATGGATTGATATAGACAGACAGCATGGGGTCCAGAGTGCTGTTCTTGGTAAGGCAGATCTGTAGAGACATCCCCAGGAGCATGTGGACATGGTTTGACTTGTATTTATTACTTTTCAGCGTCAGCAGCATCCTCTTCCTCCACGACGGGTCGAACCAATTATTCAGCCTGACGTCGTTGCTGACGAAGATCCCGTGGATGCTGATGCGGTTGTCACGTTTCTGCAGCAGGTAGCGCAGCTCCATGTCCTGCAGGTCGGTCTCGAAGCCGATGTAGTGGTCGGTGGAGTCCGGCACCTCGTTGCGGCACACGCCCTGACTCAGCATGTAACCCTGGTTGCAGGTGGCGCAGCGGGAGCGGTTCTCGTAGGAGCAGGACGCGCAGGAGGTGCCCTCTCCCACGGCGCAGGGGATCACGCCCTGGCAGGGGGGATGCTCGTAGGGGCAGGAGCAGCTCCGCGTCTCCTCCAGGTAGGAGCCGATGTGGTTGTTTTCACTGCAGTACATGATGGAGAGGATGTAGCTCGACCAGTAGCTCAGGGGCCTGCAACAAAGACAGAGGAATGACACTTGAGTTATCTGACAAAGCAAACCTTTTATAAACAATAAATGTGAATTGTTTAGCTGACTTTTAGCAACTACCTAATGTAAGAAAAAAAAAAAATATATATATATACACATCAATCTGGCATAACATTATGACCACCTTCCTAATATTGTGTAGGTCTCGGTTGTGCCTCCAAAACAGTTGTGACTCATCGGAGAATGGACATGGGCCTTCTGAGGGTGTCCCGTGGTGTCTGGCAACAGAATGTTGGTAGTGGGGGGGCTCTTGAGGGGAGGGGCCTCTGTGGATCATCCCACAGATACTTGATCAGTTTGGGATCTAGTGAATTTGGAGGCCAGGTCAACACCTTGTGCTGTTCTTCATGTTTTTTTTTTTTTAGTTGTTCCTAAAGTGTTTTTGTGTGTGTGTCTGTGTCAGGCTGCATCCTGCTGGGGATGGCTGCTGCCATCAAGGAGTGTCATTGCTATGGGGTGGGGGTGCCTGGTCTGGTCTGGTCTAGGTGGGTGCTACATGTCTAAGTAACATCCACACCAATGAATGCCAGGTCCAGAAGTTTCCCAGCAGAACATTGAATTGTCACAAGATGGTCAATGTTCTTTACTTCTTCTGTCAGTGGTCACAATGTTGTGGCTGATTGGTGATTATTTGCTTTTCTTTAGCCAGGTGCAGGATTAGAGAAGGTCGTATTAAATACAAGGTCCTGCCAGGGTCACACTGACATTGCACTTATGATGTATGTAATCATTGGGCTAGGATGTTGCCCTTTACTTATATATATATATTTATTTTAAATTAATCTTTTAAATTAAACGTGAATTAAACAAGACCAACTAAACCCTCCCATTATATAAGACACGGGTCATCGTGGAAGCATGCAAAATGATATCATGGGATTTGGATGCATGGTTTAATGTTGATTTAAAAAAAAAAAAGAAAAATAACATGGATATCTTCTTCATCTTCTTCCTGTTGTGGGGGAGGCAGGGAGTTAGTGTGAAGGTCAACAGTCCTCCTCCACAGCTCTGCATCACTTCGCGTTCCCCACGGACTCGTGCCCGCTAAGCACGGCCCACGTCAAAGCTACGCGTTGGAATCCCTGAACATTTGATGGAAAGTCCCTCAAGAAATGATATCCTGTCCGTATGCACGAGTTTAGTCCACACAGCAGCTGAAGATGCTTCAGCGGTCATTTCACTGAACCTTGAATAACGTCAGACGAGAAACTAAATCCTTACTTTTAAATATAGTAACTTACTGCACGAAAAATAAAGACATTTTGGGTTCATCGGGTCATGGTAAGGTCTCCATATAAGCTAACAGAAGAATAACTTTTATTAGATTTATATTTAATTGTGTTAGAGATATTGTTTTTCATTTAGTCTCATCTGCTTCAAAAAAAAGTGAGAAAGGCTAAAAACAAATGCAAAACAGCTACAAAATCCCATTGCTTTAATTTCTTGTGTGTTCCAGATGTATTCTAAGTTTTTAACAAGACTGTTAAATATGTATCGGACATGAAACTCGTCTTTGTGACAGACTGACTGGATCTGTCAGCAACGGCAGCAAAATCTTTTATTTATTCTCCGACAAACGCCAGCGCTAAACCCAAATTTCCGATATTGTCGCTGAATAAAGAAGCAGATGGACCTCATGACAAGAATATAATGTCCTCAATCAGCCCCTCACTCGCTTTTGTTCCACATCTGTCACATTTCCCAGTCCGCCGTCAGCAGAATTAGCGGTTCGGTTATTGCTGTTGTGTGCAGCTGCTAATTAATTTAGGGTAAACAATGCTGCATGTATAAGTAATTTAGGTTTCAAAACACATTTTATTGAAGGGGGAAAAAAAATAAATAGCATTTATCCAAACAGTTGTTTGACTAAAGAATAGCTGGGCTGCGCGGTGTTTGTGTGTAGCACTGGGGATGTTTTCTTTAATAAGGCACGCTAGATGGAAATCTTTAAAGTTTAGAGCAGATCGTCAAGGCATATTTTAAGATTTCAAAATAAAAGTCTGGCTTAGTGTAGTTACAACAGAAAAACAAATCCTGAAGCTGAATTTGGCGCCAACTTTTCCTTACCAGACATTTGACTCAAAACAATTAGAAAATTACTACATACACCGATCAGCCACAACATTATGACCACTGACAGGAGAGGTGAATAACCTTGACCATGTTGTGACAATTCAGTGTTCTGCTGGGAAACTTTTGGACCTGGCATTCATTGGTGTGGATGTTACTTAGACATGTAGCACCCACCTAGACCAGACCAGGCACACCCACCCCATAGCAATGACACTCCTTGATGGCAGCAGCCATCCCCAGCAGGATGCAGCCTGACACAGACACACACACAAAAACGCTTTAGGAACAACTAAAAAAAAACATAAAGAACAGCACAAGGTGTTGACCTGGCCTCCAAGTTCACTAGATCCCAAACTAATCAAGTATCTGTGGGACGATCCACAGAGGATCAACTACCAACATTCTGTTGCCAGACACCACAGGACACCCACAGGCCCATGTCCATTCTCTGATGTGTCACCACAAGGGAGACCTGCACAATATTAGGAAGGTGGTCATAATCTTATGCCAGATTGGTGTACATACTGGTTCTGCAGTGCAGGAGTTTTTTTTTTTTTTGAACAATGGAACAGGTTTAGAGTCTACTGTGATAACATGTAGATGATAAAGTTGGAACTTTATGCGAGACACCAACAAATGGTGACTATTCTTGAGACTGCTGCATTTCATTTAATGCCGTTATGTTCACAGGTACATTATTAAGGAACTTAACACAAATTAATATTTTTGCTGCTTTGGTTATGATGTGCGTTTTTTTCTTCACATCATTCAAGTAAACAAATACATAACACCTTCAGATGTGGAGAAATAAAATATATAACTGTGACAGATGGTGTTTTTTTTTAATTTATTTATTTATTTATATATATTCATATTCCGTTCATTCTGGTCCATTTCACTCTGTCAGTAACTGAGAATGCATATCTTAAGCATGAAAAAACAATTATCACGGGGAGCCGGAGTCTATAGAAGGCACCAGTTGTCAATTTCAAATGAGTTTTTTTCACGAGTGCTTTGAACCAGAAAGCCACCCTAGTTTCCAACATCACAGCGAGTGCAGTCGGTGCAATGAGGAGGAGGAGGAGGACAAGGAGGACAGCAGAAAGGAGCAGAAGACATTTTCGATTTGCGAAAATTTACAATCCGGCAACTTTTCTTTTTTTTTTTTGTCGAAGAGACAGTTGATGTAATGTGTTAACACGCGGTCTTAGCCGCTTTCTCATCAGAGTCAGCTGTGCGTATCTCACCTCCGGAGTGGAGGCTGTGCACAGCGAGAGGGAGGAAGCTGTCTCGCCGTCATAAAGCGCATTGTGTCAGCAGGACATGTAAACTGTCGCGGAGACGCAGTGTGCAGCGCGGGCCAAAGAGAAGCAGCGTGTTCACTCTGCAATCTGTTCATTGTCTGTCAGCTCATTTCACACAGATCAATGCCACGAACCAACTTTCTCCTCCTGCTGCAGATTCAATTTTCACTACCAAAACTTTTTTTTCTCCCTCTCTCTCTCTCCACAGAAGATACATTACATTTTTTTTTTTCACATTAAAACCCATATTTATTTGCTTGGTATACCACAAAAAAAAAAAAAAAAAAAGGCACATCAGTTGTTTTGTGGAGCTCCAGCACTGCTGGTCTGACACCTCTTGTATTCTCAGGCAGCGCAGCTAAAATCGAAAAAAAAAATAAAAGAAAAATACGGTACTTATCTCCGAAAAGCTGGGCTACAAAGTTACAAAAGAAACTCCAAAATGGATTTGCAGCCTACAAAGGATAAGATATTTTTCTGTTTGCTTTGTCTCCAGCCGACAAAGACCAAGATGCTTCAGTACATGAATAATGGCTACGGAGATGCATGAATATTCCCTTTTATAAAAACTGGAAAGAAAAAAAAAAAAAAAAACAAACAAAGTCCTCCATGAACTAGGTCATTACACACGAGGCAAAATAAAAAAAGACGGCGTGGGAAATGTATTGTATATTTTCAGGGTTAATAAGAAAATTGAGCCCTTTCATCAAACTTGCCAAAGTCAAAATGTGCAATGCCCTAATGCCTACTGTATTTGTGCAGTTTGCTTTTCAAAAGCAAAGCTGATGACGTCTACCCCGCAATTAAAAGATTTCAACGTGGAGGATGATGAACTATTTAAATTGAGAGCTTATTGCGAACCACAGAGGCTCTTTGCTCCGAACGTCTGAGTGGTGCGCCAGGTTATATAACGGCGGGACCCAAAATACCCACTTTACCCACTTTCCGTATTTGCTTTCATCACTCCCGCTCCGTCTGCGTTTGCTCCTCCGCCAAAGTTCGCCCCAGTTCGTGTCCGGCTTAAGTGTTGAGGAAAAAATCCGACTCAGCGTATCGGAGTCGCTGCACACAGTGCTGCACATTCGGATGCGCCTTGTTAATTGACTCCTCTCCACACACACGGAAAGTCACTTATTATATCATCACTGCAGCTTGTGAGCTTTTATACACAGTAGGGAGCATTTACTAAGCCTGATGCAGTATTTCTTTTGAGGATAATTTTGCATATTTTTTCTACGTAAAACATAGCTGCGCGTTTCCTAAGGCTGTAGCTCTAAACGTGCTTAGCTGCACTATATTTGTGCCACTAATTAAAAATCTGACACTGCATTGTAGCATGCACGTGATGTAATGTTAGATTAATTATGTTGCAACAGGCCGCGGCCGCTGCGCTGTGAGCCATTATAAATCAGGGCAAATAAACACACGAAGGACCTTTGGGAGACGGAAAAAAAGTGAAAAATGACAGGTTATTGTTGCATTAATGCTCCTTTGTCCCGTGCTGGACGCCGCGCTGAGAGCTCAGGTTGATGCATGCATTCGTATTTTCATTCGCCTCCAACTGTATTTTACAAATCGACCGCGCCCTGTTTCATCCGTTATGACAGAACCTCTTTGGTAAAGAGGGGGGCACCGGCGCTGCAGGACGCCGGCTATCGTGTCTGATGCTAAAACTTCCGAATCTGAACTTGTAGCACCTCCCAAGGTTAACATTGCAAATGTACGTATGCCTGGTCTGATAAGATTTGGAGAATGAACACGGATTATACTCCCTTATTTATCAGGAAGTGAACACGGGGGCGACTGTAGCCCTGCACCAGCTAAAAATCATATTGCCGAGGATGAATAGATGGTTTCCCACCTGAAATGACTCCTAAAATAAACCTGGCTGCGTCAGCTGCACCGACATAATCACATTTCTTTTTCATAAGCTCGTCTTGCAGACTATGTGACAGATTTTCTTTTTTTTTGAGACAGAAAATAGAAGGAAATAATTTTTTTGTGTGTGTGTGGGTATGATTTAATCACAGCCCAGTTAACCGGGAGGAACATCTCCCAAACTTTGCATGTCTCTTTAAAACACCGCAAACTTTAATTTCACAGGTGGATAGCTTTGATTTTCTGAATCTAAAGGACACCTAAGCTGGGAGTGCAGCGAAGTCATCAGGTGTGACACCGTAGCTCACTTCAGCGGGGGCCGCAGTTGAATATCAAAGCGCTAATGTATTGTATGTATCATTAGCATAATGCCTAGTTCAGGGGAACAAAGTGCTGCACACGGGAGCGGGCTGGAGAAAATAAACGAGCATTGCCTTTCACGGCTTGCTTGAAAGGGCTCGTGATGTGACTGTGGGCTGTGGAATTTTTTGCTTATTTTCCATACAGGCACTCGCGCACAAAGTATCGCATCCGCGTCAACAGAAAAGGTCAGCAGGAATACTTAACAGCCTCTCACCTCTCTCTCAGCATAATGATTTTGGGCTGCGTTTGACACCTCTTGCTGAGGGTGAAGAGCTTGCTGACGATGCGCCGCGCTTTGCTCAGGAGCTGCTGGGCGCCGAGCTCCAGCTGCTTGTAGCGCTGGTGAACGGCCGGCTCCGTCTTCCAGAAGTACTGGATGGCGGACGCGTTCAGGGCGTAGAAGGTGGGGAGCCTCCGGACGAAGTTCTGGAACTCATCTGGAAAGCAGGGAGACAAGCAACATGAGAGGGGAGTTCTTCTGATTCTTCTCCAGCACACGGCAAAACCAACCCTCTCATTCCCTTCCAACTATATTTGGCTAATTCAGTCAGAGCAAATGAGAGACTCTCCTTGCAGAGGCCTCGTTGGCTCACAAGCCGTGGGGCAAACTGGGAGTGATATTGTTTGACGCGTATGCTAATAGAAAAAGGCAGAGCTAAATACGGGGATGGGGTACCATTTTTATTTTTTCTCCCCCCTCCTCTCTTTCATTAATGAACAGCCAACAGCTTTTTTCGGAGCTTATTCTTCCAGTCTGGAGAAAATAGGATGGACATGAAGCACAGAGGATAATATCTGTCAGCCATTCACAGCTACTGTTCGCCGCATGCACAATGCACAATGCACAATAAACAGATTACATATCCAGGGCATTCAATAACAATATTGTCACCATAATCATGATTGGTTGCAGGGAAAATCGAAGCATGTGCAAGACTGATTAGAAAATGACCGTAGCACTGTTTGTAATTTGCTAACGTTATCTTGATAATGAAATATCTGATTAGAAAACCAATTAAGTGTCAATGGCTTCCCTTGTGATTATGCAATTTGTATTACATGTTCCTGTAAAATTAATAAGTTGATTAAACAGGTTGTAATAAAACATATTAAAAGGATATTTGGTGGGGTTGGGGTAGTGGGGGGTTGCTTTCCATGTCCTACATTATTAAAATTGGAGATTGTCCTGAGGAGAAGAAAAATTACACGCTGCAGCTCCCGGATTTTTATTTTGTCTTCTTCATTTAATTACACATGCTCAGTAGATTATTTCCTTTCGACATATTCATTTGTCTCCTGCTATAAAGTGAGTTTAAACGACGAGTTCATCGCCCAAACCCAAAAAAACGCATCCTCTCGACGTCAACGGCGGAGCTCACCAATGCATTTTCAACAACAAATGTTAAATCACAGCAGTACATAAGATATATGTTGCGGCCCGGATACACATGCAGCTTTCATCATCGTTATTCGTCTGAGTTATTGAGACATCGTTCCTCGTGACATGCAATAAAAAGTCTCAGTGGATGTATGCAAATCTGACAGGGCAAAACAAACAGAAGTGAAGCTAGCTGTTAAAGAATCATATAAAAATGGAAATTACAGCTGGGAAAAAAAATAAATAAAATAAAATAAAAATGTGAGCAGGATATAACCAGAGCACATGTCAAAAATTGTGGGGTTCATAAAAAAAAAATGCTTTTAAAAAAGTGCTTCTATCTATGCCCGGCTTCCTCCAGGTCTTAGGATATGTGCAGTTATTTATGTTTGCTCATTTTAAAGTGATTGGATGTTAATAACCGATATCCCATAAAATTCATTTAAGTTAACTATAAAAAGCATAGTTTATGTGCAGCCATAAGTGAGGTTAGGGCTTGAGCTTAATTACTGTTAATTATTTTACACTCCCATTATTGGCCTGACCCCAAATGTAGAATATACTGTACGTGGGGTTCCTGGAAGATAAATAAAATACAAATAAATGCATATTAAATGCAGTCAAAATGTTTAAATCATAGTCTTGTTTATGCCGGGGAAGGTGGAACGCTAGTGCCGGATGAACCGGGCCGCTATTTTATCGCCAAGACGACAACGCCTCCCGCTCTCTAACCATCGTTATTATCTCGTCAGGTAACGGCGCTTCCCTCTCGAGTGACTTTAAAAACAGGAGAAAACTCTGTCGGATTTGGTGGAGCACAAGCGCGGGCACAGTGTGGGCATTATTAGAAAGCAACCCTGGGAGGCGGGAGGCTAATGACGTGCATCGAGAGGATTACCGTACGTGGAGTCCTTTTTTTGTAAAACTGCCAAATTACGAGGTCACAGATTTAGATTTAGAGGCTGGGATAATCTAACCAACTGTTTAAATGTTTGAAATATTCTCTGAAATAATCTCTGGATATGCATTGAACCAGAGTCGGTGCCTTTCAGGATTTTTCCTTCACATTATGCCAATAAACTGGGGCTATTATTCATAGTGAATGGAGATATTGATCCAACTGTAGAATACGCTATTTAAAGCCTTTTACGCTTAGCAGGAGGTCAAAGCAAATCATGTTTGCCATCCACCGACTGTAGAAACCTCATTTTACAATCAGAGCTCTAATTATTATTAATCTCTCTGCAACCGATGGAAGTTGTTCTCTATCAGATCAACTACACAAGTAGATCTCCAGGGGCTTCACGGGAACTTATTTTTTCTTTATTTATTACAGCGCTGCAGCCCGGGTCTCGGGGCACCTTGCTGTTTAAGTTATTGCCTACTGTGCGCTAATCAAGTTGCCCTTAGTGCAGAAGCATGTAGCCGGTAATAACACTCTCAGCCGGCGAGGTGCGCAGAAAACAGCTTAAGGCAAGAGCTGGAAATGACTGAAGCCGCTAGATGCCCCAGGAGCCTGTGGATGCAGCTCAGTTTCAGCTGCGATAGGGGAACACAGGAGCAGAGCCGCGGAGAAAATTATACGACGCCAGGAGCTCGTTTTAAAGCTGTGTGAAAATGTCAGTGTGCTTATTATTATTATTATTATTTTTTCAAATCAGCTAACTGATAAAATGGCAGCGACCGAGCTGTGAAGTGTTTTATCAGAGGTCGCATCGCACGCTGTGAGCGGATTACAGCAACTGTAGTTTGTTTCTGGGGCATGACCGCCGCTCCTCCTAGCTGAGCCTTCATTTGACTGAATCACTGTTGACCCAGTCACATTGCTGCGAATGCTTCCCTTTCATTTTCTGGACATTGAAATTTGAACCATACAATTTCTCTTCACACACACACACACACACACACACACAGACCGACACAGTCAGGCTCAAATGGGAGAAAAAATAGGTATTGGTTTGAACGCCGAGGGAAGAGGGTTTGCTGTTTAGACAATCTTCACTGTGGGATGTCCGACTTTTCAAGTCTTGGAGATTTTGCTATGCGGCTTCTATTGAGTCAGCTATCCCTTTCATATCTCTGGCTGTGCTAGGCCACCGAGGGAGATGGTGCCAATCAATAGGCAGCGCTGCTTTATGGCAGTATTGCATTTACGGGGGTTCTGCATCAATGTGATGAAGTGCCTTCAATTGTCGAGCGTCCCATTAAAGATGATGGCCAATAGATAAAATGTTTCTCCCACAAACATTTGCAGAAGTGAACTTGTATTAACAATACCACGAATAAAATGGCATAATGGATGAATTCTGAGTTGCTGTGCACGATGGCCATAGACTGTATAAAGATGGACGGCGGAACTGCTCCTCAAAAGTGAAGCCAAAGCAAGTAGAGCTCCCCCTGGTGGCTGGTTGCAGTATAGGTCATATAAGCTCCACCCCCTTCATATTAGCGGATGGGACGAACTAAAACACTAAAATACACGTCAAATAATTTTTTTTTCAAGGATGGTTTCTGTCATTTTAGGTAGTTAATATAATGTTGATGGATGTTCAAGGGTCCAAGTTTGGATAAGTTTCGTTGTAGTTAGTTATTATGCCGCTATAGAAACAGGATGTGACATAATGGCGACTACCAGTTGCGTCCCGTGGAACCATGAGAGTTGTAAAAGACAGTTTAAAAAACAAGTACAGTGTATAATCCAAGACTTCCTTGTAACTGGTGGAGGTAGAGCAGAGCATGGTGTTAAACAAAAACGCGAGTGAGTCTGGAGGAAGTGTGGGCGGGGCGTCGAGAATGGAGCCGCAATATACGCCGGCCCATACTGCGGAGACTCCGGGTCCGAAGTCGCAAGATGGCGCTGCCCGTCTCCCTGGGAAAATAGTGTCGGTTTGGCCTATGCAAGGAAGTGGGGATGCATAGTCCATATTTATATACAGTCTATGGGCATGACATTGACCATCATAGTCACGTTTACTAATTTTATGATGCTAGGTTTAATCAAATTAAATCAAGTAGTTTTATGGGACAGAATAACTTTTTGTTTTCATCATTTCTTAGATGAATTAGGCTCAATTAATATGGCTCAGTTGTCTTTGTATTACGCGTGTGATTTTGCAATAAATTGCTCTAAAAATCGCTCCTCCGTGTAGTGATGAATTCCCATTACATGGATTAGATGTAATTGCCCATCCAGTCATAGCCCGTCTGCCTTTGTTTTCTTTGCCCATCACCTCCTCTTTAACAATAGGGTGTAATTTGCTGTCAGTGGGAGGGTCCCCGCCACTGAATGAGTGCGAGGAAGAAAATACTGACCTGACTCTTCAAAGTCTTGGTTGGCCACATTCCAGGAATCTCGAATTTGCAGCAAACTGGCTTCCATTGCCCTCAGAGCCACCTCGGGGCAATTACATTGTGGATAGTCAACGGCACACTGGCACCAGCAGTCATTGTCCCGGCACACAAACTGGCCCTCCTCATTACAGCCGATGTAGCTGAGAGCTGCCTGCACAAACCTGGCCCTCAGATACTCTGGCAGTATGGCCTGGAGGCCTGGGGCAAGGACAAAAAAAAAAAAAACATGGAAATGTCACATGGATGAATGAAGTGGAGGCTGTAAGTACTTTAGGTTTTTGCAGAAAACGCATTTAGATGGCTGCTGTAAGCTAGATCTGTAAATCACCAAAGGTTTTTTTTCCATCCGCTATGCTTGACATATGCTTGGCGTCACATGCAATATGCTGAGATTCACTTAAAGTTATTTTTCCTTCACATTTCTGCTACTTTTGTTCTGAGTCGTTACTGCCCGGGATTCACTTCAGAACTCTGCAAGCATGCAAGGGGGAAAAAAAAAAACAAAAAAAACGAAAGAGTGATTGAAGCTAAATTCGTTCTGACACTCTCGTGCTGCAGTTATAAGCTTGCCAAAGAACAGACACTGTGACAATTCCATCAGAAATTGGGGGAGTTCAATTATGGATGGCCAACCTTGCAAATGAATCTTGTTTTCAGGGCTCTGAACCAAAACGGAGCTGACAGAGTCGAGGTTGTCATAGTTACTGCATCCGAGAGGGCCCGTCCTTGTTTCGGTCACCTAAAGGGAGCGGAGACAGAGGCACATGACAATAATCCATACTGAGGAAGAAACCTAATATCATGAAATATACAGACGGACAAACACAGAGGGAAAACAAAGGAAAAGGAAAGAGGGGGCACACGGCAACCTTACTTTTTACAATTTCCTCTTCAGAGAAACACTAAATAAATTACACATTATTTAGATTCCTCCATTGTGTAAATCACATTCAGGTTAATGACTCTGTGAGCTGGTGAGGTGGAAATTAAGTTGTGATGAGGATCCCTGGTGTAAAGCGTAATGAGTAAGTCGTGGCGTCAGCTGTCAAATTTACCCCTACATTGTGTTTACCCATTACGTTGCCCTCCGACGCTCGTAACATGCTAAAATCCACTGTATGCCAGCGTAAGCATGTCATCATCAATTATGGATGCGCCTGAGGATTCACGGAATCGCTCGGCGCAAACATTTACTCGAGGTGTGCAGTTTTGTTACAGGGCTCAAACGTGATGAGAGGACTGGCAACGCACTCTGTAAACTGTCGACCCGTTCTTCAAATCTACTAAACAAGGCCTTGATCCTGATGAATATATAAATAGCTTCTTTTTCAATTTAATGCTGAATGACGTTCTATTAGCCGACACTGTAGCTGCAGTTAGAGAGTGTGTTTCCATGTTCCAATGACAGCGAATGCACCGTGCAAGAGACGCAAGATATATAAAAAGAAGACAGTTTTCCCGAGCGAGGGCTGGATACTATACGAGACAGACGGAGACTGTTTATAGTGTTGGCGTGGGCTCGGTCCAGGTTTCAATAAACTTTCAGAAAACACGTCCGCTACAGTATGTTCGAGTTAAGCGCAGCTCCGGTGTTGTTGGAGGTCATCTGGAGTTAAAGTGCTTTCTTATTTCTTATTTAAAAGGAGCCACGACAGGCTGCTTTGTGACACTGGAGCCACAGCAGAGCTTTGAGCTAAACGTCATCCTGCTCACATACTAATGTTTACCATGTTTAAACACTTACTAGACTTACTTTAAACATTTACTAATTTGCACTGAATGTACAGCTGAGCCTGACTAAAAAGTTATTAGTTTTGCTGTAATTTGGTCACATCAACTGCTCCATGTTGGCATTAAATAAAAAGTAATTATAAGGCATCTTGAGGGTGACATGATCCATTTTTTATTTTTACCCAGGAATGTTCTGATTGGTATCGGGCCAATCCAGGCATTTTTAAAATGATAGGATCGGTATAGAGCTTCAGCCAAGTCTGATCTTTTGTAGTTTACCAACCCTCCACTGGTAGTCAACTCAGGCAAAGGTTGGACAGAAAAAACAATAAACAACAACACTGAACGCTCCGTTTAAAAGATGACAATGGTTTTCTTGATAAGAGCCTCATGGAGAGACCAGTACATTGGACGCCCAGTACATTTCTGGAGTAGAAAATCCTAGTTTTCACCATCTGATCTAGTTTCTGGAGCTAAGGTAAGAGCTACCGTCTACTCACTACATTACCTCTGACAGCCCTATTTCATTCATTCATTTATTTTCTGTAACGCAGAGGGGGCTGGAGCCTATCCCAGCTGTCATTGGGCGAGAGGCGGGGTACACCCTGGACAGGTCTCCAGTCTATCACAGGGCTAACACAGAGAGACAGACAACCATTCACACTCACACCTACGGCCAATTTAGAATCACCAATGAACCTAACCAGCATGTCTTTGGACGGTGGGAGGAAGCTGGAGTACCTGGGGAACCCTCACAGACACAAGGGCTGCGTTCAGACTGCAGACGGATCTGATTCAAATCTGATTCCTTCTCATATCCTTCTCATATTTTTAGGGCTGACTGTTCACACTGCCTTTAGCAAGTGTCCAAATCGGATATGGTTCTGTTCAGACTGGGCCACATTCTTCACCGGTCTGATAGGTTGCTGTAGCAACGAGCGGAAGCGTCATTCAGCACGTGTATTTGTCAGACGTTATATAATTGCGACAGCGACAAGCAAAACAACAACAAACAACACATGGATGTACGTCACGTCAGTGTAAAGATTTATAAGGCAATTGTTTTCAAAGTCCTCCTCCATTGTGATAGCTGTAATATCACTGTCCGTGGCCGTAACGTGGCTCCTCCACAACGGAAATAGGCACGCGGTCTGGCGCATTGGTTCTGGCCTGGCGTCGCGTAAGTGACGTCACGGACAGTCAAAACCCATCTGAGTGTTGTGAGCTGTTCAGACTGAGACGCATCTGTCCATATCCGATACGAATGCGATATGAAACTACCTCTGGATGTGGTTTGCAACCGTTTGGCAAAAATCGGATTTCATGTGATCTGTCACTGTTCAGACTTCAAAATCGAGATCCGATTCAAATCTGAATGGGCTAAAAATCGGATTTTGGCTGGCAGTCTGAACGCAGCCAAGGAGAACATGCAAACTCCACACAGGAAGGCACCAGTCGGCCCATGGATTCAAACCCAGAACCTGGGTGCAAGTGAGACAAGAAAACCCTCTATGAATCTCCCCCTTTGTTTATCTGAGACTCTATATGAATAGATTGGTAGCAGATGGGAAGGGGAAAAAAAGTGTACAATATACTACGACGACCATGAATAATTGTGGATAAGGAATTTCAGTCTAAAGATTTATTGCATGCCCAGATTCATTTTAAGCCAGACAATCATTAGCAGCAATCTAAATAAATTAAATAAAGTCCATGTTCTGTATCACTAGACTTCTCGTTCTGTCGCCTACAGCAACACAGTGATAAGCAAACAGCTTATTAGCGGTTTGTTTTCTAAATCAATACAACCATTAGCAATTGAGTTTCTGAGATATGGACAGATTTTTTTTCTCGGTGCATACAGCAGTGGAATAACGAGTGTCCCTTCGTGACAAATATTCCTTTTGCGCTGCATCGTGATTATAAGTTCCTCATGTAAACTTGAGCTGAATGGTGGCCAATTATTATTATTTTTTAACAAGTTGGTACAGAGACTACCGAAGCATAATCTAGGGCAGCAAAACGTCTCACCCTGAAAACCAGCAACAAGCCACACACAGCTCTGTCACAGGTGTATAATGTGAGCTTACATGGTATAACAAGTGATTTTTGGCAGCTTCTGCTGCACCTGTGGAGGAGCTGAAAACAGAAGTACAATGGGATTATACTGTCAGTAGGTGTGATTGCTTCAGCTCTGACAAATTAATGCCACATTTTTTTTCCCCCCATCCTCTTGAAACGAGTGCAGTGTGCTCAGCGGCGGTTTGACAATTTAGTGACTGAGAGAAATGAGTAGGGCTGATTTTTACTGCAAATAACTTCACCCAGCAGAAACTTCATGCGGCTGTGTGGGTGTGAAGTCTTCATGAGAGAATAAATTACACCCAAAGGAGGCTACTGATGGTTTAAGGATATTAAATTAGTGCAGCTTGAAGGGAGTAAACACATTGGGTTGGTTTAAGTTTCTCTCGTCCCAGGAGATCTCTTGCGCAAATCAAGGAAACGGCTCAGTGGCATGAAGCGAGGCGCCAAACAAGCTGGCAGGGATTGTTGGTTTGGCACTGACAGCGGGTCACTTCCCAGCCAGTCTATAGAGGATGCGGCCATCTTATTCATCCACACACCTTGCGTGTGTCAGATAATAAGAGTTAAAAGTCCATGTTTAAGGATTCATATTTAAGTTGCGGTAAACAGCTATGACGGAAAAATCCCAAGATCTTCTACTGAGCGTTTGTCATCAGTGGCACCAGCTGGAGGCAGTGAGGACATTTGGGTTTGCACACCTGTACCAAGTCAGGTTAATTGACTCAGAACAGGTTCAAGGACGTGGGAGAAGGAGAAGGGAAATGAACATGGACACAGTTCCATCAAGGAAACAACTCTGCCGTGTTCTGGTTCCAATATTTAGGAAGAAAGTGTTTATTTGTACACGCTGCTTGACTGTCCACAGGCCTCATGTGTGCACAGGGATTGTCCAGATTGTCACAAAAGCCGCGGCTTGTTTGAATAAACAGCCCGTGTGGTAATCATCTTTGTGTCCTTTTTGTCTGTGCTGGAGAGCCAAGAGAAACCACTTTGCAGTTTGCCTGGTAAATCCGTGAAAACAACAACTGTGATTTGTTCGTAGAGCTTTTCAGATCATCTACACTAGAGGCCCAAAACAGTATAACTCTTAAAAACAGTATGGGGAAAAAAAACAACAACCAAAGTAATCACAAATCCTGACTTTATAAAAGCTGCCAGTGTAACAGTTTGGAAAGCAAGAACTAAACGGCAGTGTTACGTGCCAGGCAGGAGGCAACGTATTCTCCCCCTCTCCTGTTTCTTTTTGTAGGTGTTAATTACTCAATTGGCTTCCACCTGGGAAGTCTGGTGGTGCCTGCTGATTGGTTGGTTCGGCCCCAGATTGCCCAATCACTACCCAGGGCCTACATTAAAAGGGACCCAGCTGGGGGGGGGGGGGATCCACCCTCACTGCTTGCCCTGCTTTATTCCTTGATTGTTTTAATGTGTGACTGCTGTTTACTCTGATTTCTGTTACCTGCCTTGCTAGATATTGAGACATGTGGACATATGTGCTCCATTTATGTTAATTGTGTTGGCAGGTGTGGACTACAGGGGAGGTTAAGTGTATGTATTTTTGATTACATTAGATAGCCAGGCCTTTTGTTTGTTGCTTTCAACTTGGATAAGTTTGATAGTCAAGTTTTGTCATATTGCTTTCATTTATTTGGCACAACCACGTGGTCCAAACCTTCTCCCACTGTGTGTGCGCTTCAAGCAGTTTTTCAGTTACTCTTATTTTGGAATTGAGGTGAATCCTGTTAAGTTTACCCTGCCATCACAACTCGACTTCCGCGGTTGTCATGTGTTCGTTCTTAAACTCCCCCAGTTCCACCTAGGGACAGTAAATCTAGCAAAGTCTAGAAGATCAGATGATGTTTCTGAACAAGTAGAGAGATGCAGCCATTTTAATTCGTACCTATATGAGAGGAGGAAATGACTCTCTGGACAAATTTAAGCTTTTGAAACTGTGTACGCAGATAACTGCTCTATTCAAGCAGAATGTGTTTATTTCTATTGGCGGCTGTGGTTCAGTAGGTAGAGCAGGTTGTCCATGAACCAGAGGGTTAGCAGTTCAATCCCCGGAACACAAAGTGTCCTTGAGCAAGACGCTGAACTGCACTGGTATGTGAATGTGTGTGAGCGAATGGGTAGATGTGTCCTTGAGTACCAATAAGTAGAAAGGTGTTACATAAAAACAAGGCCATTTACCATCAATTAAACCTCAATCCTTACTCTCTCTTGGCTTAACTGTCGACAGAGTCGATATTTGCTTCCATGAACAATTCTGTTTTTATTCAGTTTCGATGAGCTTCTGCGTTATCACAAGATTTATTTCCATCCAGTGTTGCATTCATTTTTCACCAAGATCTTGTATTGATGATGGGAGAGTCTGACCACTGCACAAAGCCTTCTTCAGCACATCCCAAAGAGTCTCAATGGTGTTAAGGTCTGGATGATGTCTCATGCTCCCTGAACCACTCTCTCACAATCTGAGCCCCATGAATCCTGACATTGTCATCTTGGAATATGCCCGTGAACATCAGGGAAGAAAAAAATCCATTGATGGAATAACCTGGTCATTCAGTATATTCAGGTAGTCAGCTGACCTCATTCTTTGGACACATAATGTTGCTGAACCTAGACCTGAGCAACTGCAGCAACCCCAGATCATAGCACTGCCCCCACAGGCTTGTACAGTAGGCACTAGGCATGATGGGTGCATCACTTCATCTGCCTCTCTTCTTACCCTGATGCCCCCATCACTCTGGAACAGGGTAAATCTGGACTCATCAGACCACATGACCTTCTTCCATTGCTCCAGAGTCCAATCTTTATGCTCCCTAGCAAACTGAACCCTTTTTTTCCGGTTAGCCTCACCGATTAGTGATTTTCTTAAGGCTACACAGCTGTTCAGTCCCAATCCCTTGAGTTCCCTTAGCATTCTTTCACTATTAAACATAACCCTGACATTTAATTCTAAACGAGTGTGTTGCAGTTCAGTTTGTGGATTCACTGAATGTAGAAACACAAAGAGACTAAAAGCCAAGTATTTTTATAGAGACCGGTTCATTTTTCTAATGCCATTAGTCCATTCTCTGCTGTCAAAATTAATCATAGGCCGATGCATTAAGGTAATTTGCGGACAAATGGTTTTAAAACGCGGACTGCAAGCATGTGTAGCACACTGATTATACTACTAATTTTCCTTTTGTACTTGAATAAGGTGACCATCTAGCCAAAGTTGGCCTGCGTAGTCTTTGAAAATAAAGTCACTAGTTGTTAATCTGGATAAAAAGGAATGGCATCTCTAGGCTGGAAGCAAAACCTTCGTCCCCCGTGCACAAATAATAATTTTTTATATTGGTAAGGAGCCGCTCTGTTGCAGACTGATCCACCTGGATAAGCAAATCATCTGGGTGGGCTTCATGTGGTGATGGACAGAAGAGTAACGGGGTCGTAGTCCTAAATGTCATCTGAGCGCCATGGAGCTTAATTTGTTTACAACAAAATGGATTAGTTGTTGGTCCAGTTACGTGCAGAGGTTGTTTTTTTCCTTTGTATTGGTAGAAACACGCCCGCAGTAGGACAGTAAAACATTTGAGGGACCTATCTATTGCTGTACTCTTTTGAATTGCGTGGTGGTTTGGAGACAGGCTAGCGCACTTACAACAGAGCCCGTCGTCAAACCCGTTTGAAGGAGAGGACTCAAACGAGTGCAACCACCTTCGAAGAACTACCAGCAAAAAAAGGACTAACAAAGAAGTTGTGTTTAAACCCGTAACACATGAACTTGATGCAATGATCAGCTAGCATATACACTACGTTCTGCGTGAGAGGAAATAATTCTTCATAGCATCAGGTGGCAGTAGTCTGTATTCCTTGTTCAAAAAGGAAAACCGGAAGAGCTACGATTAGGTGGGAACGTAGGAAGACCAACAAAGTATACAGACTTGGCCTCTTCTGAATCATGCTTTCCAGTAGACAAGGTACTGTAGTGACCAGCTTTTTTTGTTTTTGATTTTTTGCCATTGAGAAAGTTGCTGAAAGTGAGAAGAGTCTCCTTGACTTCCCTGTTTGCCTACGTTCATAACTCCCCGTTTCTCTTCTCGTACACTAGTTTGCAAAGCTGATAATCCGACTGATCTCTCCTTCAGATGCTCTGCCACTGACTCAACTCATATTTTGTTTTGCAAAAAAATGATGTAAAAAGGCATAAAAGACATTTCTCAAAAACAGGTCAGGTACAGACCGCAATAATTAAAGTCAACTAAATTAAGCAGAAAATTGACTGTCAAATGAAGCTTAAAGGTCAGACAGACTAATTTTTACAGATTACACGGTGATGAGAACATGCTGAACGAACTCAAGGAATGAAAATGTTCTTAACAAATACATTTTGTCAAGTACAGGATGTCTCCCCTGAAGGGGGATGGGAACTTGTGCAGAAACTTTTTAAGACGGGTGTAAAAAAAAAAAAAAAAAAAAGATCATACAACTTTTGCCGCAGGTCTTGGAAGATGCTACATCCAAACCTCAAAGGCGCAACACCAGATTTGTGCTGACAAAAGCACGGATGCATGAAAAAAAAAAAAAAAAAGACTGCAGACTCTCTTCATTTGAGCTCCTAGTTGGATCGTGAACAATCTCAGCTCAATCATCTCTGACAAAAGCTTGATTTAGAGCATGCGTATATCCAGCCTCCACGAGGAGCAAAGATAAACTGCCAACCCGAAGGGAAATCCATCTCCTTCGCTGTCACTCGCGAATTATTGCCAAACACCATGACGGTGTCGTCTTTTCATATTTTCCCAAAGGCCCAATAAAAGTAACCACGTTTCTTTGCTGGATTAATGACAGCAACCATGGTATCCAGCCAAAAGGATAAGGAAGACGCTGTAGGGTTGGGGGGGGGGAAAAAAAAAAAAAAAAAGTTGTCTTGTCTTTTGACATCTACTTTTGACAACTACAAGGTCGCTGAGGAGCAGAGAGGCAAGAGAAGAAATAAAAGCTGGGAGCTCTGTCTGTGGCTACAGAATACATCCAGACCTCTTTCACGAAAATAAATCTTTAACTAAGCGACTGTTAATTACTGAAATATTGTCTTTTGCCTACAAAGATGTCAGCAGTTTACCCAAGACAGACACACACCGCTAGAATGAGTGTGGGAGGAAAACTGCCATTCTTCTTCTTCTTTAATTTATTTATTTTTTTTTATTATTGATGCGTTAACACAATTAATTAAAATCCGAGCAGCCTCCGTAGGGACCCACAGATTAATTTCCAACACAGACAGATGTCCAACTTAAAGGGGAAGATTGACCAAATGCAAATCTAAAGATGGCTTTTCTATGCATAGCAATGAGACCATCTGCAAAAAGAACCCAGTGGAGCAGAGCATGTGTGCACAGTCAGCCCTCTGTATTAGAAAGCAACCACAAAGAAAAAACGGGGGGGAGGAAAAAAACCCCAACTCTTTTTGTATATTTCACTACTTTCAAGACTTCATTGGTCTTTTTTTTTTTCTTTCTCTTCTTCATTTTGCTAAAAGCGAGAAAACATACAAGTTATTCTGCAAAAAAAAGTGATATGTAAATGAAATGGATCAGCTGGCGGGGGAATTATTAATGTGCCATAATTGAGTACAAGATAATTGTGCTGACTGTGTTGGAATAACTAACAGCTGCATTTAATGGAACATTTAATTGCACTTAAAGGCTTTCCTAGAATAAGCAGTTTGCGATGCTCATGCGTGCCGCGGACGTGACTTGTTTATCCCATCACAATGAATTTCACTTTGCCCTCTGGCGCGCCGTTTGATGTCTTTTCACTGTCTAAATACTCCTCTAGAATTTATTAAGAAGGAGAAAAAATGTTCCCTTTGCAAACTTCTGAAACATAAATTTGTCTTTTTTAGGGGTGACTAATATGGGGAATATTAATATCATACTTAAAATCTTTCATGCCTCACAGCAAGAAGTTTCTGGGTTCTAATCCATCGGTGTGGAGTTTGCATGTTCTCCCTGTGTCTGCGTGGGTTCTCTCTGGGTACTCCAGCTTCCTCCCACCGTCCAAAGACATGCTCGTTAGGCTCATTGGTGATTCTAAATTGGCCGTAGGTGTGAGTGTGAATGGTTGTCTGTCTCTCTGTGTTAGCCCAGAGGTAGACTGGAGACCTGTCTAGAGCGTACCCCGCCTCCCGCCCAATGACAGCTGGGATAGGCTCCAACCAACCCTCCTCCACGACCCTCCAGAGGACAAGTGGTTATGGAAAATGAATGCAACATAATATGTACACATGCATTCTAATACAAGCATGTCATCCAGCCTTACATTATGAGCAGCATGAACCAGAAAAATACTTCTACAGTCGGACTGTGAGTGCGATATTACCAGTAGGACGCCCCTTCAGCCACATTTAGTGTGTCGTTTCGCTTTGGAAAATGACATGTGAAATGGTTAGGGCTAAGGCAGGGGGTAGGCGGTCCTTCACTGAGTCCACGCCGCTTTTAAATACCACTAAATATATACTCATACAATATGAGTTGGAGAGTCACTCATGTGCTTAGATTCCAGATTCCTGTGGCGCGACAAAGCGCTACAGAGACTTAACAATTTTCACAAACCCCATGATCGAATTATTCTCTTCAAATCTACTTGTATAAAAGTCTCTCTGCCCGCTTCAGTGTTCCATTAAGTTGCAAGTTTTGACCTTTTGAAGTTTAGTTCTGTACTGTTTTCCACCAAATACGCACAGGATCCGTGAGCTGGCAAGTGGAAAGAAATGTATGACTCTACAGGCAATGGCCATCAACGGTGGTGAGGTGAAGGTTTACCGGAAAAACTAGGTATTAGGTCTCAGTTCTGTTCTTTTGCAGGGACACACACAATGAGCTGTTAACTCCATTATTCTCACTATACTGCTTTCTAGGCCAAACGGGACTCGCGCACATCCACATTTAGTGCAGCGCCATCACAACAAACAGGAAGGTACACAGACGTTCGCAAACAGCTTCTCGCACACACTGTCAAGACAGAACTGCCAGATGTGAGAAGTGCAACAGCAGCTTCAGTAATACGAGTTAAATATTTTGCCGCCGCACGACGCCGCAACAACTTCAGTGCTTCCTTGGCGGAGACTCTCCGGCTCTCTGGAATTCTATAAGAGGAATGATTACCATTCAGACTAAATCTTCCACAGGTAGTTCTAGAAACGCCACCGCATATATGATTCATATTATTTTCAGTGTTCGGTTAGCTTCCGTGCCCCGTATGGAGCCATCGCCCCCTTCATGATTCATGTTTTTCCCTTTAATTTGTCTGTATAGTCGAGCAACAAACATACATTCCCAAGTGAGCCCTGAAGGCATGCATCTCCACTTCAATGTACTCTGTGCCTATAAAAAAATACATAAAAGTAGCACACATCAGCTCAGGAAAACACTGCCGCCTGTAGAGCTGACATAGCTCCCCTCTGAGATTGAGGAGCAGAGGCCCGGCGTACGAGTGCTGCGGCAGCGGCTCAGAAGGAGTCATTTAAACTTTTGGAGCAGGTGAGAGCCACGGCTGGTGTTTGGAATCGTAACTGGACCGAACGCTGCACAGCTGGGGACTTTCTGCAGCGAAGGGAGATACAGATATCTCAGAGTTTTCCAACTGGAGGAAAAAAAATTGATATATTTTTATTTGCTGCAACAGCTGCAAATAAGGGTGTTGCACAAGAAGCAGAAAAGCATGACAATGAAGTTGATTAGGCTGGTCTGGCATAACATTATGACCTAATATACTGCAGGGCTCCCTTCTGCCTCCAAAATAGTTGTGACTCATCAGAGAATGGATATGGGCCTTCTGAGGGTGTCCTGTGCTCTCTGACAACATAATGTAGTTGGGGGTGGGGGCTTTGAAGGGAGGGGCCTCTGTGGATCATCCTACAGATACTTGATCAGTTTGGGATCCAGTGAATTCGGAGGCCAGGTCAACACCTTGTGCTGTTCTTTTTTTGTGTGTGTGTCTGTGTCAGGCTGCATCCTGCTGGGGATGGCTGCCATCAAGGAGTGTCATTGCTATGGGGTGGGGGGTGCCTGGTCTGGTCTAGGTGGGTGCTACATGTCTAAGTAACATCCACACCAATGAATGCCAGGTCCAGAAGTTTCCCAGCAGAACACTGAATTGTCACAAGTTGATCAATGTTATTTACTTCACCTGTCAGTGGTTGTAATGTTGTGGCTGGTTGGTGTATTTTTCTTGACAAAACCTGACATAATAGGAACAACCACTTTGCAGCTTTATCCGATTTGACCGAGCAGCTGGAAATGGATATTTACAACGATCAAATTTAATAAAATGAGCCTGATAAAAGGAAACAACGCTACAAGTTCGCTATTAAAATACCCCTCGTATCTAAATCAGATCAAGCCAAGTCCTGCCCTGTATATAAATCAATGATAACCTATGGGTGCTTGGTGTGGAGACTTGGCAGGGCAACGCAAGCACTTAGCCTTTTAACATGGTCGGCTGATACAGATGGCTCTAAGGCACATCCATTATTTAAAAATGTAAGCCTTTAATATTATTATAAGACCAGTTAGGAGAGCGCATTTTACTGATGAAGATTCATCACTGCAGCGAATCCCTCGTATGAATAATTCCACAAAACAGCATAAAATGTCACTTAGCGAGCCCGTGTTGTCACATGTTTGAGCAACAATGGTCTTTAAATGGCTGCACTTTCTGCTTCTTGCTGGAGGTGAAAAAAAAAAAAAAAAAGAAAAAAGTACAAGGCGGCATTAACGTTTCATGAAAATCATCGCTCATCTCAAAATTGCCCCATTCGCCGCACCTTCGGAAACCGTCATCCGCTTAATCACCGCGGCGCAGTCGACGCGCAAATCCACATTTGCATCTGCGATACGTTTTCCGCCTGTTTATTCAGTCTTTGAGGATTTTCGGTGCATGTTTCGGGACCACTTTGTTGCACTGGCTTACACCCTAATGTCAAGCAGAGAGGGATAAGCTCATAAACTATAAGCAAGGGAAAGGAGGAAGAAGAGGAAAATAGCATCAGAATGAGATTATTGTGCGCCTTTGGAGATGGGAGGAGGGGGGCACTCAAAGCCACAGGAGAGCAAAGGGGGGGGACCTTTGATAGAAGAAAGTGGAATTTAATACTGTATGTGATATGTTCACTGAGGGAAAGTACACCATGTTATTTTACATGGAGTAACTTGAAGAGGGACCAAGGGAGCAAATTTGATTCTGTGTATTTTGTCTTTGCTCTCCAGGCTTCACGTCTTTTTAACCAGCTGCAGATTAAAAGCGACATAGCCGGAAGACGGGGAAATTCTTCAAAATCTTGACATCAGATACCAGACTGAAGCCGAGAGCCATCATCCGGCTACCGCATCCCGGCTTCTTCATCAAGGGAAACGCATCTTGTTAAAAGTTAAAAGGGTTGAAGACGTGGTGAAAAGACAAAGTAGAACATTTATCTTCCTTTCTGAATAATGAAGCTGCAAAAATAAAAGTCTGGGATGAATAATTCATCCGCGCTCGTGACGACTGAGGACGGAGCGCTTTTGTTGCTTTGTTTATTTGTGTTTGGTTTAGCTGGTGCTCATCCTGGCATGAGAACTGCCCCAAACTTTTTTTTTTGGAGCGGATCGGCTCAAACATTCCTCACCGCCTCTCCTCCACGTCGATAATATTCTCCAGCTAACTTCTGTTTAATTAATTTTCAATAGGGGCGAGCCTGGCCCGAATAATATAAGTAAGCTGGGTGATTGATGCAGCTTTTCCTGTGCTTTACGTGCTGCGCACACACTCAATACCCCCCGCTAAATAAGGCCTTTCTCATCTCCTCTGTTCAGTTGCATATGACACCTTAACTCACATCACAAAATGTTTGACAAATGACAGAGGCTCTCAAAGGAAATTACTGAAATGGAAGGGCTGATTCATCACACCATGTAACAGCAGGGACATTTTTTTTTTTGCTATACTCTTATCTCATTTTTTCCCGTCTTTGATTATTTTCCAGTGCTGCTGCCGCTGCTGCTGCTGCTGTCCTCAGTCCTGCAGGCCTCCGGGCCAGGCATTTCTACCATTTTAAATATGTTATCTCTTAAAACCAGGGGACCAGTGCTCTTCTGAAAGGCAGCTTTGTTTTGGCATCCGTCTTCATTGGGGTGAGGTAAAAAAGCCGTGTTCGGAATTAGAGGCTGCTGACGCCGTGAATATTTTACATCAGTCACCTGAAAACGCCTCCCAAACAAATGCACCCCAGAGGGCTTTCTCTCTATTCATCTCAATCAGAGGGGTTTTTAGCAGCACTTTGGTTCCGCGGTGGCTGCCAAATCAGCTCGACGTCCTCTTTGCCAATTCACTTTAGAGAATGTACGGTTTTATCTCTGATGGGCTGTATGGGGGTGGGGTGCGGCGGGGGGCACCGCTAAGGACAAGTCAATGGAAAAACAGGCTGCATCTCAAAAGAATAAGGGAAAGCAATTTCGCTTTTTTTTAATTTATTTATTTTTTTTTAAGCTATAGCTACGCGGTCAGAATGAGGGAAACGGACAAGTCACAGTTCTGCTTTTGGAACAGAGGCCTGTCTCGGAGCTCCCCTGTTGGCTCCGTGCTCCTCGCTGACAACTGCTTACGGTTGGTTTACTACCTGGCACAGGAAGTGACAAACAAGGCGGCCACGCAAATAAATAGAAGATTTAGAGCAGGCATTACAGAGCTTTGTACTTTCTGTGTGATCCAAGTTGCTGCTTCTTTTCTTAATGCCTGGTGGAGTGTTGGGGTTTGGTTTCATTAGGAACATCTGCGAGCGGCGCCCACCTGTAACCCACAACTTTCTGTCAAGGACCAGATACCCACCTGTAATTGCAAGAATTTGTTCTTTTTTTTTCCTCAAAGTGAATGGCACTCAAACTACCCATTATTTGCCTAGAAACTGTAGTCTCAATTGGGTGAATGAGAGTGAAACTTTCTGGGACAGATGTAAAGACTGTGTTGATGGCAAATTATGTCAGTCCACCTCCCCTGTATCTGGTCATTACGCACGTGTGTGCCTCTGCGGGACAAGACGCCATGACCTACGTAGCCTACGCTGGAGCGAGCCATTTATACTAAAACACCACCCAAACGCTAGTCGGCGGCTTTGTCCTTTTTGCCAGTCTGGTTAATTTTTGTTTCTACTTTCTGCTTCACTTTCAACAATGGCGACTGAAACTTTCACCGAAGACAATTCATGCTAATGTTTGTATCGCCGAACCTCCTCAGTTAGCCTTTCTTCAATGTGTTCTATCTTTACTGATCGAAAACAATCGATTTGAAAATCGCGGAGATGGAGAAAGCAGCTGTAAATACTAAAGAGTAAACACGATACTACCAAGCGGACTAACCACAACTCTTGCAGTCTGCGTCGCCATGACGCACAGTTACATTTCTGGGGGGATGAACACCAGACTACGGCACCACGTTAGTTTCAGATGATCACCACCCAGAGATGTTCCTAATAAATACCAACAGTAGAATTGAAGAAGCTTCTTGGATGAGATGAATGGTGAAAGGTCTTCAAGAAAAACCAACAAGTCCAGTTTCAGCTTTTGCATCCACGTAGAACCTTCACAGACAACCTGGGAACCTAAATATCTGAATATAATATGGGCCACTCTTCATATAGTCATTTATTCATTCAACTTCTGTAACCACTTGTCCTGTGAAGGGTCGCTCGGGGGTGCTTGAGCCTATCCTAGCTGTCATTGGGCGAGAGGTGGGGTCTATCACAGGGCTAACACAGAGAGACAGACAACCATTCACAGTCACACCTATGGCCAATTTAGAATCACCAATGTACCTGGAGAGAACCCACACAGACACAGGGAGAACATGCAGACTCCACACAGAAGGGCCATGGATTCAAACCCGCATTCGTATCCATTCGGCCCATGGATTCGAACCCTTCTTGCTGTCAGGCATTAGTGCTAACCACCACGCCACTGTGCCACCCCTCTCTTTATATATATCTTTTTCTTATTATTTCAAAACATGTCTCACATGCCTTAACATGTGTGTAAGATTCTAACCAAAAATCTCGTAGATTCAGAGAGTTGCAAAGTCTCTTCCCTCTTTCCAACACCTTTACTCATTTTATCATCGGTAGGGACATATTTGCAGTGAGCATAAGGACAAATAGATGCCAAGGCTTTTGACTGTCCTCGATGCGGTCTGTTATTCATGAATGAATGCTAGAGCCAAGTAGTTGGCAGCAAAAATGTTCGGTATCCGCATAAAACACAATTCTGTCCTTGCGATATACTATATCATCTTATTCAGGTACCAGTTTCATAAAACACAATATTACTGAGTGTTCCCTTAAGCTGTTTTGAAGTATTAGAGCTTCTTATGTGATGAGATGAGAACTGGATCTGCTCTTTTTTTTTTTCGCTGATGAAGACGTTTAGATTGCGCGGATTAAAATGACCCAGTCAAATGTTTTATATCGAGATTGTTTTTGCTGAGTACTGTGTCATGTCGGTGCCCTCTTTTGCATCCCGCTGCGCCCGCTTACCAATGGATGCTTCCTCATTTCCTCGTCACCTCTGAGGAATGTGTTTTTTTTCCTCAGAACACATGTCTGTAAACTCCAAATGTCCTCTAAGAACCCCACCGATTATGTGAAGACAGTTCATATGGGGCCCGAAGGTGTTGGCTTCTGGTGTACCCAGTCTGCAGAAACGGGTGCAATCACATGCCAAACAGACCGGGGGAAGCCGACAGCGCCTCAGCCTGGTGTTTTCTGCCGTTATTGCCTCCATTGTGTGACGTTAATCTGTTGTTTTCCACAAACGGGTGTAAACACATTAAAGCCCTGTGAGGGACCAGATTCCCCTCAGAGAGCATCCAAGAATCCTATGCAAAGGGAAACCTCAGCCTATTCAGTTCATTCATCTTGATAACAACTGACAGAGTGATGAATGAACACACCATGAAGGTATTAAGCTGTAAGAGATGCGGGGTCATATTTAGTCTACACCAGAAGCATATCTTGATATGCACAGCGTGCTGTTCCATATACAAGCCCGTGAATACGTGCAGGAAAGTGCAAGGATGAAAGTAACACGGTGCTGCATGCTTCATCTCTGCTCTAGGTCCGACTCTGTCTTGTTCAGTGAGCGTGCATGTTTACTCAAATGTCACATAAAAGCGTCATAAAGTACACACAGCAGCAAGTTTCCAAGGGAATGTGTGTTTTTTTTTTTTTTTTTTTTTTTTACTAAACTGATGTATTAGACATATTTGATTTAAAATTTGGTTTGAGTCTAACAGCAGCTACATTAACACCAGTAACTTCAAGACTGCAATAGACAAAATCACAATCAATACACTTGGTTTAGATGCTTCTTTAACCTACAAGTCTATTGAGGTATACACCAATCCGGCATAACATTATGACTACCTTCCTTTTATTGTGTAGGTCTCCCTTGTGCCTCATCAGAGAAAGGACATGGGCCTTCTGAGGGTGTCCTGTGGTGTATGGCAACACGATGTTTTTAGTGGGGGGAGGGACTCATCCCACAGATACTTGATCAGTTTGGGATCTAGTGAACTTGGAGGCCAGGTCAACACCTTGTGCTGTTCTTCATGTTTTGTTTTTTAGTTGTTCCTAAAGTGTTTTTGTGTGTGTGTGTGTCTGTGTCAGGCTGCATCCTGCTGGGGATGGCTGCTGCCATCAAGGAGTGTCATTGCTATGGGGTGGGGGTGCCTGGTCTGGTCTAGGTGGGTGCTACATGTCTAAGTGACATCCACACCAATGAATGCCAGGTCCAGAAGTTTCCCAGCAGAACACTGAATTGTTACAAGATGGTCAATGATATTCGCTTCACCTGTCAGTGGTTTTAATGTTGTGGCTGATCGGTGTAAACACCAGTGCCAAGTTAACTCTCTGTAGCCAAAATTATTACGTTCATTTATGTTCATAAAAAAAAAAAAAAAAAAAACTTTTGAATGGAAATATACAATACATTAGCCATTCATATTATTTAGATGCATCAGACTTTATAGATGACACTATGAGACTTGTGAACCCTGGCGTGCTTATCAACCTTATCTCGGCATATTGTGGATGGACCCTATGAAAAAAAGATTTCTGCTGTGGTATGCACTTTGTCCAACTATTTTGTTAAGTAAATCTATTGGGTAATGAAGCTGTACCCTCTGGATAATTTTACTTAAAAGGGCTGTGAAAATACTGAAATGGCTGCCACTGGAGTTTGGAAAGAACATGAGATGAGGTCTTGGAGTACATAATGGTTCATTAATTAAAAATGGTGAGAAAAGTAGCCGTCCTTTTATTAGTTTGAGCAGAGGTTCTAGCCTTTAAATAGTCCCAATCCTCTCAACCAAGGACTTTAAAATATGTTTTAATAATCACACTCCGCACGTGGAGCGGGCCAAAGTTTCCCATTGAGGGCCTATTCGCGGGCTGTAAACTGCACGCGGTAATTGGTAGCGGGCGCTAAGTACTCGGTAAGTACTGACCATTGTAGCGCGTGGTTTTCTTAATTCGTTCCAATACCTATTCCCAGAAGGGAGAAGAAGTGCAATTACAATCTCAAGAAGATAAGCACATACACAGCTGTTCCAGTCAGTGACTCATAGTCTGCACATCAGAGAGCAAAAAAAAAAAAAAAAAACGAAATCAGCAGGGCAACAGAAATAATTGGTTTTGGGTTTTCAAATTCTATAAAAAATATTACACAACATTTATTAGTCTGTCAATACCTCATGATAAAGATCCCCTGGTGTTCTGTTCCCATCATATGAAATGTAGGTCAGTAAATGAATAGTGATGTTTGTAATGTCTCTAACAGGTATATATTAAATTTAGAGATTATATTCAAAGACAAAAAAAAAGAAAAAAAAAAGCTAAAAGAAAAAAAAGACAGGGCCATGACTGACCCATAATAACAGCTCCACTTGTTAAAATGAGCCAAATTTGCTGATTGTAGGGCTTCTATTCAAATGGCCCTCACTGGTCGTGATTTCATTAATCCTTTAGAGCAGGAGCTAATCAAGACCACTTGCCATGTTTTGAAAAATACAGTAATTGCACTCATCCAACGAAACCAACTGCAACAACGAAAATGGCTGTAATCACAGGTGGAAATGTCCAACAACGGGGGCAATTTAAGGCTTTGTCGATTAGTCCGATTCCGTTATCGTGTTTGACCGAAGCTTACCTTGATGGCAGTGGAGGCGATCTGGATGTGGTGCAGCTTGTGCAGGGTGCTCTCCCTGTCGATGAAGTAGGACGCGGCCAGCTGATGCAGGGCTTCCAGCGTCACAGCTGTGCCATTAGCCTCGCTCGCTTCAGACGTCCGACTCAACTTCCGCTTGTCCACGAAGATCATTAATGACTCTTCCCCTATGAGCGCGCGCACACACACACACGCACGCACACAGACAGGGGCACAGGCACAAACTGTTAATGACTCAACCCCCGCGAACGCACACACAGCGTTCTCAGTGGTGTAACGGTCAACGTTAACCCACGGACACCTGCCAGCGTTCATTTTATCGCAGCGTAAGCAGAGACTGTGGAGAAACCTAACAGCGTCGGCCAACTTTCTAATCAAGGAAGGAACAAGTGAAAGATCGAGTGGAAAATCTTTTGTAATGGGATTAGGTTTTATGAGGAATGTGGTTTTAATTTGGAGAGACGCTAGGACTAATACTACATAACTAGTGAGGATGGGTTAAGGTTAATAGATAAAGATATTTTCCATCACAATGCAGAAAAAAAAATGATTTCCAACTATCCATCAAGCTTATAGTTAGGACTGGACTGAACCACCCCTCAGTTATGCTGCTATAGGCCTAGGCTGCTGGGGGACGATGCACTGAGCACATGTCCTCTATTCTCTTCTCTCTCGCACCGAGCTCTTGTCCTCTAATTTCTTCTTCTCTATTACTAGTCATGCAATTCTGTGCTTCTACTGTATAGCATGTTGTGTGCCCCCTCCCCACCCCTCACCTGAATGTACAGTTCTCCAACCTGCCTGTTATTCTCAAACTGTCTTGTATTTGTATCATCATCAGATTTTCTTTTCTCTTTTCTGTCTCTACCCGGCCAGCCTCAAGCAGATGGGTTCCTCCATATGAGCTTAAGGTTCTGCTCAAGGTTTCTTCCTGTTATAAGGGAGTTCTTCCCTGCCACCGTCGCCTTCATGCTTGCTCTGGGGGTTTCAGGCCGGATTTTGTAAAGCATCTTGAGACAATTTGTATTGTTATTGACGCTGTATAAATAAAATTTAATTATAATTCAGAATAAAATTAAATCTGGGGATGTGTTTCCAATACTAATCAAGTGACAGGAATAATATATAATTGTATTAATATTAATTTTGTTGCAGTTGCAACCTAATGCAACCCTTTACAGTATTTCACAGTCTTTAGGGTATTCTTGGAATTATATTGTATCATAGATGTATGAAGATTCTCAGTCATCCATGTCATGGTGTGTACACCAGGTACTGTAGCTCATGTTAAGCATGCTTTAGCCACTGCATTTCTTCCCTTTTGTTTGCAATAGATAATGTGCAAGATTGTCTTTCCTATCTATTTAAACAGCGTTGGTATTCATTGCGGCTTTGAGAGTCTGTGCACAAGAGACAAAAGATGAAAAGTGCCAGAAGAGGAGCCGGGAGGAGATTGTGCACCAGATAGCCGTGGGAGCTTTACTCCACATTTCAGTACTTTAAGATCCGTTGTTACGGAAATGGAGGATATGCCGACAATTTTTTATTTTTTTTGGCAAACAACCATAAGGACATATTTTACAAGTTGAGTCTGGGAATATAAGCTTAAAGTCCTCATTCATGGCGCTAACAATTGATTTCATTCGTTTGGCGGTGATGACAAGCTCTCAGCTTGGGACACCGAAAAGAGCAATTCTTCAAATGATACCACAAACTAGTTGCGGGAGCCACCGGAACGACATTCTGAAAAATAAATCAGGAAAGAAAAATCCCTTTATCCCTTTGTAATGTGTTTTTTTTTTTTTTTTTTTTTTAGAAAGTCTTACCTCTTTGCAATTTACTACTGCATGACTGTTTTATTCAAATTGATCTTGAACAGGGGGGATTCAGAGGTGGAAAAGAAAATCCTCCAAACTCTTATAGAATAGAAATCTAATGGAAATCTCTGAGTGTTAGAAACAATTTATATATTATTTGTAGGTTTAAATTTCTTCTTCAAGGTGGAGCACTGGTAAAGTTTCTGAAGTCGTAATAAGCCCTTCTGTAGTGGAAAGGGGCTATACGGTGTGTTTGTCCTGAGCCAGGGCCAGCTGGATTACCAAACCCTCACCTTCTAACACCTTCCTCTTCCCTCGCGTTAAGCTAGGTCAGTAAAAACAAAGAGAACCACAGCCCGTGGACTTTATTTACCTCCCAGTGTAGCAGAGAGCAGGAAGTGGGTTCCGTATTTCCTGATAATGTTGTCAGTGATGGCGCTAAGACTGGGCCTCCTGCCCAGCTGCCTAATGGTCTGGAGGAACTCTGGGTCCAGCGGCAAGGAAAAGCCATTGTTCTCTTGTCTCTCCAGGGCCAAGCTGTTCACCTTCCATCGGCCAAACTCCCTGCAATGTCACACAAACACATGCTCGGCGTTAGCAAAGGCGTACAACACAAGTGAGAAAGGTTCAAGAGAATGCTACACGGACTATTGCACAATTAGGTCTTCGTTTGCGGAGTCTTTCAATCCCTGTCAAAACATGACAGGGATCTGGGAGCTGCACCGAGACATTTTCATCACAAACAAAATGCAAATACTAAATCCATCACATTGATCTGTATTTTTCTTCTTCTTGAAAAGAAGGAAAATGGAGTCTATTGTCGCAATTTTAAAGCTGACAGGACACAGCTTGCCCCCTCACAATGAGGCTCATATTCAAAACCCTTCCTTGCCAGGCGGAAAATATGATGTATGCATGACCTCTAAGTGAATCTCGTGTGCCACTCTTAAAAGATGAATGCTCTCGTGCTGTGTCTACCTCCGGCTCGGAGAATTGCTTTGCGCCGCAGCGAAAAACATTGTGTTTCGCCGCCGATTTTAAATAATGGCACAATCTTTTCTCATCTCCAGTCACTTTTCTGAGGCGCTGCGGTTGGACGGGCTGTAATCATGGACGGGAGTCTTGCTGCTTTCAGGGCCTCTTCTGGAGAGAACAGGCTTCATCTGCAGTCGTTTGATATTCAGCCCGGCCTTGGAGCATGCCAGCTGCCTTTATCTACCGAGTGCAGACTGAGTGCCGCCGCTTGATGCGTAGATTAGCGCTATTCAAATACCGCCGGTAATAAACGCGGCGCTCCTCACACCTAGCGGGGGAGAAATCGGAGATCTTTCAGCGACTTTTGGGTTGTTGACTGGTGTTTTAGGAAATAGAATCTCACATGGATTTGAATCTTACACGCAATTGAATGTGTTCTTGCTTTGCAAAGCCGCACTAGGTTAGATTTTAGTGTAACAAGAAACCCTGCTATATCAAAGAGTGGCTGCAACACAAAAGCACCTTTTTTTTTTTTTTTTTATGCCTATAAAAAAATTTCTCCCCAAATACATTTCTTGTGCTGCGGAATCATTTTAAATAATGTTAAGCTTCAAATATGAGAGTTACAAATACATCTAAAGCGGTTCACAGGGGGATGAGTTACAATCTCCCCCCTTTTGGTCTTGTGACAAAAAAAAAGTTGTACTTTCATTTTGAAGATTAACCACAGCGGAACGTGTGTTGGCTCCTGTCGGAATTCACGCGTAGATGCCAAAACAACACGGAGAGAAATGAAAGATCTAGGATGTAAAAACAATCACCAGACATCACTCAGACAGTCCCACAGCACTTGAGACACCCCCGGTGACAAGAAAAACAAAATGCATTAGTTAGGTTTGATTTGATTCCGGTTGTTTGGGAGTGAATATAAAAATACTCGTCACTGCGATACCCTCTAAAAACCTTGCTGAAGTGCTGACCGTCACGCCCGCGGTTGAATCCCCTAAGCAGAGGATCTTTACTGGATGTTACGCTCCATCTCTGTCCTCTCGTTTCCCGTCATCTGTCTACTTTTGAATCTATAAATAAGGCGCAAAATGCCCCCAAAGACGTACCACTGACAGTGTTTGTGGATGCTCACGATGGCCCACGAGACAAACTCAAATCGTGTTGCATATTTTAGAGGCACACACACTAACGCATGGACGAGCAGAAAGCTAACTTCCCCGGGCTAATCTGTCGGCAAGCGATACCCTTTAAATCCCTCCGATACGGAGAGATATTCGCATCAGAATCGAGTTTCTGTGCACTTGATGAGTTGATGTCCAGTATTCCTCATATTTTTGCCTCTGATTTGGTCTCCACCAACTCCAGGTGAAACATCCGGCTCTGTAGGTGTTAGGACGGATGCTAAATTAGTCTGCGTGCCATTCGGTGCACTAGAGACAACAGTTTTATCAAAGCTTAACAAGGTTGATGAGGGAACTGAGACGGAACAACGGTGTGAATGTGCCAAAGAAAACTAAATAACTTGCTAAAAGATGCTAAAAAAAAAAAACTCTTCTGAGTTGAGGTGATAATTCTCTGTGGGTTGATTATCAAACATGTTTTTTTTTGTTTTGTTTTTTTCTCGTTATGCCTCAATTTTGCAGGTTTTTCATTTGGGCACACAATCCTGTGTAAGATATCATCTAAGAGCACAGGATATGACAAAGTGACAGCGTGGCCTCTGCACAATTTCAACAGAACAGCCTCCTGACGAGCTGACAACTGCATGCCTGGAACTTGAGCTTATATGGCTCCTACGGAGAACAATCCCTTAAACTCTGCTCCGCTGCTTGAGTCGTCTTTACAAAGGAGGTGCCCTTCGCTCTTTAACTTTCCTGCCTGCGATCTACAGACACACGGCAACTCCCCCGTGCAAAGACGCACGCCCGTGCACACGCGTTCGCAACCCCCCCTGCAGCTGCAAACTCTAAACAAAGCTGCCCTTGCTGCAACAACTTTGCCGTCACCCAGAATACCGCACGGCCCCCACGGGTGCGGGCCTGCTGCCAATCAATTTCCCACCAATAACGATGACCCCCTGAGTCCCCCTCCCTGAGAAAAATACAAAACAGAACAGCTCATTAAGCCCTGTTTCATGTTGGTGTTCCTCCATAACGAGCGGCCATTAGTGTTTCTTCCCATCCCCGGGGGCCGGCTGCGGAGGAGAGAGACAGAGGGAGAGCTTAACCGTGATCGACACACCGCCTCACGATGCTGCTTGTCGTCTGTGGACGGTGGCACGTGCTAAGCTGCGTAAGAGTACGGCGCACATGAATCTGTTGTCCGAGGCTTCAGTTCAACCTTGCCTCTTGCATGCCGCACACATTAAGATCCTGCGTTTCGTGGGAGACTGCCGGCCCATTTCACCCTTAGCTCTTCTCAGTGAGATGCTGAATGAGTGGAATAGTCGAGCACGCACGCACACACACACTGGCGGGAAGGCTTCTATCACTCGCAGCTGCGTGCAGCAGGGGGCTCCTTGCACATCTACCTGTCAGCCCCCCCTCTGAGCGAGCCAGAGCGCCGCGTGCACCAATAGGTGAAGAGCTGCCGATCAGAGCCGAGGAGTTGCTCCCCGCTACCCCGTCCATCACGGCGCACGGTGTCTCAGATCCATCACGAGCTGCCCGAGGGCGTTTCTCGGCGCCCAACATAACAAATCAGGAAACCAACCCAGTGAATAACCTGCTGATGCAGTTAAAACATGCTACTGAGCATAGCAATGCAGACTTCAGTCAGCCCAGCACACCGCCGGCTGAGACGGCTCAGGGGCCCTGCTTCTTCTGATCTTCTGAAGGTCTGTTAAGGTGGAAATTACTGAAAATGGAGTGTTGTACTGTACAGTTTATAACAGGAGGCTGGAAAAAGGCTATAAATTGCTTTTAATTACAAACATTTGTTGTTGCATGCTTTACGTCTGCATTCTGAACAAATATCGCTCCCAGCTGCATTGTTTTTTGTTAGTTTCTTTAGGTTTTCATTGAATTATGTGCACATTGTATAATCACATGAGCGGTTACGGCAGCTTTGGCCCCGCTTTTGTTTAAATATCAGCCTCAATGTCATTCTCCGTGACTAATACTGTACCTACGGGAACATCTATGAAGTCAGACCTTCAGGCCACAGTTTGAAATCCCCTTTGAATAAAAAGCACACACGCTGCGGTCGGTATATACTGCGACAGCCTCGTTATGTCTCCTATATCACACTTGAAATCACTTCAAAGGGGATATATGTTAAAATATGCGCGTGTTCAGTTGTTTGGACCATTAGCCTGATCATCTCTGCGGCTCATTTGCCAGCTGTACACACAGTCGCATGTGACAAGCAGCGTGACGAAAAACGCAAACCTCTGGTCATCGGTTGATACTTACTAATTTATCCTCAACTGTTTTGAATATGCACACATTTTTTTTTCAAAACAGCAACTATATTACTTTTAAAAAAAAAAAAAAAAAACATTTAATTTATTTTGAATTACTCCGTGTCTGCGAGTTAATTAGCCCGGCGTGAAACGGGGCTCCATTGCAGCTCCGTGGTTCTTCTCCTTCCTGGCATCTCTTTCATGCCAATCGTGGGCCACAGTGCATTTTCATTTCAATTCACCTGAAATGAAAAGCTGAATCTGGATGTCACAGAGAAAGACAAGGAGGAACAAAAGCAAAAAAAAAAAAAAGAAGGGGAAAAATCCCGACTTCGCAGGTGTTCTGAACATTTGCATTCAGGCACCGTTTCCAACAGCGAGCTGATTGTTGCTGAAGACACTTTTCTCCCCAATTTCTGCCCAGTTTTACTCTGATACTGTATAATGACGTTAAAGCAAATATGTCCACCACCACCACTGGTCTGCATATATAAAAAAAATAAATGCACTATTTACCCACTGGGGAAACGGTGGATTGCAATCAAGGCAGTTATTTTTTTCTCCTTCTATTATATGAAGTAATTAATGCAAATTTTGAGTCATGTCAATAGTATAAAGGGGAAGACATTAATTAAACGCCTTCTTTTGTTTGATTGCCTCAGAAAAGTCTAATTTCACCTTTGACTTTATGCAGTATTAAGCCTTTTATTTAAATTACATATCTGCAAGGCATTATGCATAGGAGTTCATATTGGGTGCTCTAAAAACTACCCCCCCCTCCCCAGAGATTAGCCTATGTGCACGGACTTATCCTAATTTATTTTGTTTTGCTGGTTAGATCCTGTTCAGTGGTTACTACTCGATACCAGGGTTCACATCTTTTTTGTGAGTGGTTTTTAAACAGTGAAAGGTCTTTCTAAGGTTTTGAAAATGTTGAACACTGAATTGTCACAAGATGGTCAATGTTATTTACTTCTCCTATCAGTGGTTTTAATGTTGTGGCTGATCGGTGTATTTTCTGTTGTATTATGGGAGATGGTGTTGACCTAGAAAATTATTAGGAAATAGCAAGATTAGTCTGCAAGGCCTAAAAATGTTTCAAATGTATTTTTAGGTCTTGGGAGGATTGCATTAAATTAAAAGAAAACAGGGCAGGAAGTGTTTATTAGCGGTACCCGTTTAGATTTCTCCTCTGTGGCTTCCATGACTATGAAAAAACAAGTCACAAACAAGCAGCATTTACTTTACCTGATAGACAAACATTGGCTTATCATCAATAGGGGCTTCGTGAGAACACATTGTTGTTTTGTAGCTGGGTTACCCCAGATACCAAAATAACCCACTGTGTAAAACAGTTGGTTGATGTAGACTCAAAGTTATTTCAAGGACCTCCCCAAAGAGAATAGTGCAAAATGAGTCCTTCATGCCTCATTCAGTTAGATAAACCAAATTGCATTTATTTAGAAGACCTTGCGAACTGCAAAACTGCAACCGCTCTGCAGTTTTTCGTGCTACACTTTCTTTTTCTATCTTTGCTGCAGTTTCCTTTTTTTCCCCTTCTCCTCATTTAATCTGATTTGACATTGATCCTTCTCAATATGCGTGCGCCAATAACATCCGGGAAATGATTTTTGAAATTAAGAATTACAAACAAAAGAGGCTTTTCTTTGGAGTGGCAGCAAAAGGAGTTCGGCAGAGCTGCATCGCGAGCCTCATCCTGAAAGGCACCTTCGTCGTGGCGCAAATCAACTTTGTTAATTGAGCCAACGATGATCCCGTCTTAGCAAGAGACTGAAGTGAGAGTAAGATAGACTCCCTCTCTGGCTTTTCGACCCGCCACAGAGACAAACTGGGAAAGAAAGCAAGATCAAGGCAGAGAAAGATAGCGTAATGATGTAGTTAAAAGCCGCTGGTTGCGAACGCTCCACAGAATTGCCAGCGACAGTTTATCCAACAGCATCAAACAAACATCAGACCATTAATTTGTGAAAATCCTATTAAACCTGCTGAGAGGTCCTGCAAACAAGGCGACACGCCGTTCCCAGCTCGTTTGGAACACCTAGTAGCGTTAAAAGCGTGGAAAAATCCAAACACTGCCACCTAAAAAAAATGTGACCACTGTCATGGGCTACTGCAGAGGATTAAAACGAATTGGATTGCAATATGATGCAAAGGAAAGCAACTTAGGGAAGCCTTGAGAGGTTGAAGTACTGTACATTATGACTATTTTTTTTTTTTTTTTTTTTTTTTTTTTTTACTAAAAAGCCACCAAACTAACTTTATAGAGAAAGTGCAACTAATTGAAATTTATTTTTTTTCCCCACAGCTGGTGACACTTTGGAGCTACACTGCCTGGCCAAAAAAAAGTCGCCACTTGGATTTAACAAAGCAAATAGGTACGAGCCTCCTATTGGATAATTACTGCATGAGTGATTATCTTTCAGTTGGCAACAAGTTATTTAACCCCAACTTATGCAATGAGTAGCTTCTCATTTCTTAAACAACCATGTCTAAAGACACATCCTGTGGTCGTGGAAAAGATGTTAGATGTTTTCTCTGCTTGATGCATGCCAGTGATTTGACCCTTCTCAAACAGACTAAGTAGATTGTAGAAACTACTAAAACTGGGTTAAGAACTGTCCAACGCATTTTTAAAAACTGGAAGGATAGTGGGGAACTATCACATCAGTGTAAGAAGAGAGGCAGATGAAGTGATGCACCCATCATGCCTAGTGTCTACTGTACAAGCCTGTGGGGGCAGTGCTATGATCTGGGGTTGCTACAGTTGCTCAGGTCTAGGTTCAGCAACATTATGTGCCCAAAGAATGAGGTCAGCTGACTACCTGAATATACTGAATGACCAGGTTATTCCATCAATGGATTTTTTCTTCCCTGATGTTCACGGGCATATTCCAAGATGACAATGTCAAGATTCATGGAGATTGTGGAAGAGTGGTTCAGGGAGCATGAGACATCATTTTCACACATGGATCGGCCAACCCCATTGAGAATCTTTGGGATGCGCTGGAGAAGGCTTTGTGCAGTGGTCAGACTCTCACATCCATTTTTCACCAAGATCTTGTATTGATGATGCAACACTGGATGGAAATAAATCTGGTGACATTGCAGAAGCTTGAAACAATGCCACAGAGAATGTGTGCTGTAATCAAAGCTAAATGTGGTCCAATGAAATATTAGAGTGTGTGAACTTTTTTTTTGGTGGTGACTTTTTTGGCCAGACAGTGTATGTCACCTGTGGACATGCAAATTAGGAGACTTCTGCTTTGTTTTGTTTGTTCTTTTTGGCACGTTGTTGCATCTTTCATTCAACAGCCGGCATGCCGGCCCAAAAACTACAATAGATATCCCTGCAGAAATCACAAGTCGGACAGATGGAGGACAGGCCTTATAAGCTGTGTCTCCTCTCTATAATCGTGGGCAAAGCTAAAATACCCAGTGATGGATTGAGGAGACTTCTGTTAGTTTAGTTTTATGTATTTCACAGACATGGCTACAGGAATGATTAAGAATCCCATTGTTGCCATCAGCGCCTTTCAGACGGCAATCAAGTGTGACCTCATCCACTCTGTTTCTACGAGACGCCAAACTCTGCGCCCCCGGAGCCTTTTATTTTATTCTGGTATTGTATTTCTTGTACAGTTTTTACAACTTCTACATATTTGAGCAACTGCCACAAAGAAATATCCCTGCAGGGATTATCAAAGTTATTCTGATTCTGTCACGATGAGAATAATGTAAAAGAAAAAGAAAAAAAGGAAGGAGGACCCCAGAGCAGACGGAAACAAGGTTGGCAGGAACAGTTCAGTGCTTTCATTAGATTGGAAATAAAGGTAGACAGCCCAGTACGGAAGCAGAAAACAGGAACAAGCAAGTTACCAAATATAAGTGCGAAGAATGATGCAGCAATCTGACAAACGGCAACGGAAAGACGGCAGGTACACACGACAAGAGCTGATAGGGAGAACGGGAAGCAGGTGGGGTGGGTGTAGGAGTCAGGTCTGGGTGATTAGGGAACGAGACATGGGAAATCAGGTTGTGGGTTTGGGGAGTCAGGTGACTAGAAGCGGCAGGAAAGTCAGAAGACATTCCGAAAGACGCATAGTGGCAAAAGACAGAATGAAATTAACATGGCATAGACAGGAATTGTGTCTTCTTTCTTTTACCATTCCAGGATCATACGGAGTCAAAGCGTTGAGTCAAACTAACATAAAGTAAACTTGGATTAGTGTTTATTAAAGATTGCCATGTGGCCTTCCATTGACAATAAGATTCAAGAAAATTCTCAGACCTGTGCGTGGCTAAAAACCATATGTAACTACATATAATTTACAACTTTTCTGTTTTTTTTTTGCACTTTTGAAATGAATTAGAATGTAATGCATTAGTTTTTTTTTTTAAGTTGCAGATGTGCTGCTAGAAAGACTTGGTTAACCTTTGGACAAGCCAGAAAAAGCAAATATTTCTGTTAAATTGAACCGACCATTTGCTGCTGAAGCCAAACTGAGACATTTTCAACCATTACTTTAAAGGAGTTGATTGACTGTTGCAAAAATAAATAAATAAATACATAAATAAATTGTTACAGACACTATCCAGCCAGACACAACTGTATTGCCATCCATCCACCCTGACCTCCTCCCAAAGAACACTACATCTTCTTCTTCTACTTTGACGAGCTTCATTTTTCTGGGTCTCTTTTAAAGGAATGGAACGAATGTTGTATTGACACTAAACGGTATCTTGATATGTAGCTCATAGTCAATGTAAATATCCAACAAAGGTTCAAAAAAGGCAACTGGACTTGTAGAGTTTTGGAGAAGGATGAGTGGTGAAACGTCTTCTCCAAAACTCTACAAGTCCAGTTGCCTTTTTTGAACCTTTGTTGGATATACCATGGCCTGGATGACTGAGAACCTTCACAGACATAGTCAATGTAAAAATAAAAATGCAATGGTATTTCTACAGCTGTAATGGTAACACTCAGCTTTGAAAGGGAATCTAACCTTAGCGACATTGTTACAAGACTGCCGGTTTCATGATGCACCACAAGTTCCAATCACACTCTTCCAATCAGCTCCCACCAATGTTCATGTTACGGCGCTAACACCTAACTATTTTCATTTGCTCTGGGTATCACGGTTTTAGGATCTTTAGTACTGAATGTAAAGCTGTCAAACCAAACCTCTGTCAACTCTATTTGCTTCAAAGGCTCGGCTCAGCTCTTCCAAAGAGCCGAGACAACCGATCTAGTGGTAGGGTTTCTACACCGAACGAAGCAGTAAAGTGGTTCATATGTCATAAATCACGTGACCGGCATAACCACGCATTGGCCCAGAGCTTCGCTGCAACTGCTTCATATTATGCACGGCGTAATAGACCTCTTTTACTGTTACCCACGCATTAATCAAAACCAGATTAGATGAATGACGGAACCACAGAAAATTAAATGAAAGTGGTTTTATTTCTTTTCTTGGCTGTAATTATTCCCATGCTAACACTGTTGCAAGACAGCCAAGAGGCCGTCACAAATGGTTGAAATGACAATAAAGGTTTCAACCAGCGGGGGGTTTTTGTGCACACAGAGGCTCGAAAAATGAACCTTTTTTTTTTCTTTTGAACCAACTGGATGGAAAGCTTCATCTGGTAATCACTAGAAGTAATGTGGGTGCATTTGTGTGTATGTACAGTATATGCATCCGGTTTATGCTGAGTTCGGGGACACTTGCCAGACTCAACATCAGTTAACTGGAGATGGCAGGTGCAATCTGGGGAAAAAAGCCTCGTCCCCAGTGATTGCTGGGTCAGTAGTTAAGGCTGAGGGGTTAGGCAAGTACTCCTTATGGTTAGAGTAAGTATCAGAGAAATTATTCTTTATTAACACGACAAAAGTAAAGTAAGACAGTTCGTGTGTAGAAAGCAACCATCCTTGTTGCTCAGATTTTTATAGAAGCAGAATATTTTCCTTCCAAATATGAAAAACAAAACCGCTTCCTTGATGCCTCTGACTGAAGTGATGGCGTGCTGTTATTGACCAACATAACCATTTCTAGCCACTTTACACCTTCTCAAAGGAGCCATCAGTATACAAGAGATGCAGTTTTCTTTGTCCAGTTTCTTTTAAGCAAGGCTTCACAATTTACACGAATCTCGGAAGAAAAGGAAAACTCGCCATTTATTTTCCGTTTTTACCTTATTTTAGCCTATCGAGGCAATTTGAGCAGACCCAATCTCGTGAAATTGTGAAATGCTGCACGATGTGAAAAAGAATCAAATAAATAAAACGGGTAATGTTCAGTGGTGGAGCAGGGTAAGTTTTGTTTGAAAAATGCAATCGCTGTATCGATTTGTGGCTTCCGTGAATATCACTGCACCTCTGATAAAAAAAAAACAAAGCAAGGGCAACTCGGAGAGAGCGCCGTGATGATTTGCAGCAGGCTTTGCTGTCATGAAGACTGCTTATCCCGTTTGTACTGCAATTTGTCATAACACTGTTGACAAGAGGCTGCTCCTCGCACACAAAGGAAGGAATGCCTGGAAACGCATTGTCTACATAATGAGGCGTGTACATACTGTTAATACACACCGCGCACACACACTTGAACACCACACAATACGTGCAGACCTATTATGGCGGCAATTTTTTTTAGTAGAAGCCTGTTACACATGAAACGCAACAACGTGCAAACAAAAGGATAAGGCTAAATGTGGAATAAAATATTAATAAACCAGTTAAACAATGCAACGGACAGATAAAAACACACCGTAGGGGGGACTTGGTGGTAAAATCTAACTATTTAGAACAGTGGTTAGTTTTCCAAGCACGTAAAACAGACCAGCACCCCGATGGCAACTGAGAAAATTCAATTCTGAGGACATGTCCAGAGGAAAAAATGCGTGCTGTTTCCGGAAAAAGGATTTGTTGCTCACAAAGATAATTCACATCTCTTTGTTTCACGCTGGTGATCTTAGAAACAGCGTGAATAGCATTGTTAAAATCCGTTCCGACCTACTGTGAGGCTGTGAAAACCGGCAGATAAAAGAAGGAGACTCAATAAAAAATACAAAATAAAAGATTGATAAAAGCAGCAAAGAACAACACAAGTGACAGAAAAGGAGTTTAATATGCAGAGATGAATTCTCTGTTGTCCCCTCGCTTCGAAAAAAGGTGATCGTTTGAAAAGAGTCCCCACGTATTTGTGTGAAGTAACCACTTCCACACTTAGCGCACATCTAAAATCAATGAACAGCTCCTCGGTTCTAGAGACGTTTATGTCGAAAGATGTCATGCCAGGGAATGAAATCAGTGAGAGCATTCCCGCGGTCTGGTTCAGAACCGCGGAGAAGGGTCAGCGATGCGGTGTTGTCAGAAAATAGTTGGCCTCCTGACAGCGTCCCGTAAGTGTACATAACAAAGAGTCGGGGCGAAAGGACACATCCTCGCGGGTCCTCCGTGGACACGGACTTTCTTGTCTTACAGAGAACCGATGGTTTTAGTAAAGGGTTTAGCCGCCTTTCACACTCTGAAGCTGAAATCTGCGATACAAGCTGATGAGACGATTTGAAATTGCAGTGTGACCTATTAGATCTATCTTAAAAGAAAATGCAGCTACAGCATGTTGAAAGCCTTGAAGTCTGCAAAAAGAAAGCTCGTATGAGAGTCACCATCTCCTAAATCTTAATTTTCTAGTTTCTTTCTTTGAACAAATCATCAAACATCATATTCTGTAGCTCTGCACGCACGACCACGTCAGCAGATACGAACTTAAGCAAGTTCTCAATAGTTAAACCCTTTCTCGGTGGAGGAACCATATATGGTAACTTCAGCACACACTTTAAATTGCGTCCCTCTCAGTGAGGTCAAGAAGCATGTGGTTTCCACCCAGCCAATCAGTGAAGATCAAGGCAACATTCTCAGGCAAAATCCATAGACTGTATAAAGCTGGACGGTGGAACTGCTCCTCAAAAGTGAAGCCAAAGCAAGTAGAGCTCCCCCTGGTGGCTGGCTGCAGTACAGGTCATAAGCTCCACCCCCTCCATGTTAGTGGATGGGACATGGGCAAAACTAAAACGCTAAAATACACGTCAAATATTTTTTTTCTTTCAAGGATGTTTTCTGTCATTTTAGGTATTTAATATAATACTGATGCATGTTCAAGAGTCCAAGTTTGTAAATAAGTTTTGTTTTAGTTAGTTATTCGACACTATAGAAACAGGATGTGACATAATGGCGGCTACCAGTTGCCATGCCAACTGCTCTGTAAGTGAGAGTTGTAAAAAATAAATAGAATAATAAGTACAGTGCATAGTCCAGTATTTCTTTGCAACTGGCGGAGGTAGGGCATGGCGCAGTATTAATGAAACAAAAACGCGACTGAATCTAGAGGAAGTGCGGTCAGGTCATCGATAACGCGGCTACGTGTGGCTCCACTCTTGGACCGTACTGCGCAGACTGTGGCTCCAAACTCGCAGGATGCTGCCGCCCATATCCCCGGGAAAATAGCGTCAGTTTGGCCAATGCAAGGAAGTGGGGACGCATTGTCCATATTTATATACGGTCAATGGTCAAATGTGGTCTGCAAAGTCCACCTATGCATGAACGCTTACATACCATTAGTGGCCTAATGTTGTCTAATGTGTATGTTGACAAGCATCTGAATCAGAGTTGATATTCTAATGGTCTAAATATGGTCTAAAGAGCAAGGAACCATATATGGTAACTTCACTGACCTTGATTTTACTTTCCATGAAAGTAAAAAAGTCATCCCATGCCCTACAATAACACGCTAGGGGTGAAATTTAGAATTTCCAAGTATTGCAATGAGTGACCTATAAAGGGTTAAAGCTACAGTGCAGAACATTTGTACCCCTCCCCCTCCTGGTGGTGAGAGTAATTACGCAAACACACGTGAATATGACACAACCCTGCAATCTACAGCACTCTGCTTTCCGAGCTCCTCAGCGTGGAGAAACCACACCAATGGTAATCCGTCCTTGTCCTTGATATCGATCGCTTTCTTTTTTAGACTGTAGTTCTTCTTCTGAACACTTGAGTTTTTTTTTGTTTTTTACCAAGGGCATCTTAAAGTTTTCTGGGTCACTTCATAAGTTCTTTTATTCTTCCAGACCCCAAAGCCCTCGAATTTACAGAATCTTAATTGAATTGTTGTCTTTCCACAATAGGCTCCATGACACTCCTATAGTTGCTGTGGGCTACTCTGTCTCTGTCGTATTCAGCTCTGGAAAACGGTAATTTCTGACTGACATAAAATGCATCACCACCTGTGCAGGAATACAGGAATACTGCGAAATACAAAGAGATTCCCCTGGGTCTGATTCGCACTGTGTGAACTCGTTTGGTGAGGGCTCGAACGTCGCAAGACATTCATTTATATGTAAAAATCCCACACTGCAGCTTCCACAGTACATCGACCCACTCGAACTTGAATCAAAACATCTGAACTGTTTGGAAACGGCAACTCGACATTCTCTCTTAAATTGTACACATTTCAATCGCAAAGCTGCTTTGAAAAACGTTGCCCTTCGAGCGAGGCAATATCTCCCGTCATTTGTTTTCCGAGCAGGTTCGGCAAAACTGGATTTATAACCTTTCTGATCCGAGAGCTGCTCAGTAAAACGCAATCATAACACACAGTGCCGGTCAATCATTGCGCTCCAGTTTTGGGCATCAAGGGGCAGCGTCGCACGCCGCAGTTTGACTTGAGTAGTCACAGGACATTGTCGGCAACACATCCTAAAAATATTTCCTCCTTGGTGTCTTTGTGGAGAGGTCAACAAGCCAACAAAATGCCGGCAATGACTCTGCTGAAACTGGTTTACGCACCCGGTGATCATAGCTCAGGCCATCCATACCAAATTAACTCCCACACTCATGCGGAGTCTCATAAAAGCTGCTTTCATGGACCTCTGGCCCTGATAACTCCCCCCCCCTCCCTCGCACATCACACACTTGTCAGAAGCCATAAGCTCTGCACTCAACGATGTCTCTGATATTGCTGCTGGTGATCAAGAAGAGGAGGCTGCTTCGCTTCTGTCCTGGAGACACATTCAACCTCGGACTGGAGGACGACAGACGGAGGTGTCGCCGCCGCATATTTCACTGAAAAAGCCGGCCAGGCTTTCCTACGCGGAGCTTTATGAAACTGTGTCTCGGTGGATGTGTTCACTAATGTCTGCGGAGAAGCTTTATGATTTCCAGACACCAATAAAATGTATTGATAAAAACAAACAAAGGCCGTCGCAGGGAGGATGAACAGCCGCTGCCTGGAAATATACTCTACAGCCAGCGCCACAAGGTCAGATTTGTATGTCAGGAGAGTGGAGCGGGAGAGGGGAAGTGCCGGAATGAGCTCTGAATTTAAAGAAACACAGCACAACGCTAAATGAAGCGTGAAATGAATCAACTGTAGCCAATTATCTGTTTTTATTGGCAAGGCAAAAAAAAGTCAAAGGAAAAAGCCTCTGTGTGATTTCCTGACAAGGAGACACTCAATGTGCAGCTAATAATGAGCAATTGTGACGTTATGCTCTGAAAAACTTCACAGGCGCCAGAATATATGAAATAAACATCGAGGGCACTGCTCATGTCGCTTTTTTTCTCACCGACAACTTTGCTTTCTTTCAAATGATCTGCCAACTTTTTTCTGATTCCGGTTGGTTCTGCAATCACAATGGCTAAATAGGTCATGGGAGATGAAGCGTGCAACCCTTCTAGCAGGAGGTCACCGTTACCATAATGTCTCATTCGACAATTTTCCGATCTGCCATCTCGATGATGATGATTTGAATGGAAGCCGTTCCATTTATTAGAGTTGCGGGAGTTTTGACCGCTTTTAAAAGCCACTTTCTGTGTTCATGGACACATACACCGATCAGGCATAACATTATGACCACCTTCTTAATATTCTGTAGGTCTCCCTTGTGGTGACTCATCAGAGAATTGACATGGGCCTTCTGAGGGTGTCCTGTGGTGTCTGGGAATAGAATGTTTTTAGTGAGGGGGGGGCTTTGGATCCTATGGGATGAGTTTTGAGCTGTTCCTAAAGCGCTTTTGTGTGTGTGTCTGTGTCAGGCTGCATCCTGCTGGGGATGGCTGCTGCCATCAAGGAGTGTCATTGCTATGGGGTGGTACAAGATGGTCAGAGTTATTCACTTCACCCGTCATAATGTTATGCCTGATCGGTACATTTGCCATATTCTTTCATGATACTACCCTCAGACATAGGGTTCTAGTCCTCTTTGGCACCTTGTTATTTTTACTCACATTTCACTCTCTGTTTTCTTTTGTCATGTTTTCCCATCGTCACTTTTCTTTCAGTCACTCCTTAGTTAGATTTATGCAACAAAAACACCTGGTTATGTTCTGGTTTGGACACAGCATTACATATTTGTAAGAGAGAATTTTAATCCAGAGAGACAAATGTAGAATTCTGTATCCGTTTCCCAAACTCCCGTGAGGTCGGACTGTAAATTAAGAGCGCGGTCATGGTTGAAAGTAAACTTTGCATTTTAATTTAACACTGCACTAACCGCCATTTTGCTCCAGTCTGATGCAGAAAAAGAACAAATACTCAACATTAATATACCAGTCAAACCTTCTGCTCAGTATTCTGTGCACTGTAGCCTGCATGAACTTGTACTGTACATGACCAGAGATAACTCGAGAAACATAAAGAATTTGTCTTCAGATAAGACTACATTTTTACATATGAAGTCTTGTAATCACCACATTTGCAAATATTGTGCATTGCACGCTTATTTAATACCATGCATAGGGTGTCATGTATTTTTTTACATGTAGGCTATGGCGATAATGACGTGTCAACCTTTCCATTCACTGGCGGGTAACTAAAACTCTCTATTAATAAACTGCATTTATTTGCATTTGTCTGACATTTGCATTAAATCGTTAAATCTGCCGCTGGCACCAATAAACTCGTGCTCTTCTTTTAAGCAACGGAAACTCTGAGCCGATTGGTCGTATTTGCGAACAGCACGATTACGCCAATTGCACTCCAGTCATGACTCCATACGAGCTGTGCATGCAAGTACCGCTCGTCTAGAATCAACTCTTCTATTGTGACACGACAGAAGGTGCACATATAGTAATTCTCCCTGTTCAGCAAACCTTCATGCTGCACGCCAAGTTGCAAAAAGCAGATGAAGTCAAATCCATTACTTTTTAATTGCACGTCCTTTGATTTGACAAAGAATAGCTTATGTTCATAGTAAATAAGTAATATGGTATGTGTGCCCATGTCTGAGATGGTGAGAGGTTTATATTCATCAAATGAGTTCATGTGCACACATAGTATTTGCTATTGTACGGTTTAAAGTATTGTGTTGTATTGCAGCACATTAGGATATTAAGTTCTCTTCACGCCTAATGTTCTCGCCTCTATTCTTTATTTTTTTTTTAATTCTCATTTCTTATGTTGTCTCCTATTCATTGCTTTTTCACTGTAGTTGTATACCCATTTATTCCATCCCATTTCGTAATCTCTTTTAAATGTGCTTTCCCATCAAAAGCTTTCAGAGCACAATAGCGAAGCCATAAACACGAGACAGACAAAGCGCGGCGTCCTAAGCTAAATGACAGGTATTGTAACATCGTGCCTCTCCACAACATATTCTCCGCAAACATGGAGCCTGCGTGTAATTGAAACACTAATCACTCTCGCGATCACAAGAGACGACTCCCCGCATCAAATGAAGCCGGCGCAGTAGCCAACGGGCCGACAGGAGGGAAGAGAGGAGAAAACACGGGAGATGAGGCGTGATGTAGAAGTTATGGCCCATGAAGAAGAAGAAGTAGAAGAAGGAGGGAGGAGGTGACATTTTGACTAATATGCCGCTGTCTGTCGGATGTGGCTCGACGGCACGCGAGAAATCAAGGAGCTGGAGCTTCTCACACTCGCGCAGGCTTCTTGAATTATTAAATGAAACACGCTTTTGTTCATTTTACACTCATTTCAACCTCTGATGCACGCGTGAGCGCAAGCTGCACCAAAAATAAATAAATAAATAAATAAATAACGATCTAATTTAATCCCATGGAACCAGTGTGAACAACAAAAAAAAGAAAGAAAAAAGAGCAGTCAAAAAAAATGACGTTAATTGCTTGGGTTGTGTTTTTCCCTCAACAACAGAGAGGTGCATGTGCTTTGACAAGGAAAGGAAACACGGAATCAGCAAGCAGCAGCTTTCAGTAGAAAATAAAAGCCAAGATGTGAGAGAACGAATGAATGAAAGAACAGGTATTTTAAAACTCCCCCGTCATAACAGGTGCATTTGTCTGCGATCACGGCGGATGTAATATTGTTAAGTGCATCTCTGTGTCTGCTCCTCGCTGCTCTTGGACTCACTGAATCCATTCGTTTATCACTTCCATTACTGCATTTGACCAGACCTTGAAAAGGGAAAACTTGTCTCGCTCGGAGGATTCGCCATCTGAAAATCACTTTTTTTTTTCTTTTTTTTTTTTAACAGTCTTTCACATTAAACTGCTGCGGCACAAGAACTGTAAAATCTTTAAGCTTTTAAACCTGCATCAGACAGAAGATGAGCAATTGTTGGTGTAAAAAAACTGAAACGCTTTACTGCTCTTGAATAATACGCCGTTGAAATTTCATTTAAAATAAAAGGAATTGTAATTGTAAATGACTACAATCTGTTCTGGTGCAGTGGCCAGCCAGCAGGGGGAGATAAAGCCGCGGTCCCTCTTCTCTTCTTGCTTCTCATTCTGTACTCCAACTCCTCCAGTACTCCCCCTCGTCCTCGACTCCCTCTCCCCTGCCCCCTGACGGGAAAGGCCAACTGAGCTCTGGAGAATATTTATGAGCGAGGGAGAGCAATTGGTTTGAGATCATTCCACAAAGGAGGGAGCGACGGGGGGGGAATGGGAGGGAGGGAAGGAACGAGAGAAAATGTGAGATAGTCATGGAGATAAAGGCACAGACAGACAAAGGTTGGAATTTAATGTTTTCATTTAACCTTCTTTTAAACCGGTGGATAATTAAGACTAATCTCTTGCCGTCTCACGTGCTCGTGCTTGTATGCGGGGCTGCGGGAGCACAATCCGCACGAGCACCGAGGAAAGCTGTCCAAATTAAGGACATTTAGGCTGCTCCTCCTCGGTCCCACTCGAGACCAGTTTGAGGTTTGGGCTTGAATTGCAGCGAGGATTGGTGACAATTTGAGAGGCGATAACGAGACTTTTACTGACTCATAAAGGGCCGCAAAGTGTCTGCGAGAAGCGGAGCGATGCTGTTGATCAATACAAATGACTCTAAGAGTGTTTCGCCTGACTTTTTGGGGGCTTTTAAGATTCACAAGTCTATTGTGGACCAAAAAAAAAAAAAAAAGAACGAGAACAGCTGCACAGCCCATTTCAGTTTGAAGCCACTTCTGATGTCTTCAGTTCTCAGCGTCCTCGACTGCTCGGCAATGGATGACAGTTCCAGAAGTGCAAGATATTTAAAGCCTGAAAATGCTTGTTTTCCAAGCCGAGGAAAGCAAATGACAACGCCGGCGCATAAATTCACCTTTTAGCGTGATGATATTTCACCTTTTCACTTGAGTTTCTGTTGGATTTTTGCACTAATTAGCCGGCACTCTCTTATATTTCAAAGGAAACCGTAAAGGCCACCGTTGCCCAGTGGGGAAAGAACGTTATAGACTTGTCAAGAGTGCATTTCCAGATATTTGCTGATAGAGGTCAATAAAAGTCATAGTATAGGTTACAGAATGCTAAAAAGGGCTTAGAGCTACATCTCTGCAAATGGAAATGGTGGGGAAATGGCTGCGCGAGTTTAAGTAATGTAAGACTGTTAATCATGTGCATGCAAATATGTGCTCTGTTTCCACGCCTTGGGTGCGGTGCAGAAAGAGCAGGAGAGCTCAGAGCAAGAGCAGGTATGAAGACATCCGGAGAAACGGAGGGAAAACGGCAACGGATGGGCAGCGAGGGAGGAAATGATGGATGTGTGGAAGCCAGCAGCCCTACATTCTCTATCTCTGCCTGGCATTGTCACCCCCGTCAGCTGCTAAATGCCACTGTCAGTCAGCCCTCTGTTCGGCTGGCAAGAGCCGCTCCGCTGCGCGGCCGCGGACACTCCCGACATCACTCTCATCGCAGGAGTATCAAAACACTTACCTGGACGCACAGAGACAAACAACAGGCACTCAAGTTTGCACACCGAGTTCCACAGCACCCTCGAAAGAGAGCCGGCTGCTGTCGTCGCCTTCTGTAAAGCTAGAGCGTCGACGTCTCGTGGAATTAGAAAAGGCTTTTTCAAGGCTCAAGGTTTCCACTTGGGAAGCCTCTCGAGGAGCTTTACACCCTGAAGTCGAGTTTGTGTGATGCACGTATTGTCCTGCATGCACGTATTAGGTTAACAAATTGCAAACCAGCACGCACACATAAGACTTCACACTGCCTATTGAACATTACTGAGAGACACTGAACCACTGCCTAATGGTATATTAACAGTCTCAGCTTGAGTTTGGAGAGTTGAGACTCTGGGAAATACCAGCACCAACCCATGCATGTATCAGTGCTAACTACCAACAAATGAAGCCTGCTAGGTACAGTTTAGGCAGCAGCTGTTACATTTTTCTAGACGGTTAACCATACAAAATAGCAAACTTGTCATCCTTTCTCTTAAGATGCAAGGTTCAGAATTGCAAATCCACGTGCAAAACACTGCACAGAAAGAGCACACTGTGCATGCATGTGTATTCCAGCTAAGAGCTGACGAATATCCTGTGCACACACGGATGTTTGTCCCTTGAAATGCAGTGTTGTGTTTTGTCTTTTGTCTTTTTTTTTTTACTGATAGCGCTCTTGTCACAAGGAAAACTGAAGAAAAACGACATCAGACGTCACGGCGAGCTTTCAAACAATACCCCGCTGCTTCCGAGCGCACACCCACCACACTCCACACCGCACACTTCTGAAGCCTTCCTGTCTACCCACCGTCACACATCAACTGGCTCAGTCAGATATCTGTTATATCCCACTGCTTCGCCCAAGCCCTCCTGCGGTATCTCCACTTTGAGTTTCCACTGATATGCAGCATTCTGCGAGTTTGTATCGCGCCCGAACCATATGTCTGCGCTGCCCACAAAAAGGGGAAGCTGGCAGTCGCGCCCAGAGAAGCTTGCGTCGAGACAGAATGCATTCAGAGGCTTTCATTTATATGCAAAACTCCACTAAGTAATCTTCTCAGTGCTTTCATCCCACAGTTTGCCACCTACTAAATCTGCATCTTTTATAGTGTAAAGAAAAGTAAAGCGTGATCTCTTGCATGGATTTCTAAGGCTGTTTTCCTTTCATGCGAGGCCACAAGAATCACAGCACAGCCTGTCTGGATTTGGCACATCTGGCACCTCAGGTTCGCAGACCGTGCACTCATCGCCGACACTTTTCCCACCGTCTCTCACCTGTAAATCTTGTACTTGGTTGTGAATCCTTGCTGGTAGCGCTCTGAGAAATCGACAAACTCCTGCGAGCTGTGAAAGGGACCCTTGTCCGACAGGAGCCAGCCCAGGGGCCCAGTGGAGCCGCTGAAGCCGGCCCCTCCAGAGTCCGCAGCGCTGGCCCCTACAGACAACCAGCTCAGGAGCAGGCTTAGTGTTAACCACTTCCATAGAAACATGAGGGCCGCCAGTCTAATGGAGATGCACGGGCCACTCATGCTGCTTCCCCCGGCCCCGGTGACTCCTCATTCTCCCTGCACTCCCGATGAATCCTGCTGGAATGGGGAGAGAGAGAGGAAGAGGGGGGCTTGAGTTGAGGCAGGGTGGACACAAGACATTCAGGCTGCAGTGTTGGTTTGGGTGTGAGATGTATGAAAGGTGAACGAAGAAGGCTTCATTTGTCCGAGGGTCAGAAATCATAGCAAAGTGATTCTATTTTCCGAGACAGTATCTGTAGCCAATGTGGTATACATATGAAAATGATATGAATGTGATGAACTGATATAGCTGCTATATTTCTATTTCAATTCAACGATGCGCATTTTACCTTATTCTGTAAGTAGTGTGGTCCGTGACTGGTTAGAATTAGTCTCCGTAAAATCCCCTGATAGAACCGTGAAGTTGGGTTCGGGTGGGCACACAGACGGGACAGCATTTGAAGAAAAAAATTACTTTTTTTGTGTTGTTTTGTTAAAATGGACTGCCACAAACGCAAAAAGAACGGGCAGTCAGGGGCTGCGAAACAACTTGAGCGAAACAGAGGATGACATCCAATCTCATCGGAGCGTGCTCCTCGTTTCCAGCGGCGGCGTATTTCCAGCGGAGAGACCTTCGACGATGCGCAGCAGATAATGTAAGTCCTCTCCAGCGGAATGAGCCGCAGCGGACGCTTCCAGAGGGTCAAACCTTCCAGGTGGCTTGATTGTTTCAGCGCGCCGGCCACGGTCTGGACGCTCGGTGAATGCGTCCCGGACCACCCGCACACTGCGAGAAGCGCGGTCAGCTGCCGTCCACCCCTAACTCATTTCTGCTCCTGATTTGGAGAGACGCGCTCGGGGCGCATGCAGGGCGCACGGAGAGCTGCTGACGGTGCCTGGTCTCCCTGCGCACGGAACGTGTGAATGGCATTCGGGTCTCTCTCTCTCTCTCTCTCTCTCTCACTCACTCTCTCTCGCTCTCCTGTACGATGCCGCCGCAATTTAATTTATTCCAGCAGCGAGCACCATCCCGGTTGGCTGGGACGTAACTGGAGGAAGTGAGAGGAGGAGGAGGAGGAGGAGGTGTTCAGAAAGGGGGGCAGGCTGGATGTGAGGGGATGGTCAGGGGATGCTGGTGCCTTGGAGTCGGATGCCTCGTTTTTAGAAAACCGACAGAAGTCACCTGCAGCTCAGATTAAGACAAATTAAAGAGGCAAGATGGAGAAAAAAAAAGGGACAAACCAGGAGGAAATGTCAACTTTAATAAATCCGGGTCTTATTTTCCCCGTGTAATTCTGCTGAAAAATGGTAAAAGCCATCCTCTAATAAAGAGGGGAATGTAATCCCTCTTTATTAAGAAAATTAAACCTGGAGTTTAAACATATTTGGGCAAGTTGCGTAAAGAAATGACCCAGAAAAAAAAGAAAAAAAAAGAATTATCATTAATATTCTGGGGCTATAGACTCAGTCCTCTAAATGAAGACTGTAAAAGAAAAAAATGGATATTGTCAGACTGTAAATGAATCCGGAAAAAGTTTCGAATTATTCCAGTAATGACTTTAATGATGACTGTGGTGGCGATGAGGACGATCATCGCGAAGAAGAGGAGCAGGAGGGGTATATCCATCCCCCCCTTCACCCTACCCGCGGTTATTCTCGTTATCTCCCCATGCCCTCTCCCCCCTCTCTCTCCCTCTCCCCTTCCCCTGTAGGATAATCATCACTTTCACCATCAGCAAACTTAATTAGATCTGCTCCATCCCCCGCTCTATCCGCGCCTCTTGTGCGTCGGACACCGAGCGCGGATCAGAGGAGAGGGGAGCAGGCGTTACGGAGGGAGGGCTGTGCGCCGCCTTTCAGCTCCTCTGTAGACGTTCAAAGGGAGGTTTTTACACAGGGATTGGATTAGAGAAATGAACACCATTGAGTCGCGAGATTCGCTGGGCTCCCAAACTCAAAGAGGAGCCCAAATCCCGTGGCACAGCGACTCGCAGATTCCGGAGTGAAAGAATGAGTTGATTTGTCTCGGTTTCATCATCCCGTTTTGGGATTGGGTGCCTTTTCTTCTGACCCTGCCCTGCAGCCACGACGGCTTGAGAAGGACATCTACCTAATAAGAACAGTCAGAGTAACCCCTCTGTCGAGTAACACTAGGCAACAGACCAGTAAGTGTTCATCCGGGCTGACCATTTAAAAGTTAGTCTGCAAAACACGGGTTCAACTTTTTTTTTTTTTTTTTTCCTTTTAAAGCTCTGAATAAAATATGATTTTTAGTGGAGGTGGTGTCATGGCTCGTTACTTCAATGGGTTCACATAGCATTTAGGTAGTGTTTCTTTTTTTTTTAGAAGGCTGTTTTCAGGTTTCAGAGCCCCTCAACTCATAGGAGCAGAGTGGAGGTGCCCACAGCTCATATTTACAATTTCAAATAAATCATTCATCAGTTTGAGTGCGCTTTTGTGCGCAAGAGTAGATGTGCGTAGGCTGCTGTAGCCTGCACACAAGCCTCCTTGTTTATTTCTTTTTTAGCAGAGACGGGCCGGGCAGCGGAATTGATTGCCAACTGATGGAACATCAGGTTGGCTGCGTGGACCAGATGAAAACCGAGCGCAATGAGAGAGGGGGAAAAAAGAAAAAGAGGGGGGGGGGAGAGAGAGAGAAATGAAAGATAATGTCACAGCAAAGCGCTCATTAAAGCTCCGGAACTGTGCATGGGATGTGTAGGTCACAGTGGCTGAGCGGTGACCTGTAACGAGAAGTCATCCCTTGAGGTCACGGTAACCAAAAGACTGCACAACCAGAGCGTTGGGAATTGCATTGCTCCGGCATATGTTTTAAAAATTGAAAATAATGAACAAATGTTACTTGGAATTTTTGCACTTTTGTACTGTATGCACAAGTGGCCATTTCTTTCTTTCTCCTACTGTTGGTTAACTTCTCCTGAAAGAAATTATCTTTATGACAGAATTAATGGACATTAAATGCATACAAACATACGCCAATCAGGCATAACATTATGACCACCTGCCTAATATTGTGCAGGTCTCACTTGTGCCTCCAAAACAGTTGTGACTCATCAGAGAAAGGACATGGGTCTTCTGAGGGTGTCCTGTGGTGTCTGGTAAAAGAATGTTATTAGTGGGGGACCTTTGGGTCCTATGGGTGGAGTTTTGAGTGTCATTGCTATGGGGTGGGTGTGCCCGGTCTGGTCTAGGTGGGTGCTACATGTCTAAGTAACATCCACACCAATGAATGCCAGGACCAGAAGTTTCCCAGCAGAACACTGAACTGTCACAAGATGGTCGATGTTATTTACTTCTCCTGTCAGTGGTCATAATGTTGTGGCTGATCGGTATAAGCCATAGATTGCATGATGCATATTCGAATACCTCGAATTTAATCGTGTCAAACGCGACTTACAGAAAATGCAAGGCATGGGGCAAAAACTGTCGGCTCAAATATATCACGTAAAGCTTCACTGCTCAGAATTATCTTTTACGGAATATGAGCAGAGGTTCAAAGACTCATCAACAAGTTGCAGTACCTCACACCTCATTGTTCCGCTTTCACAGCCCACAGCTTTATTGTCATATTTCTCTCGGGAGAGGATGGAGACCAAACCAGAGTTAAAAGCCACGCGGCGTGCTAATGTTCGTCCGTGCCTTTTAAATGTGTGAATGGCTGATTTCCTGACGCTTTCACTAACTGTTCCCAGGAGGTCAAATTATAATAATGAGGTACTTGAACATCTTCACTAGAGAAGGAATCTAGATATACAATATATTTACACTGTATTCATCACCTACATAGCTGCTTTTACTTCACCAGTTATAGTTTTACATAGAAACAAATGTAAACTGCACGTAAAATGTGATGCATAGTAATAGGCAAAGCTATTAAGTGATTTTTATAACATGCACAATATAATATGAATTCATTGCATTTCAATGTAATCAAAAAACAAATGCATTCACATAAAATGCAGTGTGCAATAAAACCTGACTGCTCCTGCTAAGTTCACTGTCAAAGCTTCACCATTAAACCACCCCGTCTCTTTATTTTCTTCTACTCCCGGCATGCAGTGCATGGCCAGCAGGCAGGAAAACACCCTCGTGGTTGTCCTTCCATCACAGGGCAAACAAAAAGAAAGTCAATTTCACATTCTCACACGCTGGTAGCTCAGACAGAACTAATATAAAGCTCCGAGCGGACAGGACGGAGGTGTGGATCTCCGGCTAGCCCTCTTCTTTGTGTCAGCCGGCGCTGCGCCCGCTGAGCAATCATTGCACACGGCAAAAGAATAACCACCTGCAAATGGTCTTGTGTCGTCAAACAGCTGTTGCGCGGACCCCGGGCTGAGGTCTTGCCTCGACGTGAAGCCCGTGTAACCCAGGCGAGCGGCGGAAAGGACCGCGTTTGCTCAGCACCGAGACAGCTAGTCATTAGGGGAGGTAAACATTCACTTAAGCCTGAGCGTGCTCATTGATGCCACTCAAGGGTCTTGGTGAGGGGTGATCAGGGAACTGAGGGAGCTGAGGTTTTAATTAGCCTGAAAACCTGACAGCCTTTGTCAGTGCTTTGTCACAGCGCCGTTTGCTCTACCTGTGTTTTCCTGGTGAGCGGTACGGAAAGGGGAGGGAAGTCTTGTGTTTGCTTGACACTCCCAGATCCTACGTGAAATGCACACCTCGCTGCAACTCTGTGGATTTATTTTGTTGAGCATTAACACGTCTGCACAGTGGTGTCGTGGTCAGCACTGATGCTCTTCACAGGGTTCTGGGTTTGAATCCATCTGGAGTTTGGATGTTCTCCCTGTGTCTGCGTGAGTTCTCTCCAGGTTCTCCGGCTTCCTCCCACCGTCCAAAGACATGCTCGTTAGGTTCATTGGTGATTCTAAATTGGCCGTAGGTGTGAGTGTCCACCCCCCCGAAACGACCCCCAGAGGACGAGCGGCTACAGAAAACGACTGAATGAACGCCTGCGCAGATTGAGAGACTTGAATTACAAGGAACTGCATCGGCTTTTGTTTGGAGAGGTAGCACCGAATGACTCAGGATTCCAGTTAACCGTCTCTATAAAAGTATAAATCGCCACCAGCCACTTGCGAAGGAAGAGACTCGGCGTTGCCCACGGAAACATAACTCAGCGGGGGGGTCAGAGGGACACGTAATGTGCTGATTAAAGAAGCCAATAGCCTGACAAAGCTTTAATCAGAATCTGGATTACTCATTGCTCATTTGGGTCGCCACACTCACCATTAATCAAGTGAAGATCCCCTCCCCCCCCCCCCCCCCCCGCCTTTGTCTGGTCTTTTGGCTGTATCATCATCTAGCAGTACTGTATGAGTATTCAAGTTATTTTAGTTTGAGTGCAATAAATAACCCGTTTCTAATTAAGTGCCGGGTTCACCGTGAGGTCTTGCGTTATTATGCGACTGTCAGACACACTGTTGGTCATTGTACACAGGACAGTGGAGGATAGTCAATACGAGATAACGGCTGTAGATAGCGACCATTCCTTCTGTGCATCCACGTACGGACCATTCTTCTGTCAAATGGTTCTGTATTTTTTGGAATTTGACATTCACCGGCAACCTCCCGTTTGGCTAGCGCACCCTTTCCCTCTATAGTTCGTTATTTTGGGAGGTCGGGCGCGTGTGTGGGAGCTCTGTGAATTCTGTTGTGAAGAAGGCGTCTGTGCATCCCGCATGTGTGAAAGCGCACGAGACGCCTGCGGATTGCACCCTCACCTGCCACCGGCTCAGGGAGGAAAACGGCTATTTAATGAGCCCCTGCAGACGCCGCCGTACTGTACGTATACAGCTTGTGTCAGTGAAGAGACAGTGCATGTTCTGTATCATCTTGTTTTTCTACGTACCAGCAGTGCACGCATCCATTAGGGATTTATTTCCAGTACAAAGCGTTTAAGTGATTACCGCAGCATGTATAATATTTGTGAACATTTAAACCTTCTCCTATGAATTTAAGTTATATTGTTACGACCCAGCTTTACTGTTGCTGAATATTATTCATCGTCTTGCTGTGTCAGCCTGGGAGAGCTCAGTATACGGCTGCATAAAGGAGACAAGTGCTCTGAGGAAAACATGCCTAATATCAGCCATTGAGATTAATTGTGTGTCTACGCAATGCATAAACGCATGCACCGTGTTTGTAATGTAATATAAATGCAATACTTGTGTATGTTATAGTTGCATGCATGTACATGTTCAGCCGAAGCCACTCCTGTCACGGTAAAGTACTTTTCATTGTCATTTATTCATGCCGTCATCCCTTATCCGCCTCTGCAACCTGACATGATACACGCATGCAAACGGGAGTATTTGTTGCTGGAAAGAAAGGGAGCAGGAGACGGAAGGAGGGAGTGAATTAATAAAGTGTGTCAGCCCGTCCACAGGAGGAGAACCTCCCGCCTCCCTTCGCGGGCTCCCCAGATGCTCGGCCTCTCCCCGTTGTTGCCTCTCTCGCTGAACGACTCTGACACCCGCGCATTCAGTCATGAATGCGGCGACGGCCGGTGCGTTTGTGTGTGTATGATAAAGAGCCAGTGTGAAATCATTCCCCGCCGTCAAGCCTGGTAGACTTTTCACCTCATCAGGGAGTTGAGTTCATTTGCGGGAGCAAAATTGTTATTTGCAAATGTGGCCACTTCAGTGGGGAAACCATTAACTCCAGAGATTGAAATATATACTGTGTTGCATAGTAAAGACTAAACATTATTGCGTTTTTATTGAGTGGGAAAACACAGGCCTAACAAGCAGATGGGCACGTTCCAGTATAGCTTTCAAGATGTGCTCGCACCAATTATGCTATGTTCTTGCTATCTTGTTGTCTATATGAAGTGTAATGGAGACGCAGGTATTTACAGCCAGCTGGGCGTCTGAACTTACACCAATCAGCCACAACATTAAAACCACGGACAGGAGAAGTAAAGAACATTGACCATCTTGTGGCAGTTCAGTGTTCTGCTGGGAAACTTCTGGACCTGGCATTCATTGGTGTGGATGTTACTTAGACATGTAGCACCCACCTAGACCAGACCAGGCACCCCCACCCCATAGCAATGACACTCCTTGATGGCAGCAGCCATCCCCAGCAGGATGCAGCCTGACACAGACACACACACACAAAAACGGTTTAGGAATAACTCAAAGAACAGCACAAGGTGTTGACCGGGCCTCCAAATTCACTAGATCCCAAACTGATCAAGTATCTGTGGGATGAGGCCCCTCCCATAAACCCATAGGACCCAAAGGCCCCCCACTAACAACATTCTGTTGTCATACACCACAGGACACCCTCAGAAGGCCCATGTCCATTCTCTGATGAGTCACAACTGTTACAGAGGCACAAGGGAGACCTACACAATATTAGGAAGGTGGTCATAATGTTATGCCTGATCAGTGTATGTTGCATCACCCACAAACTCCACGTCATAGCAGAACAGGAAACATATACGTATCATACATACTCTGTACCAAGTGGTGAGAGGTGCATCTAATGACTAATGCTTTGCAGGGATGTAGGAAATTCAAAAATTCCTCCCTTACAGAAGTGTTATTATTCCACTGCCTGCAGCGTTAGTTAGCAACAAGTCAGCTCCATTTGGGTGACTCATGAGTCCTCCTTATGTAATCTGCTGGCTGTTAATTCCTCTCTATAGAATTGATTGATTTTCAAAGTGCCGGATGCAGCCTCGCCTTTGAAAGCGCTTCCTCGTGACGGATCTCCGAATGCCGGCGCGGGGGCCGGTTTACGGATGCAGAGATTTTGTGATCACGGAACTAATGTTATTCAGATTATTAGCATTCATAAAAAAAATTAAAAATCATCCTGATGCTTATGTAACCGGCGTCAGTCGACGGAAAGTAATCCATCCTCAGATAACCACGACGACTCGACCGTTTTTCCGTTCAGAAGATTAAATGCTGGTTCACGATGTTTTAAGATTGGTGGCTTTTTTTTTTTTTGGGTCAATGAGGCTCTTAAAGTGGTGTGCATACAGTATATATAAATAAACAAAAGAGACAGGTACAAATAGTTGCTTATCTCCCCAGCTAGCACACTAGTTCACTTATTTTTTTTTTTTAGCTTTGCAGCCAGTATTAGTTTTGTCCAGCTGGGCTGAACATGGTTAAGGGTCTCATAAAACATGTTAAGAATGCTTATCTGACCAAACAGATTGCTTCGTTGGCTCTACCCATTGTATAACCTCTTTAGCCGTATGTTTTCCCCCTCTTTTTTTTTTTTTTTTTTTTTTTACTTCCTCCTTGATGCTGGTCTGAATTTGTGGGGGGGGGGGAGCAAGGACGAATCAAATCCTCCGGGGGAAAGAAAAGCAAACAATTCACCTGTGATAGAGAGACTTTTCGCAGAATAAAAACCTGGCGTTAGTAGGACATCGTCTCGGTTTATGGAGAACATAGGTCAGGGTTAGAAAGTGCCCAGCCTTTTCTTGTAGCGGCTGGCTGCTGATAAATAACCTCGGCCTGCAGTCCTCTGGCTGCAGTGTCCGGCTGAAATACTGGAGGGCTGCGCTGTAATCATCTAAATGCGGCGCACATATTGTACACAAGCCTGATTTCTCACCCAGTGTGAGTGTAGCTGTCATCAGAGAATGCAAATTGCTCCAAACGGCTTAGTGGCGCCACTCTGATACGACTTGTGATCTCATAACAAATGACACCGAAGGAGAGAGACACGGGCTACATCTTTCCCATTTATTTTTCAAAGAAACACTAAGCCCAAAATGACTTTCTGTCAGATACAGATTTAACCGTGGAACCCCGGCCTGGGCAAACACTTACTTTCATCATCGAATCATCTGTCAGACAAAAAGCCAGCCGCTCTGAGCGAGAGGAGCACCTGAGCGGAGAGGTGCTTAGAGCTAAATGCTAATGTCCGTAACATTTCAAAAATGGGAAAACACTCATCATCATTTTCCAGAGTCTAAAAGTGATTAAATTACTTGTTTTGCTCCAGTAACTGGCCAAAAACCACAAAGTATTTACATAAAAACAACAAAGCCTCTTGTATGAGGGCCAGGAACTAGCAAATATATGAAACATTCAGTCATGCTAGCAGCTTTAGCGATAACACGTTCACTGTGCTATATCACTTATAAATCTGGACAGAGCAGATATAGAATAAAGTGACCTTATCAGATATCAGTTAACTTTCCATCTAGCGCCACCAACAGGTCAGAGTGTAGTCACCCAGATAAAAGATCTTAATTTCTTGGACATGCACAAAATGTTGTAAGCATTCGTGCTCCTTAAACAATCTGGTTTGGGGAGCACAGGTCAACAATTCAATTTAGTTTGTGTTTAACTCTAATTAATAAAGATTAGCATTTTAAGGCATGTACACATACAGCTACAGACTATAGACAGTATAAATATGGACAATGCGTCCCCACTTCCTTGCATTGGCCAAACGGACACCATTTTCCGGGGGATATGGGCGACGCCATCTTGCAAGTTTGGAGCCAGAGTCTGCGCAGTACGGCCCAAGAGTGGAGCCACGCAGAGCCGCGACATCGATGACCCGCCCACACTTCCACCAGACTCACTCGCATTTTCATTTAATTAATACTACACTACGCTCTACCTCCACCAGTTCTAAGGAAATGTTGGATTATACACTGTACCTATTTTTAAATTCTAAAAAAAATGATTTGACGTGTATTTTAGTGTTTTAGTTTGGCCCAAGTCCTGTATACTAACATGGAGGAGGTGGAGCTTATGACCTGTACTGCAGCCAGCCACCAGGGGGAGCTCTACTTGCTTTGGATTCACTTTTGAGGAGCAGTTCCGCCGTCCATGTTCATACAGTCTATGCTACAGACGTAAATGAGAAAAGGTAAAAAAAAAAAGAAAAGAAAAGAATATGATTTGTGTAATTAAGGGATATGTGAACATATCAAACAATCATTTTATTTGCTTTGGTAGTGGGTGCACAGTTGGCGCATTTGCAGTGCATACAGTTAATCTATGCAAATCTTGCCATTTTTAGCTAACCGTGGACGTCCACACAGACGTGGCGGCCCTGAACTTGGCCGTGCACTCTTGAATGCTCATCAACAGTTTAGATAATTAAGTTTCTGTAGCTCAGCCGACTTATGAACCAACGGATCATCTCAGTACCGAAATGCTATCATTAAATATAAAACATAAAGCATGTATTTTCCACAAAGTTGCTTTGCCTCCGTTGGAATCCACCACAATAAACGCTAAAGGGGCTACTTTTGTCTCAGGGTTTCATTATTTCTCACTAATAAGTATTCATAGGGTTGAAGTTTAGAAGCGCGTGCCTACAACGAGAGCAGCCAGCAGCAGCAGCACTCTTCCATGTGCTGCCGGGCCACGAGAGCACCGTGAGAGGAGAAAATCTGGGTATAATGAGGTAAATATTGGACTTTTGAGTAGTTGGATTGTGCTGCACAAGATGTTTGCAGTAATTTTATGGTCATTGTTTGCACACATTAGATCTCAAATAACCTTGTTGAGGGTCACCATTGTTTTAGGGGAGAGAAGCAGCACCAGCTAAATCATTACGCCATAATTATATGCACCACTTCCACTGGGAAGAAAAGAAGATTTTCAGTTTTGGAACTAATAACGTGATGTCTTTGAATCGTCTTTTCTCTTCCTGTACTGTAGTCACCGCAGATAAATGAAATACTGATTTTATATTACCTTAACAAATTATGGGTATTGCACAGTACTTTGCTGCAGGCTACATTTAAGATAATATGGTGGGAATGTCTTAAGAACTTAAAAAAAAGGGAAACGCAGAGTTAAAGACCGCGAGTAGTGCAAAAAATATCATCTCTCATGTCCTGCACCAGCTTTTCTCATACAGTGTTTACCATTTAAGACTTGAATACTTTCACGTTGTGTGTGCGCGCGTTTGCTTAGAAGGACAAATTCCTCACGGAGTGATATTTATGAATTGATTTGGATTCTGCCTCTCAAATAGCACAGTATAATATCATTTTATTAGAGACCATATGTCCCTGCAACACTGAAATCACACAGCAGTGAGATTTTAAACAGCAGACAACAGACTGCGTTGGGATTTAATGGAATGGCTGCAGATGGACGAACAGTTAGGGCTAATGCAGCAGCGAGACGGACTGAACTGGTTAAATATAGTATATTCAGAGTGTGTGTGTGTGTTGTGGTGTGTGTGTGTGTGATTGGCTGCGAGGCATGGCCAGATGCTGTTATGGGACATGATCTCGGGAGAATAAAAGGCTTGGCTCTCTAAGACCTCATCAGCTGCCATCAACACTGGGACAGTGGAGAGGGGGAAAAAAAAAGAAAAAAAGCAAATTACATGTGATCACAAACGCTTACAGAATAAATGAAATGTTGTGATCTGAGGGTGTTGCTGGAAAATGAGTGACGCGGGGAGGGGGGGAGGAGGCCGCGGGGACCCGAGCTGTCAGCACCCTGGCCGGTGGAGATGTGAGAAAGGAAAGGTGTGCGAGGAGAGGTTAGAAAAATGTTTTGAGTCTACGTTAGGTCTTAGTCTCTCTGATACAGAGGATCTCAAATAATGATGCACCTAAAGTCGTTTTGTGGAATCGAATCTAATTCGAGGTTAATTTAAAGGATTCATCGCTTTAAACGGTGGCGTGTGTGTGCAAAGGGTATTTAGACGGGAAAAGCAATACTTATTTTCTTAGTGGTTGTTATTTACCTTGTGCTGTTCAAAGATTTAAGGTCGTACCTTACACACATTTTTACTTTGTGCTGCATTGTTTCCAACAGAAGATTCATTGAACAAATGGTTGTCTGTCTCTGTGTTAGCCCTTCGATGGACTGGCGACCTGTCCAGGGTGTACCCCTGCCTCTTGCCCGATGACAGCAGGGATAGGCTCCAGCGGACCACCGCAACCCTTAACAGGACTAAGCGGGTACAGAAGGTGAATGAATGAATGATTCATTGAACATTAGGGGTGTAACGGTATTTGTATTTGTCCCGCAGTGTCACGGTACGAAAAAGTCGAGTCCTCACTTCAATCCAGGTGGTGGTAATGAGTCTAAAAGCCGCCAGCAAACGTTATTAGCCTACAGAAGAAGAAAAACAGACGAAGAAGAAAAGTAAGTGGAACATTTTGGTTTCCCGGTGCAACATAACGGCTATGGCACGCGAGTGGTGGACCGGACAGACCGGACAAACCGTGACTTGTGTGTACCGTTACACCCCTGTTGAACATATAATTGCACTGGACGATTATTCATTCATTCATTCATTCATTCATCTTCTGTAACTGCTTGTCGGCCAATTTAGAATCACCAATGAACCTACACTGAAAGACCCCAGTTGGGCCAGTGGATTCGAACCCGGAACCTTCTTGCTGTGAGGCATCAATGCTAACCACCACATCACTGTGCCACCCGCACTGGACAATTAGTTTTGTTAAAAATCTGCACTTCGAACAGTTTGGTATTAAACACGTTCACCTTCCCCGCCATAGGTTTTAATTACCAAGGTCTTGTGTGCCTTGCAGGAAAGGTAAGACGTGTTACTTCTGAAGCCTAAAACTGCTCAAATCTCTCTTATTATTATTTTTCTTTTGTTTAATTTCCTTTACTCTCCATTTTACAGCAATGTCTGAAGGTCACGGTTTCATCAACAGCAATGATCCAAAAAGAGCAACTGAGGCAAGGGCCATTATTCAGCTCTCCTTTATTTTCCTCAAGGGAAAATAAAAAAAATCTTTTGGGAATAATGCTGCCAAATAAACCAATAAAAAAACAAAGACAGTATAAAATGTAGCACCGTCACTAAGAGCCCATACTTTTATTTATTTTTTTATCTTTTCAGTTTCTCGAGTGTTTGTGGACGAAGCTCTGCAGCGGGACCAGCAGATGTTCTGACACCCTTCCAGCTCCCTCCGCCGCCTTTACATTCTCACAAGGGTCCTCTCCCGGTTTTTATTTTTAACCGTTGCGAATGAATTAATTACTCAAGAGGGCGCGACAAATGAAGCTCCTCTGCGGAAAAAAATAACGCCGCCTCGCAAAACCCCCCCCCCGCCACCTCGCCCTGGCGCGGCGCTCTTTTTTCGAGATCCCACACAAATGCGCGTGAACGCACGACGTACCTGCTCGTAAATCTCTCCCCCGGAGGGAACTGCCGTTTCTAATTGCGGTCATGTAACTTGTGTGTAGCTGCACTTGTTTAGCCTGGAAATGATCAGTGCGTTGCGTGCAACAATGTCATCGACACAGTTCCCGTATTTAGACTCAGATGCATTGATTTATGTTAGCCTAATGGCCAAGACATTTTTTCTTTTTACAAAGATGAATCTGTAATCTTGGTACCTGTAGGCTAAAACTCATCCACTTATAGCTGGGTCTTCCCTTTCCTCCTCTCCATCCACTGCTTTTAAACTATGTTCCCCCATTTATGTTAATAATCTTTGGGAAAAGGTTGTGAAATGCATTGTACCAATTTTATGCTGATGACAATGTTATTTCTTACTTTTTCCCCCAATCTATTGCGAAAACCTTGAGTTCCTGTACTACTACCACCTCGTTGTGAGAGAAAATCACTTATGGCAGGTCCTCAGACGTGAATGGAGGTGAATGTTGACGTCCAGCGAGTCCCTTTTTGATTATTTTTATTTTATTTTCATGCCTTGGTTAGACTTAGGACGTGATCATGGTTCGGTGTAAAAGAGACAAGGCAAACTCGCTGCTGTGGCGAAGAGGTCCACCCCGGCTGGAGGATTTTTCTCTTATGCACACGAGCATAGCTGAATGCATTGCTTTGTTAACACTGGTCTTTTCAGTCGCCCTTTGTTTTTCTGAGATCGGGCTGTTTGTGGAGATGCTTTGGATGCATTTATGCTTTCAACATTTATTCTCAATCTCTCATAGAAAAGAAAGAAAAAAAATCAAAGCAAAGCAAGAACATGCACAATTATAAAGTAAGATTCAGTGCTTTATTATGTAGCTTTCAGGGCTCTGGGAGGGAAAGTCTATGTGGCAACAAGAAAAACAAAGATCTGCTGTTGCTCTGAAGAGACTTGAGAACATTTTTTTTTTTCTTATTTCTTTAGGTTTGCATCTACAATTGTTCTGTAGACTTCACATTTCATAATTGCATCTATGAAAGGAGGTTAATCTGCTCCAGGGAAAAAACAAAAAAAAACAAAAAAACTAACGGTGCCCAGGCTTTGACTCCATGCTACATTGCAGTCTTGCTGCAGTCTGGTTGGAATTCTTCCCCTGGCTTCCTCCTCCACACCGGGCTTCCATGTAGGCCGAATTTGGACTCACATCTCGTAACCCACATCTCCAAAAGCTGCTTTCTTCGCCTTTCTTTGAACTGAAAATTTAATCCGTGCCGTTTTATTCTTTGAGCTCGTGAATCCTTTCTGCCTTACTTACTCGCCGATCGCACTGTACATCGAGCGGTGTGGACTGGAATGCATATGGCAACGCTCGATGATCTCTCAAATGATCCTTGGCGCCGTTTCTTGCCTTGTTCTTGATTTTACTAATGCATATGTAATCCAATACGATCTGCTGCTGGTCTTTCTGTGCACCTTCTGTTCTCAGTCGCTAGTTATTTGAACTTTTCAACCACTCTCCCAACAATTTGGGATTGAAGAACGAATAAAATGGCCCCATCTTGTAGTTGTTTTGCTGCCCCTCAGCTGGCTATGTTCATACTTCTTTACTGACCATCTATACTTGCAAGAAAGTAACTGATAGTTTAACTATAGACACCTCAGCCAGTGATCTCTGTCTCATTTCTACACACAATTACATCCTATTCAAACCAAGCGATTGTCGCATTTGTCTGCTCCCTGATCAGTGCAGCCACTGAATGATCTGTGTAGATGAGAGAGCATTGATCTGTAGCGGTTAGAGTGTCTTGAGTTGGACTGTGAGGACAATAAAACTGTTGTCCATCAGAAATGCAGTTCATTCATGTCTTTGTTTCGGGTTCATAGACTATGTGTCACCGTGGTCGTACAGCAGTGAGGTCACTGGAGCCAGATTTAGTCCCAGAGCTGTGACAATGTTTTTGTTTCTCTGTTTGGAGCCAGGATCGTCCAAATAAAGACACAAATGAAGATTTTGGAGGCAGAAATTTGATTTGATTAGCTGCTGGGTTTTCCGCTCATGAGCTGGGTCTTGCTCAACGTTTCTTCCCGTTAACGGGAAGCCTTTTTCTTGCCACTGTCTCCTTCATGCTCTTGGGGTTCCAAGCTCTCGGTTCCGTGAAGCGATTTGAGGCAATTTGATTTGTTACCGACGATAGTCTTGCATAACCAGACTCAATTCTTATCACAATATAAGTCCGGTAACGCGTCATTGGGATTTCATTATGGGGCGTGTTTCATCCAGTACAGATAAAACAATAGTACTTCACACTTGGTTTTGTCAAGTTTCAGGTGAAGTAGGACCCAAATGATTTTAAGAAAAACTCAGACATTGCAGGGAAGACAGGGTATCCAAAAACACAACTACAAAAACAGGTGAGGACCAACACAAGAAAATGAATGGCAGGACAAAACGGGTAGCATAGACAACGACTTGACAGAGGAAAGAGGGGGAAGGCAGGGTTATACATGCACAAACCAGTGTAGAGGGGCTAACGAGACACAGGTGAAACCAATGAGGGCGGAGCTAAGGACACAGGTGAAACTAATGAGGGCAGAGCAAGGACAAAACAAATCACAGAAAATACTCAAAAGCCCATACCACCACTTGGGTGGATGCTAGTCCATCAAAAGGATAAAACAGAGAGGCAGATAACCATTCACACTCACACCTACGGCCAATTTAGAATCACCAATGAACCTAACCAGCATGTCTTTGGATGGTGGGAGGAAGCTGGAGTACCTGGAGAGAACCCACGCAGACACAGGGAGAACATGCAAACTACACACAGAATGGCCAATGGATTCGAACCCAGAACCTTCTTGCTGTGAGGCATCAGTGCTAACCACCACGCCATTGTGCCACTCTCTGGCTGATCTTTGCCAACGCATAATCAGTTCCCAGACCAACTTTCTCCCACAAAAATGTTTGGGCTGGCTTCCAGGCAATTGCATCGAATTGAACTGGATTGGAGTCTGTATCAAGCGGCTGGCTGAGACATTGCAGATTGGTTGGGACATGGATAATCAGCATCAGTAGCAGTAATCCGTAGTGTTTTCTTTTCTACAAGGAATTGGTAATTCCTTGTAGACCGAAGGAAGGTTGATCCTCAATTGCACATCACCTAGAAAAGCAAAGACTCTGGCTTAATGCAATCAAGTTTAAGATGGACATGTGACTTTTTTCAGAAAACACTTGGTAAATTCATACCCGTTTATGCAGCTTTTGGTGCTTGTATCTGATCTAACTTCACTCCGAGCCGTCATATCATATAAAAGTTCTCAGGATGTTTCAATCGAGTGGCTTAAACTACATATTTTTCTAAATCATATACACAGTGAATTATTAACCCTCACAGTTACAGCTTACGCTTTGATCCGGGATGAGAGATGCCTCCGTCAGCACCAACTTTGCTGCCTTTTTACACTGCATAAACACTTTTAAAGAAGATCTGATTGAATCTGCATTCATTATTAAGGAGTGCATTATGAATTCATCCTCTACCACTCACAGGCACTTAGTCACCCTTGACATAAAAAATCTTCTAAGACACAGTCCATTCACTGAAGGATTGTTCAGTAAATTAACCAAATCCCCCACTGCAGAAGTGTCAGGTAATGATTTCCCTAATTACACTTTAATTCAATTTTGTACTATATTGACACCCTTCAGTGCGTCTCTGACTCTCAGCTTGTCTCCCGGCATTACTCTCTCCTCCCTAAAGAGGCAGCAAGCAGCTCAGCGCTTATGTCTTCCCTTCATGGTCGGTTTGTGGCTGCTGCAGTGAGCCTCTGTTTTGAGTGGTGGTGGTGGTGGTGTGTGTGTGTGTGGGGGGGGGGGCATCCCTTAAAGGAATTGACCAAGTTTTTAGAGCATTGTTTGATTGTAAATGCGCGAGCATCTGTCATGCCCCAGCTTGATTTGCCTCTTTAGTGCCCCACCTTAACATTATAAAAACATTTATTACCAGGATTTAGTATGCCTTCGGGCCATGCCTGTGGCTTGTACGGTTTATATGGCTTGTAAATGCCGATTCTTTTTATTTGTTGCAACCCCGTCCAAACTTAAAGTCACCAGTTACACTACTACCGATCATCCCTACATTGAGACCTCGTACAAAACGTGCGTTTGTTTAAAAATCCACCACCTCTGTAGAAATGCGTTAAAAAGGAAAACTGTGACATCGACTTGTCTTGACATGCTAAATATGTAATCTCGCACAAGTGTTCTGTATTAGAAGCTGTCAGACCAAAGACAGTGCGGTGATAAAAAAAAAAGGAGGTTGAAAAATGTTGAAACGTGACTCAGGAAGTCCTGTATGATAGTGGCTACATTTACATATATGCACATTATTTCCTCAACCTGAGTGAAAGCATTCTGATCAGATTCCAACTTGTTTGAGACACAAAACAAAATGATCTGATAGGATATACACTAATCAGGCATAACTTTATGACCACCTTCGTAATATTGTGTAGGTCTCCCTTGTGGTGACTCATCAGAGAATGGACATTGGCCTTCTGAGGGTGTCCTGTGGTGTCTGGCAACACAATGTTGTTAGTGGGGGGCCTTTGAGGGGAGGGGCCTCTGTGGATCATCCCACAGATACTTGATCAGTTTGGGATCTGGTGAACTTGGAGGCCAGGTCAACACCCTGTGCTGTTCTTTGAGTTATTCCTAAACCGTTTTTGTGTGTGTCAGGCTGCATCCTGCTGGGGATGGCTGCTGCCATCAAGGAGTGTCATTGCTATGGGGTGGGGGTGCCTGGTCTGGTCTAGGTGGGTGCTACATGTCTAAGTAACATCCACACCTATGAATGCCAGGTCCAGAAGTTTCCCAGCAGAACACTGAATTGTCACAAGATGGTCAGTGTTATTTACTTCTTCTGTCAGTGGTTTTAATGTTGTGGCAGATCAGTGTGCATGCATATCTTGTATGATATCTGTACATGGTCCAAAACATCAATCACGATTTTTGGACATGCACAAAGTGAATCCATCCACTGTGGAGCACCAAATCCGCTGAAAATATAACAGAAGAACTTTATTGACAACACTGAATTCATTCCAGAGAAGAACAAGATGAACCTTGTTTTCGACCGCGCTGCCCACATCAATTTCGGCTTCATTCATCTGTTCAAACACTCGGCACAAAAAGAATATATTATCCAACCGGAGAGAAACCACCAGATCAAGCGTTTACATCATTATTCGTTGCCAATATCTTCCTATTGAACAAATTTTCTAAATATTCACAATCTGATTCAAAATTCCTTCCAGTCAGGGCGGTCTGTTTTGATAGAATAAAAATGCCTGATGTAACCACTATTACATGAGACTATAAGCGCTATTATTCAGAATGTTAGCCGGATGATAGTGCCCATGTTAATGCAGCCATTGAGAACCACAACCATTTGGTGTGGCGCCATCTTTCATTCGGAGCCTATCCCAGCTGTCACTGGGCGAGAGGCGGGGTACACCCTGGACAGGTTGCCAGTCTATCAAAGGGCTAACACAGAGAGACAGACAATCATTCACACCTACACCTACGGCCAATTTAGAATCACCAATGAACCGAGCATGTCTTTGGACGGTGGGAGGAAGCTGGAGTACCTGGAGAGAACCCACACAGATACAGGGAGAACATGCAAACTCTACACAGAAAGGCCCCAGTTGGGTGATGGATTTGAACCCGGAACCTTCTTGCTGCAATACTAACCCCTACAGCACTGGTCGCACTATCACAAACTTTGTCCACCTCCTTCGTGTTACCGTGTTCAGATCAAGGTCTAGTGAAACACAGAGAAAGCTGTCTCCAGGTGAATAATAGAATAAAACTTATACTTAATTTATTTCGTTTTTGTTTCACTTTTTTTTTTGCTTTTCCACGCAACTTTTAAAGTGATGTCTTTGACCCTGAAGTGATTATTATTTATTTTTTCTCTCCTGTTGCCATGTACAAGCCCTTTTCCTTGAAAAATCTGGTCCTTGAAAAATAAAAACTGTGTGACAAAACACAGTGGTATCACTGCAGTTAATGGTGCAGCTGCGTTTTTGTGACAGTACTAATATAATTCTGAAAAGCCCCCTTATGGCCGCCATAGCCGGGTCAGAGTGGGTCGAAATGAACAGTTCAGTTCGCTTCAAAAGTCTCAGTTTTCAATAAACCACATTTTTGATGCAACAAAAGTAGCCCCGCTAATTTAAAAGCTGCAGCATTGAAAGCATTATGTTTTATGGATTTTTACTGGCTTGTTGCAGGAGACGTGCACATTTGGTTGCACGGAATTTAAGATCTTGTAATTTAGCTGACAGATTCATCAGTCTCATAAAACCGTGGTATGTTTTTATTTTTTTTTTAAACCAGTCTTTCTCCTTTTCTGTCTGCAAGCGTGTGAGCCGCCTTGCCCTCTTCCAGTTTTTATTCAAACAAATATCTAAAAAGAAAAAAAAAAAAAAAAAAAGGGGGGCTCGAGTGCACAATGTCTGGCACCGCAGGCACATTGGTCTTCCAGTAATTCAGCATCATACGAGCCTTAATATGCTCAGTCGTAGCTGATCTTGGATTAGCATTCAGAACACATTCTAACGTACACATGCCCACACGAGCAAATGCGTGGTGTCGCGTACACACATATTTTCTCCCATAACCGGCAATATGTCCTCATCACCCACACTTCTGTTGGGTAAATTAGCATAGCTTCCACGGGAAGATTGCCGTGGATTTTCCAGAGACAGGCGGAGACGGAGAGAAGAAACAAAACACTCGGAGAAACAGAAAAGCAGCGCTGGGCTGAGCGCGGAGACGGATGGAACAGGTGCAAATATTGCACACAAAGAGGCCAAACAGAGAAGCCAGTGTCGAGCACATGGAGGCGTTTGTGCGAGAGCAGAAATATTTAGAAGGCTAAAAACAGTGGTGGCACTTAGACTTCACATCCATCACAGAGGAGACTGCTGTGTTTGTCCAAAAGAGAGGGCTGTGCGGGTGTGAGCAGACTGCAAAGTTAGTTGGCGAGGTGACTGGCCAGGAGACGAAAATCTTGAGGATTACACACACACACACACACGCGCACACATGCTGGTTCAGTGCATGGGGCTTTGCAATATGGTGGATGAAACTGTTGAACAATTGTGCAGCCAGAAATAACTCAAGCCACCAACAGTTTGAGGCATTTTGAACGGATTAGAACAAAATCAGTTAAAACATTAGGACAATAATACGGCTGATTTCACCTGCTGACTTAAACAGTGACATAATACAGTCAGTGAGTTATTTAAATACACACCATCATCTACAAATTACATTTCATTATGACTAATTCCACTTATTTTTCTATATTACTAATATTATGTGATAGTAATATTGGTGTATATATATTTGCCAAGTTGCTAAAGGTTGACTTTATGAAAAAAAAAAAAAAAAGCTTGCAGTCAGTGTTTTTAATTTGTCTTCTTCTTGCACCTTAAGCAGGATTTTTAGAGCTCCATTTGTGACTCAGATGTCAATCAAAAACTGAAAATATCTGGAACGTTTGCTTCTTAACAAAAGACACCATCTACAATTAGAGTTGTGACGTCCTCGAACGAACCGTATCTATTGAACGGCTCTTTAAAACAAATGCTTTTATTTATCTTTTTTTTGCAGCCAAAGAAAACGCAGCAGCATCTGGATGCACCCTTGTGATGACAAAAAACTGTGAAGCAAATACTATAGCAGCGTAATGGTGAGTATAGCTCCCTAACAAGCAGTTGACCAGGGTTTGATTCCCGATTAACACATCAATCTTAACTGAATTTCCAACACAATAACTGAAGTATCTAGAATCTATATATCAGAATAATAAAAGCCAATAGAATATAATTTATTCAGTGATTAATTCCCAGATAAAATAAAATAACTTACCTCCAGGCTGGCATCTTGAAAATAAACCAATATCAAAATGAGCCAGTCTTTTGAACGGCTCTTTAAAAGTAACGGAGCCACAAGAGCCGTCTCTCTCCTTAGAGCCGTAAATCCCATCTCTATCTACAATTAAACTTCACAAATTGCAGTTATTATACTTTTAAATTTTTGCAAATGAGTGTCGCAGGTGCATAACTTTTGCTTGAGACTGAGCTACAGTACATTTAAAGTGGTCACTCACAATCATCATGAGGCAGATTCCTTTGGCATCAACAGTGGCTCCACCATTAATACCCCATTCAACGATTTTTCATGACTGACACGTCGAGTGCCTTTTGATTTCTCTTACTTTTATTGCGGTATACACAATTTATGGTTGTGGCACTAAATAACGCTGCATCAGATCTGACATTATAACAGAGCGTATTGTCAGAGTCTCTAAAGCCTGAAATCTCTCTAAAATTATTAGGTTGTCTCGTGGCTGAAGGGTTATTACTGTTGTACGTCCTGGCTGGAGCCGTTGCTTCAAAATGTCACATTGCACTCCGTGCAGAATGCCTGAGCTCTGACTGATGCCATTACAAGATCATTTGTTAAGCCCACAACAGCTCAGTACCTGTAAAGGTTTCTGCTTCCCTGGATCTGCTCCAAAGTTGCCACTCCAAATACACAAAGCCAAAAATAAGGGTTTTCAAACTGCAGGTTGGCCCCCACATGGGAACTCCACCGTGCAGATTTATTTTCTTTCGCCTTTTACCGTGTTTGCATCTGCTTGGGATTGCTTTTATAGACAGGTTTATTGATCAGCCTGAATTAGAGTTCATCCACGCTTGTAAGCTAAAAAATCTCTTTATAATAAACTAATTCTATTTGACAGTGCCGGTGCAAGAGAAAATAAATCACTGGCTTATATATAAGGCTGTATGTATTTATACTTTTTTCCCACCAAAGCAAAATGTTTGCTTTGTGCACATCATGTCTTTTCGCAGAGTAACAATGTTTGTAGTGCGTTGTTGAAGAGGAGGCTTTGTTGCAGCTTTGAATTTTACTGTGCGGGCAAATAAAATTTGGGCCAGTTTGGGTTGTTTTATAAATTTTTAATGCCGATTTGAAACAAACCAAAGTGCATTTACTCTTTCCCAGAAAGTGTGTGTGTGTCTATACAGTATAGGTGTCCCTGTGCGACTGCAGGTGCTCTGCTTGTGCAAAGAGGAAGATGTCTATCGTCTGTCTTCACATGACAAGCAGTGTTTGGTGCAGTTGTTCGAACTGACGCTTTCTAAAGAGCAGAGAAGGGCTCCATGGGCCTATGAGTGGAGTACGCGACTTCATCAAATGGCTTTTACAGTAGCTACATGTGGGTAGTTGTCGTGGCTGGCTGCTTGGATGATTTATATGCTTTGACCGCGCTAGAGCAACCAATTCGAGCGGAAACGAAATATCGATGCAACATTTTGGGCTGTTTTGTGGGATATTTGGTGGTTTTTCCAACAGCTTTCGTGCTGGAAACCATCCGCTACAGTGTATCTGCCAATGCTGAGAGGAGGTCTGGTCGGTTGTGTGCCTCTGACACTGGATACAATAGTTCACAATCTGTCCAAGAAGTCAACATCGGTTTAGTTTGACTGTGATATTAGCTGCTCTCTCCTGAATCAAATAATAGCAATAGCGGCTCGTCTGCGCCCTTCCACAGCTCTAGCACTTGCTCAGTAAAAACAATCACTTAAAGGGGAACGCCATAAAATACAATTGTTTACTCACCCATATAACTTTTTGTATTGGTTCGGTAGATATTTAGATCTGCATATATCCATATAGTGGGAGTGACTGGGGCACCGTAACGCAGTCTCTAAATAAGCAGGATTGTTAGAGCTCTGTTTATGTGACTCAGATGTCAATCAAAAACTGAAAATATCTGGAACGTTTGCTTCTTAACTAAAGACACCATCTACAGTTAGAGTTGTGACGTCCACGAACGAACCGTATCTATTGAACAGCTCTTTAAAATAAATGCTTTTATTTATTTTTTTTTTTTGCAGCCAAAGAAAACGCAGCAGCATCTGGATGCACCTTTGTGATGACAAAAAACTGTGAAGCAAATACTATAGCAGCGTAATGGTGAGTATAGCTCCCTAACAAGCAGTTGACCAGGGTTTGATTCCCGGTTAACGCATCGATCTTTGCCGAATTTCCAACACGATAACTAAAGTATCTAGAATCCATATATCAGAATAATAAAAGTAGCATCTTGAAAATAAACCAATATCAAAATGAGCCAGTCTTTTGAACGGCTCTTTAAAAGGAACAGATCCACAAGATCCGGCTCTCTCCTTAGAGCCGTAAATAACGCATTATCGAAATTTGTTCATTTCACTAACATTTTGTTATCGTGTGCTAGTTCTATTCCCCGTTGAGTCCGGAGTTACCCGTTATCATCATCTGGGGTCTGTAGATTGACCTACAGACCCCGGATGATGTCTTCTGAGCTGGATGATATCATCTCTGAGAATATAAAAAACAGTAGGTCCCCTTTAAATGTAGGTGCTGTACGACATCAAATCTTAAAATTCGGCCACCGCAAGATAAAGTTTTAATTTTGAGCACTAAAGTCAAAGAGGAAATTAGTCTTCTAATTATGGCATGGGGGAGTCACACCAGAAGCAACAACATTTGGAGAAAAAAAAAAGCCTGATAGACGACTATTAGCGAGTTCAGTGCTGCAATGAATGAGGAACAAAATTCATGAACTCTTAATTAAAATCTAACGCCTTCTTACACTGTAGGTATTTCCTCACGCAGTGACAAGTAGATGATAAAACAAATTAGTTATGACTAAATGTCTCACTAAGTACTGAGCTTGTGATATTTGGTATATAGTCTATTCTACATCTTTTACTGACTCACAATGAATTATTTTTTTTTTCCCCCTTCTTCCTTTGGGCTGAGTGTTTCTCAGGTAGAAAGCTTTTTATTTATCCTTGTTATAATTCTTATTCGAGGTGGCGTCAGGCTAACGAAGTCGCCCTCTCTTCCCAAAGCGTCCCGTGGCTCCGACAGGGTTTTGTGACGGACGCATGATCCAAAAAACTGGATCTGATGTGACCGTGAAATAATGAAATTTGCTCCGCCGCGGATTTCATTAGTCATATTTCGCCCCCTTCTCGCTGGTTTTACATAAGTTAATGTTGTCACATGTTTTATGTATCACTTCTCCAATTTTGAGAGGGAAGATTTCCTCTAAGTCCTTCTCATCATCTTCTGTCTGCACCTCTTATTCATTTCTAATCCAGCTTTACCCGCATGGAGACATTTGCATTTGACTGTAATGCCATTACCTTTAAGTGTTATTTTGCTAAAAATCCGTGGGAGAGAGAAGGGTTTGTTGTCACTGAGCTTTCAGGATCCTTTAAGAAAGGAGAGGAGACAATATCCCCCCTTGACATTCGGTGAATAATCTACTCTCCCTGAACAGGGCGCCCTTGCTAGATAACAAAATGCCACGCATGTCAAATTGGTGAGAAAATGACTGTCCAGCAGAGCACAACAGGCTAACAGCCAACACCACCACAAGGTTTCCATCAGCGTTCCCATCAAAAGACTCCTCCCCGCCTGGCTGAGGAGTGGCGTGCCAACACTTCTGTCGCCTCCGAAGGCTCTCGGAGAGCGAGGGTAGGAAGAGGAAACTGTGCGCCTCTCATTATGATGGACCGAGCTAAAGCCCTGCATAATGTTGCAGTCATTTTCACAGCATATGTCACAGACAATTACAGCTTCCTGATGTGAGGACTGGAGCACTGTGCACCAGTACATCTTACACAAGATGGGGGCATGCATGCATGCACTTGTGTTTGTATGTAACGGGTTGAGTTCTTGATTCATTTATGAAGTCTTTCTCCTGGTCATCAGTTCATCCTGCATGTTTGTTTCATTCTTGTTTTTCATTGCATCATGTACCTGAAAGCTCTTTCATGTCGGAACAAGCTACTTCATCCAGAAAAAGGTTTTAAAATCAGTGAATGGCTGATGTTTTGAGGCTTGAGTTCCATCAGCCGGGCTCAGCTCTATAGCAACGCCTCCGACATAGTTAAGTTTATAAAGCAAACGTACCTTAGAGAGACACAGAAAGAGAAACAAGACCTTTCCCGTGACAATAAATAAATAGGTTCTTGTTCCTTCTGTTCCCCCGTCACCGTGATACATTTTTCTCAGGTGTTTTCACCAGTAGTTTTGACATCGGAGGAACAGCCACGGCTTAATGAGCTCTTTGTCTTACTCAATTTTCAACTCCTACAAAAGTGCACTTTTATTTTTATCAAAGTTTTACAAGGCACCGCAAGAGAAAGTGGTTCTACCTTTTTTTTTTTTTGACTCCTTAGTTATACAAATTATCAAATGCATGCTTCAAAATCCCCCCAGGAAAATGAGCGGTGTTGGTTTTTCTAAATAAGGCAGGCTCGTTATTTATTCTGTTATTTGCTGTTATCACTTGATACTGGTGGCGTAGTGGTAAATAACACCGGGTAAATTAAGTCATTTTTGTCACAATGGACCTGTACACATTTTACTTGCTCTCCTTACATATTTGCTGATAAAAATACCTAATGCAGACAACAATACACAGGGTGAAGGGGGAACTGTGCTTGAGCACAAAGTCCTATGGAAGAATGACTTTCATGCAGTGCACACACTTTGTTGAACCTTTATGTCCAAAATCTGATGATTTCAATCCCCTTATCTGTACGTTCTTTAATTTGTGGATTTGTGAAGACAGCACAAAATTAGAAGGAAATGTGCTGCATGAACCCCAAAGTTTGGAACTAAGAATAAAGAAAACATGATCTACATGGTCCCCAAGTGACCAACTGAAACAAGGAAGTGGTAGAGGAGGAAGATGGGGACTTAACTGCATGACCCAAGGCACAGATTGTGGTTAGAAAGTAATTACTTGCAGAACAGGCAAAAAAAAACAAAAATCACAAAGAGCAGCTCAAAATAACTAAGTACACATGGTGCGTCATGGAGAACAAAGAGGAACTGGCAAAGGAGGAAGGGAGGCTAAATACAAGTGGAACAACGCACAACAAGACACAGGTGAAATACATCAGGGCGGGGCTAACCATCAGGGGCTGCAACCACAAGGGGCAAGTGAAGACACCTGGAATGACCTGGAAGAGTTTAGTAACATTGGAACTAAAAGAAAATAACAAACCATGACTGGATGCAGCAGAGCTGGATTTTAATTGGAATAAATTGGGTGTCCATCCAGTTCTCTTAACACTCTCGTGGTAATATTTCCATCCTGGAATATTGAGATGGTTGTTTCTACTTTGCACCGTAACGACATGGTGTAAATGCATCATCATTACGTGGTCAATCTGGAAAGCAGATTGATGAAATTTATTTGCTCGCGAAATAGTCTAATGGAGGTTGCAGGTCTGCGGACGTACTGTAGTGACTGTTTGCTGTTCATGGCTGCAGCTAATTTTAAATTCTGGGTCCCTTGAGTTTTGGCTAAATGTAAGACAAAAACCTTGTGGGTCATCATGTGTTAGAACGGGATTTTGTGCAGTTCTCTGTCAAGATTCTCATTTAACAAGTTGACGGCGTACCTAAAAACAAAGCTAAAGCCAAACTGGTCGTGTTTGGCAGTTCCTTGGAGATGTTTCACCAGTCATCCAGGATTCTCCTTCAGTTGTAACTAACTGTGGGGGAGTTTAGGGTTTCCCTTTACATGGAGCTGAACCTGAAACCTTTGAATGACCCAACTCTTGCCCGCCGTTAAGAGAATCCTATTCAACTTAACCCAGGCGGTATCTTCTCCGCAATCACGGTTTCTCTAACGACCCCATTAACAGCCAGAATCACTTCCGACTCAAGGTGTTACACCTTTTTGGGGTAGAGATGTTAAGAATGTGTTGGAGGTGGCTGATAAATTGTGTCTCACTCCACGTCTGCTGTTTAGAGAGGGGGTTTCTAATTTTGCACGGATGGCTCCCTTCACTCCTTTCTCGGACCATCTGTCTTCTCTGGCTAAACGTCTCTTTGCAAAATTGGAACTGAAGACGCCACTTGGATGGAACATCCCTAAAGAAAAGTCAAGTTGCCATTGTTTTAGCTTTTATTTTTTAGCTATTTACAGTGGTAAAACTACTAGAGTCCTCAATAAACCTTCAACTCAAAAAATTTCTATCTACTAATCTCATTTTGAATCCACACCAATCTGGCTTTAGGCCACAGCACAGTACTCTCACTGCCACCACTCTGGTCTTGAACGATATTATAACTGCCCTGGATAAAAAAAGTCATTGTGCTGCCATTTTCGTTGACCTCTCCAAAGCCTTCGACTCAGTTGATCACACTCTGCTCCTGGAAATATTAATTAAGACAGGCTTTGGCCCCGTGACTTGCACCTGGTTCAAAAATTATCTATCAGATCGACAACAGTTTGTTTCACTTGGCTCAACTCATTCCCACCTCTTACCCATTACTAAGGGTGTGCCGCAAGGATCAATTCTGGGCCCAGTCCTCTTCACATTATACATAAATAACATATCTTCATCATTATCAAACTGCTATACTCATTTATACGCAGATGATACAATCTTATACTGCATTGCAAACTCACCCGAAATAGCCATAAAAAATCTGCAAACTTCCTTCAATATTCTACAGACAGCATTTTTTAATCTTAAACTTACCCTGAATGTACAAAAAACTAAATGGATGTTCTTTTCAAATTCTAACACATGCTCTAATCTTCACATCCACACTCAACATGGTTCCCATATAGAAAGAGTCTCTGTGTATAAATATCTTGGCATTTGGATTGATGATAAACTTACATTCAACTCTCATATCGATCATCTTGTAAAAAAACTAGGTCAAAAAATTGGTTTTCTTTATCGAAACAAATCTAATTTTCCATTGGCATGCAGAAAGAAATTAGTTGAAGCTGTTTTCATGTCCGTTTTAGACTATGGTGACATCATTTACATGCATGCCTCTGCCTCCACTCTTAAACCCCTAGATACCATTTACCATTCTGCCATTAGATTCATTACTGGTGCCACCTACTCCACCCATCACTGTACTCTGTATGGCTTAGTAGGGTGGACCTCCCTAGCTCAAAGACGTGACTCCCACATGTTTCTATTCATTTATAAAGCCCTCATCGGCAAACTTCCCATCTACATCTCTTCATTACTTGTTGAGTCCACAATCACTTACAATACCCGCTCTAGCAACTGGTTGCAATTGTATATTCCCAAATTTCAGACTGAGCTGGGGAGGTCTGCCCTCTCAGCTTATGCCCCACACATCTGGAATCATCTACAGCTAACTCTTAAGTTAAACTCACTCGTCCCATTCAATCACTTCAAATCATTAATTACTAATTCCCTGTCCACCGTTTGCAATTGTTTCCTCTGATCCTTTTTTTTCATTCTGTTCTTTATGGTATTTTATTGTGAATATCTGTTGTGTATTTTGTCTGTTTTGCTCTGTACTCTCGTCTGCACTGTAAATGAGGCTCGCCTCAGTGTACTAACGAGTTTAAATAAAGGTAAAAGAAAAGAAAGAAAAGAAAATGAAGTAGATCTAATAGGATGTCAATGATTTGATCAAACTGAGAACCTGTGACTGCAACTTACTGTTTAAGTCACGTGAGAATCTTTCTGGTTTAGCTGCGTTTGCGGCGATTGTGTATTGAGACTTTTGTTGACACAAGGAATACCCGAGTTTCTGCTGCAGCTCACGGTCAACTTCTTCATAACACAACACAAAAAAATTGATTAAACGAAGGAAATCCAAAGATTTTTCATCCCCCTTTATTTGTGAAACTCTCCACCGCGTCAACAAAGCAGTTGCTTCAACACAAATGGTTTTCCCGACCTTGTGCGCTGCCACCCCACAGGCAAGATCCTGCCAAGTTCACACCTCGCCTCTGACACGCTATCCTCCAGTGGTTTGACATCTTCCGCACCAGACCTATATAAAACTGCAGAAATAGGTAGGTCGGCAAACTTTGTCCTCCGTCTCGAGACACGCCGTCTTCAGGCGCTGCATTGGACCCTCGCTTTATGAAATACAGATACCGGCTTTTCTATTATATTCACCTCATGAAGTGCGGCTTGATGAAACAGTAATCTTCTTTACTGAACATTCAATGAAATTATATACTGCTGGAGACGGAGCAGGTGACTCCCCCCCCCACCCCAACCCCCCTCCTTCTTTTTATTGGATTGTTCTCCATCGTCAAACAATGCATTTTATTTGGCTAGTGCTTCCCTTTGCTGTCGTTTCTCTTCACTTGAAAAATGTAATCAAAATGTCATGTCTTTTGCCGCAGTCATTACTTTGTAAACTTTTGGTCTTCCAGAGTAAATAAAAGTGTATCTCAGCTGCATTTACACATCTCATATTTTCTTTTTTTTTTTTATTATTATTCTTAGCTTTCACAAACCGCTCTATTGGATTTATGCCTTGATGAAAAAAAAAAAAAGAAACACTGACTTTTCCCAGTTTCCATTTGTTTAGTAGTTTGACGTTTTGAAAGTACACGAATTCAATGACGATGACTCAGTTCACTTAAAGGAAAGAAAACCCTCCGCAGCCTGTGAAGTCGAAATTCATATCATGCCTCGCGGAATGCAGAGAATGGAGAATTTCATGCTCAGGCACGTCTGCAGAAAATCTGAAAAAGGGGAGAGACAGCCTTGACACAAAATGTAACATATATGAGGTCAGCTGCTGTACTGAATGTGCTGCAAGGAAATTCTGCAAGTGGAAGGAAGTTATCCGCAGTTTATACCTCTGCGCCAGACCCTGACGCCGTAGCATGACGCGCACCCACCCAGAATTGTAACTGTGCATCACGGCGACGCGGTCGTTCGCTCGGTTTCCGCTTTAGTATTTCCGGCTACTTTTCCATCTCCGCAATTTTCAAATGGATTGTTTTGGATCAGGGTGGCACAGTGGTGTGGTGGTTGGCCTGATGCCTCACACCACGAAGGTAACGGGTTCCTGGGGCCTTTCTGTGTGGAGTTTGTATGTTCTCCCTGTGTCTGGTTCTCTCCAGGTACTCCGGCTTCCTCCCACCGTCCAAAGACATGCTGGTTAGGTTCATTGGTGATTCTTAATTGGCCGTAGGTGTGAGTGTGAATGGTTGTCTGTCTCTCTGTGTTAGCCCTGAGATAGACAGGAGACCTGTCCAGGGTGTACCCCGCCTCTCGCCCGATGACGGCTGGGATAGGCTCCGGCCCCCCGCAGCCCTTCACAGGACAAGCGGTTACAGAAAATGAATGAATCTTCAGCTGTTGCCATTGTTGAAAGTGAAACAGGAAGTAGAAACAAAAATAAACCTGACTGGCCTGACCTCACACATGCGTAGGCTACGTACGTAGGTTACGGCGTCTATGTCCCGTAGAGGCATAAACAGCGCTTAAGGGTCAAAATACAGAATTTAAATTAGGGATGCACTGAAAATTGCCGCGGTTGTTGCTTGCACGTGTTGTTTTGGCGATAAAAGTCCGAACATTTCCGTCCGAAAAACCGAAAATGCACTTTCGGGCCATTTTCGGTGCATCCCTAATTTAAATAAATAAATATTACTTCATCCATTTAACTTTTCTGTATGCATGCTGCATTGTCACCGCTTCCAAAGATTTCTGTGTCAGTAGCGAAGGGCCTGTTGTCTTCATTCGATCTCACACGATCGCTTCGGACACCTGTTAACAGCCAAGCGGTCGTGCTCCGTATATCAGCTTTCCGACGCGAGCCCAGCCGAGATGTTTAAATGTTTCGCCAGCCCCGTCCTCGCCTCGTTCCTTAGCCAAATCCATTTTATCCGCCCTGCGAGCTCAGTTACAGACACACAGATCCTTTCATCCCCCAAAGAGGTGCCCCTGTGCTTCGGTGTCGCGGCGTGACAGACAAAAGCTTGGGGGGACGCCCGTGGCCTGCCCGCAGTCTCATCTCCTATCCATAATCTCGCCCGCCTCTGCCATTGCAGATTACCTCCGTGGAAATCAGCGGCGCTCGGCTGTGCTGGCGAGCCGCTGGCGGAAATGGCAGCAGCATAAGTAATGGCCCCGTCTGTCTCGCGCTGACGGAACAAGATAAACGTGCTTTCCTATGCAGGCACATGCGTGATAGACATGTTGGTATGCTGGGAAATTGGGAAAGTGTGAGTGAAAGTTTATCGTGTGTCCATATGGATGAAGACTTGAGTCCACCGCGCGCTGGACGTAAGCCGCACCTCCGAAGAGAAAGGGATTACTGGAGATGAAAGGATTCGGAACAAGAGATTTTTAAAGGGCTATTTAATGCCATAGTATGCACAGACACACACACACACAAGGAATACAGTTAGGCTGAAAAAATATATTTGCAATTACAGTACATGGATTTTTGTTGGATTTGATTTGAAAGGTGTTATATCTTTGCTGCACGTTCCTGTTTTTCATCTTCTTATTCTTTGTCTCCTTCTCTTTCTGGTCATTCTTTCATTCTCCTTATTCACTTCTTTGTCTTCCATCCTTCATCCTGACCCCTACTTCTCCTTGTCCCGCTTTGCCTTCTTCTTCTTCTTCTTCTTCTACGGCATCTTTCATTTCACCCTTTTTTCCTGGTCGTCCTTTCCAAGACTCGTCCTTCCGAGTTGCTTTTTTTTCCCCTCTTCACTTTTGTCTCCTTTATCCTCTTTCCTTCCTCATCCTCCTTCTGCTTAGTCTGTGTGTCTTTCGCCTTCCACCTCTTCTTCTGCTATTGTTCCATGTTCTTTTCTCCTCCTCCTCTTCCTCCTCCTCCTCTGTCCTTCCCATTACGTTTTGCCTGCTTCTTTCTCCTTCCCCAGTCTTTCTCAGCTTTGTCTTGTCCTTTAATTTCTCCTCGCTCCTTCCTTTCTTCTTCCTTTAGGTTTTCTTTGCACCTCTTTTAAATTGTTCTTCTTCCTCTTCTTCCCCTTCTTCTACTATTATTGATGATTGTTACGAGCAGCTGTGTGCTGCACGTCTGATAACAGTTTTGGCTCACAAGTGAAGCCTCTCGAATTCTGAGGGCCTTTGACAGGGGCCAGTTTCCGGTTGGCCGATTACGCTGGTTACATGGACCCCCAGGATTGGCTGCTCTGGAGGCTCCTCCATTTAAATGGTCCATCCGTCAACGGCTGAGAGGGTCGTGATGTGCTACCTGAACCGTACTTCCTTTGTCACTTCGACTAATGCGCAACTTCTATCTTGTTGATTGCGTGTGTTCCGTGGCGCTAGCCCGTTGGTGGTTTTGTTGTAAGTTTGTAAATTTTCTGTTGAGAACGAAGCAGTAGCGGTGAACTGACATTTTCTTTCGGTCACTGTTTTTTTTTTTTACTAGATTAGGCACTTAGGGTTACTAACCCTCTGCAGTCGATGGACGCACCGCCGCGTCCAAATCACATGACCAGAAGACAACGTAGCAGCAAGACGCAGTCTCACAGAGCCTCCGCTTCAACTTGTGTAGAAAGTGCTAACTTTGAACTGTATACCAGTTTTTAAATTGTGTTGATAGGCCAAGTAAAACTAGACTTATTAAAAATAATTTACGTCATGCTTTTTCCAGAATATTGTCATCATGTTTTGGAGAACGCTAGCAAGCGGAGAGCGCTAGCCAGCTTCAAATGCTCAAAAGCAAAAAAACAAAAAAAAACAAAAGCATGACACTCTTTCCTATGGTGGAAAAATGCATCACATCAACCAATCAGAAAATTCTATGGCAATGGTTACTAAGGGAGAGGGAAAAGTTGTGGGAGTGACGCTATATACAATCTATGGAGTAACGACGGAGAAAGAGAGGAACAAGTTTTGAGATTTGAGAGATTTGTGACCTTTAGACATTACTTATTGTGACGCCTGATAGTTTTGCAAATGGTTGTAAATAGTTGTACAAAAAAAATGCCTGATGCATTTCCTGCATTTCAGTGTAAACAGTTGTAAATAACTTTGTAAATTTCAAAAGCGTATGTAAAAATTTAGCAAACAACAGTTTAGATTTGCATTCCAAGTTATAAAAATGGTCCATTAAACATGTTTGCGGTTTTCACAGTGAAAAATCTAAGCTTCTAAAATGAAAAAAATAACTGTAAAGTCACACATGTGAGGTTGTGCTTAAAAGAATGACGTCAAACAAGGCAAGGTAAACTGTTTTTAAGATGAAATATAAAGGTAAAACCAAAAGGAGTCAAGAATGGTCAATTATACTTTAGACCTCAGAGTCTTGTTTCTTTTGTTTGCACGTAGGGTTTAGTTAGTGGTTTGTTAACAAGGTAGCTGTTTGTTGTTTTGGCCTGGGTTCACCCTGAAGCAGCGCTTCACTTTGTACACAGATTGTATACAACTCACTCGTCACTAGCTGTGTGTCGGGGGGTAAATAAAATTGTTCACATTTTTATGCACATCTCGTTCCTCGCCTTCTTTTTATGTTACATCCTCGAACCCCTAGACTGAGCTGAAACAATGATGATGTTTGTTGAAATCTGTTTCCCTATAAATGCTCTGAATGTTTTGCAGTCCTCTTAGCTCTGCCAGGTATAGCACTTAAGGAAAAACAATGCTTTATTTTTCCTCGTTTGGCATGCAAATACTAAAATTTTATGAAAAAAAAACAACGGCAGATTGAATATTGGCACCGAGGTCAGCTATCAGCAGCGTTTTCGTCTCCGTCCCCGCGCCAACAGAGAGACGCGGCGATATCACGTTATAAATGCCAGCAGCTACAGAGCCCGTGTTTACCTGACAAGACAATACGGTGTCAATCATGTTTATATCGCAATAACGGATACGCTGAAACCTATAGTATCATAATACAGGAATGCTGATTAAATAACCACCCAACGACACTTCCAACACTGTGCTTACTCATTTATTTTTAGAGGTCCCTGCAGTGCTGAACACACTGAAGCAATAATCCTGGCAGAGCCTGTGCTTTATAAATCAGAGCGCTGAAAAGCCATAACAGATATTGCAGTTTTTCATATGTATGGCTGCGTGCGTGTTCTTGAAAATTAATAATTCACAGAATTAATATTTTGCCGCGGCGTCTTGTTCGGCGCGTATCCCCCTGCGAGGAGGATAAATCCCGCCGATGCGTCGCCGTGATTCATGTGCTGGTTGCGCTCTCCACGTGAGGTTGATTTAGTCGGGAGTTATGGGTCATCGAGGAGGGCAGGCGCCGTGGTTCAGACCGATGGCGGAAGAAGGAAGAAAAAAAAAAAAAAGGAAGAGGAGGCTGAAAGGGCTGACAAACTACTTCCTAAGGCCTGTTTGTTATTAATGAATGGCTAACAAGACGAATGCACTGCGAGGGCGAAAACACTCACCTCAATAGTCGGGACTTCCCCCCCACGCGCCTCCTTACGCTCCAAATCGCCCCAGCATCTCTCATTCACTTGCCGCTTTATTGAGGGAAATATTTATTCTGCGAGCTGTAAACCGAGGCCGGCTATGGTAATGCGCCATGCCTTATTGTGAGAAAACATCCTTTAGTTACACCAGCCCCTTTCAGTAGGAGTGATCTCTCAAAGGCTACAGGAGCGGGGGGAAAAAGTGTTGCAGAGGGCTCCTGAGAAAAAAAATAATCTGTTAGGTGTCCTGTAAAAAATAAATGGAATAGGAATGTGTGGCAGCGGCGGCATGCGAGTGCAATAAAACATCTCTTGAGCGCTCGGTTCTCTATAGCCGAGCGTGTAGCCACTTGTTTATAGTGGGATGCCACTGACATTCCCAGAATTTACTTATACCGTACCACACATACCTTATAGTGTACAATAAGCACCGTGAAGGTCGACAGTGTTGTTGCTCATCCTCTCGGGGTTGCAAGCGCACTTCTGCAGGCTGGTTTACCAACTGAAAAGTATTATAAGTTCATGCAGAAGCTGCTCGAGAACAGCTGGTAAACACCCAGAATTCTACAGCGGGTGTGGCAGGACTAACCAAAGAGCTAATTTTTTGGCTTATCTCTAAAATACCCATCAAATGAGTTGCAGAGTTCCGTTTTCTTCTGCGCGTTCGTGTAAAAATCAGAGATAGGGAGCTGTGTCGCCGCCCTGAAAAAACTTCCGCTGGATGCATAATTGAATAGTTTGTATAGAAATGTCCTGAGTGCAGGATGGCTCGTAAACATTTTGAATAGTTTCCCAGGAAATGCTCTAAAACTCTAAAATGCCCTTGCTTAAAATGACTTTCTTTCTGTCCTAGTTCGGACAGCGAGTCACGTGTAGCTGACATAAAGTGCTGGACGTATAATATAAAAACACTTTAACATCAAATCTGATTTCGCAAGGACTCCACGGTTGATAGATGGCAGCCATACCGACACATAGCCGTACACTTTAAGAAGCACATGTCGCAACAGACTAGGCCAAGAAGACAGCAGGAGATTCACATTCTAAAAGCAGCGATCCTGAAGGTCTTGTTCGGGACTGTGACTGGCTAGTTGCGTTATCAAAACACAACAGGATGCAAGTTTATTTCTCCAGGCAAAAGCAGCACTGTGCTTGAACGTGGCTGAGGTCTGCAAAGAAAGGCTTGTTTTTTTATTTAGTTTTTTTTTAATGCACCTTTTTAAGCACCTTTTTTTTATTTTGCAACTGTCACTTATTACCCATACTACCTCTGCAATAACATGTAAATATATTATCCCTGTAACTCCTGTTTTACACTTACCCTGTCTGCACTTAATCCGCTTCTTTTGACTTTACTCATACTCATCATTTTTACATCCTCCAGAGACGGTTTTCAAACATTTATGACGCAGGTGTCAAACATACAGCCCGCGGGCCAAAAGCGGCCCACCCGAGGGTCCAATCTGGCCTGTAGGATGAATTTGCAAAGTGCAAAAATTAAAAGTGACTGCTATTCCTAGGGTTCACACAAGAGTTGTGGACATAACACAACACTGAGACATAGGACTATACAGAAATAGCACTTCTTTTTCTTAAAATGTCCAGCTGTTCATTACCTGTTTTGTAATTTTCATTAAATGTAAACACTTTCATAATGTTCTTCTTTGCAGTAAAACAAAGGGAAACATTTGGAGTTGTCGTTATTTATAGGTTGATACACTGTTGTGTTACTGGTCCAGCCCCCTTGAGATCAAACTGGGCTGTATGTGGCCCCCTGAACTAAAATGATTTTGACAGCCCTGATTTATGGCATATTTTTTGTACACATTGTGTATTGTTCTATTTTTTGTTTCTTTAAAAGTGTCTTGTTTTTACCCGTCATATGCCTTAAATTTCCCCCAGGGGACAAATAAAGCTTTCTGAATCTGAAAGTGACGCTTTTACATGTCACTTTACACATTTGTTGGTGCAATGGACTCTAAGGAGCCGGACTGTATCACGTGGTCGGGTTTGGACCACCTCCCACGGCATTAGCATGCTTATCCTTATCCAGACAGGGCGTTCGTATGACTGCATGCACTGATCTCGACAAGAACTGTAACGTTCGTGATGGCAAAATAAATGTTTTTAATTCATGTGTGCACAGTTTCCTGATGTCCAGCCGTAGCTGCAACGGCTCTTCTACACTCGGTTGAACTGCAAATCGAACTGTAAAATCTAAGCAGTATTCAAGAATCGTCGAAAGCGCCGTGCCAAGGTTTAGAATTATCACTGACTGTGGAGGGAAGCAGCAGTAGATATCGGCAAAGTGCAAAGTAATTCAGCCAGTGATCATGTGTAGATTGCCCGAGGCTGTCTGACTGTGTCGGAGGTCGTAGAGGAAGCAGAGGGAGAATGGACGGGGTCACCGTGACACTTACTGTAGTCTACCGCAACTATTTCTTCAGGTACACAGGAGGAGCCAGAGAGTAAAGGCTAACAGAATCAATATGAAATTTAATCACAGAATAGATGGAAAAAATAACCGACGTGTTTTTCCACCCCCTGGGGGGGTCTATGATCTGATCCATCACCTTTTTTACTGTCCAGTTGTGATTGCCTCCTTAATTTTGCATTCCGTCTTTCAACAGTATTCTCATATTTTATACATGCACCGTATCAAAGTAACATATTCAAGTACAATCATTTTCAAAATGTAAATACAACGCATTGCATTCCGGTGTGGTTAGCATGCAGGAGTGAACCATTTCTTTCAGCCCTTGGGATGCAGCGGAGGCCTGCCGGGGGCAGAAACAAGATTATGCTTTAATAACACTCCCATTTGACTCTGAAGCTTTACGAATGAACTGGTTTCGTTCGCAGCACATGCAGCATCCAACTCTTTCCCGGGGCAAATTTCCTTTCCTACAAATTTCACTCACACCTGGCCATTATCTTGTGCCCTGGAGGGATAAAGACCTAATTAGAAAGAATACAGGGGTCCTTAAGAAGTCCAGAAAGGTTGCTGCGGTTTGCTTTTTAATCACCCAGATCCGGCGTGTACACACTCTCAGGGATATCCCTTAATATCAAACCAATTTTGAAATGATTTACCTACAAGGGAAGTAAACAATTTAGCCGCGGCTTTTATTGACTCGGCTAAAATAGCTTATTGTGCAGAAAGAAATATATAACTTGAGTAAACTCTATTAAAAAGAATGTGCAGGAGCCGCGTCTTCCCGTCCCCCCCGCCCCCCACCATCCATTGTTATCATTGTTCCTCATTCTCCAAATCCTCTGTGCCTTATATTACCTATAATAATTCAGCCAAGACAATCCATATTGCAGTGTTGCTATTATTAAAAAGCTGTATTCCACTGTAGCATTGCACTGTAATTTCTCTTTCCCCGTCGGTTACCGTCTCGGAAATCAATTGCCAGTAATCATAGCAACAAGAAAGATGGCCGTCTCTTTCTGACCCTCCCTGTCTCTGTAACACTTGCAGACAGACCTTCAGGCCTGAAGTGCGGCGCTGTCTCACGGTACCAAATCTCCCTCCCTTGATGAAAGCGAAAGCGTAATAGCCGTCTGGAAGAAGAAGTTCAAGTGCAACGTGTGCCTTTATAAAGAAAACACCAGCTTTGGCTTAATAAGTGCGAATTTTACAGTGTTCTATTGTTCAGAGTGAACACTGTGGAGTAAAAGATGGGAGGTGGAGGCGTTGGCAAGTATGATGGATAAGGAATTCCAACTCACTTAACATTTGAGATACATTCTACCTGCAGAAGTGTGGAAGTTCGGGCTGATAATCAATCAAAGAGACAACAGTCACTGCTGCAATCACACCGGTATTGGTTTCCTTTTGAAAAATGTAGAACACTGCATGCTTTGGGCCTTAAACTTTATCAAAGTACCATATGTAGGGCAATTTTCAGAGTTGGAAAAACTGTTGTATTCCTAAAGGCAACCGGATGGTTAGTTTCTTTGACGTCCATTTGCAAAGTTTGACAGTAATGACCAATGAGTTTTGTTAAAATGTCCCTGTGACGTAAATGAACTTGCATAGATACAGTATGTGGAACTCTCAGGTTATATTATTACTTGATTTTGCATTTGATTGCATGCAATGATGCTTTTTTTTTCCCCAGTCCATCGTCAGTGTTTCAGAAATTCACAAAAGCTCTGCTCGCATACCAGCGGCAATATGGTTAAAGACTTTTCAAAAAGGGAAAAGCTAATTTTAGAACTGCAACAGGAAACAAATTCTTGTCTTCTCCATTAAAACATTCCACCTTGCAATATGCATCAAAGGTTGCACTGCTCCCTGCCCTGGCCCTGAACATTGACACTGGCTGTAAATCCAGAGATGTGGAAATGTCCACTAGACTCAGACCTTAACACTTTATATAGCGTGGAACCATATTTGGTTCAATTTTAAATTGAGTCCCTATGTGGTTTCATTCAGACAATCAGAGAAGATCAAGGCAACATTCTTAGGTCAAATGTGGTCTGCAAGGTCCACCTCTGCATGAACGCTGAGCGTAACTGCTTTATTGTCCTAGTATCCTAATGTTGTCTAATGTGATAATGTGTATGTTGACAAGTGCCTGAATCAGCACTTATCAGCATTTTGAAAGATTTCACAAGTTGAAATGTCTTCTTATGACCTACAATAACTCTCTAGGTGTCAAGTTGGGTAGCAGGTAATGGGGGTTAGGACACGGATGCATGACAAAGAGGGCTGAGGCAGGAGTTGACAAAAATTAGCAAACTAAAGGTGCTGCATAAGGCAGGATATCCGAAAAACAAAAATCAAAACACTATGAATACATAAACAAGACATGAAAATCTATGACTAGGAAAGACATGAACATGACAAAGAAACAGTATGGCACGACAAGGAACAAAGGGGAAGACAGGGCTATATATACACACGGGGAACAGAGGGGTGACGAGACACGGGTGAAACAAATCAAGACATAGCACGAGGAGAAAGCAATGACCGAATCAGAAGGGGAAACACGGGGAGTAACACGTAACAGGAACTTAACAAAAGAAAACAGGAAACAGAAACCCAGGAAAACTAATCACAAAATCATGGCACTATAGGGTTGAAAGTATTTCAGTGGGTGCTCTAAAAAGACCTACACTATGTTAGGCAGGTGGACATAATGTTATGCCTGATTGGTGTATACGGTGTTAAAAAAAAAAAGAAAAAGAAAAAGAAAAACTGGAAAACTGCCACATGTGGAAAGATTCTTGCCATTCAGGTAAAAACAAATTATAAACTGGACAAAAACTACTGGAAGAACATTTCTGAATGGACAGGGACTGATTTCTATTTATTGTTTTGGAATTGAACTGATCTGATTCAGAAGACATCTTGCTGGCCGCCGGCAGCATAGTTTACATGCATTACTCGTTGCTCACTTTATCCCAACCTGAACGCCCCCCCGTCGTTACCCGCAGGTAGGAATCTACACAGTAAAACTGATTTTATTTCCTCAGCTTTATTGATTGTTTGTGCCCAAAGCTAAAGCAAAGAGGACCGGCCGATTTGAAAATGATTTGAATTCAAAACGGCCGCTGCTGGGGTCCTGCAAACCGATCGGAGGTCGTGCAACAATCCGAAAAAAACAAGCCGAATTGTTTAATTCAAAATTGAATTGTGTGTACCTTGTTTTTATGAAATTCAAGCTGCATCCTTAAAAAAAAAAAAAAATAAATAAACTTTTTCAAAATTAAACAGAGGTAAATAAGGGAATCGTCCAATCCTGAATATTAACCTGCATACATACAGGCTCGGGTTATGGGTGTCGCACCCAACCATAATTCACTGTGCCCTTATGATTCTCCATGAAGGGCAAGTGATGACATTTCAGTCCTCTAGATGTACTGAACACACGTGAATCCAGTGACCCATGCAAGGGTCAAAGCCATAATGTTCACAGTGTTGGTGGCATCCTCTTGAACTGGCGCATAGCTGCAAAGATAAAGCTCCCTATGTAGAACCAAAAGTTAAGACGAGTCACCCCGGATACACTACCTCTGTGCACATAATGACGTGCGACCCTCTGAAGCTTTCTGTCATGCCTTTATACTGCAGAGTGGAGATTCGCCCAACGCGAAGTAAAGTAATAAATTACTCCCCGCAAGACTTTAGCTCTGCATAAGTCAGGGGGAGTCACCGTGGGGGGAAACAGATTGTAGATTGTTTTGTGTGCAGAGAAGGAATGGGGGGAAGGTTGGTTGTGGCATTTAGATTAATGCATCTGCCCGCTTTACAAAATGCCTTTGAATTTGCAAGTGCAATGCAAGCTACAGCGTAAATGTGAGATGCATTATGTGCGACGCCGTGCGTACGGCTTTTGGATTAAGCAGCGATTTGCCCGTTTTTGTCAGTCGGCGGGAACGTTACGAAGCGTGCGATGTGGAGGAGGTACGGAGGTGAGCTCTTTGACGCCCGTTCCGACGTAGCAGTAGCTGTTTATGATTAATGCCGTTTCGCCTGAGCTCTGGTGGAAGGAAGTGCCTTGTGGCTCCAACCAGGAGCAAGGAAGCAAAACTGCCGGGAAGAGTTAGTCAGTAAATAAAAGCCTACATCAGAACCCAAGAAAAACATAAGTACACTGATCAGACATAACATTATGACCACCTTTCTAATATTGTGTAGGTCTCCCTTGTGGTGACTCATCAGAGAATGGACATGGGCCTTCTGAGGGTGTTCCTGTGGTACATGGGGATGGCTGCTGCCATCAAGGAGTGTCATTGCTATGGGGTGGGGGTGCTTGGTCTGGTCTAGGTGGGTGCTACATGTCTAAGTAACATCCACACCAATGAATGCCAGATCCAAAAGTTTCCCAGCAGAACACTGAATTGTCACAAGATGGTCAATGTTTTTCACTTCTCCTGTCAGAGGTTTTATTGTTGTGGCTGATCGGTTAAATACAGGAATATAGGATTTTGAAAATAATTAAAACCCACTTCACATTTGCGTGTTTCTGAACAGTGAGGCAACAAAATGTCAAACAATATTAATCCATCAATTACAACATTTCTGCTCCATCTGACTGAAATTCAACAAATGTGTCTGACATCTGACAATTCCGTGTTTATATTGCTTTTTTTTTTTTAGGCCGAGAAAAATCTTTAAACGTGTCTGATTTGATTTTCTCTCGAAGTCAATTTAGTTGCCGCAGAAAGCTTTATAACACACTGAGAATTTACTGAGCTGTATCGCTGCCCTCGACTCATTTAGAGCTGGTAGAAATAATACGACCTTTCCACACAATCTATTGTATCACATTGTGCTGTCTGCCGTGATTATATCGGTGTTTTTTATTCCTGCTGAAAGTCAGTAACTTGCCCTGAAGTGAACCTAAATCCTAGCAAGGCCCCCTCTCAGCAAGACATTCAAAAATGTTAACTACCGCAATAACTGACCTTCTCGTCATGATGTTATTCGGGATTTCGGTTTGAGGCAAGACTCCACGGTTTCCTGAAGAGCTGAGGGATCGTGCAGGCAGATCTGAGAATTGAGAGTGTAATGATTATGGAGCATTTACAGCAGCCATCGAGGGTAAAACTAATTGACTTTGGCTTAGCCTGTGAATTCTCTGAAGCGCAGAGGGCCTCGCACGTTCAGACCAGGTGGTGCACGTTGGTATCTGGCAACATGGCAGCGCTCTGGAAGCAACTTTAATGGAAATCTTCAATAGAATTTCTTTCCATATGTCCAGGACAAATACAGTAGGTGGGATACAATGATTAAAAAAAAAAAAAAAAAAAAAAAAAAGTCGAATGAAAAGTGTTACGTCCTACTTTCGCTCAGTTTGTTTGTTTGTTTATTTAAGAAAGGGACAGTGCAATTTCACAGAACACATGATTACACATGGTTAAAAAAGCCAGAATTAGCCAGAAGGCTAGTTTTCATCTGTAGTCCCCTGGCCATGATGTAAAAAAGGCAATGAAACTCAGCTAGACCTTCAAATGCCTGACTTCACCTACCTTATCAGCTACAAATGTCTGTGTTCAGAATTAAAGGGGAACTACTGTTTTTTTACAACCTGGACCTTATTTCTGGCATAAAATACGATCGTTTACTCACCCATATAACTTTTGTGTCATTTGTAGTTGTTCGGGAGATATTTAGATCCGTGTATATCCATATAGTGGAAGTGACTGGGGCACCGAAACACGGCCTCTAAATAACGCATTATCTGCTGCTGCACATCCGTGAATAGATAACAGGTAACTCCGGACTCAATGGGGAATAGCACTAGCGTATCATAACAAAATATTGGTGAAATGAACGAGTTTCGCGGCAGGCGTTTCGGTGCCCCAGTCACTCCCACTTTCCCACTATACGCGGAATCTAAATATCTCCCGAATGACTACAAATGACACAAAAGGTATATGTGTGAGTAAACAATCGTATTTTATGCCAGAACTAAGGTCCAGGTTGTAAAAAACGGCAGTTACCATTTAAATATAGACACTTATCACTATCTTTGATATGCAGTGCATGTTTCGTAGGATTGGATAATTAACTGAACTTTTTTTTATCACACAACTTGTTTCAGTGAAATACAGATGCAATGGTACTCACAGTTAAATAATTAAATAATCAAGTAATAAAGTTATTTGGGTCTGGAGTAAGATTTCAAAGTGGGTGAAATGATTAAATTAATTATCCATGGTCTAGTAAGTTATGCAGAAGTATCTATTGCTGTATAACCAGAAGCCAGTGAACACAGGCTGTGTTGGGTATTGACTTTAACCTTTTACAGGGCACTCATTGAAATACTCATTGAAAAAATCATGTATTCCTAGAGTGTTATTGTAGGGCGTAAGAAGACTTTTTTTACTTTCGTGATATTTTTCAAATTTTCAAATTTTCACGTAGAAACTCAAGATCAATGAAGTTACCATATATGGTTCCTTGCTCTTAAGTGGTAAACAAATGTAAACACGTATCTAGAGCATTAGAACATAAGTGCTGATTCAGGCACTTGTCAACATATACATTAGACAGCATTAGGACACTTCTTCATAGTACCTAATAAAGCAGTTAACGCTCAGCATTCATGCAGAGGTGGACCTTGCAGACCACATTTGACCTGAGAAAGTTGCCTTGATCTTCTCTGATTGACTGGGTGAAAACCACATGCTTCTAAACCTCGCTGAGAGGCACCGGGACTCAATTTAAAATCCGTGCTGAAGTCACCAAATATGATTCCTCGCCCTGGCACCTCATCTCACTGATATCACTAATGCTTGGTAGATGGGTCCCAATGATGTTCTGTCTGGAGAGCCTTAAGAAGGTCAGCTGTTTCAGGGCTTTCCTTACAAGGTCAATATGTTTGATGACCGTTATATTGATTCCCAGCAACTTAAACCTGTTCACATGCACCACCTCTGATCCGCTCGGTGTGTGTGTATGTGTGTGTGTGTTTCCCTCTTCTAAAATCAACATCCCTTTGGTTTCTGTTGACATTGAGCAATAGGTTTTTGACCTGCAGCTGTTTACAACGAGGCTTAACTCAAGTAAACTCAAGGTTCACTTACTTGCCGGCGGAACCACTGGCTCCTGTTGAAACTGTTATTTTGCCCCCGAGTGATTGTTCGCAGCACAAAAGCAAACAGAAAAAAACGGCGATAGGGAAAGAGTCGGATGATGCAGCTGAGGTAAACGGCCAGTTTCAAAACAGTGGATGTTGATTTCTGGGTGGTAACTGACTGACTGACTGCCTGCCAAAGCCACTGTAATGCCCCTCTTTAGGCCGTGTTACTGGGGGAGTTTGTCCAATTGTTGTGACGTGAATTGATCGTTCATTTTCATATGAACGTGCAACAAGTTACACTTTGTTAGCCTTCAGATTGGTCCGTTGACCACCGACACAGTTCCAATTTCCTGTGTTACTCTCACTAGGTATGATGAAGTATGACAAGAGGTACTCCAGCTTCCTCCCACCGTCCAAAGATATGCTCGTTAGGTTCATTGGCAATTCTAAATTGGCCGTAGGAGTGAGTGTGAATGGTTGCCTGTCTCTCTGTGTTAGCCCTGCGATAGACTGGAGACCTGTCCAGGGTGTACCCCGCCTCTCGCCCAGTGACAGCTGGGATAGGCTCTTCTGTCAGCGTTAGCACAGTTGCTAACGTTAGCTGTCTCGCATCCATTACTGCAGCTTTTCAACACATTTCTATGGGAACAGACGCCAGCATTGCTGTCCCACCACTTCACAGGCGTTGGAGCCCTCTAATTGGTGGACAGCAAACTAATCGGCACCCAACGGAAGGTCAAATGCAACGAAGACGACAAGAATTGATGAAGCCGACCTTGAGTTGACAACTGTTTTTCTATTCCCGTTGTCACCATAGCTTTAACTATCCATCTTTGTCTGACTTGTTTTCAAGAATAAGAGTGTTAAGTGGAGATTATTCAGCTTTTATCTGTGTGAGAAGCACAAGCTATCATGAAAAGTATTAAATCTTTGTAGATACGGAGGTGGAAATCTTGCTTAAAGTCTACGTCGGGGAATAAATATAAATTGTAGTTACATAGCCTACAGGCATGATTGATACATTGTTTGGCATCCAATATTACTTATCATCAAAGCTGCGACCTGAGTTCACCTCAGGTCTGTGTTTGCAGTGCAGAGGCTCTCAAATGAAATGTGGGCCTAATTACATTTTATCTGATGCCCCACAGCAGACTCTGCCCTCGGAGAAATTAATATCGGAGTGTCCGCCGCAACCATTCTCAATTAGGTTTCATTTTCAAATGTATCAGCTGCCAGACTCCCTGTTAAATGTGCAATGCAGGAATGAAAGTGTATGCGGTTCTGAATTATTTGACTCGCCCCAAAGACTGAGGGAGCTTGTGCATGAATTTGAAAAAGCAAATAAGAATACAAGCAACCACTTACATTTATGAGCAGCCTGATGTTGTACTTATTTTAAACCTTCAGTGTGGATATGCTATTTATAAAAATGGCATTCCGAGAGCGAGCGCTGGAAGTTGCACGGTATTTGCATTCCATTTCCCGTTGTGAGGGCTTGAGCTGAAGTTTTCTTGCTGCCAGATTTGTGAAACGAGTGCTGGGTTTTGTTGCCCCCCCCCGCTGCGGGCGAGTTGCATATGTGCCCCGACTGCCTCCACCTCTTCAAGTCAAGTGTAGGACCTCTCATCTGCTGGTTTCAGGTCTCTGGTGTTCTGGCAACGGTGCCAGCGTGCCACGATTACTGCCAGGGGCACTTGTTGCACTGTGATGAGTCACAGAGCTGTCACCGGTGACCTCGGGTTGCTCCTATGGAAATGAGCGTGCGGATAATGAGCGGTTCACCTCCACGGTCACCTGAGACGATGTTTGTGAATTTGAAGAAAAAAAAAACAGCTGCATATTTGTATTAGGGAGGGAAAGGGAAATCCAGTCATACAGCATGGTACTGAATCATTCTGCAAACTTTAATTCACTGAGCTAAAGCTCAGTTTTTTCACCTACTGTTACTTGGCAGATCTTTTTAAACTTATCACACTGGGTAATACTGTGCTATGTGAACTTTTTTTTTTTTTGAACATTATTCTATATTGCATTGCCACATAATACATATAAACACTAAACCTAACAATGTGGACTGCATTGTTCTTACAGTTCATCGATATTTCAGTCCTTACTCTGATGATACATAGTCCATTTTTTCCATTTAACTTGACATTGCTCCCTTTGCATTCTTATCTTAGGAGTCAGCTGCTCTAGAACATATGTGATAATAACTAGTTTCCTTGTGTTGGTGAATCCGGCTTGTACCATCTCTTCGTGATACCTCTTTTACAAGCTGCCATGAACATTTTTTTATTATGAAACATTACTCTTTGGTTCCTATGGGTTGAGGGGAGGGGACTCTGTGGATCATCCCAAAGATACTTGATCAGTTTGGGATCTAGTGAATTGGAGGCCAGGTCAACATCTTGTTCTGTTCTTCATGTTTTTTTTTTGAGTTGTTCCTAAAGCTGCATCCTGCTCTGTGATTGCTATGGGGTGGGGTGGGGGGGCTGGTCTGGTCTAGGTGGGTGCTACATGTCTAAGTAACACATGAATGAATGCCAGGTCCAAAAGTTTCCCAGCAGAACACTGAACTGTCACAAGATGGTCAATGTTACACACTTCTCCTGTCAGTGGTCATAATGTTGTGGCTGATCGGTGTATGATGATGACGAGCACATATGTGAACTATATCGTTTTAACATATTCTAGAATTTAAGATTTTGAGATTTATTTTTTCATTAAATATCTCTAATGTATTCAACAATATTGGACCTTTGACAAATATCAATGTGCACCTGATGTGGTCTGATTGATGAGAGAACTCAAGCAAGTTTTAATTTGTACTGCAGTGGATTTTGATTATAAAAATCAATAGAATTAGATGGCTGAAACTTTATTTAAAACATGTACATCCCAAACTCTGCAAGATCAAACCAGAAATTACAGCTTGCTTGGTGTCATTTAGAGACTTAGTTTGCAAATCCACCTCATGCACTAAGCCGCTGATGTAAATAACACTCTTTGATGTGAGAAATATATCTGTATATATATTTATATTTCAGGATTAATGAGGCTGCACTCACACCGCTGGTCAGCAGGACTGTGTGACAACTTTTGCGTAATGAAACCACATCACTATTCTGCCTGCCTTCCACAGCAAGAACACCCTCGCGTATGAGACCGCTGTCCTCCCCGTGGTTTGTGATAACTTGCCAAGAAAATATAAAAAATTAAAAGACATGCCAGACCTTGTGCTGTGCATTGTGAAAATATATGTGTATGTGTGCAGAAAAGTGCGGATGGATTTAGAATGTGTAATGTGTCGACGCAGACAACTGCAGTTTCGCCAACTCCAAAATTACTTCTAGGTTTCAGCCGAATCCTAGAAATAACTTTGGAGTTAGCAGCGCCCAAACACAAATGGACGTCCTTGAGGACAATGGTTAACCCTTTGAGGCCTTGGGTGTTGTTTTTCAGATGTCACAAACTTTATGTACAAACTCATGTCACTGTTACAGTATTATGTGCCATTGCTGTTTCATAGAAAGCCAACTAAAAAAAAAATAATATTTTCCCAACACCAAATGTCCATTTAAAACTGTGTAAAGGAGACTGCCAGTGTACTGAAAAACTCAAAAGATGTACTGAAAAACTGTATTGGGTAGTAAAAAGAAAAAAATGTCTCTTTCGAAGGGAGCCAGATCTCGTTGATCCGTTTCTTTCAAAGAGCTGCTCAAAAGACTGGCTCATCTTGTTATTTATTTATTTTTTAAGATGCTAGCCGAAATAAGCACGGTGATAGGGTAAGATATGGATCAGAATCATTCAAACTATCTCGATTCTTTATCGTGTGAGAAATTCAGTAAACACAGAGAGCGAATCGAACCCATGTCCACTGCTATGCTACTATGAACTATACCAGCTCCTTCGAAAACACCGCCTCAAAGCAAAGCAGGAGCTTTTGTGTGCAACTGTGTGAAACACAGCAAAAACAAAACAAAAGAACAGCTCCCAACTGCGACTCGGTTCCCGTCATTCGTTTCAAGGAGCCGGTCAATAGATTCAGTTCGTTCGCTGAGTCACAACTCTGTTAATCACAGCTATATACACCAGCAGTCAGCTGGACTACATTAGTACGAAAGAAATCATCTGTGAGGAGAGACGCAGCCTAGTTTTTTTTATATCATTTCTAAATATATCCAAAACAGATAGCAGAGATGCCCCAAGGTTGTCACATAATGGAGGGATTGGCTGTTAAATCATAAAAAATTGTAAAAAAATAAATAAATAAATAAACAGTCATAGCCAATATTTGATAAAAGGAGGAAATATTCCTGATCCACATGTGTGGGTACATTATATGGCACTTCCCCATCTTACAGGCTGCACAACTACAGACACATATCACACATGTCTTTATAGCGAAACATTCCACAAGAATGACCTGAAACGGCAAACAGAAACTGAACCTAACAAGCCATAACATGTCTCTCTATATATATATATAGAAATAAAACAATTATAGCTCAAAAAGTGTGTGGTCCAAACACCGTGTGTTTGTGTTGACATGGCGGTGAAGGACAGTAATAGTAGAAGCAGAATTGCAAGGATTAAAGAAATACCCCCGTACAATCTTTGGGCCACTGCTTAATCCGCTCAAGTAAATACCTGACACTCAATTTCCACCAAGGCCGTCCAGAGCTGCAATGATGGCTGTTGTTAGCAGCGGGGGGGGGGTTTACTCCATCTGCTGAAGGACATGTAGGGGCAAAGAGGTGGCCGTGGCCCCTTTCGATGTCCCTCACCTTCACACCGAGAGCCCAACACTGCCCATGGAAGGCTGCAGACTGCAAATAGTGCCATAGTATCCACTGTGGCAAGATTGACAATGGTTGCAGATAAGGAAATACTGTATATTACAGTTCATCATTTACACTCTAAAATAAACTGACTTATTCATAAACATAAATAAGGAAGCAGAAACCGCAAATAAGGCAATTTACTGTCTTCTGCCTGAATTTGTTTATCTGTAATATCCGGCCACCACTCGGCGTCTGCTGTGGCACAGTTGCCCTTAATTACTTGTCAAAGCATAAAGGCACCGCAAGTGTTTCTCTCCCTCATTTATTACGCGGCAATCAGAACTTCACACTCCCTCTGTGCTATTTCAAAGCACAATTCACATGCATTCAGAGATGGGAGGGGAAAAAAAGGCGGAATCTAAAAGGGCAGAAAATATCTCGAGTGGAAGCTTATAGCGTGACATAAAAACACTTCTTACTCACCCACTGTGCTTCTCCAGAGACTTTTAAATCCTGCATTCAAACAGAGAAGCATAGCCACAAGCTCGCGGGGAGAGGGAGCTTTATAAACTCAGGGTGCAGGAGCAATGCAGGCTCGTATTACTCTTCACAGTCGCCGCATTTATCCCCTAATTCCTGATTATTCTGCAGTGAGCTGCTAGGTGTGCTCAATTTACAACAGAATAGAAGACAGATTTCATCCCCGGGGGGGTTCGGCAGCTGAATGCGTTTCTTCTTCTTTTTCTATTTTTTAATTAGAGCTTAAAAGTTTAACGGTAACCGCTCAGTCATTTGGGGCAGCGGTAAAAGAGATCATTTAGCGTTTTAGTTGCAGAATCACGGTATGAAAAAACACGATGGAAACACTTGCACATTTAGAGGAATTTTACAGAAGCAGTTTATTTTTTGACTGCAATGCAACTACTCAGAAGGCTTGCACCTTCTCAAATAAACAAACAGTGCACGTGTGCCATTTCTCCAAAAAGCAAATATATCTCAAACTCTTAATTCAAGCAGTTTAAGGTAATTTTATCCACTAAAGATTATGCTTAGAACTTGTTCAGACAGACTTTTTGCAAGGTTAATGTCCTAATGTCAGAACGTGGGATGCCGGTGGCTGTTTTTAATCTCTTTGCATGAATGGATCGATCAGCTCCTCTGTGATTTTTCATTCCGCGGGGATAAAAGTGTGACGCGAGGTCGAAATTCAGCGCAACTTTGAATTCATAGCGTTCTATTGTGGCAATATGTATTTTAACTCTCGCTGTGAATCTGCGATGACAATGCAAAGAAAACGTTTGTCAGGGTTTTACCTTCAGTGTCTTCTCTTTGAGCTATCGTACACATGAAAACACAAAAAAGCAACTTCCTGGAGGTGAGATGTGAAACTTGCGAGACAGCTACCTCTATATTTCAGATGGTTCTGAGGAGTTTCATCTACTATAGAACAAAGGAGCTTGCTCTTAAGCCCCCATTCGAACAGCATCTGGCTTTTGGTCCGAGAGACAGTGAGAGAAGCGGGTGGACAGATGTATGGATGGATGGATGGATGGATGGATGGGTGGGATAGTGAAGACAATAAGTTATGTTTTATTGGCAAGGACTAATTCTTCTTTCTTCTAATTGAAGAGGTAAGATCAGATCAATAATCTTCACCAGCTGCCCCGTTCAGGCACGCAGCGACGTTACGACAAAAGAGCAGGCACCACAAAATAGATCTTCTATCAGCGACAAGGCTTTGTGTGTTTACAACACATCCCTTATCTTTCAAACTCCCATCTGTCCCGGTGCAGGAATCCAATTATGCTCGTGATATTAACCCCTTTAGAGAATTAACCCCACACCGCCACTACTCTTTGAACAAATGAAAGTGGGCGCGGAACCCGCTGCCAGTGTTAAATGAAGAAATAAATAATGGATGCCGGCTTTGCCTCTCTCTCCCTCTGTGCGCCACTGATCCTACCCACCTGGAGGGCTTCTAAATAAGATCCTACGCTGGCTGAGCACAACACAGCAGTTCATTGATCCCCACCCTGTGGTAAGGCCTCTTCCCTCAGGTGGGCATATGAAGGTTGAAGAGAGAGGGGGAAAAAAAAAAAAAATATCTACACATAAGCCAGACACAGACATACATATGGTATGGAGTGGTGAATGACTCTGCCCTCCAGGAGGAGTGGAGCAGATCAAAAGAGTCAGCAGCTTGAATGTACATGCATGGGAGTGTTGGTGTATTACGGCAGAAATCAAACGTGGTGTGTTCTCGAGGTGGTCGGATCTATGCGATTAATACGGTCCGTTTGTTTAATGGGACCGGAGCAGATTGAGCAGCTTGTAAGTCAGTGGAAGAAGAAGAAGATGATCATGGCGGAACAAGCAACACACAGAGTACACGCACAGCTAAGGCTGTTACATACTCCGCGAGAAGTGACTAGTTTGTTCTCGCTCCTCGGGCTGCCATTTGTTTGCCATCGTGTTCTCGCTGCCCTGGTTGGGGTGTTCTCGCAGCTTGTTCTCGAGGTTTTTCAAGCGTCATTTCACCAATATTTTGTTATGATACGCTATTCCCTGTTGAGTCCAGAGTTACCTGTTATCATCATCCGGGGTCTGAAGATTGACCTACTAACCTCTGACCTGGTTGATGTCATCTCTGAGCGCCGCTTGTTTACCTATAATTTGCTGCTGCTAGTTTTTTGCAACATGGCTGAATATTTTTCTGATTCTGAGGTTGCAGACGACGACTTTGTTTATGATGGACGTCCTTACCGCTTTGAGCCGGAATATACGGATGAGGAGCTCGTTGAAAGGAGGATGCGGAGGTAGAGCGAGGAACGGCTGGCCAAAGAACAACAAACCGCTGCACGTCCGCGAATAGGCAACAGGATGGATAGGACTCCATTAACATCAGATTCTGGCATCAAACGGTCAGGGGTCAAAGGCCATCAACACTAACCTATCCTTTTTTCTTGTTTTATTCATACCAAATTTCTAGCCTGGAATCTGTCCTGACTTCACGCGCCAACTTGCTCCATTGGGAACTGATTATTGCCGACAAAGATCAGCCAATTGTTTGAGTGGATTTTATGCATCGATGGAGAGATGAGTAACAGCGACACAGTTCTACACGTCATCTGAGCGCCAACAACATGGCTCCGATTGGTTGGAGGACTACCCATTTGCCCATTTAATTATTTTTTTTTTCTCTGTATTGGTTGAGTGGGTCCCATAATGACATTCATATGAACTGTTACCAAACTCATATTCTGATAAGAAGCTAGCAACTCCTATTTACACTTGAAAATATGGATGTTCAATATTGCACGGCTGATTTCTTCTTCATGTAGCATAGCAAATCTCCAAAGTGTGTGTGTGTGCGGGAAAATACATTTCAGAACCTTCCCGGGTAGATTCCACATCTGTCTCAGATGACTCCGCGGCATAAAAAATTTAGCCGCCCTCTCCGATCACAAGCATCCCACCGACTCCACTACCCTCTGCTCCCAGTATTGAAAATCTGGACACATTCGCAGCGAAGTAATAGTCGTGTTAGGATATATCCCGTGAAAATGAAAAATTCTGATTCAATCTGTGATACATGTATTGCATCAGACATGCGATGATACTTTCACCTTCGCAATTTGGTGGACGGACATAGATCCTTACATGAAATCCGACTTATTTGCCCCCCTCCCTTCTGTTTTTGCCGCATGGGCAGTAAAATTTGGCTCATGTCGGGACCTGTCATGCTGGCCACTAAAGCGGCTTTACCAAAACTCGGAGCGTCAAACCAACAAACCTGATTTAGAAAACTTGACTCACTACTTTTCCTTGATGTGAGAAGAACATGATGAAAAGAAACCGTACGTCTCCCCTAATCTTTTCTAATCCTCTAAAACCAAAAGCTTGTGTACCTGTTGTATTCTTTCACATTTTATATTCCATCCGAAGCTGTCAAAGCGAAATCACAGCAAAAAGGTAACGGGGAAAAAAAACACTGGAGCAGGAAACATCATCTGACAAGGCACTGTGTTACCTTATGAGTACTTTATGATGTTATGAACAGCACATTTCTCCAGTTGGTCAACCTGACAGAGGTTGCACTGATTTACAACCAAAGTAAATGACATGCACATATAGAAGCATGCCCAATCAAGTATTCAGCTTCCCACAGTTGTGTCTGACAACGTGACAACCTTTACAGAGAAGGAAGTGCAGGTACTAATTAACAAAGCACCACAACAAAGCATTTATTACTTGGCTTGTTTTCAGACAGCCCATCAAAAGAAAAGGTTTGGATCGTAGCTTTGCCGTAAATTAGAACAGCAGCAGAATTTTGCAGAGGTAAGGAAGTCCACCTGCAGACTTTTCAGGTGCCGATGAGTGAAACATCTCCCCCGGCGGCGTCATCCGTGGCGCTGGATTCTAGGCGACATGTGCCCAAACCGCAGAGGAGGAGGAGTCTGCTCTTCAGTATCGCTTGCCGCTCTCGTTAGAGTTCTTTCAGGCTGCTCACATCCACACAATGGATTTCCTTTTCTTCTGCGGAACTGCCACTTTTGTCAGATGACGTTCCGCCGGCGCAGCGATTTGCCGAGTTCAAGCCGAGTGTCCTCGGTGAAGCTGAGACGGGGAAATTGTCATGGGTAACCGCTCAGATCTTTTATTTAAAATGAAAGTAACAATATAGCAACTGAAAAAAAAAACACTCTGCCACAACTTATGTTCATGACCTGCACCCAAACAAGCTCTATCTATGCTCTGTTACATACGTTATACATTATTATTACTGATGTGTTATAATGCAAGCAGCGTTTCCATATTGTAGCTGATGGAGAAGTTTTTTTTTGCCTATTTTATTTGCTGTCAGGTGGCTTTATTATAACAATTCATTGTGTTTCATGTCATGCATCATATCATCCTAATCTGTTCTAAAGTAACAAGCGACTGCAACAGTGAGATGAATGTAGTGAAGCGCACACAGAGCAAAATGTTGTTAGTGGGGGGCCTTTGGGTCCCTGAATATAACACTCCAGTCCATATAACATTTTTATTTGTTCCTGTTGTTGTTCTTTATCTTATTGTACTTATTATGGTGTAGGTCTCCCTTGTGCCTCCAAAACAGCTGTGACTCACCAGAGAATGGACATGGGCCTTCCGAGGGTGTCCTGTGGTGTCTGGCAACAGAATATTGTTAGTGGGGGGGGGGGGGTCTTTGAGGGGAGGGGCCTCTGTGGATCATCCCACAGATACTTGATCAGTTTGGGATTTTGGAGGCCAGGTCAACACCTTGTGCTGTTCTTCATGTTTTTTTTTAGTTGTGTGTTTCTGTGTCAGGCTGCATCCTGCTGGGGATGGCTGCTGCCATCAAGGAGTGTCATTGCTATGGGGTGGGGGTGCCTGGTCTGGTCTAGGTGGGTGCTACATGTCTAACTAACATCCACACCAATAAATGCCAGGTCCAAAAGTTTCCCAGCACAACACTGAATTGTCAAGATGCTCAATGTTATTTACTTCTCCTGGTTATAATGTTGTGGCTGATCGGTGTAAAGTACAATACTGCTCTCTTCAGTATAACACAAAGTGGAAAGACGCATAACATTAAAACATGCAAGGCAAACACAGCGTTATTCTTAAGTACAGTGTTTGGGTAAATGAGTTAGTTTACACCACTGGGTCTTGTTTAGGAAGAAACCTGATATTGTAGTTTGGAAGTGCCGCCTGTTACAGAGAGACAAAGCCAAACCCTTCAGCAAGCCTACAGAGCATTATGCAGTGCTTTTGAAATGTATCTTAATCCAGCACGAGCTTGGCTGGCCCATCAAGTCCTGCCTGCCTGTAATTTATTACACTGTTTGTGTGCTCAACTCGCAACTACGCCCCTTCTAAAAGAAAACACTCCGACGGGGCTGAACGTCCAAAATGTGCCATGTGATGCTCGCTAATCATTGCCGGTATTTTTTCAAAGTTGATTCTCTTGTGGAGAAAGTGGCAATAAATCACGCTGCCTTTTCAGTAGACACCCAAATGTGAAATCATTAAATGGTGGAAATTTATCAGCAAACCCAAAACGCGCAGGGTACAGTTGCTGGGGTTCGATAAACGAGACTTGATGAATCAATGCTTTTATGGAGGCAGCCAGTCAATCTAGCCCAATGAAACGGTAAAGAACAATTTTTAAAATCTCATCGCTGTTACTCATCTCACAGTCGGCTCACGGGTTGACTGTCCCACAGGGAAATCTCCCGCTGCTCCAGATGGCAAGTCCGCCCCCGACTGTCTCAATTTTCTTTGACAGGAGGAAGGTATAACAGCACATGTAAGAGGAGGAAAAAAAAAAATGTACAGCTGAACTTCCACAGTTTGATTCACGCTTGTTATAAGGACCCGTCTCTGCTCACGTAACAGACCTGGCAGCTTTGCACAGGTTTTAAAGTGGCAAACTGCAGCGTATGGGATGTGTGGTACACCTCCTGGTATTCGCACATAATAGAACCTACAGAGTCTTTATATTTCTGTCTTTTAAAGGAGGATAAAATTGCAGCTCTCTGACAGAGCTTCATGACACCAGCACAAAGGTGACGGTGTTGACCCTTGTTTTGCTAGAGGAGATCGAAACGGGGAGTTGGTGACGTCCAAGAGCACAATAAAGACTACAGGCACAGCTGTAGAGAGGCACATATTCATCAAAACGCACCCACACATTCACTTACTCACACACACACAGACCATTACCTCTACGCCCTCCAAGCAGCGATTGGGTTGCATAGGCTCGAACTCTAATTTAATGTAATTTCATTTATCACTCTGAATTAGATTTCATGTTGCTACTTAATAATTCAAATCCCCTGGAAAGCACTCTTGGCTTTCATCTCAGTTTCAAGGAACGCTGAGGAAAATAACTGGCCCGGGGGTAATGGCCGCTATTGTGACCATGATTTACTTTGCAGCAGGCAGTATATGGAAAAAGATCATTTGTGCACCGTGTGTACCAAATCTGTCACACCCCTGCACTGTTTAGGCTCATTCGAGTCTTAAGTATCCGTGTGGAGATCGACTCTAAACACAATCCAGATCTATAACAAGTCTCTCAGGAAGTTTAAAGATGGTCTGATGCTAAAATATTTTACATTTAATCACTTTGGTGTTCAGACCAGTCAGTGTTACAGCTTTTTGACGTAAAAACAATTTCAAGGTGGTCAGTGCAATTTTGTCGCCCCGGATTATTGGTCAGGACCATAGACTGTATATAAATATGGACAATGCATCCACACTTCCTTGCATTGGCCAAACTGATGCTAGTATCCCAGGGATACAGGTGTACGCAATCGATGACGGCTTCGGGGAGTGGTAGGCATAGCAACTGGTAGTCATCATGATGTCACATCATGTTTCTATAGTCAAATAACTAGCTAAAATTAAACTTAGCATAATGCTGATGCATGTTCAAGTGTCCACATTTCTGATAACAACCTAAAATGACAGAAACCATCCTTCAAAAAACATTATTTGACGTGTACTTTACTGTTTTAGTTCGGCCCAAGTCCCACCCACTAACATGGAGGGGGTGGAGCTTATGACCTGTACTGCAGGCAGCCACCAGGGGGAGCTCTACTTGATTTGGCTTCACTTTTGAGGAGCTGGTCCGCTGTCCATCTTTATACAGTCTGCGGTCAGGATGCATTATCAATTATGGAACTTCTCCAATACCAAGACTAGGATTAAGTTAAGAGAACTTGGACGCTGAGAACATTTCAGTCTTTCAGTATTTGAGCAAACCTTCCAAATTCATTTATTTATACTCACTAGAATACTTGGAAGCTGTCTATTACGTCCACACTCTATTGGACATTTGCCAGTGCGGGGAGGTTAAGAGCCTTGCTCAAGGGCGCAGCATTGATGGGCTGGTGCTGCTGCTTCACCTTCACCCTTTACCTGCTGGTGGGCCTCCACTCCTCCAACTCCACTGTGCCTCATTCAGTTTATCCGACACATTGATGTGCATAAGCAAGAGTAAATACCATTACATAAATCATTCAAGTTTTAATAATGAAATCGTTTATGGACTAATGAAGTAATGGGTTTAGATGCAGGTCTAATGCAGGGTTGTCATCTTAACAAATTCATAAATATGACAGGACTTTGTCAGGGTCAAGGATAATGGCAGACAAATAATGTGTTATTTTGTTATTATGTTTTGAGTGATGCTACTCCACAAACATGTCATTCTCTCTTGTTGTTGCACACTAGTATTTCATTGCTTTAAATGCGTGCATTCCAAAGTTAAGTAAAGTTTCTGCAGAAAGATAGCAGGAGGTCGCTGGATAGATTGCAAGAGGTGCTCTTTAATATTAAGCACAGGAACCACTCAGTCATGCCAAGATGGTCTCTTTGAAATAATAAATTACAAAATGCAAATAAGACGAAGATTAGTCTGTGTTTATGGGTGGCATTTAATTTTAATTGGTTCATTATTTCCGGAAATTACATTTTTAAACTCTCTTGACTGCCGCAGCTGTGCTTGGCGCTGTGTCGAGGGAATGAAGGCTACAGGTTGAGAGTGTCCCTCTCTGGAAATCAGACTCCTGTGCAGAATATATCACTCGAGTGTGATTTCTGGATGATCTGCCTCTTCATCTCCTATCGAGAAATTAAAATTGAACCGAGGGGGTTCTGTTTCAGCATAACCGCTGGTGTAAATCTGAAACCCTCTGCAAAAGGAGAAATTACAGTAACTTTTATCCAGCAGGAGTGCAGTTTTGCTTGCGCCTCCATCTCTCCGTCCCTCAGCTGGTCAAGATGTTGTCTCGCTCATCTTGATCACTTGAGACTCAACCAGTCTGCTGCAAAAGCACTTGTGCAAAGCTTTGTTCTTTCATTTTGCTTCCTTCCATCGTCCTAGCTGGTGTGACAGGAACATCTGCAAGAGATAAAATGGATTCAGACTTGGGATGTCAGATGCACACTCAAACAACAGATGGAAAATATTTCTGTCGGCTTTTTTTTTTTTTTGTAATACTATGAACATAAGTTTTGGACCCATCAAAAAACTCAGAAAAAAGCAATATCACTATGAAGAAAACCAACCATTTAGAAGTTCACAAAAGGCATTGAGCAAGAAGAGCAGAGTGTATTGGGACCCGAGGCAAACATTTCATTATGCCATGTGTACTTTGGTACAATAATAAACCAGTCAAGAAGTTGATTTGTCATCCAAGTTCAAAAGTTAAAGCCCATAGTTAAGGCTAGACTAGCAGAAATTTTGTTTGCTATTTGATATTATTAATATCACTATAATCTGCTTTACTTTCCACTGTCTTGCTTTCTTTCCTCCTCTTTCTTTTCCATTCTTTTGTGACTCCCAGAGGGATACCTCCTCTTCATTTTGAACTGGGTGTCATTGTTAGACTACCGCAAAGAGCCATGCACACGACTTATAACAGGATCGACTGTGCAGAGTTGTGGAGGTCTCCGACTGTCATTTAAAAACTTAGCCCGGGGCCCCCTGCTGGCCCGGAGCCCCAAGCATTCGCCGGCCTTGCCTGTTGCCAAGCTGTGCCTCTGTGAGCAAGTGAAGATGTGAGGGGGAAGTATTGTTGTCAGGGAGAAAGTCTGCAGCAGGCGGCTTCGGTGAGACACGCTGCTGTAGATTCAAAGCTAGTCCTTGGAAAATTCCACCTTTCTGATCTTGATGCATTCAGTCATCGTTTAGCAGTTTTGACAGTTGCCAGCAAAAATGATTCCACGATGCTTGTACGATTTGCTCTTTGATTTGAGACTGAAAAATGCATTGACATCTGGTCAGGCCTACAGAAAATGTTCAACAATGACTACAAAGCCAGTTTCAAACTCACAAGATTTAGTTCATGCAGGAGTAATACAATAATATAAAGCAAGAAACCTACATTTTCATTCATAATGGAATGGAGAATTACACATATCAGCCACAACATTATGACCACTGGCAGGAGAAGTGAATAACATTGACCATCTTGTGACAATTCAGTGTTCTGCTGGGAAACTTTTGGACCTGGCATTCATTAGTGTGGATGTTACTTAGACATGTAGCACCCGCCTAGACCAGACCAGGCACCCCCACCCCATAGCAATGACACTCCTTGATGGCAGCAGCCATCCCCAGCAGGATGCAGCCTGACACATGTGTACACACAAAAATGCTTTAGGAACAACTAAAAAAAAAAACATGAAGAACAGCACAAGGTGTTGACCTGGCCTCCATGTAGATCCATGTTGTTGCTGTAAGAATACAATCAAAACACCACCAGCTCATCTATAAGTTCACAATCTGTCAGTTTCGGGAGAGGAACTGCCAGAGCTAACTTTTCAGTTCTGACGACTCAACTGGAACTCCTGATGTTAGCTGTTTGAAAGATAGACCAGCTTACTATTCTTCAGGAAATGAAATAAAAAAAAAAAAAGAAAAAAAAAGTTTATATTGGGAGACTGTCTCAAAACCGGCGTCACGTTCAGATTGCCAACTCGGGTTTTGTCGGTGACCTTTGTTGCTTCTAATCCCCCATCTTTCATTGGCGTCCTTATCTCCAGATAAAAGGTATGATACAGAAATGGCACCTAATATGTATTTAAATAAATGCGGCGGTATTGTGTTATGAACCTAAGCTAAAGCCGAGTAATCTTTGTTTCACTTCTTTGACATTTCTGCTTTATTAGGGGGCATGACAGGCAGAGTCCAGGGATGATGAGGGTAAGGAATAAGTTAGCGACGCAGGGCAAAGGCTCCAAGCTTCCTGAACCTGGTGTACACACACGGCACATGCTTAGTGGTGTTTGGGAGATGAAAAACAAAACATGCATTTCACACGTTGTTTAAGATGCGCATATCAAACAGTCTCCCTGGGATCATTTGCCGGCATCGGCAGCGAGGGGCCGGAATGGGATCCGCGGAATGCTGCTGGGAAACAGCATCTTTTCCCACATTGTGCCATACGGAGGCACCGCTGTCTATGAAATGTCAGCATGCCCTCATAGATGACTGGTTTTCATCAGGATAAGGCTTGATCCAGAGATAAAGTGCCTCTCCTTATCGGCCGTGACAGTTCTCGCTTGTTCTATTACACACAAAAGTGCAGAAGCATGCCGCGCTGCTCGCAGGACTCCCCGCTGGCGTCGGTAGCAGCAGGATTTTCGAATGGGATTTTACTGGTCTCATGCTTGTGAGCAGCGATCCTTGATGCAAAGCTGTCTTATCTGTGTGTGTGAGAGTGTGTACATGGGCGTATGCATTTCTGTGTGTATTTATATATGTATTCAGAGAGAGAGATATTTGTGTGTTCATCACTTTGGACGACTACAGAGACACTAGTTATCTAGAATCAAGAGCAAGAAGGCATTGGAGTACCCGCCACCACTCCATCCATCCTTCCCCCCCATCCGTCTATCCACCACTAGTGCTTCATCACCCCCTTCCTCCCCCGTTATCCTTCATCCACAGCAGAGAGCTCAGACTCCTGGGGAGATTATGTCTGCCTGTCAGCCTCTCTGGTATGATAGGTTAGAACAGACTTTCTTTTTTTCTTTCTTTTTTCCCCCCTTCATCCCTCCTGCGCACGTGAAAGCCGCCGTGATTGGCACTCATCTCAAGTTGCGATTGTTGCACCGTGCGCAGATTTTGTGAGGGGGGGAGTCGCATCTCAGTTTTCGATGCAGAGGCAAAGCGCCGCTGACAGCCAGGACGACGGAGGTGCGGCGAGCAGTCGGCGGCGCTTTATCGGCAAACGCAGGCGTTGTCTCCAGAACGTCTTCTTCTGTATTGCTGAGTCATAAATGCAAAACGCAACTCAAAAAAGGATTCTGTTCCTCTAGGAATGGAAAGAAAAACAGAACATCTATTTTAATTTCATTGATTCGGCTGTTATTGACTTAATTTGTGCAGGAGGTTTCACGTAATGAGTGGCCAAGGCAAGGTTTGAACCCATGCCAGAAGTGGGAATGAGTAATTGCGCGAGTTAAAATTTCAGCCATTACTGCATTACGCTTTACAGTCAAGGGGCATCTCTCTCTTCATTACTGGGGTGCTGCAGACTTCAGAGATATCCCATTATGTTTTCCTGATGGCCAACTTCCATTTTAATTTTTTATTTTTTATTTTTTTTGGCGAAACAGGATGACTTCATTATTGCAGTCCAATGTGCAAAGTCAAGTCCACTTCTAATTCCGCAAAATGCCAAGTTAAGATCATTTTCACAAATGAGAAGTAAACAACACACCGTGCAAGACATTACACACGTCATGAGGAAAAGTTGTGAGGGCAGCCTGTCTGCATTAGATTAGATACAGTTGTCTTCTCCCATCGCACAATATATTTTTCAGTGAGCTACTTTAATGAAATCACCTAAAGCCGTGTCCGAATATTCTGGGTAATGCAGGCAGTATGAGTCTTGGACCACAGCATTTGGATTTCATTATGGGGCGCGTTTCAACCGAACAGAGAACAAAAAAATAACTTTGCATGCAATTGGATGGCCCTCCAACCAATCACAGCCATTTTGTTTTTCAAAATTCATTAATTCATTCATTCATCTTCTGTAAACGCTTATTCCTTTTAAGGGTCGCGGGGTCTGCTGGGGTCTGCTGGAGCCTATCCCAGCTGTCATCGGGCGAGAGGCGGGGTCCACCCTGGACAGGTCGCCAGTCTATCGCAGGGCTTATTCAAAATTGTGTATCCAAATTCAGCTCCGTGAGGCTTAGATGACGTCACTGTTACATCACAGCCCCGAGGAATTTGACTGGCCTGGCAGACAATTGCAGGGGCATAATAAGTTCCCAACAGAGCGACTCCAGGCCAGCTTTACACCACCGAAAATTTTAAGCGCAGGTGAGGTCGGGGTTACTGCCAGGCAAGGAAGTTGTTTGCCGTTAACGCTTTTGTCCATCATGATCCAGACCGACTTTACACCACTAAAATTTTGAGGGCTGTTGCTGTTAACTTTTTAGTCCATCATGATTTGACCCAGACCGTTACTCCTGTCCATCATGGCATAAAGCCCGCCCCAGACGATTTGATTTCCATGGAAGATCATTCGTTCATTCATTATCTGTAACCGCTTGTCCTCTGGAGGGTCACAGGGGGGGCTGGAGCCTATCCCAGCTATCATTGGGCGAGAGGCGGGGTACACCCTGGACAGGTCTCCAGTCTAACACAGAGAGACAGACAACCATTCACACTCCCACCTACGGACAATTTAAAATCACCAATGAACCTAACCAGCATGTCTTTGGACGGTGGGAGGAAGCTGGAGTACCTGGAGAGAACCCACGCAAAAAGGCCCCAGTCGGCCGATGGATTCAAACCCTAACCCTAACGGTCACACCACTGTGCCACTCCTGGCAGATCTTTGCCACAGCATAATCAGTTCCGAACAGAATGATTCCATCCCAACTTTCTGCCACAAGAGATTTGTGGGCGGGGAAGTCCCTCTGGCTTCCAGGCTAAGAGGCAACAGGACTTGTTGAATTTTCTTTGCTGCATCCATGTAGCTTCTTTAGACTCAACAAGTCCATTTGCCTCTCTTTTAGCTTTCTGGTTTGGTTATACAAAGCTAAAACTATTTTATTTTATATAACACTACACAGCTGTTTGGCAACTCTCCACAGTGATTCAGATTCTTCAAACTTTCTTGACACCCACCTGCTGAAATTCAACACTTAGACCCGTCTTCCTTTTGAGGCACCCACTGTTCTGACATCTGTCTCCTCCGTCTGACTCCATGGCTTTCCGGGTTCCGTAACAAGCAATCAAGAAGGTTGCTTTGTTCCAAAACGGTGCCACTCACTTTTTTTTTTATTATTTTTTTTTTTATTCGCTCTCCAAAAGCCGGGCGTGTACACGGCTGTCACAACTGTCATTTTTCTGTCGCGCTCGCATTAAACAACCTTTTCTCCTGTGGGTTCTTGTCCAGCCAGCGTGGTGGTGGCAGCGGCGGCGGCGGCGGCGGCTCACTAAATGATGTGACACAGACGACGAGTCACCGCACATTAAAAGATTTACTTATTTATTCTTTTTTTTTTCTTTTTTTTTTGATTCAGCCAAGAGGGATCTCGCAGCACAAATGTGAAACATACTTTGTTTTTCACTCATATTTTGCCAAAGTAGAAGTTGAGAGGAAATAGCAGCTTGCAGCACTTATTGTGTGTGTGTGTGTGTGTGTGTTTGTGGAGCAACAGACGTTGATGTTAGGGAAGAAAAAAGTTTGAGAGACGCAGTAGATGCCAGGAGTGCTGCTAGACAAGCATGATGATGAGCTATGCATGCCTTTTTATTTAGAGCCGGAAACAGAAATAGATGCGAGTCAGTGTTATATATGTTCTTACATTATGTTCTTCGTGTGGAGGCAAAATCTTTGGTGTGTTTTTTTTTTTTTTTCTCCGCCTCAGCATGTCCACACTGTCACTGCAACTCTTACCGGTGGAAATCACTGTAATTTGCGCCATTAGGTGTCCTTTCCCACAAGCATCCGGATGCCTCTTTCAATTCCAGACCGTCGGAAAAACCTGCAGTCTCAGTGTGAGTCTCTATGAGTCACCCTCACCTTTTTGGGGGAAGAAAAAAATAAAAATGTATGGAATATATTACTGTCAGCTCTCCCAAAACTGGACAACAGCCATGGGATAAAAAGGGATAAAACCTTGACCGACGCTTTGAAAACACAGTATACTGCGGCCCGCTCTGCGTGATCTCAGACTCTGCGCACTGTCTGTGTCAGCGTGAAACAATGAATCAAGGCAGTCCTTAGCCGGAAAGTTCATAGCGGGGGATAGACAGACAGGGGAACGGAGTGAAACAGTGCGAGAAGCTTACTGGCAGTGATGGCGATGCCAGATGGGAGAGGGAAGAGCTGCCCAGTAGAAGCGCCAGTAAGCACAGACAAGCGGTGCCAGCCCAACTGTGTCTAACAGGAGGTCCAGCTATTTAATCAAACCCAACATTGAAACCGCACCAGTGCCAGATGCAATTCAAATCCTTATATAACCCAAATGCCAATTAGTTTTCTATAGATTTCCCACCGCACCCTTTGTCAAAGATGTTAGAATAGCTGCTCCTCATTATAATTTGTGTAATAAACTGCATCTTCATGGGGCGGGACGCATGGGAGATGTGACAGAGTTCACAATTAAGAGTGATGGAACCTAGACCAGGGCTGTCAGAGTCATTTTAATTCAAGGGGGCCACAAGCAGTCCAGTTTGATCTCGGGCAAGCCGCACCAGTAACATAATAACTTCTAAATAACGACAACTCCACATTTTTTTCCACTGTATTTTAGTGCAATTAAGAACATAATGAAAAGTATTACGTTGCATCTGGTTCTTAACAGACACTAGTCAAGCAAGTTTCTGATGGGCTACATCCAGAGACGTTCATATTTAAACCTCAACTCCACACCAGTGAAGAAGCTACTCAGATGAAACGTCCAGTTGGCTTTCTTTAACGTTTTTGGAGATTGCATTTAATGAACGATCCTTTCACAAAACATTTTACGAACAACCTGAAATTTCTTAAGAAAACAAAGTGCAATTTTGGCACATTGCTGCCATCTGCTGTTTAGTTCTGGGTCATGGGTGGTTTATGCTCCTGCATAAAGCTACGGCGACAGCCCCAGATCCTTACGCCATAGCCTGACGTGCACCTCCCCAGAGTTAGAACTACCGCTACAGTGGAACAGACCACGAGAGCTGTAATTGGTCCATTTGGCAGTAGTGTGTTTCCTGCTTTCGTATTTCTGGCTGCTTCTCCATCCCCGCAATTTTCAAATTGATTCATTCTTTCATTCTTTCATTCATTCGCTTGTTTCTGTTAAGGGTCGCGGGGTCTGCTGGAGCCTATCCCAGCTGTCATCGGGCGAGAGGCGGGGTACACCCTGGACAGGTTGCCCAAACTGATTGTTTTGGATCAATAAAGATGGAGGAAAGGTTAACTGAGGAGGTTCGGAAATCCAAACATTTGTATGACTCATCTTCGGCGAAATTTCGGCGAAGGTTTCAGTCATTGTTGAACGTGAAGCAGGAAGTAGGCTACGTTCATAGGTTACAGTGTCTTGTCCCGCAGAGGCATAAACCGCACTTAACTGACTAAAACAGTGCAACCCCTAGTGGAAAAATTAGGAACTGTAGTTACGTCTCCGATGTATTAATCGCACTTTGCAGATTCGTCCCATGGCACACTTGTGTTTGACACCAATGATCGAAGCGGAAAGCCGAGTTGAAGATGCACTCAAACAGACTGAAATTTGCTCTTTCAACAGTGCTGTCATATTTACACTGGATGATCTTGTTACAGTATGTGTGAAGCTCCAGCATTTGTCCTTCACTTAATCCAAAACCGGCTTGCAGCTGGCCGCTCCTACTGCCCAGATTCAAACATCCTGTCATTTAGGTGATTAAGCTGCCAATACCGCTCCGCCCACGCACACACACACACACACACACACACACACACACACACACCTCGTGAAGAAAACTAATGCTAACTAATAACAAGCCTCTTGTCAAGGTATCCCTTTGAGATTGCTGATGAAATCATCCAGCGCTGCTCTGCTCTGCTCTACGGGGGGATGGAGGGACAATCCAATACAGGAGGGGACAGGTAGTTTGAGCAAGAAATAACTGAAACTACCTTGATTAAATTCAGAGGTGAGAGATTTTCATCAGCGTGATACGGCTCGGTGGGGGTGTCGGCGTAATGGTAGGGGCCGGGAGTCTCTCCTGTTGACAGAAAGGACACACCGCTTGTCAGCAAAGTCATCTTTTCCGCGCGCAACATCTGCGCTGATTTCATGCTGCACCGTAAGCAGGCCATTAATCTAAACCGGGACCACTCCTTATCGTGCAGAGCGACAGGCACCCTCACACTGTGTATACAGAGAATGAAAAATAGATATCAGATTTTTTTTTCTCCCACTCACCGCATTTGTCTCCATGTCTTTCTCTTTGTGCACCTTATTCTTATCAGCCTCCTCTTTTTCATGCATCTGTGAGGTCATTTGCATATGACACGGCTTTTGCGACCAGCTCTCTTAAGCAGTGCAACGCAGAAATACTTCTTTTCCAAAAGCACAATGGTGCGCTTTTTTTTCGGAGCGCTGCGGCCTCCGTGTTGGATCGATGAACAGCGGTTACGTTGCTGTGGCATTTCCACGAGGAGATGGATGTTCATGGATGGGGTCTATAAGGCAACATAGTGACATTTACATAAGAAAGGATGCCGTTGGGCCAGAGGGGGGAAGAAAAGAGGAGGGAGAGGAGCACAGCGTTATCACCCCCATCCTCACTGATGCTCCCTGACAGTCATTTTGCCCCTCCTGCTGTGAAACAGAGATGGTACATGAAACATTTTCTTCACGCCATCTGCAGCTCCAGTCGGCAAAGGAACCAAGGTGATGGCATGTGTCAGCGAAACGCAAACCAACCATCGGAGGGGAGGGGCGGCTAATGAATAGATTTAAATAAAGATTTAAATATTTTTTTTCAGTCAATTTGAGCAGCCTTGTGATTCAGACGTAAGCCTGCCTGCCTGCCTGCCTGCCTGCCTGCCGTCACGCGCGCCGTGGGTATTTATGAAAGGGGACAGGATGTGCGGAGGGACCGAGCGCAGCAGAGAACTCAAAGCTGAGCCAGCCAATCTTGAAGTTATTCAATCAAAAATGAGAATATTCCATATTATGAGTACTACGCTGAATGTGGGCCAAGATGTGCAGCCCGCTGAAAAATGCTTCAAAGCTCAGGAAATGATTACCGGAACGCACCGTTATGTCGGGGCAACCTGCCGCCACGTAGCAGCTGCTCTCTATCAGGGAAAGTTTTTCTTGAAGTAAAAAAACAAATAATAATAATAATGAAAAAAAGGAGTATGAGGTTCCAATTTGCTCTACAGAGAGTTATGAGGCGTCATTATCCTCATCTCACTGGTTAAAAATCCCCTCAATTAAATTTAAATGCTTCAGTCTCATAGTCAAAAATTGATTGCACAGAGAAGTGCATGGATTTAGTGAAATCGACACCTGGGAATTTATTTTCTAAAGCGCACCATAGAAACGTCTGAGTTATCTTTGTCTATCTGAAACCTTACTCAACTACACCGATCAGGCATAACATTATGACCACCTCCCTAATACAGTAAGTCTCCCTTGTGCCTCCAAAACAGTTGGGACTCATCAGAGAATGGACATGGGCCTTCTGAGGGTGTACTGTGGTGTCAGGTTACAGAATATTGTTAGTTGGGGGGGGGCTTTGAGGGGAGGTGCCTCTGTGGATCATCCCACAGATACTTGATCAGTTTGGGATTTAGTGAATTTGGAGGCCAGGTCAACACCTCGTGCTGTTTTTCATATTTCTTGAGTTGTTCCTGAAGCATTTTTGTGACTGAATCCTGCTGGGGGTGGCTGCTGCTGCCATCAAGGAGTGTCATTGCTATGGGGTGGGGATGCCTGGTCTGGTCTAGGTGGGTGCTACATGTCTAAGTAACATCCACACCAATGAATGCCAGGTCCAAAAGTTTCCCAGCAGAACAGTGAATTGTCACAAGATGCTCAGTGTTACTTACTTGTGGTCATAATGTTATGGCTGGTCGGCGTATATTGGCGCATCTGTCTCATTTACTGATCTGAGATACTGGCTTCTGTCTTACGCGGGGGTTTATTGGAAAGAGTGACTTCTGTGAAATCGCTCGCACAGTTTCCCCCGTTAAAGATTATATTGGATAAAAATGGATCGAAACGGAGCCTCAGGTGAGTTATCGACCGTGGGAGTTGTTATTATCAAATATTATTACTAAATTAATCCGTGTTTTGATGCGTCTGGAGGAACCAAAAGTGAAATTTGAGGACTTCAAACCGCCGAGATAATAAATCTAGCAGGTCTTATTAGATGAACAGAAAATTGAATTGTACTCCTTAAAAGAAATGCCATTTAAAGTTGATTTATTAGCTAGGAAGAGGACCGGAGTCGACTCGGGACACCAGCCTTGTGGAGACGTTTCGCCTTGAAACGGGTCTTGCACAAAAACTATGCCGCTATTAATTTAATTAGTATATTCCTAAAATAATCTCACCGCGGTGTGGCATTTCGTGCGTTTCCCTAATTACCAAAATAAAGTCCTCAGAGGTGGTGCAAATTGCTAACGTAATTGTGTACTCCATCATTATCACTTTTTGATTATAACCGACTCATAATGTGTTAATAATTCCTTATAAGCAGTGCACCCACTAAGAAAAGTTAGATCCCAACAATGGGTCTGCCTGTGCAATCTACCATTCCATTCTAATTAGTTCGCGAGGCTTATAATGTGCTTGTCGTTCTGGCTGAGGCTTTAACACATCACCGAGTCCAGTTTTTCTATTTCTATTCTATCGTTGAATAGTCCCATCAGCTCCATATTGCAGTAAGCTTCTAAAGCAACACAGCAGGGTGTTTATTTTTTTTATTTTTTCCTTCCCGTTTTCAAATTGAAAAACCCTAATCTGTGCCAGAGAGAATTTCCATATCTTCCTCTCGGTTAGTTCTGAAACCGCTTGCCCCGCGTCTGAACTGTCCAGTGAGCGTGGGATTGTAGCAGCTCAGCCAGGCGCCTCGCTGTGACGCTTCCGCTTTCCGCCCGCTCGGTGTTCGCGGCGCCGGCGTCTGTGGTTCGCCTTCTCCAAGCGTTTGAGTCTCAGCGGCGTCTTAGGGAGGCTAAATAATTTGTTGACTTGCTCATTTAAAATGGGTGTCTTCCAGTGAAAAGATTTTTGCTTGGTTAAATATAAACACGCTGTGGGGTAGCGGAACGAGGAGCAGCTCTGGTTCGCGCTCGTGGCTGAGGTTGCCTTGTGCGAGGCCCGAACTGATCCCCAGGCGGCGGCCCAGTGCCCTGAGAGTACATTTGACCCATGCAAATTACTTATTGTACAGCAAATAATCCCCCACCCCCATGTGAGATCAATACCATAGAACAGAAGAAATGATTAGAAAAAAAGTAATTGGAGTGATTATTGAGCTGGTTTGAGCTTTTTCCTCTCATAGTTGCCAACATAAAACCGTTCAATCTCCTCCACAGCTGAATCACATGCTGTGTTTTTGTGACAGTTGCACAAATTGTTTCTTTTATCCTCCATGACTGAAGGTCGCACAAGTCGCACATGTTGACAGGAGAAATGCAAAGACGCCACCCCTTCGGGCCTCCGCCGTCCACCAACAAATCACCTTACTCCGCTCAAAGTGAACATCTGCAAACTTCCCCGCTGCAAGAAAACATCCAGATCGCATCTTTGCAGCAGTGCTGAGACTGCAGTAAGAGGTCTATTGAAAAGCTGTTTCCCCATGCCGCGTGACGCGTAACATCTGCAAGTCATCCGACACATTGCTGGAATTAGATCTCTCTCTCCAGAGATGAGTTGTGCCCCGAAGACAAACTGCAGTGATGAATCTCCATAATTGTCTCCCTCTTTCACAGTTGTCGTGAAAGTGGCGGCCCTGTTTTCGAGGCAGGCGAAAGTAGCCGCAGCTGTTTGGATAAATGCAGCAGCAGCAGCAGCAGGAGCTTTCAAACTCAGAGCAGGAGACCAGTGTTACCGAGCAAACTCAGATGCCTGGTTTCCTGACAACATGGCTATTCCTGCAGGAGATTTTGTAGCGGGAGAAGTTATGGGGGGGGGGGGGGGGGGGCGGCACAGTGGTGTAGTGGTTGGCACCGATGCCTCACAGCAAGAAGGTTCGAATCCACCGGCCGACTGAGGCAGAGTTTGCATGTTCTCCCTGTGTCTGCGTGGGTTCTCTCCAGGTACTCCGGCTTCCTCCCACCGTCCAAAGACATGCTGGTTAGGTTCATTGGTGATTCTAAATTGGCCGTAGGTGTGAGTGTGAATGGTTTTCTGTCTCTCTGTGTTAGCCCTGTGATAGACTGGAGACCTGTCCAGGGTGTACCCCACCTCTCACCCCTGGGATAGGCTTCAGCCACCCCACGACCCTTCACAGGACAAGCGGTTACAGAAGATGAATGAACGAATGAATAAGTAAAATCTAGTAAAATAAAATAAAAATAGTTTAAGCAAAAAATGTACAGAATTAGCATGTGAACAAATGTACAAGAAATAGAGACAGAAGAATATTACATACATAGGAATGATAGTAAGGTGCAATAGTGTCCATTAACATGAATAACATGGAGTTATCTGTTACAGAAAGGTTAGTTGTTGAACAACCGGACTGAGAATGAATGATGACTGACGTCCTGTAGCGTTGACTGTGGGAGTGGAGCTGGATCAATCTGTTGGAGAATGAGCTCCACTGTCCCTCTATTGTCTGGTGTAGTGGATGAGATGGATTGTCCATGATAGAGAGCAGTTTGTCCAGTGTCCTCCTGTCCTTCACTGAGACAAACTGCTCTAACTCACTGCCAATAACGTGACCAACCTTGCAGATCAATTTGTCGATCCTACTGATGTCCTTTTTTGCTGGTGCTGCTCCCCCAACAAACCACAGCAAAGTACAGGGCGCTCGCAACAACAGACTGGTAGAACATCTCCAGCAGCTTGCTGCATACATTAAAAGACGTAGAGTCTACTCAAGCCCTTCTTGTCCACAGCATCTCTGTTGTCCCTCCAGTCCAGTCTGCTGTTCATGTGAACTCCCAGGTACTTATAGTGGTCCACTACTTCCACCTCCAGGCCCTGGATGGTGATGGGCTCCACTGGTGTCCTCTTCCTCCTGTCCATCTCTAATACACACAACCACTGCATCAGTCACAAGTCATCAGAGAACTACTGCAGGTGGCAGGACCCAGAGCTGGACTGGAAATCTGAGGTGAAAAGAGGTGAATATATTTTTGTTTCTACTTCTACATCACACTAATGTTTGTATCTCCAAACCTCCTCAGTTAACCTTTCCTCCATGTGTTCCATCTTTATTGATCCAAAACAATGAATTTGAACATTGCAGAGATGGTGAAGCAGCTGGAAATACTAAAGCGTAAAAATGCGCTACCAATCGCAGCGTCGCCGCGGCACGTAGTTACATTTCTGGGCTTGAAACAGTAGTGTAAACGCCGCATTAGCCCTGTGAAAGAGTGGCGACCTGTCCAGGGTGCACCCCGCCTCTCTCCCACCAACGGCCTCTAGACCCTCCAGAAGATGCTATGGGTGCTTACATGCTTTCATTTGCCACTACTGGAACTCAGCGTGAGTGATAATGCAGCTTTCACGCCTCTAAGGGTGGAATCTTGTAACAAAATGGGTTTAGGTGACTAAAAATATAGCCAAAAGCAAGGAAAGTGTCCTTTATTATTGGTTTAAAAAAGATATGTAGTGTTATAAGTAGCCTTTAGAGCCGTTACTGTTTATTGGTGCATCCATTGTTTTTGTCTCACTTGCAAGGTGCACATGGTAAACATTATTCTCGTATTATTTAACTGAACTACAGCCGCGTGCAGGGCAGATGCACGTCTGATAACAAAAAGGTAGCGAAGCTGTTCGAGCAATCATGGGATTAAGCTCACACAGAATCGCCTTTGAAAACGTTTCACTGGCAAGAAAATGCATTCCTTGAAGACCTCCGTGAGTAATGAGTGAAGGGAGATAAAAAGTCATGATAACGCGTTTAATTTTCCCCTGCAACGTCAGCATCGGTAGCCCAAAGTGCACGTCAGCTATGCGGCGTCCTTGTGTATCAAATCGATATCAGAAGCATGGATAACTACTACTGTGCAGAATCATGGACACACCAACCGCCACTATCAGACAAAACAGCACATGCCATTACCACATGGGGGTAATAATCTACTCAGGATCCGCGAATGGACCTCGAAATCTCATAGAAATAGAAATGTGGACTGCACGTAGAGGGTCCTCCGCGTCACTCCAGAGCTGTTCTATCAGGAGTATGTGATGAGCTCCTGGCGCGTGAGGGTAATGTGTGCCGCGGCGCCAATGTCCTTTCATTCCTCATTTCACTTTAAAGCTCTCTGCAAGTTGGCTCACCGTGATGAAGTTTGGATTTCGTTCCTCCCTTTGTCCCGTTGCAATCTGTCTTGGTCAGAAAGAACCAACATGTCAAGCCCGTAATTGCGGCTGGAACATCGCCACCGCATTTTAATCAACCTGTTGTAGTTCAAAGAAAACAAGCTCCTCCTGAGCACTGAACGTGACGGAAAATATAGCAATAGAAATAAAAAAGTGTCTGTCGTGACAGTATCGTCAAAGAGAAACAAAATGCTCTGGCTGCTCTCAGCGTTCCTGAAGCCCTTCTCTGGTTCTCTTCCTCCTGCTCATATTTGCTGCGGTTAGAGATGGATCGTGACGAGTGATGCTCTTGTTTTCCACTCCACAGACACAACCCTCTCTGCAAACTCCCAAAGCTTGTCGCTCCAAACGCACTCCAAAACACACACACTCCTGAACTATGCATTATTTGTGAGAAAACAAATACGGGATGATGTCCACACGCACGGCCACGGCATCCATCGACATACAAGCCACACATGCACGGGCTTCTCCCCTCCCCACCCCACTTCATCTGTGACACATTACTCTCATGTTAAATGCATGGATTACTTTGATAAATAAGTCACACGGCAACATCTAACACGAACAATGACTTGAACACTAACGAGCTGAGAATCCATCTCGTTTAGGTGTAAATGTCACAGCTCAAGCTACAACGCAGTGGCAAACAAGATGCTTCGATCAGCCACAACATTAAATCCAACGAAAAGGAGAAGTAAATAACACTGACTGATGTTCTGCTGGGAATCTTTTGGACCTGGCATTCATTGGTGTGGATGTTACTTAGACATGTAGCACCCACCTAGACCAGACCAGGCACCCCCACCCCATAGCAATGACACTCCTTGATGGCAGCAGCCATCCCCAGCAGGATGCAGCCTGACACAGACACACACACAAAAACACTTTAGGAACGACTAAAAAAAAAAACATGAAGAACAGCACAAGGTGTTGACATGGCCTCCAAATTCACTAGATCCCAAACTGATCAAGTATCTGTGGGATGATCCACAGAGGCCCCTCCCCTCAGAGTCCCCCCACTAACAACATGCTGTTGCCAGACACCACAGGACACCCTCAGAAGGCCCATATCCATTCTCTGATGAGTCCTGTTCACGTAAACTAGTGCTATTCACTTGCTGAAGACTCCCCAGATCTCTCTTTCCTAGCTGGCCAGAAGTGAGTACTCTGACCTTACTGTGGAAAACATGTTTACATCAATGTTAAACTATGTAAAGACACCATTTTAGCAGTTTTAGTGTGAAATTTGAGACAACATGTCGCTACTTCTGGAATGGAGTTTCTTTTTTCTTGTTTGAAGTAACTGCAACATACTAATAAATGTGTATAACCTGGGCATAGATCAGATTTATCAAATATATGACCCATAGGTCAAAATCGGCCCACCAGAGGGTCCAATCTTACCCACGGGACGAATTTGCAAAGAGTGAAAATGACTTCGAAGACATTAGCTGTAATATTTCAGTGAAAGTAGCTGTAGCTGCAATTCCTAGTTTATACACTAGGGGGTGGATAACCCTTTATCCACAGTGTTGTCGTTGGAGTTACGGACATAGCACACAACACTGAGACCCAGAACCAAACAGCAGGTGGCAGCAATGCACCGAAATTGCACTTACTTTTAATAATACATTCCAGGTCGTTCATTAAATGTTCACACTTTCATAATGTACTTGTACTTATTTGCACTAAAAGACAAAAGCTGTTGTTATTTATCGGTTATTCTGCTATTACGTCACTGGTTGGGCCGCCTTGGGCTTGTATGTGGCCCCTGAACTAATATGTGTTTGATAGTGTTCATTGAGCATATTGTCTGCCTTTGGTACGAACAAATTTTAACATCTTCTCAAATAAAACCTCCACTGTTTGCGTTCATTTTCTATTTATTTGCCTTTCGCTAATATCTCAAGCGATCTATCAACACTGCAACCTCTCTGGGAACAAACTGACCTAACTCACAAGTCGTCATTTGCACAGATGGCTCTTCAAATGAACTCCAGAGTTTGGATATTTGCTGGGATATTTGCGATACGGTCGCTGGGCCTCCATGGGAAAGTGCTATTTAGCCAACTTTGTTAGAGAAGAAGGCAAACAAGCACACACCTTCCCGCATGATTTTATTTATTTCTTTTTTTTTTTCAGCCGGGAAATGTGATTGTCGCTGACAACTGCTGTGACGTGGCGGCCTGCTAGCAGGTGCTTCGGGCTCCGTGCCCACTCTCTGAAATGGCCACAGAGGAATATCTGTCAGGCCCGGTTACTGGCATTGCTATCTAGCCCCAGCACTCTCTGTGTATTTGGGGACTGTGTAGAAGTAAAGTGTGTGTGTGTATGTGTGTGTGGGGGGTTGTTTATGTGTGTAAGAGGCATCTGAATGTTAGGGAGTGGAGGCTACAGACAATGAAACAGGAACAACATGTAGTCGCTAGGGGAGGACCACCTTCTCAGAGCTTCTGTTGTGCAGATGCAAATTACCGACTTGAAGTGGTTTCTATTCCAAGAGAAAGCGCACACTTCTCCCGCTCCTCCCGCGCCCCGACGACTTTGCGAGGATGCCGCGCTGCTGTTGATTTCTCGCTGAAGAGGAGCCCGTCTTTGGCAAACGTTTTGAAAAATGCTTAAGTGCTTTGTTGAGTATTCGCGCAGGAATACTTTGGCACAGCAGACATGTGTACCGAGTTCTCCGGTACAGTTCTGCCTGGATCAACAAAAGCAGTAAAAAGCTTTGCTGCAAAATGTTGGGGGGGGGGGGGAGAGAAAGATTTGATAAGGTGTTTTCTAGGGAATTAGTGTGTTTGCAGCTTCCGTTTTCCCACCGTTTGTTGAGGTGATGCATGTCGCCCAGGCCATTAGACAGCCAAACAATTATGGGACTGACAGTGTCACCAGTTTTGCAAGCAATAAAGCGACGGCCTGCACTGTAATTATCCAAACAGCAGGAATGAATAGTTGCCCGGTGATTAATACCACCCTTACGCTTTATTTTCTTGAGGAAGAAGAAAGTAACACGCAATCTTTAACAAGCCAGCTGTGCATTATAATTTTTTTTTAATGTTATTTCTAAACAAATGCACTTGTGTGAAGCATAAGAAATGAAAAGGAACCCATATTTGAGCGGATAAAAGCATCTCACTTGCCTGCGCTCTACAGCCATTTCCAATAATCGGTTTGAAAGGCGACGTCTTGATTGTGACGACGTCGATGCTAAATGCAAATACGGTGCTGAGGCATGACATCCTTTAGTACTTGGGCTTTCTTCTGCTCCGTTTTTGCAGAATTTGCCATCACAGAACATCCAAATTACCTATTTAGCGGACGTATCTGAAAGTGGCGTGATTGTGCAATCCATCCCTGAATCATCTGCTATTATGACTATTAATGTTTTTCTTTGTGCTTCTCCCTTCTTCTCACTTTCCCGCGTTGTAATAAACGCCGGCCTGCACGGATGCGATGTATAAAAAACGGGTTAAACGGACGATTAAAAGCACGCGGGCGTCGTCCTCCTCGAACGAACGAACGAAGTTGGCGTGAAAAAGTTGCCGCCTTATTTGCTTTCGGTGCTCTACATTGCGATGCATTATTCTTGTCGAGCGGCGCTGATCTCTCCCGAAGGACGATCCGGCAGTAGGCTCTCTCCAATATGGAGTGATGAGTGATGTGTCATGTGTAAATTGTCCCACATTGGATCAGACTTATTGATTTCCGAGTGTTGGCGCTCGGATCTTTTGAGGCTCCGTGCTTCTGCGGCAGAATGATTACTTTTTCATCATCTCATTGATATTTCATCATTATTGTATTTCTCCTTCCTTCCTTCCAAACTACTACTGCCAACTGCCCTTCTGGAAAGCAATTATGCTATGGATGTCTATCATTTCCCTTTTATGAAACCGTCCATGTGCCAGGGCTCCTTTAGAAAACAGAAATGTCATATTCATACTGTGTGTAGCAGCTCCACCTTTTCACTTGGAGACGTTTTTGTGCAGGTTTTTTTTTTGCACGTTAGCCGCGCAGTGACACCTGCTTGTTGTCACGTCCTGCAGGTCGCATGCCCAAATATGTGTTTGCCGCTATAGGATCCAGAATAATGATAACGTCGGAGGCTGGATGGCGACGCATCACCTTCGCCGCGATTTATTTAAAATGCAAATGATGGGTTTAAAATTTAAAAGAACAGGAACGTTCATTATGGCTCTGCTCGTGGATTGGCTGCAACGGTATGCATAATTATTATAATTACAGAACGTACGGAGTTAAATTTATTTTGAGAAGGCATCGAAATAGAGGCAAAAAGATTGCAGAGGAGAAAAAATAAAATAAGATCACACAGAGCGAAGTTGGTAGTACATCGTCCCATCTGGAGGTGTGGTAGGAGGCGTGTTGACTTGACAGGAGTGTTTGATGTGTTGGTGGGGGGAAGGGAGGCTGCTGAACGGCGCTGCAGCATCACGGCATGGAAGAAAATGAGGAAAGAGTCCAAAAGAATCTTAAAACTGAACAAGGCCAGATTTTAGATTTATTCATCATGACTTAGGATGCTGCAGAGAAAACCGCCCAGTTGTCACACTGACCACGGGATGAGCTAATTTATGCAGTCATGTTTCTGGTACTGAGTGTGATAAAAGGGAAAAAGCAGGAAGAACACGCTTTCACTTCAAAAAGCAACTGAGGGCTGCGTCTGGAGAAAACTGAACTCATAAATGTTTGACTGTTTTGCCACTGTTGTTTTTCAGTTGTTTTTTTTTAATCCTTTAGCACAGTGGTTCTCCAACACCGGGGCAGGCCCCGTTGAAGTCTATATGGCACAATATGAAAAAAATAGGAGCACCTGCGGCTCAGGAGGCAGAGCCCAAGTCATCTATTGGCGGTTCGATCCCTGGAGTGTCCTTGAGCAAAGCAGCGCATCTCAAATTGCTCGCATCTCACCGCCATCAGAGTGTGTGTGAATAGGAGGCATTGTGAAAAGGCTTTGTCCTGCTTAGGTAGAAAAGTGGTATATAAGTGGAGTCCATTTACCATTCCAGGAGGGGAGCGAATGGAGGAAAATACATGGGGGGGGGGCCACAGCTGAATGAATCTGATTTATTCAAGAGCGAGAATGCTTTTAGACGAGCAATGCAATCACGATTCTGGTCGGCGAGGTTTCATTCAGGCACGACGCGGCACGCAGGAGAACGGAGCTGCCAAAACAAAAGGAGTCTGAGCAGAAAGCTCATCAAGCAAACAAGCAAGTTTAATCTGAACGTTGCGATGGCGCTCGTCTTTCTCTTCGCGTCACTGTCAGCGCAGATCGAGCCTTTTGTCCGTGTGTAAAATCAAGGTTGCGCAGATCACGTCCTGCGTCTGTGCGTCCCTGCAAACAAGGAAAAAACAAAAAAGTTCAGAAACAATGGCTGCTGCAGTGTAAACGGGTGCTTTCCTATGTTTAACTTCATCCATATCACACTGCAGGTTTTCTGCCTCTTCAAGTCCGCAAAATTAAAACGTCTCCTCTTGCCGCCATGTGTGAAATTAACTTGCACGGCGTTAATCAAAATGTATGGGCTCCGGCTGCAGCGGGAGACACTCCTACAGATGCACGCATACATGCAGGCCCGTTGTTATGCAAGAAACGTACATAAAAAAAAAAAAAAGGTTTATACACCATGCACAGAACAACACGTGCATACACACACAGCTTGTATTTCTCAATAGCATTAACAAGAAAAGACTAACAAGGTAGTTCGGCGATACGATCTTGCACCGCTGATGTATGACCGAGGGCTGCTGGGTGAAGGGTGCGTTTTCTCCAACCCTCTTTGTCCACCTGAATCAGCACACAAACTTGCACTGTCCTAACAGCATCTGGCCTAAACGAGGTGAGCGGAGTGGCCACTATGCCAAATGGACACATAAAAAGGAGACATTAATGGACTGAGGAGCGGCATAAATCTGCCGGCCCGAGCCTTTCCAGTCCAGCGCCCGAGTTAGCAGCCCGATTGGAGGGGGAGAAGGCGAAGACGCCCCAGGTGAAGCATATATCTCGGGCATCTAATTACACTGACTCTAAGTGCCAATGACATCACGCATCCCGCATGGAAAAAAAGGGGGCAAATAAAATTATTTCTCCATTTATATGAAGAGTGTCGCGAGATGCGATTCGCTCGGTGTGTTTTTAGTGTTATTTGCCGCGACACGTGTCTGCGTTATTAAATTGTGGAGTCAGACACCTCACTCTATATATCTTTTTCAAAAAAAAAAGGAAAAGTATAAAAAGCCAAAGTCTAAAAAAAGATTTTTTTTCATCCACGTCTGAAAAAGATCAGACCGTGCGTGTCACCGTTATCTCAGGGTGATGAAAAGGGTGAAATCTTTTCAAAGCCACGTCCCAAGAAATTCTGGTAAAAAAAACACATATCGGGGTTTGATCAAGGCAGGCACTATTAAGGAAAATCTTTGTAACTACTCATGCTTCCAGAAAATGCCCAAAATGCGTTCAATAGAGTCTTTTATATCCGTAAGAAAATGACTGCTGGGGAGGGTGCTCGTTATCAAATGTGCCCATTTGTTGTGCGGCGCATTAGACGGCGAGATTACTCCCATTTTATGTAAATTCAAAATAAGATCCATCATTTCCGAAATGACTCATTCAACATGACTGATGACACTTATTAAGAACAAATTGGGGGTGCTTAACAAAACGCGCGCAACATAAGTACTTTGTTGACAAAATAAGATCCCGAATCTATAAGAGACTTTGAGTGTTACGTCCGTGATTTAATGGCCGCTTCGGTGCTCTCCGTCGGCAGTTGTCGCAGCACAGTGGAGTCCAATAATGTGATTTAGGGTGAAGGGGTTTCCTTCCAAAACAATCTCCACCCCAGGTGATTTCACTGATTAGTGGCTCCCTTGTTCCTTCAAGATGCGAGTGCGTTAATCAGTGGGAAAAACAACAGCAGCAGCCGAAGGAGGTTTGGAGAAAAACCTTCAGGCTCTGCCCGTGTCACATTTAAAAACACAACAATGTAGAACGGCCAGGCAGTTAGAGTTTACGTACAATGATGAAAGCTGTTGTCCTCTGGGGGTCGCTGGGGGGACTGGTGCCTATCCCAGGGCGAGAGGCGGGGTACACCATGGACAGGTCTCCAGTCTATCTCAGGGCTAACACAGAGAGACAGACAACCATTCACACTCACACCTACGGCCAATTTAGGCCCCGTTTACACGAAGGGAAGACGCAGATATTTCCCTGCGGTTTGGCCTCTCATTCACACGAAAACCCCGTTTTTATCACAGAAAACGATTATTTCTAAAAACTCCGGCCAAAGTGGAGATTTCTGATAACGCCGGTTATGTGTTGCCGTGTCAACTGGGAGAAACGGGGTTTTAGGTTCTCAAACGTCACATTCTGTCCACACAAACGAACCTCGCGCCACTTTTGCTGTTTTGAAAGGAACAGGAAGTCGCTCGTGTTATTCGTTGGTGTTGATTCTGAGGATTTTAATTGGCTTGCATGGCTTTATTCTTTTCCCTATACTGCCGCCCATAGGTTTGGCATAGTTATTATGGCGCTCGACGGCGTATTTATGCGGGTTGATGTAAATGACAAGTTTTTTGAAAACGATGTTGTGTGCACAATGTTATTATTGAAAACGGAGGGGAGGAAATATTCGTTTCTCTAAATACCCGGCTATGTGTAAATGTGGCCTTAGAATCACCAATGAACCTAACCAGCATGTCTTTGGACGGTGGGAGGAAGCTGGAGTACCTGGAGAGAACCCACACAGACACAGGGAGAACATGCAAACTCCACACAGAAAGGCCCTTTCTTCCTGCGAGGCATCAGTGCTATCCACCACACAACTGTGCCGCCCAGAACTTTTATTTTAAACTGTAAAACATCTCATAAAACAAACAAAAAAGAAAGGTATCACAGGGGGCTCATATAAAAAGTCTGTAAAATTTGAAAAAAAATAAAAATAAAATGGAAATCTTTAAAGAATAGCTCCTTAAAAAAATTAAATAAAAATAAATAATGGAGCTAGGAACTTGAAATTAGGTCCACCCATTCCTGCATCACTAACAACCGTGAGAGAGATACTCAAAAATGGCACTATTTGAGAGGGTGAAAATGATGAGCTCACGATAAAAATATTTTTGACCAAATTAACTCCCTTGGAAATTATCACTAAATGATATTTATTCATTTTAGAATGATACTAACAAATTCCAGGCTGTTAGCTAGTGTTAGCATCAAAGAATAAAACATGTGTAGCTAGTGGTTGCTAAAGTAAAACTAGCTTTAGTTATGTTTTATTCACTTGTTGGCATGCCAGATTAACCAGGGCTGTGACAGGCTGTGCACTGTATGGTGCTACAAAAAAATCTGGTTGCAAGTTATTACGACCGTCTGAATTATGCAAACACTAACGGCGGGTGAAAATCACCTGAACAAGTACCTGGAGAAAAAAAAAAAGGTTTTGGAGCGTTGAAACACGCCAGTAAACAGCCTGGAGGTACCCAAGGACCAAATGAGACAGCAGCAACACAACGAAAATCACGTGACAACAGTTGCTTGGGTAAAAATCACCCAACGTTAGTCTTAGGGTTAAAATACCAAACATTGCTCATTTAGAGGATTTTCTTTTTAGATCTTAAGATTACTAAAAATCTAAACAGTGCGTTTAGACATGCAACTTATAAGTAACAGAAAACTGAACCTTCTGCAACAACCAGTAAATCTGGCATATATCCCCTTTTCTGCAAAGAGTATTTCTAGAGTGAGCTGTAAAGCAGCAACAAGCACATGCCACACACACGTCTCAACATGCATTCCTGAAATAGCATCGGTGGTTCTGGTGTACTAATGGACTTTGAGATATGACAAAGTTACAGAGAGGAAGAGGAGGCGGATCAAGAGTAAACTTTTGAATATAAAATTGACAGAGGTCTCCACGTAGCCACTGGCAGCAATGTGAACAGGAGCTATGCACACAGACCAGCTTTATGGCAGCTTTGGGGGGAATCTGAGTCATTGGATGCACCTGGTGCAGCAGGTGGGGTTGCAGAGCACAGTGATTAGTGGCTGGCTCCTCTGTGAGAGTGAAGTGACATTTCTTTGTCACTCGTCTGGACCGGAAAGGGACTGAACATATGTCAAAGTAGGAGTGAAAGAGGTGTAGCGTAGAGGAAGCAGTGACTGACAGCCTTTGTCACGCATTATCAGGCGATGAGTTTGCAAATCTGAACAGTACATGTGGAGGTAATGGTGACAAACAATGTAAATTAGTGCAGCAGCCTCGTGTTTTTGCCTGCAGGTCCAATCAAAATGAAAAGAAATGATTTCAGGTTTATCGATTATTAAGCTAATAACATGACATTAGCACACAGGTGTGGAGTATGTAATTGCACAGAGGTGGAAACATTCACATGTTGATGCAGAGAACTGTAGCACTGCCCCTTCACCACTGCCTCCTCTAGCAGAAAAGCTTTAGGAAGTCAAGTAAGGTAGTTCAGAGCCCAACAAACCACACATATGCAGGAGGATAAAGGGGAGGGTGAATGGGTCAAACAAACGACTATGTGACTGAGGTTTTAAAGTGAATGTCACCGGTGATTTATTATTTACTTCATCTTTCTCTTTTACGGTGACCGGTTAGGTTTAGGCAACGCAACGTACGGATTCGGTTTAAGAACAGATCATCGTTCGGGACACTGTTAAACATATCTTTAAAAGCCGTTTCTGCCAGGAGCAACCCCCTTTGACGCTTTGGACACCTGGTTGCTTGTCTCTGTCATCCTAAACGCCCAGGTGCAAATAGCCACAATAGTTATTCCACCCCGGCTGCAAAAAGCATCCCTCATAGCGCTGTGTGTACTCTTAGATGCAGGAGCAGTTATGGCACCTACAGGTAATGTGTTTTACGTCTATATTTTCCCCACTAACTGGTCTAATATGGCAATTATACATTGAATTTACAGAAAGGAAAGCTCTCAAACAGCTCCCCCCCAGCTTGTGCGTATTCCCGCTGTATGAATTTGACTTTCATCTTACAGATATAGCTTCAACACCGTTGCATTTAAAGGTTAATGGTTCAATCATTGAAGAATCATGGAAGAATCTCAAAGCAACCGCACCGTATATACACAAAAATGCCGTGGCATGAACTTTACAGAGTGAACCGTCCCTCGAATTGTGAATGCACCTTCCAGCATGGAGCCTGCATTCACTCCCACACAGGCGTTTTTCAATAATTCTGTCTGATTAGACCTCTGCGTAGGTCTGCTGAAGGAAGCGCTGGAGATTTCATCCTAATAACAGCAGTTATGTTTCCATTAAAATGACAAGACGACGTCGTAATTGCACACCAGTAACTATGATACATCTTGTCATGTTAATGAGGCTTCAGACCTAGGAGCCGTGTGATTTAAAGTAAAATGATTTCAAAGAACACTGAGTTTGTGGGGTGGGCGGCACTGTGGCCTCACAGCAAGAAGGTTCTGGGTTCCTGGGGCTTTTCCGTGTGGAGTTTGCATGTTCTCCCTGTGTCTTTTGGTATCGGTGACAAGCAACATGGGTCTGGCTCCTGCTTTTCGTTGCACGTGAAACGAGGTCTAATCAGGCGGGTTAAGAGGAAACACCTGTGTGAATGGAGCGCTGGCGTTTAGCAGCAAACTCAGTGCGGATGACCTTTTTCACACAACATAATTTGGTTGATTTAGATGTCAAAAAGTACTTGATTATTTTTTTCCTTTAGTGCAGCCCAGGACGTCAAAATGCCACAAGAAGCAAATCACTGAAGTGTTGATCTAGGCCGCTGGACTTAATCAAACGCTCCCCGTGGCTGTATTTCCGTGTTCGCTGCTTCCTTTTACTTAACCTTCATCAAATTGTTATTGTTCCTTTACAGCGTGTTGTGACCTTTGGATACATTGCGCCGTAATTCAAAAGATGTGTGAGAACGGGGAAAATGCCAGGTGTGTGTGTGTGTGTGAGAGAGAGTGGGAGATGGAGACTGATGCAACATGATGCTACGTGTTCGTGTTTCTGACTCAGAAACAAGATACTCTACCAAGTATTGTGTATTATTTTTGCATCATAGTGCTTTTAAAAAAAAAGACATGTCATGTACGAATATTCAGTTTTCTCATTAAGTCATGCAAATAATCAATTTGTCTGGAAGCTGGCTGCCCTAATATGAAACAGCCCCCAGCTTCTCCTCACAAAAAAATGCTTTTAAACCATACACAGTTTCATAGAGGTTACCTTTAATAACTTTACATTAATTTCTATGTACAATTATGCAGGGATATAACAGGCAATACCCTTGAAAATATCCGTTTTCCTGGTCTTCTGTGTTTTGAAATCACTTCAGCATGGCTATTCTTATTCTAAATAAGTAACTAAATACATTTTATACCAAAAGTGATGCACAATCATCAAGCAATGCGCAATTTATAAGACAAAAACAGAGAATTTAACAATTACAAGTACAGCAAACACAAATGTGCGTAATACACAGATGCAGTACGTATATACATAAAAGTGGGAAGTGATAATGCGAATATGCATAAAAAAATTATGAAATATGCTTGGAGGGGCTCGATTCAGAGGCCTAATTCTCCTGAGGGCTCTAATCCCCGCTGTGATCACTATCTGTGTGCCCCATATGGATCAAAAGAAGAAAAAAAAAATCCATGGTGTAAATGTACCAGGGTGTTAGGAATGTGATCGGACCACATGTGGAGGCTGCACTGTGAATGGATTTCAGCAAGCTGTAAATGGAATCTGGACAACCTAGCTATATTCTGTGGAATATAATCCACCCAGCAAGGTCAAGTAGTTCAGCACAAAGTAGTAGTAGAAGTAGTAGCTAACCCGGCATAGGAAGACTCTTATCAGAATAGGAGTCTGGAGACATGTCATTTGGATTTCGTTATGGGACATGTTTCAGCTCATGCAGAGAAGAGGATACCTCGGTATGTAAAATCAAAGTCCTACAACCAATCAGAGCCATTGTGTTGGAAACAAAATCAATGCATCGGTGCTCAGATGACGTATATGGCTGTGCAACTGCTAATGTTCTCTCCATTACCACATAAATATAATATAAATAAATTTAAATTGGCTTAGCAGATCTTTGCTGGGGCATAATCAGTTACCAAGGGACCAACTCCACACCCAGATCCAGACCATTCCCCTACAAATATTTAGTGGGCGGAGGAAGTCCAGGCTTAACTTGCAGTAGTATCTTACTTCCGGGTGGCACAGCGGCGAGGTGGTTAGCACTGATGCCATGGGCCGACTGGGTGTTTCTGTGTGGAGTTCGCATGTTCTCCCTGTGTCTGTGTGGGTTCTCTCCGGGTACTCCAGCTTCCTCCCACAGTCCAAAGACATTCTGGAGACAGGAATAAGCGGGTACAGAAGATGAATGAATGAATAATTACTTCCCTTAATCATTGGAACGTGCCAGCCAGGATATGCTACGTTCCTTGTTAATTAGTAGTATTAAAATAAGGGGATAATTATTTTTTAAACTAAAACATGTTAATTAACATTGGTGCTGGAAAACCAAGGCAGTATGCACCAGAAAATGAAAAATGTCCAAATACGAGGTGTGGAAAAAAACAAAACAAAACTGCAGTAGATTAATGATATATACTCATTGTTGGGGAAGTAAAAACTTGAAATTACATAAATATGCATTTTCCATTAGGGTGATATAGAGTGTAACAGCATGCGGGCTGGGACAACCTTGAAATCAGTTTCATAAGAGAGGGAGAAAAAACAACAACTCTGGACTGAGCCGTTATTTGTGTAAAGGAGCTGTGGGAAATTTAGCTAGCATCATGATATAACAAAAACCGGCTCTCCCACACACTTTCAGTAGATCTTCTTCACCGTTTGCTTAAAGTTCAATCATTAAGATTTCATTATCTGCTCCCATTTTGTGTCTGAATGGAGTTCAGCCGCTGTTTTTTGTGTCAGCAAAGGAACATCGTTGGAGAGAAATGAGGCATCTTAAACACATGGGAGTTGGAGTAAGTCTGCGGGGGTTGGGGAGTGTGGGAGGGGGTTGTACAACTAATATTCTTAACTTATGAGGAGCTATCAGATGTACTTAAAGCCACGGTGACGGCTGACAGAAAGCGAGACAAAGTCACAGAGCGAGCGATGGTCCTGATGGTCGCTTTGAGAGCCGCAGTTTAGATTCAGTCCTCATGAGCGACTCCACAATTCCACTCAGTGATTTATTCTGTCTCAAACGATGCAGAAAATTACTTCATCAGAGCTCCCGTGTTAAATGGTTGTTTGTTGAAAAGCGCCGCTGTTTTGAAATGCAGTCATAATGGGAAGTTTGTTGTACCAGGTAAGTCTACAAAAGTTCGAATCGTATTTACATAAACGGAGGGTAACGCCCGGGCAGATACTTCTCCGCCAGACTTGTCTTGCTCTGTGTATTTTACTTAAAAGCTACCATTTCCTCGTTTTAGATTTATTTTATTTTTGTTTTGCCTACTGCGCTGATTATGGTAAGATTTAAGGGGCGTACACAGAAATGCACTAGCAATGTGGAGACAAGAGGCAATGGAACATTAATGAAATCCACCGTTTGTCGTAGGCATGATAGGCAACATGAAACGGGCGGGTGTCAAGTTGAACTAATCTCATGATTCAGCTTTGGCAGCATCTAATGTGGACATACTATTTGACACAAGCACAGAGTTCCCCAAACATTTAACGCAAGGCAACACCGTCCACGACTTTGGTTCGTACCGTTACATTCACTATAGTGATAGCAGACTTGCAAAGTTGGGTGAAACCCAGATGGTATTTTGATGGTATTTTCTTTTCAGATGCAGATCGTTGACAGCAAGAAGAGCTTTCCGACATTAGGGGTCGGAAATATACAAGCCAGGCAACCAGATCCTGGAACAACCATTAGCGCAAGAACTATTGGCTGCAAAGCAATTGCTGGTTGCAAACTGCTATAGAGACTCGGTGAAGAGCATGGAAAAGTGAAGTGGTGCGGCAAAATGTGTAGTTTCCGGTAAGTACTCACTACAAACATTAACAGTGTGCATCACCTCTAGATTCGTCCTTGCAACCACCATGGCAACCACCACATTCCTTGACCTGGCAGCAGTGGGCCAACACCTTTCTTGAAATAGTTGTGATGGAGTGTTCTGTTGCCCGAATGCATGGAGCCAGCCTTAAAACTCTCTGGGAGTGGGAGGTAGCTCATACACTGGTGAAGGACAGAGTGCAACATGATAGACCGTAAAAAAAATTCTCTTTTTTTAATTCCCTCTGAGAGAGACCTGGGGTGGGGGGTGCTAGTTTTTGTCGCCTATGGGGTGTGGGTGTTAAAAATGGAAAATTCTGTTTGTATGTTGTACTTTCTCTTTTATCTCAATGAAGAATCGATCACAAAAAAACAGTGTGCATCAGAGGAAAGAAAGGAAAGCTTTTGTTGTTAGTCAGGAGGTTTTGTTCCTGCAAACTGATTGGCTGACCGATCACTGACCCCAATTTCAAGCCTTCTTGCTTTATCTAATATTTCCGTTTTTACATACTGCTTCTGTTCTGTCTCTTTATGCTGTCAGTCACTCAGTCTACTCCATGAATAAGTTAGGTCGAAGCTTAGAGTAATTTTACAACATTGTTCACGTATATTTGTAAGTGCTGGTGTATTTTGTTTAAATCCCTTTATAAGGATGAAGAAGGTGCAGTTGGCATGCTTTCTGTCTCTTTTATCCTTTTTCCCGCATGCATCTCAGACCCGTAAATGCCCCGACTGTTTTCTGTGTCAGTGTCACAGTGAAAGCAGGTGTCAGAGTGAAGTCTCTATTGAAGATGCTCTGGCAATTTTTTCCAGTGCATGTCATTCCCAGCATGTACTGGGTGAGTGAAAGGCCTAGATGTGCTGGACCAGAGTCGGTCACCAGAGCCATTTAAGCGAACCCAGGTGTGAATAGGACCATCCCTCTCCCTTTTCCCTCTGCCCTTTATGTAGTGCACTAGTGATTGCCGAACCTTAAGGTAGCCTGTGTGAAACCCCTCAGTCATTCTCCTTTCAGCTGTCAATCAGTAGCGTCTTTTCTTTTTGACTTTTATGAATGTAGGGTCTAAACAGACTTAAGACTTATAGGAGGTTTAGACTTCTGTGTCAAATTGACGCAGAAGGTACGGCGATAGCCCAGACCCTAGCGACGTAACTGACGTGCACCTCCCCAGAAACGTAACTACGCGTCATGGTGTGGACCAATCACGGCGAGAGCTGTGATTGGTCCGCTTGGTAGTAGCGTGTTTCTGCTTTAGTATTTCCGACTGTTTCTCCATCTCTGCAATTTTCAAATTGATTGTTGTGGATCAATAATGATGGAACACATTCAGGAAAGGGTAACTGAGGAGGTTCAGAGATACTAACATTTGTGCGACTCGTCTTCGGCGAAAGTTTCAGTCGCCATTGTTGAAAGTGAAGCAGGAAGTGGAAACCAAAGACACAGCGCCGACTAGTGTTTGGGTGGTGTTGTTACAGAGTGAGCCAGACTGATGAGCGCACAAGTATAAATGGCTTGCACCGGCATAGGCTACGTACGTAAGTTGCTGCGTCGATGTCTTTTCAAGATAATGTTAATTATCTGTATGTGTGGTGTGAACAGTTTGGGTTTTGTTGGGTTGTGTGCATTGTTCTCTCTAGTGTTTAATTTGGTCTGTTGCTAAAGAACATGTTTATCATCAAGGATGATCATTTATGTACAAGAATGATTTATTTAGTAGACCAAGAATGATTTCTGTTGCAGCCACTGAAAACTAGGGAAAGGTAATTCCTATAATTATTACTGAAATACTATTCTGTATCAACACAAACTATCTTTTTTTTCGGTCCAGGTTTCAGGTGTAACCGCTCTATTTTCACACAATGCTGTGGGTTTTTAGAAACGTTTCAAAACCTACTAAATGCATGCTATTCCCGTGGATTTTTTCTCTCCCTCTTATTCTGGATAGAATTAAACACATTTCTGGCCGAAGGCAGCGCTCATTGGAATTGCAAATCAGTTTTAGTTAGCCTCCCTGCTGGGTGCCAGCAATGTTGACACCACAGATGGCTTTAACTTTTTGGTATTTTAATGGGCATGATATGAAAAATTGGGATGGCAGTTTTCCATTTGAAAAAGTCCTTAGCAAACTCCCTCGTTTTAGTTCAAAGATGGCCGCTGATGTGAACCCCTGTTTTCACGCGCCAGCTCGATTTGCCTGCCAAGAGCCGGCCAAACAGAACTACAGTAGAATGGTGCATAGCTGATGGCCGGAGGACTTATCCTTTTTGCGAGGCACGGGATTCGGTGACCCGTGCTGTCGAATCGGGTGCCTGTCCTTTAGATTAGGACCCAATCTAAAAGTCAGGACTCCCCCGTCTGATCTTTTTTGGGCGGATGTAGCTTTAGTAGTTTTAGAGGAGATGCAGAGTCTGCTGCTGACACACCTGCCTGGTCATAGGACAAAAAAAAAAAAACTAAGCCCTCCAGCGAGCCACTCCAACACTGACACAGACACTGTATTAGGCTCAACTTTTTATTTTTTTCTCCCTTTATTTCAAAATTGGACTGGGGAAATGTGTGCACCGTAGGAAATATATGCAAACTCAAAACTGCACTTTCAAAAAAACCACCGCCACCCAAAAGCATAATTTTCTCATTCCTGTGGAGGAGTGCAGGGCTGTACTCCCTACACTCCACATCAGGCACACACGTACAGTTAAATTGAATCCATCACAGCAGCTGTGCCACATATTTGCATTACAGTGCTTGTACAGGAAGAGGACCATTTTGGTTAAATACCACATATTATACAAAATACATGTTTAATTAGTTTAAAACATGTGTCCCCAGTGTGTTTGAGACCCAGAAATACGAGAAAAGGCCACCCCCTTCTTTGTTCTGTCCTTGGATCAAAAGAGAATCTGGCTCCCGTCCTGTTCAGACATAGGGTGTTTTGTTAACATATACGTTCTTCTCTGTCTATGTGCTCTTCTGAATCGTCATCACTCCCTGGCCATGTATTGTTCGAGTTTAAAGTACACGTCTCACCATGCCCAGTCCCGTTTGATCAAAGGTGCATTGGGAGGTAACTTTTGTGGACTCGGGATGGCCAAGCATCCCAGAATGCATTTTGCGGGGCATCCAGTACGCTGCTGATCCAAATTTCCGAAAGACTCTCCGTACCCCAGACTGCCCGTGAACAGTCTGAACTCTTGTGGAACGGGGCATGGGCAGCAGCAGCTCATTTGCATTTAAAGCTATTTGAGACATCAAAACATCATATTTGGAACAAGGCTAAAACCAGAAGAAATATAGGCATGTCAAAATGTAAATGAGCTGAAAATGGAAAGTCACGTCAACTTTGGAAAGGGGTACAAAGTGGGACCTTTGAAAAACTTTCAGAGCTCAAGGATTGTTTACCGAGCTCGCAGTGTGTGGTGGACTTCTACCGGACGGCACTATTTTTGAAATGTGTCTCTAATAATCTTTGTAAATGGGGTGAGCAAAGCGTGAGGGACATATTTCAATATACTGGAGATCAGTGCAACACCAGCACAAGCTGCAGCCTCAGTAATAAGCATAAAGTTATATGAATACCTCTTGAGGAGTGTCAGTCAAAAGTGAATTGTCTCGGTAAAAATAGAATTTATCCCAGAGCTCTTGGATTGCATTAGATTCTGCAGGCCTGTGTAAGCACCGTGGCACTGCACCAACCCATTTCCAGCGCAGGTGAAATGAGAAGCAAAAAGATTAGATGCTGATTCTTCCTTATTGTTTGATTTAATTTTAAACTCACAATCCCTCAAAAGCAACTTGGGACTGTATAGCAGCATTATTTAATACACGCCTCAACATCAGAAGATATAAATATATAAATTTGCTGTTAGCATTATGTATTCATAAGCTACGGATGGACAGTGGGTGAATGTAGGGGTGGACCTTTTCTGTATATTTGAATCACAATCAGTGCCCTGAATCCTTTTTAAACGGATTTGGTAGTCAAATAATATCACACACGGTTGTGTTGTGTAACACCATTTACCTTTACGCCCATTTGCCTCCTGCCTTACATAAATTGTACTCTTTACTACAACTACTCAAGAGACACTTATTTATTTATTTCTTATTTTCTTTCCAGCAGCAAGAAAAATTCCCTTTGCAGGATTAAACAGTAAAATAAGATCCACCCCGGTGCGAAACTTTATTGAATATTCCACTGTCAGGCATCCTCATCAATCTAGACCCATAATCCATCACTGTCAAGTGTACAACGCGTGCATTCATTTGAAGGAATATATTCCTTTTTCCTTGCGCCCTCAGGCAGTAATTTTAACAACTGTCAGCAAGTTCTCGGATCCTGTAAGTAGAGTTTAGATCAATCGCCTCTGTAGCAAGGAAATAATGCACACTGAACACTGGTACATGGTGTAGCTCAAAAGCTCGTACCATAGCCACGCTTAAGAGGAAGCAACAGCACAGCACTTCCAGGCTTTGATTAGCTCTTGTGAGGTCGCGTGGAATAACCAAAAGAAAAGATGTACAAAAATGCATTTATGAAACATAGTTTGTGACACAGGGGGTTAGTCGGTATGGGTCAACATGCCTCCAACAACGCTCTTCTCATTCAGGGTCAAGCGATACCAGGCTTTTGTGCCCTGATGCTGCTGCTGCTATCAAGAATGGAAATAAATTCAATAAAACGTTTAAATGCCATTTAACTGACTGGCTGAAAAAAGAAAAATGTGGAGAGGGGAGCACAAGAGAGAAAGATAGAGAGAGTAGGGGAAAGAAATAGACCCGCATCAAGCGAAGAGGGAGCTTATGGGCCGGCAGAGGTTAAACTGAAACTTTTATCTGCTTGTTATCTGATGTTATCCTTCTAGGGTTTATCGGTGTCTTACATGGAACTGCAGTGCAGACCGGAGCCTGTGTTGCCCGTATGGATTTAAGGCCGGTCGAACGCACACATCGAGTAGAATCACGTTTGATGAAGGAGTGCTGTCTGAAGGTGGCATAATGCAGCTGATGCGGCTAAAGCCTTAGTACAGAAAGGTCCGCTTGCTCGTTAAGATAACACCGAGGCACACTGGTGTTCCTTTCTAATCGTATTTCTAACCATCTGACATGTATTTACGCTTTTTGTAGCGTTTTGGTCTCCGGATCTATCGGAGGGGAATATCCGTCTTAGCTCCAGCTGCTAAACGGTCGTCTTTCATCAGTGGGTAGTAGTGATGGGATGTGCGGCTCTTTTCAAAGAGTCGGCTCTTATGGCTCGACTCCCATAGAAGAGCCAGTTCTTATGGTTCCCAAACGGCTCTTCATTTAATATCACTTGGAGCCTTCTATTTTAGCGTAATTTAGCAATTGTGAATGGTTTGTGTGTTGGTAAGCAATTTTTCACTGCTGTTTTCATAAAAGTCTTATTTTTTGCATTTTGTTTTCTGTCCTCGCATGTGATTGGCCACAAAGAGTGCCCATCAAAATAAACTCCAGCCTCTCCCTGCATGGATTCTCAGGAGCAGCTGAAGTTTCAGTTCTCTCCGACGGGAATTGGCTCTTTTTGTTCGATACCAAGAATAGGCTCTTAAATCCGGCTCGTTCGCCAACGACACATCACTAGTAGGTAGTTGCTAACTTGGTTGCAGGCAGGGGGGCTGTGGATTCCTCACATCTAATTTGCTAAAAGCAGCTGTTTGTTGCTGGAAACTGCTGCTTGAGGTGAGGTTAATCAGAAAGCTGGACCACACGGTGAATCTGCTATAAAAGCAGAAAAAAAAAATGGGCTAATCTTTTCATTCCACTTTAGGTCCGTTTTTAATTAGTGTAATGACTTTTACAACACGCTGGAGTATAATTTGTTTTCATTTTAAGAGAAGAAAAAGTAGTTTTATCAGTGTGATCATGTCGAAGTAACGCAAATAAAAAAATAACATATGGAGTATAGATATTGATGTTACACAAGGAGAAGGGCCATTACTCCTGAGTTGAAGATATGAGTCAAATTATTATTTCCCATGATTCTGTTGGGTGACAATGACTTTGTTCCTGCTGCAATGAGCCTGAGGGGACATAAAAAATAATAATAATTTGTTCGATGTGCATGTTCCGTATGTGTTGCTGGGTGCTCGCTCTCGTGTATGTCAGCGCATTTGTCGGCGTGTGTCATAAAGCAAATATATGATGCATAAGGGCAAAGCGTCACTCTATATATCAAGGCCCGCTCATAGCGCTGGTGTCACTTCGCCCTCCGGCTGCTTGGGTGGAGGAGGCAAATAAATGGGAGGGAGAGCAGATCAGCTCCCTGTTTTGAAAAGGGAATAACCTTTTCTAATTTACCATAAGACGTCTCTCAGCACAAAGAGAGATTTTCCTCAGACGTTTTTCTGCTTCATTTGCACTCCGCTCTGTTTTTGTCAAGCTCATCAGTTTTTGCCCATGTCAAAAGCTCTTCCTTTCTAATGGATTTTCTGCTAACAGATTTTCTATTTACGATAAGAGGATGCTCTTAGTCTTTAAAAGCCCAATTGAATGTTGATGGGGGCAGCTATATGCCAAATGTGTTTTTTGGGTTGCTTTTGCAGTGGGGTGTGACAGAGAAGAAAAACAAAAAAGAAGAAAACAAATATAAGTTTTTAGTAGTTATGCATGTTTAGTAGTTATGCACTGATCAGGCTTAACATTATGACCACGTTGTGCCTTCAAAACAGTTATCACTCATCAGAGAATGGACATGGGCCTTCTGAGGGTGTCCTGTGGTGTCTGGCAACAGGATGATGTTAGTGGAAGGGGGGGACCTCTGTGGATCATCCCACAGATACTTGATCAGTTTGGGTTCTAGTGAATTTGGAGGCCAGGTCAACACCTTGTGCTGTTCTTCATGTTTTTTTTTTTAGTTGTTCCTAAAGCATTCTTGTGTGTGTGCCTGTGTCAGGCTGCATCCTGCTGGGGATGGCTGCTGCCATCAAGGAGTGTCATTGCTATGGAGTGGGGGGGGTGCCTGGTCTGGTCTAGGTGGGTGCTACATGTCTAAGTAACATCCACATGAATGAATGCCAGGTCCAAAAGTTTCCCAGCAGAACAGTGAATTGTCACAAGATAGTCGATGTCATATAGTTCTCCTGTCAGTGGTCATAATGTTATGCATGATCAGTGTTTTTATTAATGTCACACAACAGAAAAATGAAGCACTGAACATTCAAAACTAAATGTAAAAAACTGTGTATAAAAACTGTTTTATACAGAACTCAACTACTAATGATACAGACCTCTTCTGCCACAGACATGAAAGAGCAGCTGGATGAGGTGTTTTTTTTCTGGTTTTCTTGCTCAGAATTCCTCGCAAAAAATGATGTAAGGCTTCGTGGCTGCCTATTTGGGCTGTCACTGCAAATTAATTGCCTAATTTAACTGATCTGATATCGTAGTGGCACACCCACGCAGTACGATCAACCAAAAGAAACAGCCCAGACCACAGAAAAACAAAACTAAATATTCTAGGATTTTTCTTCTTGCCATGTTTAGAGGCAAACTCTGTGGATGCTCATTCAGTATTTGCTCTTCTTTTATGTGTTAGTCTCCACCAACTCATGAGGGAACTACCTGCTTCTTTACCTTGTGAAGACTCCACTAATTTAAGCATCTCTAATTGCATCTGTCTGTCATTTCATGCAGCGCAGGTGATCTATCAGCACTTTATTTCCACCGAAAAGCCTGCCTGCTGTGACTGGAAATGATGAACAACAAGCCGGGGAATAAAAAAAAACTCTTTTCCTTCTGTGGAAAAATAACAACAGTCAAAGCCCACTTTATACTGTCATGCCTCATCTAGGGGTGTTCAAAACACAAGTGAAGCATCTTCCCCAGTTTCCAGGCAGCCATGGAAAGGAATCTGTGAGATTTGTTAATTGCTGTTTTTATTTTCAGTGCGTTCAAATCTAAGGAGTTGTGATTGAACTTCAGGGTGACAGAGCAAACAAAATAATCTATCAAAAGAAAATCCACCCAAGATACCTAACCCATGTCAATAATCCTTACTTCCCTGTGTAACACACAGACAGTATAAAGATGGAGGATGGAACAGCTCCTCAAAAGTGAAGCCAAAGCAAGTAGAGCTCCCCCTGGTGGCTGCCTGCAGTGTAGGTCATAAGCTCCACCTCCTCCATGTTAGTGGATGGGACTGTAGCCAAACTAAAACACTTAAGTACACGTCAAATAACATATTTTTCAATGATGGTTTCAGTCCTTTTAGGTAGCTAATGTAGTGCTGATGCAAGTGTTTCAAGTTTATGATAAGTTTCGTTTTAGTTCGTTATTTGACGCTGTAGAAACAGATGTTGCATCATGATGACTACAATTTGCCATGCCAACCGCCTGTGAAGCGGTCCCGTGGGACTGTGAGAGTTGGAAATTTTTTTTAAACTAAATAAGCACAGTGTATAATCCAATGTTTCTTTGTAACGAGTGGCGGTAGAGCCGAGCGCGGCATTAATGAAATGAAAGTGAGCCTTTTGGAAGTGTGTGTGTGGGGGGGGGGGGGGGTCATCAATAACGCGGCTCCACTAATGCTCAGACTCTGGCTCCAAACTTGCCCGTATAGCTGAGAAAACAGGATCAGTTTGGCCAGTGTAGGGAAGTGGGGACGTGTAGTCCATATTTATATACAGTCTATGGTCTAACATAAATTGGAAAAACCAAGGTCAAAACAACCTTCTTCAAACTTCTAGGGAGCAACAAAGCTAATGTCTTGGTAAAAGCAGGTAGATACAATTGTGGCTGGTTGGGAAATGAGTGACTCATCTGCACAACAGCCGTACCATCCTGGTTTCTTATGCTGTAGACATCTTGTCGTCCAGCCGCCAATCATCTTCTAGCCGGCAGCTGTTCCACCAATCCCTTCAACACACACAGGTACACATTCACACCTGAGGCACATTATGCAGAGCCCACAATACTAAGGAAAACTGATACAGAGTACAACAGAGTGCAAGAGAACCTAATCCTGCTCAGATTCACAGTAACTCACCGTCACAAACGGAAACGAGCTGCTGCTACGAGGACTGACGTAACATGATGTACCTGACCGGTATCATTCCAGAATCAATGATCTGGATTTAACTACCAGTCAAAATGCTGAGATTGGTCCTGATCTCAGTTTCTTTAATCATCCTCACGTTCCCTATAATTTAATATCATTCTTTTTTTTTTTGAAGTCTTTTAACTTAAGGACTACTGTGATCACGGTACAGACACACCCGTGCATCTGTTTGTATCCCACTGTGTGCTATGTGGGATTCAAAAGATGACGCTCGCATGGAACAACCTTGTCATTTGCACTTGGTTTGTACACAAAGGTGTGACTAAATGAACTGCAGGGTCACAAAATAAGCAGCATCCACAAGGCTAATGACATGTCAGCAGGTATCAACCCCCGACAGGGTGCCCCCGCAAGGAGTCTCACCCTGTAGTCTCCTCTCAACATCAGGTATTTTCTGCAGAGCTAGCAGGATTGTTCTTATTTTAAAACAATCTGATGTGTGCACCAGGTGGCAAAGAGTTCATTTAAAAGGAGACACATTTTGATTGTACTTTTCTAAACAGTTGAAATGGGGACTTATAGAGCAGGGGACAACTTTTCAACTAACCACTTTTCCATGGCTACAGTGGAGGGGCCAAGTCTCACCCCTTAGAGTGAACCACCATGGGACTTTATTATGAAAAAATCAACTGTATATATACTGCGGAATAAGTCTTCAAAGGTGGAGCCAAAGCACCCCCCTGGTGGATGGCTGCAGTATAGGTCATACGCTCCACCCCCTCCATGGTAGTGGATGGTATTTGGGCCGAACTAAAACAGATAAATGTTTTTCAGCGGTGGTTTCCACTCGGACCATACTGCACAGACTCTGGCTCCAAAGTCCCAAGATGGCGCTGCCCGTATCCCATGGAAAATAGCGTCAGTTTGGCCAATGCAAGGAAGTGGGGACACATTGTCCATATTTATATACAGTCTATGGTTTGAAACAAAACTGGTACTTGATAATTATTACGACATACCGGAGCTATCTCATGTCAAATTCATGGCCCAGGACGCAGAATTTACATTCCCACACATTATGTTGTCTCCACATCCAGAATGGACTATTAAAACGAGCTGGAAGCCGTCCATTAATATGAAGCCAGATTGCTACAGCCACTGTGTTTGAGTCAAATATGAGAGCAATCAAAAAGAACTACCTCCTCATCAATAAACCACACTGATCCCATCCATCTCTCCAGAGCTATGATGGATAGACACGGACCAGTCTAATTAAAGGATGAATTATAGAATGGACTCAATTCATCACCGCACTGTCATTGCTATTAAATTCCCAGTCAGTTCCATCCTTCCGTATCTGGGTTGCACTGTTTTTCTGCAACTATCAATCATGAATCAAGGAAAAATTGGTCCCAGCAGGCGATCTTATGTAGTTTATCTGGGCCACACTTTTGGCGGAACAAGTCCACGCTTTAGGTATTCATGTTGAAACAGGCCTCTTGCGTAAGGATCCCCCAGTGAACACGTTGCTGAACCTTCTTGACTGCACGCGGCAGCCGATACGAGATTAGAACGAACATGGTGGGAGGGATTATCGAATGCTTTCACAGTCCCCCACATACTGTACGCTCACAGGAAAACGCACACAACATGGGGGTGAGACAACCACGCATTTGCACACACAAACGAACACGCACAAGATTCTGGCTGAAGACTGTTGGGGTGTTATCGATTGGGTCGGCTGTTGTTGTGCACGCCGCACATCGCACAAAGCAGTGGCAATAAGATAGATTTTAAATAAATGGCTATTAGTAAGGGCTCGCTTCTTCACTGTGAACGTTCAGGTCAATTAACATTTTCGGTTAATAGAAAAAAAAGAGAGCGAAAGAGGGCAGTAGAAGGGAGAAGGAGACAACCAGCAACAATGAGTGTTACATATCCAAGGCCAGAAGTATTGATGCTCTTCAGTGTCCCTCTTTATCAGAGGCTGGGGGATGTAATGAGCGCCTGTCAAATGGCTCAAACAAACAAGCCAGTCAGATCGATGTCACTGAATACAAAACCCCACTTAGAGGTCGGCGTCAGTTCACGTCCGCCGCCGTACAGCCCGGCTCTTTGAAGGCGTCTTTGTTTATCTGTGATCGTGTTTCCCCGGATTTGTGTTCATCTGCATATGATGTTGGAAATCTTTCACACAACAAAACAAATAAGAAACAGTGAGGGGGAGATGCATGCCTTAGGCTCCATGTAGTTTTATTTTTTTTTTTCATGAAATTATGCAGACTGGAAAGATATCTTGAATTTCAGAAAGAAAGAGAACTAACAAAATGAACATCATGTCTTTCAAAAATTGCTGAAAACTGGAGAGTACTGGAGACACGAATGTGCAAATTGCAATTTTCTAAATCCATTTGCAGATGTGTCCGAGGTGCGCTACAGTGTACCAAAGCAAAATATGGCTGTCAGTCAGCGATTGACGTCAATGGAACAACCGCAAATAGAAACACAAATCAATTATGCTCCCAGAAGGGCATCAATTATTCGTAAAGATTTCCTATAAAGAGTTTACCTCATCTAACTTGAAATAAGAACAACTTTCGGACTCGGGGGCGTTGAGATGCCGTCTGAGTGTGCTGGTGACTCGTAGCAGAAGAACTGCTGACCAGATTTGTTTTTTTTGTTTTGTCATCTTCGATCACTTTTGACATACTGCGTGGTCATGACTTCCTACAACAGTGATGCTGTGGACAAGAAGGGCCTGAGTAGACTCTACTTCCTGAGGAAGCTCAGGTCTTTCAATGTATGCCGCAAGTTGCTGTTGTTGCGAGCGCCCTGTACTTTGCTGTGGTTTGTTGGGGGATGCAGCACCAGCACAAAAAGACAGAAGTAGGATCGACAAATTGATCCGAGAGGCTGGTCATGTTATTGGCAGTGAGTTGGAGACGTTTGTCTCAGCGAGGGACAGGAGAACACTGGACAAACTGCTCTCCATCATGGACAGTCCATCTCATGCACTACACCAGACAATAGAGGGACAGTGGAGCTCATTCTCCAACAGATTGATCCAGCTCCACTCCCACAGTGAACGCTACAGGACGTCATTCATACCATTCTCAGTCCAGCTGTACAACAACTCACCTTTCTGTAACATAACTCCATGTTATTAATGTTAATGGACACTATTGCACCTTACTATCATTCCTAGGTATATAATATATATTCTTTAACTCTATTTCTTATACATTTGTTCACATGCTAATTCTGTACATTTTTGCTTATACTAGTTTTATTTTATTTTACTAGATTTTACTTATATTTTATTTAATCTTCCTTTATCTTGTGGTTGCTAACAATGTTTTTTCTTATGTGCAACTAAGCTACTGTGACCAAGCAATTTCCCTTGTGGATCAATAAAGTTTATCTAAGTCTACGTCTCTCAATAAGATGCAGGAAAAAACTGGTGATTTGATGACACATCTCCTACACGACAGCATAATAGGAGGGCAGTTAATCCATTTCTTTTATCAGTGGCAATATCATACTCAATATATTTTAGAAACGATGCATATCATCTGGGGCTAAAACGTATAACTGGTGTGCATTTCTACATTTTAAACTGATTTTATTATTTCATCGACTGTAATTCATTTATTCCCGTATTCAGTCTCAGTGAAATGATAATGAGGAACTGCAGACAAGAGGAAAGAGATGAGTACAAACAGGAGGAGGCTGGGGGGAAAAAACATCTTGAAAGTTTTAAATAAAATAATCACATTGAAAAAAAAGTTGCATAAAAGCAATAGGATGCTTGATTTATTCATGGCAAATAGGAATAATGAAAAAATAAAGTTTAAATTTATCTTTAAAAAAAGAACAAAACATTAATATGTAATTTTGCACAATAGTTAACTAGGTCAGAAATCAATTTATTTTAAAATGAAATTTTGCAGCTCACATATGTGTAATATGTGTAATATGTAATATTGGCTCCTTTTTCTGAGTTAACAAATACACCGGTAGAGTATTTTGGCTTCATTTGTTTGATTGGGTTCTCTCTGTGAGAACGCACTGCGACGTGTGCAAACTGAAACCTGCACGAGAGCAACCAGGAGTTTGTTTGTGCAGTTCGGCAGCTCATGCATAGCCCGCGCCATCAGTCATCCTCTCCTGGGATCCATCTGCAAGCTTTATGTTGTGATATTTAGCCTTTAAGGATGCGCGCTGCTGTGGATAAAGTGCAGGATCATTTGAGTGCAACGGAAAAAGACGGCGGCATTTGCAGCAGATTTGCCGAGGTGAGTCAGAGGTCACACCGCATGTGGCTCTGTTCTGCTCACCAGTGAGTCTAACCTTTGCCGTGCTCCATTAGCAACAGAGACTGTCTCTCCGGGTGGAACGGGGTGAAAGAAAATGAACAGCTGGACTGATTTTCTGTCTCTTTGCCGTTCGAGGCTAGGGGGCAAATTTGCTAATTTTCATACACAAGCAAGCTGGATGGTTTTGTTGACATTCCCCATTTCACTTGAATGCTTTTTTTCTTCCGAAGCATGTGTATTGCTTATGAGCGCACGAGCGTGCCTCTTTGTCGATATGTCAGGCGAGCCTGTGACTGGAAGGTGGCCAGCTGAAATCTCAGGGCTGCCTGGGAAAATGTGGGAGCGGAATGCAAATGAAGATTTCTCCAAGTGCCCTCGAGCAATACGTTGAAACCCCAAACGACTCGATGAAATTACATTAGCATTGTTGTACTGGTCAGCTCCCAGTGGCCAGCGGTAGTCGGTCTCATCAAGCTGGTCATCGGTCACAAAATGAAAACAGAAAAGAGATGTATGATTTGACGCCTCATGAATAAATAAATCCCAGAATACAATTTATTCAACGTACACAAAGACGTTCTGAGGTCACGTTTGCAGAGCTGGGGACAGCACTGACTAATAGACACTTTCATGGTCATATTCATCTCACATTGAGATGTAGATCAAACGCGCATGAGAGGCCGACGGTTGTCAAGTGTCGCTCATAGTTTTCAAGCAGCCTGTCAAGAGGATGTTGCAGAAAAATTGAAATGCAGGTTGTGATATGCTGCAGGGCCAAAAAAAAGGTCGCCACCAAAAAAACTGGTCACACATTCTAATATTTCCTTGGACCACCTTCAGCTTTGATTACAGCACGCATTCGCTGTTGCATTCATTTTTCACCAAGATCTTGTATTGATCTCTATTGCACAAAGCCTTCTCCAGCACATCCCAAAGATTCTCAACTGGGTTAAGGTCTGGACTCTGTGGTGGCCAATCCATGTGTGAAAATGATGTCTCGTGCTCCCTGAACCACTCTTTCACAATCTGAGCCCCATGAATCCTGGCATTGTCATCTTGGAATATGCCCGTGAACATCAAGGAAGAAAAAATCCATTGATGGAATAACCTGGTCATTCAGTATAGTCAGCTGACCTCATTCTTTGGACACATCATGTTGCTGAACCTAGACCTGAGCAACTGCAGCAACCCCAGATCATAGCACTGCCCCCACAGGCTTGTACAGTAGACACTAGGCATGATGGGTGCATCACTTCATCTGCCTCTCTTCTTACCCTGATGCCCCCCATCACTCTGGAACAGGGTAAATCTGGACTCATCAGACCACATGACCTTCTTCCATTGCTCCAGAGTCCAATCGTTATGCTCCCTAGCGAATTGAAGCCTTTTTTTCCGGTTAGCCTCACTGATTAGTGGTTTTCTTAAGGCTACACAGCTGTTCAGTCCCAATCCCTTGAGTTCCCTTCACATTGTATGTGTGGACTTACTTTCACTATTAAACATAGCCCTGAGTTCTACTGTTGATTTTCTGCGATATGATTTCGCCAAACGTTTAAGTGATCGCCGATCACCATCAATCAGGATTTTTTTCCGACCACATTTCTTCCTGGTTCCTCACTAGCCTTCCAGTTTTTCCTTCCCGCTTAAGATCAAATTGGGCCATATGTGGCCCCCAAACTAAAATGAGTTTGACACCCCTAACGGTAAGGATGCCACATCTTATCTCTCAGCAGATTGATAAAAATGTCCAGACGACTCTGATTCTTCTCAGTGTAAACAATTTTAATAATCGACGTTGCCCCAAAAAAGGGGTTTGCCCGTTTGCTTTCCATTGCCCAATAAGTAATTCAAATAAAATGACAATGAATTTTTTATTAAAAGCTTGAGAGGGTTAACATTCTTCCTAGGAGGATCAGCTGCAGAGCTCTGCAGCAGTCCAAAGCGATCCCCCCTCAGTAGCTTTCAGAGCTCCTTAATCTCCCTTTCCCCATCTCCTCTCCTCTGCAGTATCATGACTTATCTCTTCATTGTTGGAAGAAGTGAATAGAGAGAATTCAGGGTTGAACAGGCTCTTGTTCTCCTGTGATGGCGCACTTATTGACAGGGCCTCACACACAAAAAAAAAAGAAAGCGGCAGAGAATTAGGAGGTGGCCGGGGAGGAGACGCTCCGTGCTAATGAAGTGTATCATTCACTATCTATCCGCTGTCTTGTGGCAACTATCAGCCGACAAAATCGATACAGATGTGGTCAAAGATTCAGCCGAGCTTGAATGGGAGCGCTCACCTCAATCTGTCTGTGCCATTAACTCTTCTCTTTGTGCTCCTCCTTGGCTGGTGGTAATAAACTAATTCCATATCAGAAGGCTCTCTCTTCTCCTCCCCTGGCCGTGGCTTCCTCTCATGTTTAACCGGTGTGACCCGGCATAATGCGCCGGCATTTAAGAAAACTTTATTTCAGCTGTGTGGCACTCATCAAGCAGCCCTGTTTGAGAATGTCTGAAGCTGTGTGCGGCTTAATGTAGATTGTGCACGCAGAGAAGATGAGAGCCCTAGGTTTTCCCATCAGGAGGATTATAATAAGGATGAGATAAAAAGCAGCGTCAGTCCGACATTGAGAAAATACCCTGGGAAATGTGGGTATTTTAGTTATTCACACAGAAATATAAGAAGACAACAACAGTGTGATTGCTACGTATTTATGTTAACAGCAATTGTAAGTCTGACATGGGATGCAAACGTGGTTTCCTACATTTTATTTGAATGCATTAAACATATTTAATTTACTTTATTTCAAAGATCAATGCTGGTGCTTTTACATTTCTTTTTCTTTTTGCAATATCTGGACATGGCATCCTCTGTACAGTACAGGTCATGGCTGCACCAACACCCATCCACCGCAACAACCTCTGCATCTTTTACTTTCTGCCCCGTGTCCCATGCAATACAAAGCTGGGCATTACTACTGAATGACTAGCTGGGTGTGTACTGCAGAATACAGCTCTGGAAAAACATTAAGAGACCACTGCAAATGTTTCTGAAACCAGCATCTCTACATGCATGACAGCCCTCCCAATGCATTCTCAGGACTGATCACCTTGTAGCCGACCGCCTCTGATGTCGGTGTATAGTGTGAAACCAGAGGAGTGCTAATGATGATGCATCCCAAAATTCAACCAGTTCACCAAATAACTCTTGTATGTGTTTGAACAAAGGAAGTCAACATCTAATCCTGTGTTTCAGAATCTCACAAGAGCAACTGGAATCAAATAACTTAACCATGCCGAAAGAGTTGAAAAGAAAGGTTTTGAGTGAGTAAAAGAAGTGTTCAATTCTGGCTTTACTAGCAGAGGGATACAGTGAGCATCAGCATTAAAATTTCCAAGATGGTGGTTAATGAGAACAAGGTCAAGCAGGAGGCATTGGGGGCAACAAGACTAGGACAGGATCAACCATTCTAATGTCACTCAGCAACGGTAGGTTGACATCAAGGTACCTACAAAAGGAATGGCATATGGCAGCTGGGGTAAAGTCTTCAGTAAGGCTTCAGTAAGGCTGGAATCGAGCAGATTCGTCTTTGCGAAGGGCGCATGAATGAAGTCGCGTGCAAGGTTATCCTGGGAGAAAGCTTGCTTCCTACTGCTCTGACACTGTTCAGCAACTCTGAGGATTAGTGTGTCCAGCAGGACTATGCTCCATGCCACGCAGCTGGGTCAATCAAGGTGTGGATGAAGGACCACCAGGTCAAGACCCTGGTCATGGTCAGTCCAATCTCCCCAGAACTGACTCCCATTTAAAACCTCTGAAATGGGATCGAAAGGAAGATGGATGGTCACAAGCCATCAGACAAAGCTGAGCAACTCCACCAAATATTGATTTCTAAACTCTTCTTAAGATAAAACATCTATACTGTGGTGTACCCTACCAGGGGCAAAAAGCCCCGGACAGCATACCCCCTAGGATCCTCAGGGCACTCAAACTCCTCCACCACAGTAAGGTTTGTTTAGGTGTATAGCTTCATAGGAGAATGGCCTGTTTTCTTTCTTGTCTTAATGGGATTTGCAGTTTGCATCCCAACAATAAAGTGTTTATAAAGAAAAACATAATTTATAATATGCCATTTAAATGTTTTGATAACCTTTCTGTACTCTCATTCCGTTTTGACTGCACATAATTTCATTTTATTATAACGGAATCACTCCAAAACGCGTTTCTGAATTAAGTGTATATTAGTGTGACATAATGCATATTGGTATGACATTATACTCATTAAACACACACAGTCTGTGGCTTTCCGCTAATTGTTTTCTGTTCCGGTTGAGCATTCGTATTACACTCTATTTGTTTTGCCCTGTATGTTTAGTCTTTGGTTTTTCTGCACTGGAATATTTCGGTGTTTTCATGAACAGGCATTCCTTCGATGATGAAATCTACTTCTTTTCTTTTTTTGTTTTGGGAAGCAAAACATGAATAAATAGCTAATCCCTCTTGGATCCGGTGAAATCTTTTAGGGCACAGAGGGAGGTCCTCCCCAAATGTTTGGATATGAAAGCGACATCAGTGCTTAAGGAGAAATCCCCCAGGTATTCGACATCACTGTGGCTGGGAATTTACTTTTGGAGCGACTCAGCTGGGTGGTTGATGGCATTAACCGCAATATTTCAAAGAAAAAAATACATCAAAGCGCTTTCCTGGCTCTGGAGTCGAGGCGACGACTGAACCCCCGTTTGACGTGGCTCTCAGATTTATTGAAGTATCTATCAAAACCGTCATCCCCGTCCCCTTGAATCGCATAAAAGCCGGAGGAAATGAAGCCATTAGAGGGGTGCCGTCACAAGAACAAATGCCATCGCTGGTTCCGTCTCCCGGCGCATGGGAGATGCATTCCCCCTTTACATGGCACGTGGAGCTGTCATTTGATAACGGGGAGGAGGAAAACAATAAAACGTGAATGAATTAGACGCGGGGGCGATCGATAAACATTTCGAGGCCGGCCCTGACGCTGCAATGTTTCATCAAATTTTTAACACGGCGCCCAGAAGAGACGCGCACTTGCAGCTGTGGAGAATTCTTTTCCATTATCTGTTAAAATTAATAAAATTCAAACGGCCACCAAGCTTCCTCTTTATAACAAATATATTGGAAAATCCGCCCCGCCGAAAGAAAGAATACAGCGTGGTGATATTTGATCGAAGACACACTCTCTCTTTTTTTTTTTTCTTCTTCACAACTTAAAAGGGTGGTGAATGAATTCTCAGCTCCTCAGTCTTCTGGCTGTGTTATCATATCCTGCCCGAAATAGGGCCATCTCAAGCAGCTCGCACGGAGTGAATTGTGGATTGTATATAATTACTGATTCCTACTGGAATATTTCACACTGAGCAAGATAAATTAAATGATAAGAATCTCGGTTCTTCTTAGCACTTATTTCTTCCTCCAGTGCATGTAAGACGAAAGCACTGACATTACATTTCCTCTTTTTTTTTTTTTTTTTTTTCATTTGAGGGGCATGAGAGCACACAGCATTTAGTAGCTGGAAAAGCAATTATCGTGAGGTCTAAAGACGTTTACAGGCGCCGGAGAAGTTTTTTGGGCGAAGTTACTTTTATCACCGTGATGGGTTTGGTCTGAAATTTGGATTTTAACCCGTTATCGGAATATCTACCTGCAAAGCAACTGCTGTCCAAACACAAAGAGACGCATTTTAACGTCTTCCCCTGCTTCGCTGAAAAGTTTAACACAAACTGCGACTGTTCTGAATAATGGATTTTGAACGTGGAGTAATGTGACCGTGTAATTCCTAGTCTCTCACTGTAAGCAACGACATAATTGCTTTGATATTTGAAAACACTGCAGTATGAAAAGCTGTGGGTCTGTCCCGTAGGGGGTAATGGCTCATAATAAAAAAGGAAAAAACATACTGTCGGGTTTTCGTCGTTCGGTTCCTGGCTGCGTATCCGGCTTCTCAAGTGATTTTTCCCTGCTCTGCAATTTAGAAATTGTGATTGTAGGAGAGGGAATTGTCTCTCTGAGTGAGCTATTGTGTCATAAATCAAAAATGTGATGAACCCAGAGCTTTTCAGAAGGGAGCCGAATTCATTTATCATCACGTAAGAGTTTCTGACTGTACCGTCTGACTCATTTGGGTGGACAGATTGATTGATGTATGCCAAGATGGACATTTCTTTGGTGACTTCCCCTGATAACCTTGAGCACACACTCCATATTAAGGCTGCGTTTTCTATAGAAATGCAGATTCCGTCCTTTTGACAAGACAGACGAAGGAAATGTTTTCTTAAAGCAGTAATAGAGAGGCAGGTTACAGCGTTTTAATGACACAGGACATTGGAAGTGTCAAGAAGCGCAGCAAAGAAAAGATAAACTACCATGGCTGAAACAGCTCGTTCCACCTCGAGACGCGTCAATCAAAGAGCGCCGACAAAATGCGCTTCAAATTCAAAACCGAAAGCACAAATTCAACGCAGATGTCGGCAGTGAAGCTGTTGGGTTCCCATTGCCTACACAGGTGAAAGCTGAAAATGAAAATACCATATAATTACTGACCTAAAAACACCTATACGACTGATGAATTAAATAGCTCTCTGTGGAAAACACACTTCACTAACCGCAAGAGAAACGCACTTGGAGCGTTAAACAAGCACTTAGTTACCATGGAGACAACTTGGAAACCTTTTGCTGAGGCGTAAATTGAAAACAATGCCTCGGTTTCATTTACGTCAGGCGACATCGGCCATAAATCAGCTGATGTTACCACACACGAGTACAGCTTAAGTTACATTCATGTGATTAATTAATACTAGCTGAAGGACCTAAACCTTCACAAATATGAAAATGTAAAGATAATGAACGCCACGGCTCATTTACGGTGATGACATATTGATAGTTAGCCAACGTTTCACTTGGATAACTATTGAGTGGATTTCCGTTAAGTTTAGCACTGACATTCACCCAGTAGTTGCAAGAATATTGGTATTTCTCTGAGATTCAGCTCACTACTAGTATGCTCACGTGGTAGAACACTACTCAGAGACTTGGTTATATTGTGCAGAACCAGACAGAGCAACAAAATGGACTCCATAGTTGGTGAAATCAAGAAATAAACCAAAGTGAAACAGGCTAGCTTTAGACATCAACAAGAATTTCCAAGTACAGTTCAGTTCACGGTCTCTGCGGTTTAGCCCTGCGATAGACCTGGAGACTTGTCCAGGGTGTACCCCGCCTCTTGCCCAGTGGCAGCTGGGATAGAATTCAGCCCCCTGCTACCCTCCAGAGGACAAGCGGTTACAGAAAATTAATGAATGAATTAATTCATTTCACAGCCTTTTCAAAATGGGATCTAGCATGGCTACAGAGGGAAAGAGATGTTGTGGAAACTATTCATAAACTACAAATGGGATCAAGTTTGCACATAAAGACAGCAGCTTTTGGCAACGTGCATTCAAAGGGTGGATCTGATCCAACCAGACTGACTGAAGGGCGCAGTACCGCATGAAGGTGGGAAAATCTTAAATTGTGGAGCTTTTCTTCTTCAAATAATGCTTGTATTCTTGAATTTATTGACAGGATCATGACCTCTTGTGCTACCACCATACAGAACACTCTCTTGAATGACTTGAGCCAACCTGCCAGCAGTTTGTTTTTTACATGAGTTGGGGATCAGTCTACCACTTTAGGAGAGACTCAGTAATTTGTAACGAGCACTGGATGTTTCGCCATGAAATTTAGTCAGAAACATGGTGGCCAATGGTGATCCCTTGACTTTCCAAGGGAGGGATGTGCAAGAATGTTCAAACTGGATAACTACACTGACATTCATCCAGTGCCTGGAAGAATATTGGTATTTCCCTGAGATTCAGTTGTACTTTGTTTGCACCACTAATTAGGTTAGCATGCTAACATGGCAAAGCATTACACAGAGATTTGGTTATATTGTGCAGAACCAGACAGAGCACCAAACTGGACTCCATAATTCATCAATCAAGAAAAACTGAAAGGAAACAAGAATTTCCAGGTACAATTAATTTCACAGCCTTTCACAGATCTAGTATGGCTACAGAGGGAAAGAGATGTTGTGGAAACTATTCATAAACTACAAATGGGATCAAATTCGCACATGAAGACGGCAGTTTTTGGCAATGTGCATTCAAAGGCTGGATCTGATCCAACCGGACTGATCGAAGGTTTGCCGTACCTCATGAAGGTGGGAAAACCCTAAACTTTGGGGTTCTTCTTCTTCAAATAACGCTTCTGTTCTTCAATTTATTGACGGGATCATGATCTTTTGTGGTGCATTAGGCTCTCCCGGCCACGAATACTTAACTTAGCATACAAACACGGTAATCGTTACTCACTCAAACACTTTATTGCATTTAAAGAAAGCTAGCATAAACAAAAACCCAATGGTGTCTTCACTAAAGATCACAGTTAGCTTGCAAAATTAATAAACAAAAGGTCTGGGCATGGAATCCAGTTTTTTTTTTTATTAGTTGTTGTGAAGATTTCCTCTATATCTCAGACAGCTAAGCTTTCAGTTTATCCACAGCAGAGCATCAACCAGATGACTTTTTTTTTTTCTCTCTCTCCATGGCTCTGTGGGATTTAGATCAGAGCTGTGGGAGAGCCACCCTAAGACGATGATTCTCTCCTGGGTGAAATATTCTTTCAACGGATGGCCTGGTATGCTCTGGATTATTATCCCGCTGAAGGAGCCACTCCTGTCAAAATTCCTCTCTACATTTCAAAGGGCCGTGATCCTGTCAATACATTGAAGAACACAGGCATTACGGCACCCTTCGGTCAGTCCGGTTCAAAGTTTTCCCCGACAGTTCTCCACTCAAACTTTCCACAGTTCGAAAAGATGCTGTCTTTATGTGCAAATTTGATCCTAGATAGAGTTTATGAATGGTGCCCATACTAGACGCTATTTTAAAAGTTGTACCTGGTAATTCTTATTGATCACTGACAGTGTTTCCAGTTTCCCTTTTGTTGTTCTTGATTTTGCCAATTATGTATATGTGATTTATATTACTGATCTATCTGTGAGAATATAGCCATCCTTTGTTTGGGATGGGTGTGTTTTTTGGGTGGTTTGACAAATAGAGTGGACTTCTTGCTTAAAGGGGAATACCGTTTTTTAAGACCTGGACCTTATTTCTGGCATAAAATACGATCGTTTACTCACCCATATAACTTTGGTGTCATTTGGAGTCGTTCAGACAACATTTTGATCCGCGTATATCCATATAGTGGGAGTGACTGGGGCACCGAAACCCCAGATGATGGTAACCGGTAACTCAGGACTCAACGGGCAATAGCACTAGTGTATCATAACAAAATATTGGTGAGATGAACGAGTTTCGCGGCAGATAATGTGTTATTTAGAGGCTGCGTTTCGGTGCCCCAGTCACTCCCACTGTATGGATATATGCGGGTCCAAATATCGTCCGAATGAATCCAAATGACACCAAAGGGTGAGTAAACGATCGTATTTCATGCCAGATATAAGGTCCAGGTTGTAAAAAACAGTAGTTCCCCTTTAAGTAAATGATGCTTTATATTTTCCCTTTCTGCCAACCTCTATCACTATCTATCATAAGACGTTTGACATTTTCAGATGTGTGTTCCTGCTTCCTCAAGTGTCAACCTTCCCAATCTGTTAGCAGATTTGTGCAACATGCGTGTTTCTATGGAATACTGTACTCGCTCCTTACCCCACCACTGTCTTTGAGACCACGTCAGTCATTTGCATCTAGCATTTAGCTTAAAAGTCCACAAGCATTGCTGTTGACCTAGGATGATGGCGTGAGAGCGCCCTTAACATGACTGAAGTGTCTTCCCATGCACATCAGCATCCGAAACACCGACTTACATGAGCAGCACACTGGATTATCAGGGTCAGATCAATGGTATTGTTACTCTTTTCTTCCATTACCAGTGATCAGATACCAAAGCCAAATATAGCACTGCGGTAAATGCAGCAGTATCCAGGCAACCGGAGACCAAAATGGGTTAATCCTCACCTGCTCTGGTAACGCAGTGGGTGCAGAAATTAAAGAATTGATAGATGTGGTGCAGTTAAGGACAAAAACGCCCCAGACGAATCAAAAAATATATATATCTTAGTATTCAGGTTTCTCTAGATTTGTTTTTGTTTTCTGTTTAATTGAATCTAAGCCACAGCCCATCAGAAAAGTTCTGAGGGAGTGGAACCATTTGTGACGGCCAGTTTACCGTACATCAGTGGCACACTACCCTGTCTGGCACTAGCAGAAGTGATTAAAGGGCAGCTGTCAGGAGAGGCGATTTTATCTCCCCCAAACAGGTGTAGAGCAGAGCTGACAGCAGCAACACTTACACCTCACATGGGATGGACTCGACCAAGACAAATGGAATTATGTCTTTCTCCCATTTTGTCAAGCACCTTATCTGTCTGAATCGATGCAGCCTTCTCCTACCCGGGGGGAGATGGAGGAAATGTGAGAGCAAGCAGCCATTCCAGGCAGGTAAGGTATAGTAATTGGACTCTTTCCATTCTCCCCTTTAAGTCTGGAATAAAGTGAAACTTCTTCTCGACTGGAAGGAAATGTAGCAAAGGGGGAAGCAGCAGAGATAACAGTGAGACAGCTGAGTCTTAAGCTCTACATCAACAGTGTTACTGCGTGCGCTTTTCACTCTGTCAATGACAAAATGTCACTTTAAATCTGAAATCTGTCTGTGTTGATACAGTCGAGCAGCCTGTGTGCTGGGAAACTGGTAATGTAATCACATAATCAGACAAATCTTGCACAATATCCTCTGCATGCGAGAGCGGTAGCCAGGTTTATGGCCGTGAAAGTTCTAACGGAATTAAACACACAGATCAAGTTCCAACACAGGCTGTAAATGCGGGCGGAAAACTTTGACGGGGGCAAGACATCTAAATTTTCTGCTCATGTCAGAGCGGCAGGTCAGGTTAGTTCTAATTTATTCGGGGCAGTCACTGAGTGGGTCACAGGAATTTACAGAATAAAAAAGAAACGAGGGTCAACATTGCAATGCTTCTAAGAATTTGATTCTCTTTACTATGAATTTAATGTTGAACCAGTGCATTTCCGAGTATTTGCCTTAAATTGGCTTTCAGTTATTTTAAACTGCTGACAACTTAACCTTGGCATAAACCGATCTTGAAAATTCTTTGCAAGCCGTAGTGAATCTAGTGCAGAAAAAACTCTGTCCTCTTTTGAGAGAAAGGAAACAAAGGCTTCTAAAAATGACATGCAAATGCTAACAGCTAACTGTCAATGGCATTTTTGTTTTGTTTTTTTTACATTAGTTGTACGCAAAAGGGTCATGGCGGGTTCTCTCCGGGTACTCCAGCTTCCTCCCACCGTCCAAAGACATGCTGGTTATGTTCACTGGTGATTCTAAATTGAATGAAAATGAATGAATGAAAGTGATATTTCTTGTAATTAAAGCTTGATTCATGTTTGTGATAATGCAGTCCAGAGCACAGTCTTAAAGTTGCAGCCAGATCATTGCCATATACTGGAAAAAATAAGCACAAGACAGAAGGGCCTTAAATAGGCTTAAACCTATCAACATGCAGCGTGCAAAATGTACAATGCTGCAGAATTCAGAGTGAAGCAAGCAGATCTCAGAACTGAAGCGGTTCTGTTCTGAGGAATGGGCTAAAACCCCTCCAAGCCCCTGTAGACGACGGACCGGCAGTTACCGAAAACCTTTACTTGCCGTTATTTCTGCACGAGGTGGTCACACCTGATACACTTACAGATATGCTCAGGGGTATCATTATCTACTTTCAGGACTTGTGTGAAAATCCACTGATGTCTTGAATCATTTTTTATGCAGAAATGTACTCTGAAGGGTGCAAAAAACTTTTAAGCAGCACTGTAAATCTCTGCCTGTGCACCCTGGCTGGCCTTCTACCAGCTATATACTGCCTATACACTGAAATAATGTCACATTTATAATGCATAAGGAGACTGTGCAGTAGACGGTGTTAGAATGTGCAATCTCTATTTATATTTTTTATTTAATTTTTTGCATTTTGGGAAACAACAAACAAAATCTGACCTTTGCAAAAAATGTCTTTATGTGGCCTTCTCAGGGTTTAAGTGCCCAATTTATAATTCAAAAGAATGAAGCGGGATGCGTAGTCATGGCTATATAAAATTGCAAAATCACGCAGCAAGCATTAATCATAGATTTGGATGAGCTTTCTTTGTGAATGCCAAATGCAAAACAGAAATGTGCATAACTTTCTGTCCCAGTGATGGAAGCAGAAGCCGTTTTAGTACTGTATAATCAAAGTGTTATCAGGCTCCAACCATGAACTCCTCTGCCATTTGACTTGCCCTTTACACTTGCCAGAACTTCTTGCCTTTTTTAAATGCAGGGAGTCAAGATGAGCCACCCCGCTGTGTATGTGTGTGTGTGTGTGTCTGTGTGTGTGTGTGACACAAACAGGCGCAAACACACCTTCTCACCTCATTCATTCACATTAGCTGCTTTTCACCCTGCTTATGCAGAGAGCCTCCATTTCCAGGTGTAAATTTTTTTTCATTACAAGGGGAATTGAAAAGAAGATGGGGACTACATTTTTTTTTTTTTTTTGCCTTTCTCCCGGTGATGAGTTCATGCATTTGAAGAGGAGCTTTGTCACCAGGGAATTAGCACTCCATGCATGCACCCTCTCTGCTCCCCTAGACGGCTTTTACATCATCTGAGCCTGAGAGAGAGAGAGCGAGAGAGAAAAAGAGAAAGAGCTAGGAAGAGAACAGGCTTCATGCTCACTGAAGGAGATAAAAAAAAACGTCAGGAAGAAAAAGGAATACTGCCACTGCCATGCGTGCATGTGCAACGATGAATAAAATCAGTACTCTATATATTGATAAATCTTCACCCGACCGGTGGGAAAAAACGGAACACCTAATGAGGGATTTATAAACAGATTTCTCCTCTGCTTTCTTTCCTTTCAGTGAAATTGGTCAGATTTAAACATGCATCTATATTGGGAGGTCTAAGAATGCCTGGAAGACGGCATCTCGGCTGAATTCAACGCCCTCCGGGCTGCTCCGCTCCGCTCCTCCCACACATGTCAGCCACGGCAGACAGCCTGTATTAAAATGAATGAACTAAATCACATAACACAGGAGATAAAGCCTCGGATGTGTGTTTGTGAGGGGACGTGCAGACGTGTGTGTCTGTTCCACATGCACAGGCTTTGAAAAAAGAAAGAAACGGTGCGTTCGGGTCATGTTTCTGCTCCTGGGTGAATATTTGAGCCTGCGGGTATGCCTCCTTTTTTTTTTTTTTTCCCTCCATGGCAGATACAGTATGTGTCAAAGGCAGCTGCCTGCTTATGATGGCACAGCTCATTAGTTGGCTACTAAGGCTATTCTGGACTCCTTGGAACTTTGAAGGGGCAAATACTTCAGAGGATTTCGCAGTTGGCATGGTACCCGGAAGACACCTGGCGGCACACGTGTGCGTGCATATGCGGCGTGTGCGCGACTACGCACAAATGACAATGGCCTTACGTGGGAGCGAATCAAAGAGCGCTCCCGAAGAAATCTATCATTTCATGTTGTGACTAACATCTATGAGTAAGCTTCCCCCTCCTCGCAAGGACACGAAAATCTGCTGAAAAGATTTTGAATCATCAAACAGTTGCGTAATAACAATAATAACGATAATAATGATCTATTGACATTTAAACAATCAGATTCCCCTTTCAGCACTTGACAGCGTAATTAGCAACCATGATCCGACGTGAATGTACAGATTACGAAGCTCCTGAACTCGTAATTCTCAAAGTTTCCCCGCGTCTGTGCAGAGGCGTCATTCGTCACTCGGGAAGTTTGAATTCAGAAAACTACACAAAACACTGAAAAGCATTCTCCCCTTTTATTGAATGTTTCTTCGCCGCCGGTGGGGACCCTTATATCAACTTTGCCGAGCCTAATCTATTGATGCAGGGTGGTTTTACATTCATCTGGCATTGACATTATGCTAGTGAAAAGCAGCGAGCGCTTTGTGGATTTATCTTTGACTCCCATGCAGTTCTCGGCTTCTAATTTTCTGATAACGGCGAGAACACGAGTTCTTCCCCCTAAAAGACACAACTTGAGACTCAAATGTGCAATTACAGCAGAATGAAAGTCTGAGGCTCTTCTATAGCATGAGACCACAATGAAAGCCCTGAAGAAAGAAAGAAAAAAAAATAAAATCCCAGCAGTGTATTAGTCCAGCTGCATTTCTTGTGTTCAGAAGCTACAGATATGGTGTTGATTTTAGGAATTATTTTTCACCCACTGTTACGTGTGGAAACTCTTCCCTGAACCATAGTGGCTCAACCTCCAAATCCTCCGTAAGCGGACTGCTGGAGTTAGTTCCTGCCCGGCTAGCCCTTATCTTAGTATACAGGCTGTTCTAACGTTTGACAAAATCCAGACAGATTAGCCCTGACTAGGAGTTAAACGAGTCACCTTCAAAGCCTCAAAGATTATAATCTGTTAGCACCGAGCAAAAGGTCCTCAAGAGCACAAGCTGTGCAGTCCACAGTGCTGGAAAGAGATCATAATTTAGATGCAATATTTTCTCCGCTGACAATGATGGATAGGTTGCTGATAAAACGCAACAGACAGGGGGATTCAGAAAATTACAAGGTTCGGAGGCAGGAGGTTGAATGAGGCCTGTGTTTATTTCAGTCAAAATATCAGCCTTTATCTCCGCTGACGTGAAAAAACTCTTTCCACAAATAATATGTAGGCTTCTCAATTTAAGTGTGTCTGTGCTTGCTCTTTCTGTTTTTGTCGGTATGATTTTGCAGCCATATCTAATCTTATTGGTACTGTGTTATTTAAAAAAAACAAAAACAAAAAAAACAAGTCTGCACTGCATCCCAATCTTGTACGGAGGGGAAAAAAAAGCATAAGTAATAAAAGATTCAAGTCAGTGACCCGACATCACAGGTGGGAATGGTCCTCTGTGCCGATTATATAATGTATTATTCAAATTACACCGTCCTTCAGGTATCCACGCTTGCAAAACCTCACCTAAATTTCCATAATTCAAAAAAATAAAACGTGCCCAGGTGACCGTTAACCAAAAGTGAAATCATTATTATGCACTTTGTGCGGCCAAGCACTGAATTTTAAGTCGGTTGCATCATCCCGAACGTTTATTCTGAAAGTTTTTAGGGAAATTATTCCGAAAGCTAAAATGCGGATTGGGAAATTATCCGACTGAAGCTTTTAGCCTACGAATATCATGTGGCTTAAACGTGTAAAATGGTTTAATTTATGCCGGTGATACCGTTAGCCGGTTAGAAGAGATTCGGGTGCCGTTTGCGAAAGACACCCCCAGCTGTGAGAGCTGCAGCAGAAACACACATGATGTAGGTCAGCCCAACGCACGTACATCCCATATTAAGCTGACCTGACTTTGACCCATTTATTTGAGATACTTGTCACTCTTAATACCGGCAGGGACCTCGGCCTGCAGTGTGGTTTTATACATTTTTATTTTTACAAATACCACGATGTGGCTCTGGATTACATTGCATAATCACCGCGTGTTATCGCCACCCACACATGTGAGCTTTGTTCTTTTTTTTTTTCTTTTTTTTTCCCGCCTTCTCTGCTTTTTTTCCAGTCTCGATGTTAAAGGGGTCAGTTAAACAACATGTAAACACTGGCACGGTGGATTTAATTTACATCCAAGATAGAAACGCAGGTCCTCTAAAGCCAGGCAGCATTCGGCATTTTCTTAACGTTTTGTGCATAATCCCTTTTTGCTGGATGTTTTGTATTAGAACTCACAACTGTTCGTGCATGCGGTGTCGAGATAAGCGACCCAACTTTTTTTTTTTCCTTTTCTAACAACTCCAATCCTTTGTGCCAAGTAAAAGTATATAATTCGTTGTTTCTGCAGTCTTAAAGACATGAGTCACGCAAAAGGCAAATTCCAGGAAGTCCAATAAACCTTCGCTCACATATCTTTCTAAAGTTAGGAGATAAAATACCAACTGTGCTTTACAACGATCAGGCAGAACGTTATGACCACCTTCCTGATATTGTGCAGGTCTCCCTTGTGCCTCCAAAACAGTTGTGACTCATCAGAGAAGGGACATGGGCCTTCTGAGGGTGTCCTGTGGTGTCTGGAAACACAATGTTGTTAGTAGGGGCCTTCGAAATACGATAAGATTGGACTTTATTCATCACTGTGCGGCAATTAAAGTGTCACAGCAGCCGGGAACAACAGTGCAAAATACGAAAAAATAGAATAAGGTAAGACAAGACTATAAAAAGTAAATGTGTTAAAAGTATTATATTGCATCAGGATTAAGTAGCTAACCCAGAAGTTGATAGTAAGTTGATAAGTATTGCTTTGGGTCCTATGGGTTGAGGGGAGGTACCTCTGTGGATCATCCCACAGATACTTGATCAGTTTGGGATCTAGTGAATTTGGAGGCCAGGTCAACACCTTGTGCTGTTCTTCATGTTTTTTTTTTAGTTGTTCCTAAAGCCTTTTGTGTGTGTGCCTGTGTCAGGCTGCATCCTGCTGGGGGTGGCTGCTGCCATCAAGGAGTGTCATTGCTATGGGGTGGGGGTGCCTGGTCTGGTCTAGGTGGGTGCTACATGTCTAAGTAACATCCACACCAATGAATGCCAGGTCCAAAAGTTTCCCAGCAGAACACTGAATTGTCACAAGATGGTCAATGTTATTCACTTCTCCTGTCATAATGTTGTGGCTGATCGATGTATCTACTGGTACTGAGGAACTTCGACAAAAGGTTCTTGCACAAAATACATTTCGGGTGCAAGTTCAATTAACATCACACTACATATATGACAATTAGTATGACAGTTTAAGCAATTTCAACACCAGTATAATTATGTAAAAATGTAATGGATGGTACTCATCAGTCACCACAAATTGTTGTTTTTCAGTGAAATAAATAAATAAAATGAGCTGTTTATTTGGTGAACCAACCTATGCTGTTATTTTTCTGTCCAGAGCATCTTCTCCTTTTCCGACCTAGCATTGCACGTCTGCGTGGTCTTCATTTAAAACAATGACCAAAAGTAACTGATAGAGCCGGCGATTATGTTGTTAATTACGCCAGACTGGAGGGGCAGCACCTGCTAATTTTTTACTCCATTTCCCCGTAAGCATGAGGAATTACAGAGTTTGGAATTTGACTGATGCCGGTTGCCATCCCCTCCTTCATCCTGCGTACTAGTGCTTCTCAACTGTATCACAGCGAATTACAAATTGCCCGTGTGCTAATGGAGACTCATGAATAATCCAAACGAATGAGTGCTTGACGGTTAGTCCTCGTGCGCATAAACATGTGCCAGGCCTCCCCGTTTAATTTATGAACGTGCGAAATCCGCGTTTCGAAAAAAAAAAATACCGGGAGAACAGTCACTTATGTGGCCGTCGCCGTCACTTGAAGCGTTTCCCCCTACTCTGGAACATTTTAATCACTGGTAAACATGTTGCAAGCAATGGGAAAATAATGAAGATTAAGTCAGGAAGAAATTGAGCGGGATTTAAATTAAGCTGCTGACACTCCTACATTATGGTGGCACAGAACATTAATTATTACAATATAAAAATGCCCTGAAGCCTGCTAAACACTTTATCTTTGCTGCCTGCAATGTTTCCATCTCAACAATGTTCAACGCTAATTTAGCAGGGACCCAGAAGGCCTTCGAAGAGTCTGTTCACTAATGAATGGAAAATAATTGTCCAGCACCACATCGTCATGTTCAGATTATTACCGCGTGTGTGTGTGCGTCACACACTCACTGACTGGATTAATGTTGTTTTTACTTTAATGCATTTTTAAAAAAAAAAAAAAACAGATCTTTACACTCTTCACAATGATCACCTGATGTGTAAGAGAAGAGTTCAAAGATTTAAGGAGAGTCAGTACCAACCATCGTGGCATAATAATTTTACTAATTACAATCATGTGATTTACTGTCTTTCAGTGCTGGAAGAGGGTCGGTCAGGACCTAATTTAGGAAAGCTTTTTCACCGAGAACGAACGTGAACCACCTTTTGCGAGGTTTCGCACTCAATCGGACTGTATTTAAGAGACCATCGTGACAGGTTAAATGTGAACGTCTGAAATATGGTCCTACTCAGAGGCACCTTTTTGCACTTGTAGCAATTGCTTTTTAAAGCCGGCTTTAAAGCCTTTAGTTACTCATAAAAAGACACTGAGTATGTAAATCCAGTAAAAAAGAGTGGTAGCAGTTTTATGCGCCATTAGCATGACGTTAGGAGTTTTGAATGACTTTAGTTTAAAACCACGTGGTCGAAACCTTTGTACTAGAGGTCAACCTGCCAGTTCTGAAAGCTGAATACAGCACTTCCCGTAATGCAACATGCACGCTTCTGTTTTGGTACTCTCCTTAAATGCCCAAACGTGTGAGGTTTCATGTTTACAATTGGTGAGACACATGTTCCACTAAAGCACTTTTGGTTTCAGGCAAAGACAGGAAAGCTTTTTCCCCGATGTAACCGATTGTCCTGCTGGAGCCTATCCCAGCTGTCATTGGGCTAGAGGCGGGGTCCACCCTGGACAGGTCTCCAGTCTATCACAGGACTAACACAGAGAGACAACCATTCACACTCACACCTACAGCCAATTTAGAATCACCAATGAGCTTAACGAGAATGTGTTTGGACGGTGGGAGGAGGAAGCTGGAGTACCTGGAGAGAACCCACGCAGACACAGGGAGAACATGCAAACTCCACACAGAAAGGCCCCAGGCGACAGATGGATTCAAATCCAGAACCTTCTTGCTGTGAGACATCAGTGCTAACCACTGCACCACTGTGTCTAAATGCCTGCAATAACAGCAGTGATATAGTTCGGGTTATTTTATCTGTCTGCAAAGTGTCAAAGCCAAGCAGCAACAGCCAGGCTGAAAAGTGAAGCCAATGCAGAGGGGACCAAAAAATACAGTTCCTCCAATGTCCACTTGAAACTGGCTTGAAAAGTGTAAATTCCCATAGACCTCCACGTTAAAATGTCCAACTTCAAATGTCCAAATAAACCTCTTTACAGCCAGTTATTGTCTCTACAACTGATTATGTTGAAGTCTAAAGTTATGCATGATTAAGGGCCCTACAGATGCTCCACCTCTTTACCCATTTTTTTTAATTAGCCGGTAGTTACATGAAGTCAGGGGTTGCCAAAATGGCAATGACCACTGCCACCCCAATGAGCTTCAAAATGTCTCATCAGGGTATCCTGTGGGTTTCATCCATCTTTATATACAGTCAGTGGTCAAAGCTCCTGTCAGAGCCACAAAGGAAAAACAGCACGGGGATAACTATTAGCTGAGCAGTACTCTATGTGATTGGTTAAAAAGCCTCTGATGTGTAAAACAAACCGAGCGTCTCTTTTAATTTAACAGATTATAGGGCCCGTTTTTAGGAAAAGATAAAAGGCACGCACCTTTGACATCCATCTGCCTTAATAAAAAGGATTTTGTAGCCGATTTTGCAGCCGCCTCGTTACAAATTCAGCAGACATTAGCATTTATCTGGAGTGCTCTTTTGGACTACCAAATTACCGAACAACATATTTGCTCTGCCAAAGTGTCGCCTAGTATCTGGGTTCTTCAGCTGTTTTTCATTCCTTGCCAGCTAGCTGTTGACTTTATCTGCTTTCGGTGCAGTGTAGAGGGTGTACAGTGGATTAATCAGGAAAGGAGAGTGATGCACGGTGAACTCGTACAGCAACTAGAGTAATGAGCCGGAAGACGCTGAAAAGCTTAGTAGAGCAGTAGTAGAGAGTGGGTGAAGTCTGAATGGGTACTTTAGAGTGACCCTGTTCACATTACACATAGCTATTTGGTCCACTGTTAGGATAAATTAGTTGAGATATAAGTGTAGCCCACTTTGTCTCATGAGACTTACCCGCTGCTTTGAAATAAAAAGCATCAGGTGCAACATCTGTGACAAGCATTTTCTCTCATTTGTTCCAAGAATCCGGAGGCTGCACAGTTCCTGACCTCGGGCATTACACTAAAAGCAAAACCATGTTTTTCAAGTCATTTTCTAAACCTCGCCGCATAAATGTGATAATTTGCCCTCTCGGTTGACGCGCTTTCAGGCATTCGTGCACGCTGCGTGACCCTCGGCAATAACTCCAAAGAGGCCCGGAAAGGTGACCTCTGTGAATTGCTTGCATATGACGAGGCATTGTCGGTAAGAGGCGATAACAGTATGCACAGCTGAACCCTCCATCATTCCCAGAGGTATGTATGTGACAAATGGGATATGTTTCACGGTGGGGAGGCACAATGCCAGCAGATTGTGGGGTGTGCAATGTCCCCCCTTCAAAACAGCTGACAAATCCCATTGTATTTAATTAGATCAATGTGTCACTTTTTACACGATGCGACAAAAGCGACAACTTGTTCATGACGGGAGTGTCACTTCCGCCTCACCCTTAATTAGTGCATTGTTTATTGCTAAACCATTGTAATTAAACTTGACACACATGCCTATAACTCATTCCAGGGATAACACAAAATAACTTATTAATTAATGCATGATTTTTTTCCAGTGTGTTACAACATTTTCCAAAATCAGACTGATGTTGTGTAACGTTCATTGATGCTTAAGTGATGAAGTCATTTATTGGAGGCCGGTATACACATTCCTAGCGCTGAATTCCTTTCTTACACAATACACCAGTCCGGCATATCATTATGACCACCTGCCTAATATTGTGCAGGTCTCCCTGGTGCCTCCAAAACTGTCTGATTCTCCTTAGAGCAGTAGAGACACATTCTCTGGAGTAACGAATCATGCTTCTCCATCTGGCAATCTGATGGACGAATCTGGGTTTGGGCGGTTGCCAGGAGAACGGTACTTGTTTGACTGCATTGTGCCAAGTGTGAAGTTTGGTGGATGGAGAATTATGGTGTGGGGTTGTTTTTCCAGGAGCTGGGCTTGGCCTCTTAGTTCCAGTGAAAGGAACTCTGAATGCTTCAGCATACCAAGAGATTTTGGACCATTCCATGCTCCCAACTTTGTGGGAACAGTTTGGGGATGGCCCCTTCCTGTTCCAACATGACTGCGCACCAGAGCACCAAGCAAGGTCCATAAAGACTTGGATGAGAGAGTTTGGTGTGGAAGAATTGACTGGCCTGCACAGAGTCCTGACCTCAGGACGAACTGGAGCGAAGACTGCGAGCCAGGCCTTCTGGTCCAACATCAGTGTCTGACCTCACAAATGCGCTTCTGGAAGAATGGTCAAAACTTCCCATAAACACACTCCTAAACCTTGTGGAAAGCCTTCACAGAAGAGTTGAAGCTGTTATAGCTGCAAAGGGTGGACCGATGTCATATTAAACCCTTTGGATTAAGAATGGGATGTCACTTAAGTTCATATGCATTCAAAGGCAGATGAGCGAATACTTTTGGCAATATAGTGTAGCTACACACAACTACTGAAGGTGAGACATGGCACTTTAATGCACTATCCGTAATTTAAATTTTAATTGATTGTGCAGCGCACAGAGCCAGAAGAACATGAAAAATAAAATCATTACGGGAAGAAAGGGTGAATTAATATGAGTAACCACATTCCTACCTCTGAAAGCATCATTAAAAAGAAAATCCTTGGGTGAACATTCCAAATCACTGGCCAGTGGTTTGATTTTAAACCATTTAATTCATTATGCAGGCTAACGTGAGCTTGTCCATGAAGACGGCATTGGTGAGCAGCACTATTAGCGCTGGATTCCTTTGAAGAACAACTTGTGATTCTGCCAACAGCGTGTACACAGAAAGTGGCGGCAATTTCCTCCTGATCCTTCAGTGAGGTTACAGTGTCCTTGGTGACGGTAATCCATTTAGCCGTTAAAGAGTCCTTATCAGCCATGCATACTTGAGTGGTACATGGTGTGTGGGACCGGACTCAAAAAATGTGAGAGAATGGCCCTCGTTTCGGCTGCAGCTCTGCTGTTCGAGTTTCATAAAGAGTCATCAGAGCAGATGACAAAAAGAGTGCGGGAGGGCAAAGTTCCCCCTGAGGTATTACTAGTGGCCTGACAAAAACTGGAATGAGTCAGTGACCATGACACATGCCCCTTGGCTGTTTGGTATTGTTTTGCAGTATCACTGCAATTTCCGCTGAAGTTCCCGCGGTCTGACAGTCCAGTCAACATTTGTGGACTTCAGCAAGTCTCACAAACTGAGCTGAGAAACTCGAAACCCCGTAGTCGTCAAAATGTATATGAAAATCCCCTTCTTCACACACTTTAATGCTGTCATATTGTAGATTTTTATCAACTCTGCCTCGCATTTCTCCGTCCATTTTGTTATTAAGAGGTGCATTTTCCTGTTTTTACTGCTAAGCATCTAAATGCAGACATGATGCAACGCTGAAACGTTTCCGCGGCAGGTAAATAAAGTTTGAGTGGAATGGGTTTGACAATCTGAACATCCACAGAGCTGCAGCAAACAGACTTCTTGCTAGACTCGCAGTTTTGCATGTTCAGCAGTCATACGGGGAGAAATCCATCACGAGGAAGGACAGGAAAAAGAAAATCTCCACCAAAAGTAGACTCAACAGGCCAAATCCGGGATGCACAGCCGCCCGTAAGGCATCTAAATAAGATGCATGGCTCATTTTCTGCTGAATTCTGAATTGCCCCTTTCGCTTAAATGTACAGTAAAAGCTTCTGGTGAGGCCGGCTGAGATTTCTGACGGGTTTCTGTGAAGCATTTCAAAAGAATATAAGAGATAAGCAACTCCGGGAGAAGAGCAAGGTCGAGGAAATGTGGACAACCCTACAGCCAAAATGTAAATGTAACACGGAGACCATCTCTAACACTTTAGGTCGGGAAATCTGTCTGCTGTCAGCAGTGCCGTTAAAAATTCTAGGTCCCCTGAAAGAAGAGGAAGAAAAAAAAAAAAAAGCTCACAGAGGCTGCTGAACGCTGGATATCTATAATCTAGCTCTGGGCCTCTGAATCATTTGTTCAGTTTCCCTCCCCTTCTTCACCCCTGTCTATAAGACTGATGTGTGAAACAGTGTTACAACTATGCAGAAGTGAGGCTTTTGGATGGATTTACCACTTAGAGTGCAGGTTCAGCAGTTACTAGACAGCCGTAATGCCTACAAACATTACAGCGTTAATATGTACGTGTCAGGATTCTTGCAATTCCATGACAATCTGTAAAATAATACCCGTGTGGAACTGGACAGTTAATATTGCCAGCCGCGACAGTCCATTTTATGAGATATAGCGAAGACCAGCAGCTGGCCCATCGTTGACAATGTATTAATATTTCTACGTCTATAGATTTAGAAGAAGACACGTTTAATGAGGAGTCAGATTACACCTTGCATTTGAGATGAACGGGCCGGATGAGATGAGCGGATTTCTTTCCTTTGCCTCCGATCATCCCTTTGTCTCCACACCCCCCTCCCCGGACAACCACCTCAGTCTGATAACTGCAGAGAATATTACATCTCTCACGGCCAGCTTTGAAGGCACCACGCTTTATTACACACACAGAGGGTGGAGGGTAGAAAATGATGTCTGTTGTAGAGGATATAGCAGGCTGTATCTACTACCAGGTCAGCTATCAGGAGTGTCAAGAGCCGGTCTGGTACTCGACCAGCCTCTCTAAATTTGAGGGATACACATGGCATATACTCACGATGTAATTGAGCCATCATCATTATCATCCAGGTAATCAGTGTAGGAAAATGCACACCGATCAGGCACAACATTATGACCACTGACAGGAGAAGTAAATGACATTGACCATCTTGTGACAATCCAGTGTTTTGCTGGGAAACTATTGGACCTGGCATTCATTGGTGTGGATGTTACTTAGACTTGTAGCACCCACCTAGACCAGACCAGACCAGGCAAGCTCCCACCCCATAGCAATGACACACCTTGATGGCAGCAGCCATCCCCAGCAGGATGCAGTCTAACACAAGAACAAACACAAAAACTCTTTAGGAACAACTCAAAAAAACATGAAGAACAGCACAAGGTGTTGACCTGGCCTCCAAATTCACCAGATCCCAAACTGATCCCCTCAACCCATAGGACCCAAAAGGCCCCCTACGAACATCATTCTGTTACCAGACACCACAGGACACCCTCAGAAGGCCCATGTCCATTCTCTGATGAGTCCCAACTGTTTTGGAGGCACAAGGGAGACCTACACAATATTAGGAAGGTGGTCAACATGTAGCTTCCAACTTCCCGCTATAGAGGTCAACTTCCCTCTGCTGTTTCCTGGTAAAAGCCCGGACAGTTTCCATGATCTCTGCCAAGTCATGTCTGAAACACCGCTTATATTCATCAAAGTCCACCCCCCGTCCACCAAGGAATGATAGACCAGAATCTGTCACTGTCGAGGGGTTCTTTTCGTGCACCGTGCGTCATTGTAGGAGAGGGCCGAAGGACGCCAATAGGCAGCCCAGAATTCATTTGCTTAAATAGATTAAAACAACCTTGGACAGATTCAGCAGCAAATTTGGAAGAACACTTCATACCGCCATGTCAAGCCTTGAGAAGGTCATCGCGGATGAATGGATGTACACGGGATTGTTTATTTGTCAAAGTCTGGAAGACGAGACACGGACCCTGCCCCGTCAGGCCTCAAAGTCAATCGGTCCAGCCGGGTTATTTTAATACTCAGCTTTGAACATGTGCTTCTTTGGTGTTTGTGCAGATTCATTTAGTTGGTGACACACTTACGGTTTTCAGTGAAGGACGTATTTTTATTTTTTTTTGAAAGACTACTCATGTCAAACTACCAATAAAGTAAATGTCATGCTTGTTGGGTGAAAATATATGCTTTAAATCTCTCATTTTTTCCACTCAGCAGGATTTTTTGCAAACCACAAATAACGAGCCACTCTTTTTAAATTGTTTCTTAGCGCCACTAGTCAGCGGGCAGACGTTGAATACCTGGCCACCATGGAAGCATACTTAGCTCGTGATTTAGAATTGATGTGGGAGGAGGGGGATAGGATGCCTGTTTGTTTGTTTTTTCCATAAGGACAGGGCCCTCTGAAGTCTAGACACAGGTGGTAATGGAGCAGACGGACTGATTGAGACTTCGATTGAGACCGCCTGGACCGCCGGGACGAGGAGGCGACCCGGACGACGGGCATTCTGAAAGGCAGAGTGACAGAAGTGCAATGAATATAAAGAACAGCGTCTTGGGACTGATTGGCTCAGGGAGGGGGGTTTAACCAAGAACAGATCACTGGACCAGAGTACTGAGGTGATTTTAACAAAATTGGAAAACACCAGGAGCCTAAATTGACCGCAAAGGAATGGAGACAATGTGCGGGCGCGGATCGTCCTTATAAGCTTCATTTAATTGACAATTTTGAAAATGAAAAACCTTTTGACTGAAGTTTATTTTTTTTAGAGAGTGAGTCGTTCCCTGTGACTCCATTTTTTTTTTTAATTGAGACTAATCACACCCTGGATTATTCAGCTTTCTGATTGTACGACGGAAATGAAATGATCCCTTCTCATCCAGGTCCTAATAAGAAAAATCCAAAATCAAGCGTCGTGATCGTACAGTGGTTAGTAATCTGCGTTGTGGCTGAAGCAACCCCGGTTTGATTTTATTTTTTATTTTTTACTTTAACCATATCTCACTGGCTCTGTTCCCGTACTCTGCACAGTGACAATAAAGTTGAATCTAATCTAATATTGATTGTAATATCTTCTGCATAGTAGACTGGGTTTACTTTCGACGTGAAGGTGACCGAGGTCCAGGAATACTTTCTGAAGACTGGGAAAGAGCAATACCCCTTCTACCAACAATACTTTTAATCAGTTAAGGTGCAGCCACTTCAATACTCCTGGCAAACAGAGAATGGCTTAAAGGATTTAAGTGGATGTGTTATTATGACTGTAATCATAAGAGAAGTCAAGAGTCGCACACTCATATAGCAGAATACCCCCCAACAGCATTCTCTGTATGAGCTTAATTATCATTGACATATGTACAGATGGCTCAGTGCTAACCTCCTCATACACCCCAAGAGAAGTGGGATAAAAGTGGTGATGGGGTGGGAGGGGGGCACGTTTGCACCTGCCACATGCATTTTCATTCCTCTCGACGCAATCTTTGAAGCGAATCTATATTTCTTTTGTGCGACTGTAACGGCCACCAACAACCCGTGAAATAGTAAAAGACTAATAGCAAACGCATAAACCTGCTACCGTCGGTAGTCCACTGAACACTGACACATCCAAGATAGCTGTGTGTCCATGACATATTTATGAATGCAAGGGGTATCATTCTGCTTTCTTCCCAAGCATACACAACGGCAAAAAAAAACAAAAAAAAAAACAGCCATTAATCATCTTCATTCTGCAGAGTTTGTGGTGTGAGAGGAAAATATAATGGCAGTCATGGCACCTGCCGTAATTCCAATATCCTTCATAATTTACCTTGACCGGACTGTTTCGAGCAGAGAATCTGTTCCAGTCGTGAAGTCGGGCCACCATGAAACAGGCTCTAATTAGTATTCATGGAGAGCTCGGGTATATTTTTCTGCCCGGAAAGTGATAATCAGACATTCAAGATGCATATTCTGTGTTTGTCCCTTTAACGGAAAACAATTGTCCCGCTGTGCTCCCTCTGTTTGGGAAACAACAGTCTCGGGTATACAGGATTTGAACTCTATCACTTTCAATCTCTTGTCACTCGACACAGACACAGTCGCACACACACACACATACAAACACACTCCAATAATCTATACAGCACATCACAACAGAAACCAATCCCTCCTTCACCTGATTGTGTTTGATAATAAACCTTCAAGCTGCTCGTCATAACTCCGAACGGATAAAGATTACCGGCCGACAAAGACGCAAACCGGGGAAAGAAGGAATATGAGGAGGGGGGGGAGACAAACAAATGTAACAGGAGAGCAAACCTAAAGCACGGGGGGTAATAAATCACAGTAAAGAGGATAGTCTAAGTTCCTCTCCTCCTTTACAGACTACCGCTGCTAAAAATGCTGGCGAGGCTATTCCCAGCAGGAGGAAACTTGTGGAGATTACTGTGTAATAAGCCTGAAACAGGCCGTGGGTGAACCGAGACCGAGCGTTCGCCCTTGCGCCAGGGTCACGGGGCTCATTCTCTCTCAGGAGCAGCCACTTGTCCGCCAGTCTCTGGTCAGATGTGTCGGTGGGGGAAGTGGAAAAAAGGCAAAAGGTCACCTGCGGGCCCTCGGGCCTTTGCTCGCTGCCTCTACAACGCTGAAACATTGATGCCGACTCATAGCTGTCAGATGCAGAGAGACGATCTGAGTATGCACGGTTTGACGTCTCCTCATTTGAGAGAAAAATACGGATTTTCAAGACGGGGTGGTAATGAACGGAGGCCAAACAAACCGTGAACCCTGTGAATTATTTGAATATTATTTCTAAATTACCTACACCATTTCAATTAAAAAATAAATAAATAAATAAGTGACTGAGTGGATGGTGATATTAGATATTTAAATATCCCATTTACAAACAGTACCAGTCAAAAATTTGGACACACCTTCTCAGTCACTGGTTTGCCTTCATTTTTTATTATTTCATAGTAGACTGCAAATTATTATTAGATTATTTTGCTTTTGTAACAGCTTTGCACACTTTTCTCTCAATCAGAGTCACGAGATAGTCACCTGAAAGTGGTTTTCACTTAACAGGTGAGTGGTTTTCAAGATGGTGGCGTGAGAGAGGAGGGCTGGTGCGCTAATTCGCTATTTTTTTTTCCATTTAACCCTGCAAAAACAGCACTCTAACCTCTTAATGGTTCACTAGCCTAACATGAACATTAATAGTTACTTTCTTAGGCAGTCCGACAGCATGCCACGTAAGAAAAATCAAGCTCTTGATGATGTCGAACGTGGCCAGCCGGCGGGAGGTGCCCACTCAGGAGCTAGCACCATAGCCGACACCGGAGCAGATGCTAGCTTACTGGCACTTCGCGAAGCAGTGGGTGAAATTACAGCCAACATTTCCAGAGTCACTGACGAAAAGCTAGGCCCACAGTCTGAGCTGTTAAAAGCAGTTAACAGGTGAGTCTTGTCGAGAGTGAATTTCTTCCCATCTTAATGCGTTTGACACCATCAGTTGCATTGTGCAGCGGCATGCTCGGTACACAGCTCTCTACAGAGAACAGTCCTTTGCGACGGCTGTTCGACATTGTGCCATGAACCAGTCAGCTAAGTAAAGAAAAATGAAAATAAACATCTGCTTTAGCTTAAAAAAAAAGACACGGGGTGTTGTCCAACTTTCAAAAACAACATCAGAAACTACAGCTTTTCCAAATGAACAGATGTAAAGATTGGGCTTTCTGTCTGAAATGCAGACAAGTTCGATTCAATTTAGGCTTTTTTGCATAATGATCTGCAAATTAGGTTAGTTAGGTTAGTCCACCTTTTGAAGCAGCTGAATGTTTATGTGAGAGTCCATCTTGCCAGGTTTCGGGCTGTGCACCTTTTGCCAAACCACAGTGTTTCAGACCAGTCAGCATCCTGCAAGGAAACTATTAGCCAGGCCAGTCTCATGGGAGTTTGTGATGTAGTCATGCAATGTAATGTGGTTGATCTGTGTCCTTGGAATTGTCCCTTTTCTTGAGAGCACAGTGCCTGCAGCGCATTATTTGAAATGGTGTCCAAACCGTGCACTTTCCCTAAACCTGGTGTTTCCGTTGTCTGTGTTCAACCTAAATCGGGGAAAAAAGCGGAAAATGAAACCAAAAAAATAACGATCCCACGTACGACTTCAACCAGAGTCTCCTTGATAAATTTCCTGAGAGTGACTGAACCCTCCTCCTTTGCAACCTCTGAAGGCAGTGCTTCTGTCAGTCTTCCTGCTGTCTGCCTGCTGCTAGTGCACCTTCATAGAAGTCAGGGTCGGTGTATATAAAAAAAAAGATAAGTGAGTTTTTTTGTCCATATGCACAAATCAGCTGATGAAATATCGTGACAATTTCACGAACCGCCGTGAGACTTGGCTGCCTTTCAAAAAATCTATGGTGCAGGCATGAATACATTACTTTCAAACATGGCACTGTATGTTCCAGGTCGAGGTAAGGGGAGCTGTTCTATGGCGACTGCTTATATTTCCTTTGCAGTGGTTTCTCTTCTTATGAACAGCGCGAAATTTAAAGGAAATGCAGTATTAGTTGGCCTTTCAACTATCTTTTCATTTTTTCTTCTTCTTCGGTGTATCGACTGTATAGACTGCATTTACATCTGTTTGCAATAAGGTCAAACTAACAAAACAGGCCTCATGTTGCTTTTTCTTTATCCAGATATAACATCCTCCTGCAGATGGTATGTTTAGAGCAAAAAGTAAAAGCAATATTTGGCGGTATTTTTCAACCGCCATTCTGTTCCTCCCTGACATTGAGCATTCCAGCTATGAAACACTAGAAATTCAAGACATGAGGAATCCAGCCAAACATACATCTGGGCTAGCAGCTGGAGCCTCCCAAAGGTTTCCATCTAAACTTGAGTTGCACAGAAAATCCTTTCAAATACCTGTCTCGGAGTCCGGCCAAACTTGTGTGTTATCCCCCGGACATTTGCCCCATGGATTACCTTTTTGAAGCGTACAGTATAGGAATCCACATTGCCATAGTCTGTGTTTGATGAACATGAATCCCTATGCTGCAAGTGAAAAGTTAGCATAAGCCATAGTCAGAATATAAACAATCATAACACCCAGGTTAAAATTACTACTCGAACAGATGCAAAGGCATCATCAGTTCTGCAGAAATACAGATACTATGTAAAGCCTCTAAATGAGTCCTGTGTCAAAATTTCACATTGCTTGACGCTAGACTTTTTCCTTCTCTACCCTGATATATATATTCTCACTGCACTCCATTTCTTGTGGCAGCTTTTTTTTTTTTTTTTTTGCCGCTGCAGTAACTTTATTTTCTCTCTGTCTCTCTGCTTGTCTCTGTTTAAATCTCTTGCTTTTCTCTACCTCTCACTTTCCCCCTTCGCAGTATATATCATGTCAAACCAGGCAATCCCCAGCAAGGGGTGGTTTGAGTGCGCTCCTTGACAGATTCTCAGTTATAAGGCAGGTTTCCCGGTCACAGCAGTAGATATTACAGAGATTCTTCATGCTTTAGGAACTAACTCCCCTCTTTCTGCCTCTTATTGCCTCCATCGCCGGTTGCCGTCGTTGAGCGCGGTTTGAATAAAGGCTTTTTGCCGGCACTGGATAAATACTGTAAATTTTCTCACGGGAAGAGTGGCTTTAACCACTCAGTCTTTCTTCATGCAATCACGGTACTGACTTCCATTATTGGAAAACAGTTTGAGGGATTCACTGACATTTTGGCAAAGCTAACAGGCTTTTGGAAATACAAATCTAATTTGAGTGCTTCAAATAGAGTGAGGTAATAAATTTCTGCAAGAGGGAGGAAAAAAAAAAAAACTTGATTGGTTACAGTGTGGCACACTCACCAACACTGATTCATTTTGACAAGTAAAGCCCACTGGAGCAGATAATGGCTTTCCTTGCCAAAACTGTCAGCCTTTAAATGTTCACAAGCATTGCTGTAAGAACAGTTGATAGTGCTTTAAATTTCTGTTATTGTAGTGCTACTACAATGTTTGATATTGCCTTAAATTATCTAAGTAATACGACTAAACATCGACAAGAGCTACACCGATCAGGCATAACATTATGACCGCCTTCCTAATATTTCGCAGGTTTACTGAATGAGGACATCAGGTTGGATGCAACTGCACCTTTTGTCCTCAAAGTGAGTCTAAATACTACAGACATTATCTTACAATGTATACAGTATTTAGACTGTGACAATATACACCGATCAGCCATAACACACCACCTCCCTAATATTGTGTAGGTCTCCCTTGTGCCTCCAAAACAGCTGTGACTCATCAGAGAATGGACATGGGCCTTCTGAGGGTGTCCTGTGGTGTCTGGCAACAGAATGTTGTTAGTGGGGGGGGGGGGGGGGGGGCTTTGAGGGGAGGGGCCTCTGTGGATCATCCCACAGATACTTGATCAGTTTGGGATCTAGTGAATTTGGAGGCCAGGTCAACACCTTGTGCTGTTCTTCATGTTTTTTTTTTTTGAGTTGTCCCTAAAGTGTTTCTGTGTGTGTGCCTGTGTCAGGCTGCATCCTGCTGGGGTTGTCTGCTGCCATCAAGGAGTGTCATTGCTATGGGGTGGGAGGGTGAGGGTTGTTCTGGTCTAGGTGGGTGCCAGGTCCAAAAGTTTCCCAGTAGAATGTTGGATTGTCACATGATGGTCAATGTTATTTACTTCTCTTGTCGGTGGTCATAATGTTGTGGCTGATTGGTTTACATGTAAATGACTCCATAGATAATCCATAGTGCTACCATAAGCGCATCCTAATGTAACTGTTAATGTTGTGCAGTTTGATTAATATTGAATTGTTTTCTCTCTTTAAAGTATGAGTCCACGTGTTGGCATGTGTTTTCTTCCAGAGTCAAAAGGCATTCATTGTCCAGTGTCTTTCTCTGCCTTCAGCCAAGCGGATGCTGGAACAGACCCAACCCGGTAACGCATAAAAAAATAAGCTGATACAAGAGATCAGTGGGAACATGCTGCACTTAGCAGTGTTGTCAGCGCTTTCCCTCGGCTCATTCACAAACACAAATCCTCTCTGTAGGCGACGATCAATTTTATTTTTGCTTTACTTTATGTTATTGACACTTGCTCTGATACTGCCGTCACTGCTGTGCTGTTCGGGCGCCGCGTTTCCCAGTGATCACTTGTCAGAGTGTCACCGGTGGTTTGACACCGCTGGATTGACAGCAGCTCCCCAAACCCCAAACAAGCGCGTGTTAGCTGCTCTCGGGAGACCGCAGACTGCAAATACCAGACTAACAAAAGTTCAGACGGTGTCACAGAGTGACAGTGTGTCTGGAGATACGGTGATGTCTAAACTATTGGAGCATATCCGGAAAGTAGCACTGTGATTGCATCATCATTGAGACCGAGATCACATCCAGGGATGGTGGAATCGTAACGAAAAGACAGTGGCTGTTTACTGACAATATATCTGTGTAAATATTAAATGTGCTTGCTTACTTGCAAACATTTCAGTTTGCATATGAAAAAGTGGAAATACTAGAAATTAAAAAAAGTCTAAATATCACAAAAATACATTTGGATTTCTTTCTTTCTCTAAGCTTTATTGGAGTGGTTGTGAAGGAGTAGCATCTCCTACTTTGTACAGTCATAGGTGGAAAATATAATTGATATTTATCACAATATCATAATTAATTTCTCATTTTATTGTGCTGACAATTTTCTAGAAATGTTGTGAGGCTGTTCTATGTTCTCCAGACGTGGATGGTAACTGCTAATGTACTAATTACTACACCGTGCTGGATATGAAACTCTGCAATCGAAACAACGGCAACACTTGATTAACTTCTTGCGTTTACTGAATGAGGACATCAGGTTGGATGCAGCTGCACCTTTTGTCTCAAACTCAATGAGTATACAGTCTTACACTGTCACTACAGTAATATACACAGCTCAGTCATAACCTTCCTAATATTGTGTAGGTCTCCCTTGTGCCTCCAAAACAGTTGTGACTCATCAGAGAATGAACATGGGCCTTCTGAGGATGTCCTGTGGTGTCTGGCAACAGAATGTTGTTAGTGGGGGGGGGGGGGCTTTTGAAGGGAGGGGCATCTGTGGATCATCCTACAGATACTTCATCAGTTTGGGATCGAGTGAATTTGGAGGCCAGGTCAACATCTTGTGCTGTTCATGGTTTTTTTTTAGTTGTTCCTAAAGTGTTTTTGTGTGTGTTCCTGTGTCAGGTTACATCCTGCTGGGGATGGCTGCTGCCATTAAGGTCATGCTATGGGGTGGGGGTGCCTGGTCTGGTCTAGGTGGGTGATACATGTCTAAGTAACATCCACACCAATGAATGCCAGGTCCAAAAGCAGTCCAAAAAGTTGTAGTCGACTTTCATAACTCCTGTGACATGATGTTTTAAGCAGGAAGTCAAATAGTCGCCAATCACGTGACAATAACAACACGGACGCCTCCGAGAAGACAGGTGAGGAGCCCAGGGAGTCATTGCAGGAAACTGTAGCCGACAGCAGTTTGTGTTCATGCTAGTCATCGACTAGTCGACGTCGACTCGACTTTCACCACGTATTAGTCGACGAATAAAAATCAGAAGTTGTTCAACCCCTGTTGTGTGCCTGTGTCAGGCTGCATCCTGCTGGGGATGGCTGCTGCCATCAAGGAGTGTCATTGCTATGGGGTGGGGGTGCCTGGTCTGGTCTGGTCTAGGTGGGTGCTACATGTCTAAGTAACATCCACACCAATGAATGCCAGGTCCAAAAGTTTCCCAGCAGAACACTGAATTGTCACAAGATGGTCAATGTTATTTACTTCTCCTGTCAGTGGTTTTAATGTTGTGGCCGATTGGTATATGTGACTAAGAGTTGGTAATCCACCTTCATAGCCACTGTTTTAAATTACAATCTAAAAGGAGTCCAGGGCCAAATATATATATCTATATTTACAGACTGTGCTGCATAGAGGTCTCATGAATTCAGATGCATGCAATTTTGCCTGTAAATAGGCCAGAAAGAACATCCAATGTTTCTGTCTTATAATTACAGCCCAAACAGAGAGAGACTCTTGCAATCACAATTATCAGTTTAATTACGTCTGATAGCTATCAGGCCCTGCGGCTTTATCAAAAGGATCTACATTTAGAGGAGTGGTGGAGGATTGGCTTAATGAATTTCACATTTGTGGCTCGAGCAAATTATTAGCACCGACATCCTAACATCTAATAATCCCTTTTAATGCCGCTTTCAGATGACGCTAAAGGCTTCTGGGCAGCAAACACGGAGCATATTTGATTGATTAACTCATGGCTACTTTAAGCTTTACATGGTATGGGCGTCCATGAACAGAAGGAGCCGAATCCATCCCTTTTTGTAATTGATGTGTCTTGATATGCTGATGACTGATTACAGGCTACAGGGCATCTCAATTCATCCTGTAGCCCCCCCACCCCTTCCAACCACCACCCTCCAACATCGCATCCAACGCTGCTGCAAATTTTACCCAGAAGCAAGTCATAATAAAACAGAATGAAAGCAGGTGATGCTGCATCATCAATATTCTTTTCTCCTGGCAGAAAAACAAATCAAAGCCGAGTCCATCAAAGGATGACTGCCAACAGACCGAGCGGCGGTATGTAAAATATTTTATACATTCAGCTAGTTGGTAATGATGGTTGGAAGAAAACAGCACATTAGTTCCTGTTCAGGGGCTCCTCCACCGCTGAGTTGTTCATGCGCCGTGAGTAGCCGAACTTTATGTTGAACGTAATTCGGGGGATTAAAGCAGATAAGGCCGGATCCCTGCGCTTGTGGCAGTGCACCGCGCTTGGCTTCAGGTTTAATTGGAGCCCGCTGAAAGAGAGCAAGAGAGAGCTGATGTCATTCACCAATAACTTTTATCCACTGACCTTGTTTTTCCCTCTCCTCTCTCCGCTCTGCTCTTTTTTTTTTTTTTTTTTTTTTTGCATGCCCATGCACGCAACTCACACAGTGTTGTGCTGTTCCAATTTTGGCTTCCATTTCACACACACATCCACTTTCTCTCCATTAACCGCAGCGGTTCTTGCCATCATGTTTTCGGAGAGTTGCTCAGTTCAAAGGAGTTGAGAACCATCCCCCACCCCACCCCAACCCCCAACTCCCCAAACCCCCAACCCCCTCTCCTCTGGCAAATTCCAGATTCACCAGGACTTGGATGATAAAGAAGATTCTGGCATTGTATTATTTTATTTTTTTAAGTGTAGTGGTGCGATAAAAGCCAGCAAGCCAAATGCCGACCGCGAGCCAAAGTAGGTGGAATTGCACCATTAACATTAAGTCGTGTCATTGCCTAATTAAAAAGATATATACAGACTTTTTTTATTGTCTTAACTTGTTTTTTAATCTTAAATTATTCATATTATAGCCCCATTTACGGGTTTACAGTGCATCCATCACACATCTCTTTTAGCTGCTTCCTTAGCTATTTGGTCCTTGGAAGTTTTTTTTTTTTTTTTTTTTTTATAAAACAAAGATGATCACACATTTATTATATATTACCATATCGCTATTTATATTAACATATGAAAGCCGTTTGTTCAATGTCAAACACGTAGCCTGTTATTCGTTGACCGCCGCTGCGCTGCAGGCTTTGAACGGACCGTCCTTCTCCCGGCTCGTACCTTTTAAAATCTCAGCGCACCAATGGACGGCTCGCTTGACCTTCTACGGCACAGGTGTCAAACATACGGCCCGTGGGCCAAAACCGGCCCGCCAGGGGGTCTAATCTGGCCCACTGCAATTTTTCCAATTAAAAAAAAAAAAGAAAAAAGAAATACTGCTATTCCTGGGTTTCACACAGTTTTACTAAGAGTTGTGGACATGACAAAACACTGAGACCTCGAACTGCACCTTTTGCAGCAATTGCACATCCCCCTTGAGATCAAAGTGTGCTTTATGTGGCCCCTGAACTAAAATGAGTTTGACACCCCTGTGTGTAAACCGGCCTCCGGTGAATGTAAGATTTCTTTGTGTTTTAGCTAATTTGAGTAAAGCCAGGTACAAAGCCAGCTGCAGTATTTTGTAAAAAGGAGGCGACAGCTGATAAATAACTTCCTTCTCGTTCCATTTTTAGGACAGAGCGTTTTTAACTGCAGAGCGTTTCGCATCATATCATGCAGACGTGTGGCTGTTGCTGTTATTCACTGCAAATATAATTACTAACGTGCAAAGTCAACACAGAGATCTGTTTTAATAGCGTATCCAACAGAAAATGCCGCATTAATGGAGAAAAGGAGGTTCGCCTGGACATTTATTTCTCCCAGATTGAAGATTAATCTAAAGCTCCATGTTCCGGTAAAACTCTATTTTGACAAATGCAACTGAATGCATTAAACGTATCCGCCTTAAAAGCCTCTGGCACGATCCACTTTTCGGCCGACTGAACGTCTTCACAAGAGGATGGTATAAAAGTGTATAAATTAGCTTAGTATTTAGCAAGTAACCACGTCAGTTCTTAGAGAATTACAGTCATTACGTGTAATATTATTCACGGTGAACATTTCTCATTAGCATTCATTAAATTGCAAATGTATTTTCCTTATTTAGACACACTCAAAATGTAATTCTTGTTAATTGTTTTTCACAAATACAGTCACATCTCTGCCACCGAGTGTCCTTTATATCCTTTGCACAGCGTCTTGCTACCTTTCTGGCTGAGGCTACGCTCTCCTTAAATCACAGAAGTGAAGAGAATCCACTATTGCGCAGCTGAAATGAATCAAGAAGAGTTGTTGTTCTGTTCCCGTGCTTCATAAAAGATCCAGGAATGATTCAGAGTTTTGGCTGCGTCTTGCCGTGGTGTCAAGAGTCAGAGAGTCAGGTCCCTCGTGTATTAGTTAGTAAGTTAATTAACAGTGGATTGCATTTAAATTTAAATGGATACTGGGGTTTAATTAGATTCCAAGTTCCTATATTAGAACACTTTTACAACTTCCTTATTTCCATTATTTGTGGCTAAATTATGTTTCTTATCTCTGGCACAGGCTGCATGTTCCTGAAGGGTTCGGTTCAACTTTTTAGTTTTCCCTCGGTGTTCTTATTGTGACGCATACATATATTCTTAAATATTTAATTTCATTTTTACTGCTGAGTGCTTTCCAGTAAACACACAAAGGTACAAAGGTACCAAAGATCTCCGGCAGTTCAACCTAAAAATCAGGTAAATGTTTTTCTTGTTTTTAAAATACTGCACTGGGAACAGTTATTCTGTGTTAGACTGATGGAATTAATATTCTGGGAATGGAAAGTATGCAGATTTTACCACGAGAGCCGTTACAGATCCATCATGTACATGGCCACATAATTAAAGCAAAAATTAGATTTCATACATTTCTCAGCCTTGAATTTTTTACAATGTATAGAAAATAAATTAGGTGCATTTCCATAACCATGGCCATATCGCATGGCTGTAAGATTAGAAGCTATAGAGGCTCTGCAAAATCTCAAGTCCTCTTGGCATTTGTGAAAGAAAAATGGAGAAAGGGTTTCAGGAACCTTTTTTCCCTCAGTTGGACAAGTGCAAATTATCCTTTCATGTCAGATAGTAAATGGTAAATCAGAAAGAAATGGTAGCATCACGATATCATGAATATCATCTTCTTCCCTAGAAACTGAAACACGTAACACGATCAGTAATCTCCTGGCCAAACTCAATTCTTATCAGAATGTGATTCTGGTCTTATAGGTCACACGTCATTTGGATTTCACTGTGGAGCGTGGTTCCACCAAAACAGAGGAAAAAAAACACCAGAACAATAGGATAGTCCTACAACCAATCAGAGTCATTGTGTTGTCTGTGAAGGTTCTCAGTCATACAGGTCATGGTATATCTAAAAAGCGTATAAAAATAGCAACTGGACTTGTAGAGTTTTTTGAGAAGACGTTTTCGCCACTCAGCTGAGTAGCTTCTTCAATTCTGGCACACTTGAGGTTTAAAAAGAAACTTGCTTGACTTGTTTCTGTAAGCAAGTTTCTGGTGGGTTACCCACAGAGTTTCCTATTTGGAAACTCTGGGGTACACCTAGGAAACTCTGAGGGTACACTTTGGACAGGTCTCCAGTCTATCACATGGCTACAACAGAGAGACAGACAACCATTCACACTCATTCACACTCACACCTATGGCCAATTTAGAATCATCAGTTAACCTTTTTTACTAGAGCATAATTAGTTCCCAGTGAAGTGAATCCAGACCAGCTTTCCGCTGCAGAACGTTTTGTGGGCACACGTAGTCGGGCTGACTACAAGGCTAGATCAGTAATGTGAGAGACTGGGTAGAGAGAAAGACCTGAGCAACTTTTATAAAGGGCCACATCATTACAGACACAAAACTGGGTTTGAAGAATGGCTAATAAGACGGGGCGCGTGAGGTTAACGTTTGCAGACAATGTCCAAGGACAAACACACCATGAACTGGCAAACTTGCACATCATGGGCTGTAGATAGCTTATAAAGCTACCTACCATAGATTCCCATAGTGCACCTAAACACTCATCCTAAGGTTCAGACCTTGCAAAGTTTGTAAACTGACAAATAAAAACATTTATCGTTCCTGTCATTCACATATAAGTTATTATTTCCATTGTCACTTCTACAGCCTACTCCCTGCACATAATACTCTTATATTACTCTCTTTTTCCTTTGCCTTTAAACAGAACATGGCCAGGTAATGGAAGGTCTTATTAAAGCAGACAAGTTCATTTGTTTAAGTCATTTAGGGGACACAGGTCCCTAATGGCTAATGATTTATTACAGGAAGGAATTCAGCATTCAGGCATCCTTGGACCCAGCCGTCCAAAGAGATGTCATGTTACGTAGGAAATTAGTGTCAGAGGAAGTTAGTGTTTTGGACTTGTGAATTAATCACGGAGGAAGACAGTGAAGGAGGAGTGGAAGGCTCCGTCACGCTGCTCCCCTCGACTCGAGGTATTGCGATTTCTGAAGAATACATCAAAGAGCGAATAAGGAAAGGTGGGAGCCGCGAGCTGGCAGCCTGGAGAGGTGTGCAACGGGGATGGCAGGTCTGCCGGGTTGAAGGGTGATTAGGAAGGGTGCCGTGACAGAGAGGGGAAGGGAGGGAAGAGATAGAGAAAAGACGGTGTTCTACGGCGCTCATCTCCAACTTTGGATTCATTACAACTGCTCTGTACAAGCCCTTTGAAATTCTACTTTTCAAACAATGCGCCCGAAAGTTGCCACTGTCTCCTCGGAGTGGAGCTTTGATTACCATTACAAAAGGCAAAGACAGGAGAGCGGTGAGACGCGGAGACAGTGGTGAGACGCGAAAGGCGATGCGAGAGGCTTCGGCCGCCTCCCGGCTCTCTCTGCGTCACCGCAGCAGATGGGCCGTGCAGCTTTTATCGGTGCCCTTGTTCAGCGATTCGACGCGCCGTATCCACGTTTCATTTATTCATGTCTTCTCTAAGTCACAAGTCATTTGGTCATTTTACTCCGTCAAAGTCAAGGAGTCACTTGATCACGTGTCGTCCCCGGCGTTTTTCTCAATCTTCCAAGTCGGGCGAGCTTCCATGAGCTCGATTTCCCATTTTGGTTCAGAATTTCATCACAGTTTGTTATTACGAGCAGAATTTAAGGTCAACACTCGGAAGATATTTGAATTAGCTCCAGCGTTTCCATTGAGGCATGTAACGAGATGATATCATTTTAATTAATTTTGACTGCTTTTTTTTGGCGGGGGGGGGGGGGGGGGTGAAATATCCCCTTAACTCTCTGTCCGCTCCGCTCACTCACTCACTCACTCACTTACTCACTCCCCAGCTCCAACTTACATAAGCGTGCTCATGCAAAATTCACTCCATCATTTACTGGCAAAGCACAGAGGCACAGATGTGACACCGAAAAATTTGAAAATCACTCGGCAGGAAGATTCTCACAAGCAGGAAAACCTGGCGTCAGAAATCTCTCCACCTCCTAAAGGTGATGTTCTATGAAAATTTGATTTGCGAAGCGGCGGGGCTTTTTAATGTGTAAATGACGCGCTGGCGCTCTTAGGCCTCTTTCTTGTCGGAGCCTCGGCGGGAACCTGAGCAGGGATTTGTAAATTAGGAAAGCCATGAAAGTTTGATCAGAATTCAATGGCTCGTTAAAGGAATTGGTTAATTCGGGGGAAAAGCCGAGCTGATTGGACTGGGTTTTGTGGGGACATCTCCGAGAGCACATTATCCCCTGCCACTCAGCAAATACGCACACGTTCATGCGTCGATATGCTTTAATGCACGCGGAGAATCTGATTTTCCCTTACAGTACAAATCCATCCAAGAGCAGCAATTCATTCCAGGCTCTGGCTTGCCCCCTGCTGTGTGCTGAACAGTGCTGCTTCGAGAGCCTCTTCCGGTGCCGGAGAGCTGCCGTTACAGCTCTCCACAAAGTCAGGCACTCATGCACAAGAGTGAGATGACGCCTCATTTGCAGAAGTACATGATGCTTTCATGGTATTGCCTCACATTGTTAAAAAAGAAAATAAATGTCAGGATAATCAAATTATTTTCCACTGTCTGAATGTATTCTTTTAGGGGGAGGCGTTCCTTTCCTCAAAAGGTGCGAATCCCTGCATCTCGGATACATGAGTGAATTGCGGCTTTAATGCCAGCCGGCGTGATCTCTCATTTATGGAATGCATCACTGTCAGGCAGGCGGAGAGGAGCTCCTCGTCGGCGGCGAGCAGCCAAACGGTAAACCAACACTGCCACCCTTAGGCCGAATGAGAATAGCACACAAGCGCCGCCCAGATCCCCATTGCAGAAATTAGGATTCCTGCATGCACTCTCCCATTACGCCTGGCGTCCCGTGCAGACAGAGTGACGCAGCAGTTTCTGCAGGTGCGTGAAAAACCGAGATTACGCATGACCTCATCAGCAGAGAGCTTTTTTGTTGTATCACTAGTGCAGCACTGCCGTCTGTGAGCACAGTTTCAATCATCTGTAAAGACGTTAAAAATGAAGAGTTAATCAGGAACATTGTGAAGCTGCACCTTCTGCAAAGTGCATCCTGTGCAGAAGTTGCAGAAAGAAAGAAACGGTGGCAACATCTTTATTTTTCTGTATTAGAACATAATCCTTTTTTTTTTTGTCAGCTAGACGATGCTTAGTGAATATATCAGCGCTTTCATGCATGTGCTGCCAAAAGAAATAACAACAAAATAGCACATTTTTTTAAAAAAATGGTAAAAGCTGATGATTTAACACTCGATGAAAAATATTTAGAAGACTGCACTCTGTAATTCTGAGAGGCGGCGCTCGGGTTCGGGACAGAATCGGGGCAGAGTGTTAGGAGAGTCATGTGGTGCCCTCTGCGGACTGACAGTTTTCATTATTTTCTCTCTGCCCCACCCCCCCCACCCCCGCTCCATTACTCACTGTCTTCCAGCCACCTTCCATCCCTCACTCTCTTTTACTCACTCACCAGCGCACGCATTTATACACAAAGTCAGAGTCCAGAGACATAAACAGATTGTTGCGGCTGACCTGGGGGCATCTTGGGATGCTGAGAGTAATGACACCCCGTGCCACATGATCAGTGAGGCGGATGCGTGTATGCATTTGTGTGTGTGTGTCTGAGTCGTGTAGCAGCGCTCCTCTGCCGAGTGAAGACGCCGCACTATTGATCCGATCTCAGGCTTTAAAGTAATTGTCAGGTGGACTTGTATTTGTGTGTATAACCTTTATTTAATCAGGAAATGGCAGCGGAGACAAAGATCGAATTTTCGAGGGAGACTGAAAAGCATACAAATATCACAACATGCTATAAGAGGCTCACACAAAAGCTTTGTTGAAACCTCGCAGTCTGCAAATGTGGGATATTGTTCACTGCAAAGGTCTGACTATTGCTTTTGTTTAAATGTTGCATGATCTTAATTGTCACTGTGGAGTTTGAAAACGGGGCAGCTAATGGATTCAGACAAACTAACTTCACTGAAAAAGCGTCTATTTGCATTGAAGCCTTCACGTTGCATTAGGCGTTATGTCACGAATCCGACTTGTTTGTGCACGTTCTGAACTCCGAGTTAAGCGCAGAGGAACTTTCAATCCTCAGCAGATGAACATAAAGTCTCTGAGCTTGTCTGTGCAGAATTAAATATGTGCAAACATCCAAATCAAGTCACAAAAAGCTAAAGAAAAACACAAGAAAAAAAAATATGTCTTGCATTAACTTCATGACTTGTGGATTTTGTTCACTACATGCCTCCCTATCTCGTCCCCGGCTGTTTAACCTTTTTTGTGTTGAGAGCACGCCGGCAGCTTTTCTTATCTGGCAGGGTCTAGCTTGATAGCATGAGGGACCCTGTGCGTACGCTGTGTTTTTCAAACGTCAACGGCGCCCCCGCCTCATGAAAGCTGACACACGGTTAAGTAGATTCGGCGGTCTCAACTGCAGCAATTAAACCGGGAAGAGGGCGCATTCCCGGTCCGCGCTCGGCCGAGACTTTGTGTGTCAACAGCGTCTCAGCGTTATTGATTTTAAAATGACGCCGCGCGGATGTCGCGTCGCTCCGCCGTGGTGTCTGCTGCGGCCGCTGGTGTTTTTGTTCAGTTTACCTTGAGTCCAACTAAAGCAATGTCCTTTGTGAAATTATATGTTACCTTTTTTTTTTTTTTTTCAAAACCTGACTTTCGATGCTCTTTCTTTATGCTTCGACTACCATTTAGCTCAAGCCTCCGCCAGGCCCTGCTACACCACCGCGTCGCCGCCCGCCTCCACACTCCCGGTCAATCCTCTGGAGAGTTGCAGGCTAACAGTGGGTTTATCAGTCCATGCCTTTGACTGTCCTCCACGCTACGAAGAACCTTCACCGAGTGCACTGCATGGCAAAATCAATAGCCTTATATTCCCTATAGCGTACAACTTTGACAGGTGTCCTTCCACACTCTTTGTCATACAGGACCTTCTCCCGCTGCTTCATGAATCCTGAGCCGTGCCAGCCTGGTTTAGCATTCCCCTCAGCGCGCTGTGGACAGCGTAGTCTGCCAATAGCATCACTCATATAGGTCAGAAACCTGCGGGGGAAAAAAAATGAAATCCTGCAGTGATCAGTTTTAAAGTGAAATGAGTTTCAACCGCATCTCATTTCAGAGAACTCTTTCCACATTTTCGAAACCACACGGTGACAAAATGTCCAAAACAAACATTTGTTTTCTGCCGATGCATGACAGCGTTTTGAATCCAGAGCTATCCAGCATTGCTTTTTTTTATTTTTTTATTTAGGGAGGTCCCATTAGTTTTGGGTATGTCAGGTAAAGTCATGCTACCTGACACTTTGTAAACCAACCTCCCACTCGGGGATGAGCCGTCTAGCCTGGGTCAGCTCCAGATCTACCGGCTCGCAGGGGAGGCACACCGCTCCCTGCCACTGCGTGTCATCTGCCGGCTCTGACAGGCTAGTAGTCGGGCTGCCTTTACCGCTGGGAGGCTCTCTGGCAGCTCCAGGTGTCAACCACGGGCATCTCCTTTAGTTGCAACTCTGCCGCGGCAGGAAGTGAAAATATTTACCGTAAATAAGGGATACGTAAGGTTTGCTATAGTGAGACGTGCGCGGAGTCGGGTCCTCGTTACGGTCGGGGACGGCTGCCAAAGCGAGTCCTGTATCTCACTCTGCACACTGAGGCCCCTTACCAGTGTTTTGGCACCGACGAGCTTTGTGCATTGAGAGGAGACATTGTTATCCCTCAGCAGGTCTGTTTATTCACCATAATGAGAAATTGCGGGCGACGCTGACAAGCACGCGGCTGAAATGGAGAACGTGGAGGCTGCACGCGAGTGTGTTTAGAGTGATGGGTGGTTTTCATCGACGCCACTCTGATAATGGGCTGCGGAATAAATATGAGTTTATTTGCACTCGAAAGCCCTTTCAAGAGGGTGGGTTGTTTTTCTCTCTTGGGCCCCTCTGACTATTAAACCACACGTTTCAACCTTCAATCAGCGTCTGTGGCCCTCGCACGCGAACACAATGTTTCGCTGATTGAAAAGACGCGAAAACAAAAAAAAAAAGAAGAATACAAAGAGCAAAATGTCGCTTTTCTCTTGTGAGAAAGCATTTTAAACGCTAGCAGCTCAATCACAAGCCCGGGGAAGATCTGCCACTTTTTGAGTGCTTGATCCTCTTCGTGTGACCTTTTTTTTTTTTTTTTTGACTTCCAGTCCCGGTTTTCTGCCTTTCCACACAAAAGCCGTCCAAATCCACTTGGAATATGTTGCGCCATTGTTCCCCGTCTGTCGTAGCAGATTGATTTGTTTTGAAGAAAGACACACAGGAGATCAATGGGCGTTTTAGTGATAAGAACAGTTGGCTTCCCCTTTAAAAACAAAAGGGATTCAGCTCGTGTCGCCCTCGTTAGCAGCCGTGACAACAAAATCTGTTTAATGTTGCATAAAACCTTTCACATCTTAGACCCCATGCAGCGAGGTTTTTATTACAAGTCCGAGAAGGTCACCATGCACTCGCCCATTAATTACATTCCGTATCAAAGATAATAATAAACACACCAGCGGGCCGGACTGTTTGCGCCTTATGCTCAGTTCAAGGGCAGCCCAACGTGAAGTCAACTTTAGATGGATGGAGATCTGCAGGCGAGCCAAGCGTGCCTGCCTTGTTGTGTATTTTTTTTTTTTTTTTATAATTTAAAGTTTTTATTGTTTTCCATATTTATAAACAGGAAATAAACAGACAACTATACATATGAACAGGTAAAACGGACTAAGTGGAGGGTAACGAAAAGAAAAACAAAATAAATAAATAAATAAAAACAACAAAAAACAAGACATAGGCAGGTAAGTAGGCAGTTCAAAAAATAACATACATTCGGATGTGAGGGTTAGTCCATTATTCAGGCAGGGTGTGTGGCCTTAATATGATAGCCCACATATCAATACAAAACAATTGAGAATATCTATACATAGTTTAGCTGTTCTCTCTAGATATACATTTACCAAAACTGTCCCAATGTTCGTTCTTCATGTCATTTCCACTATTTAATCTCCCCAACATTTTCTCACATGCAGCAGTTTCCATCATCTGAGTTCTCCACATATTCAGTGTGGGAGCTTCAGGCTCCTTCCAACACCTCAAAATTGTCCGTGCACAAGTCATTAAGCTAGTTTTTAAGATTCCAAAGATGTGTTTGTTTAAGTGTGATACCATTGTTCTGTCTCCTAGAAGACAAAGTCTTGGCGATCTGGGAAGTTCACAATTCAGCCATTTGCCCATATGATCTAGAACCTTTTCCCACAAGGGGAAGATCTTAGAACATTCCCATAATGCATGCATAAATGTGCCACTTTTTTCCCCACACTTCCAACATAGATCATTGTTTAATAGACCCATTCTATTTAGTCTTGATGGGGTAAAATAATATCTGTGAATTATTTTATACTGAATAAATTTGCCTCTGGCTTCTCTTACATATTTTTCAGTGTTGGAAAGAATCCCCTCCCATGTTTTTTCATCCAGAGTACAAGACAAATCTTTCTCCCATATCCGCTTGAGATTACTACAACCATTACTGTTTGTCCAAGGACACATTTCATACCATTTTGATGCTTTATGATGCATTTTGGGTAGCTGTAAATAACACTCAACTTGACCCTTATCCTGACCAGCGGGAACAACCTCTTTAATACAATGTCTAATTTGTAAATATTTCCAAAAGTGGCCTCTGCCCTCTAAGTGAAATTTTTCCTTAAATCTGGTATATGACAGAAAATTACCATTATCGAACAAATCGTCTATAATTCTGATATCTTTTCTTAACCACTGGGCCCAATAGATAGTCTGTCTTTCTATCTTTATTTTTGGATTATGCCATATGGGTGCATATTTTTGAGTATACTGACAAATTTTACATCTCTTATGTACTTCTTGCCAAACCATTTTCGAATGCTCTAGAATAGGGTTTATCATTTTATTTTTCTCATGTTTGACTATTTGTGCAAGTACCTCAATGGGTTTAAAGGGGGAGGTGAGTTCCCGCTCAATCAGGACCCAGTCCAGACCGGCACCGGTTTCATCCCAGTGTTTTGTAAGCTTGGACATCTCAAAGGCAACACTATAATATTTTATGTTTGGTAATGATAAACCCCCCCTCTTCTTTGACTCACATAATTTATCTATACGAATTCGAGGTTTTTTCCCATCCCAAAGAAATTGTTTTATCATTTTGTCATATCTTATTAATTGTTGTTTTGGAATGCATGTGGGTATCATCCCAGTTAAGTAATTTATTTGTGGTGCCACAACCATTTTTATTGTATTTACTTTACCCCATAAAGTCAGACGTAGTTTACTCCAATTGTCCAAATTAACTTGAATTTTATCTAATACTTTTTCCATGTTAGTTGCCATAATTTCCCGTATGTCTAGATCTAATTCTATACCCAAATATTTCATCCCTTTTGGTAACCACCGGAAATTAAAGGCAGATAACTGGCTGGGTGAACATGTTTGAGACACTGGCATGGCTTCTGATTTGTGCCAATTAATACAATAACCAGAGACTTTAGAATATGTTTTAATAATTTCTAGTAAGACTGACACAGAATTGGTTGGGTCCCGACTCAGTACCAGGATATCATCAGCATAAAGAAATAATTTGTGTTCTCTGCCGCCTCCAATGACTCCCTTAATTCTTGACTCTGCTCTAATCAATGCAGCTAATGGTTCTAAGAAAATTGTGAACAATAGTGGACTTAGGCTGCACCCCTGTCTAGTTGACCTGGTTATACTGAAAAACTGAGATATTATTCCGTTAGTAAAGACAGCAGCTTTAGGGTTTGAGTATAAGACTCTTATCCATCTGCAAAAACTATCCCCAAACCCGAATTTTGAGAGAGTTGCAAATAGAAAAGCCCATTCCACCCTATCAAAAGCTTTCTGCGCATCTAGTGATATGGCTGAAACAGGGTGGGGGTTCATTCTATTCATCCAAATTAAATGCAATAATCTTCTCATGTTATCAGCTGATGATCTATGTTTTACAAATCCCACTTGATCTTTGTGAATAATTTTAGGTAAAACCTGATCCAATCTTATTGCTAGTGTCTTGGATAATATTTTACAGTCAACATTTATTAGGCTTATGGGTCTATAATTAGCTGGGTCCGTTGAATCCTTGTCTTTTTTTGGTATTAATGATATAATGGCCTCATTAAAACTTTCTGGGAGTGAACCATACTGAAACGCTTCTTGAAAAACCTCTGTGAGAAATGGACAAAGAATGTCTACGTATTTCTTATAGTACTCCACCGGGAAGCCATCTACACCAGGTGACCTCCCGGTTTTCATACCCTTAATTGCAGTTCTAACTTCAGCTTCTGTTATGGGAGAATCCAAACTATCCTTTTCCTCTGAGGAAAGTTGTGGTAGCTCCACCTTTTGGAAGAAGGAGTTCAAATTTTCGTCACTAGCCGAACAGGTGGACGTATACAAATCTTCATAAAATTTTTTGAAAACTTCATTAATTTTGTTAGCTGATGTAAATAGTTTATCATCTTTTCTAATTGCTGTAATGGTATTATTTGAATCAAGGCGTTTTAGTTGTCTCGCCATTAATCGTCCAGTTTTTTCACCATTTTCATAAAAGTTTGTTTTGAGCCTAAATAGTGAATACTCTGCTTTTTTATAATATATTTCATGTAGCTCAAATTTTAGTTGAGAGATTTTCCTGAAGCCTTCTTCATCATATTGTTCAGCTAAATGCTTCTCTAGTTTACCTATTTCCTTTTCCAATTGTTGTACTTTTTCCTTATTGTACTTTTTCTTCCATGAGCTATAAGCTATACATTTCCCCCTGATGAACGCCTTGAGTGCATCCCAAACAGTAGCTAATCTTTCTGTTGTCCCCCTATTAATGTCTAAAAATACCTTAATATCCCCACCAAGTTTTGTAGCAAATTGTTCGTCTTGTAATAAACTTGTATTTAGTCTCCATCTTCCAGCTTTACCTTTATCAGAACACAAATCTATATGTAATTCAACAGGTGCATGGTCTGTTATTGCTATAACTCCTATATTGCAGTCTATCACCAAATCAACAAGTGAACCAGCAACCAGGAAAAAATCTATTCGTGAATAAGATTTGTGAGAATGAGAATAAAATGTGTATTCCCGTTCTTTCTGATTTACGAGTCTCCAAATATCTATCAAGCCCAATTCTTCCTGTAGGACACCTAATGCTGACCTGTCTCCGGGGGATGTACCTGTTCTAATCTTGCTGCGATCCAGATGATCATCTAATGTTTGATTAAAATCTCCCCCCAGGATAATCTGACCATCTACATCTCCCAGTATTTTATTGACCTCATGAAAAAAGGATGTGTTTTCTTTGTTTGGAGCATATAAGTTGCAAAGTACTACTTTAACTCCATTAATAAGTGCTTCCACAACTAGAATTCGTCCATGAGAGTCTTTAAATTGATTAGATACAACAAAATTCAACTTTTTGTTGACAAGGATAACAACCCCACAGCTCTTGCTTGATATTGAATTATGAAAAACATGGCCAACCCAATCCCGTTTCATTTTTATAGCTTCATCTTGGTCTCTAAAGTGCGTTTCCTGAATATATGCAATATCTGTGCCCTTGGATTTAAGATAAGTGAGTATTTTTTTGCGTTTAATTGGCGTACTACAGCCATTAATATTCCATGTTACTATATTGATATGTCTACTACTCATTGCTTCTAAAGATTACATACACCTGCCTCCCCTTACCCTCATCCACAGATCTACCCCTCATTCCTTCAATACACATTAATGCCTTACTTCTGTCATCATAAAAATAATAAAAGTACCTCCAATACATAACACGAAATAACAATAACTCAAAAAACACTGTCTTTAACGAGAACATGACAGTGTACTAAGCCTTAGGCCTGATGTGATTCCGGTCCGTGTAGGTCCTGTAGACGGCTCCTCCTGCTCCTCTCGCCAACCGTCTGGTTACAGCAGCGCCCGAGAGTCCGCGTCTCCGCCGTATCTTCAGAATAAAGTTATGCTCTCCCACATGTTCGTATCACACAGTCAGTCGTTCTCCGTGTTTTGGATATTTTCCCGAACAAAGGCCTCAGCCTTCTTCGGGTCGATAAAGCTCAATCTCTCCCCCTTCCATGTAAACCTCAGGATTGCCGGGTGTGCCAACGTGTGTTTCACCTGCTGATCCCACAGAGCCTTCATTATTGGGGAGAACCGCCTCCGTTGATCGGCGCGTTCCTTGGTCATATCTTCGTAGATGGAGAGTGTGCAGTCCTCCCATCGTATCCCTCTCTCTTTTTTCGCAGCCATCAAAACTTTCTGGCGGGCCGAGTAACGTAGAAATTTCACCAGTATCACCCGCGGTGGATTGTTATTACCTGGCCGTGGTCCCCCGCTTCTGTGGCTCCTCTCGATCTCATACTCATCCCCCTGTAGCCCCAATCCTTCATTCAGTATCTTCTTCACGTAGTCATTCATTGTATTCCCCGTTTCTTTTCCTTCTTTCAGTCCAATCAGCTTGTTGTGTATTTTTTATCCTTTTTTAAAGCTTTACCACATGTTTTGTTTGCTCCTTTACCATGACAGTAAGAACAGACGGAAGGAAGGAGATATTAAAAGGAGGATGGGAGCGGCGAAGTTGTCTTTTTTTTTAAATCCTACTTCTTCTTTGCATGTTAGTTTAGAGGGAACGCACAGTTGAGGGCAGATTTAGTCTTTAATTACAGCGACCGAAAAATATGACACTCATTTCGCTGGCTGTTTTGTCAGATGCCGCCACACTCTGTCCTCGGTGAAAATACAGAGGAGCCCGGCTCTGAACATAGCAGCTGCGGTCCGCTGATCTGCCAGTTGGCTAATTGTGAGTTCCCCGCCAAAGACGCAGCATGAGGCCTCTCGCATCATTGTCTTTTTTTAACTGTTGTGTGGGCTGCAGGAAGACGCTGCGAACCCAGCGTGTGTGTGCCGTGACACTAGCATGTCGCGAGTCATTTCAGCTTCCGTAATAGATGCGCGCGTTTACATGGCTCGGGGATGCGCCGGTGCGCGCGTGGACAAGTGTCACCTCCGTGGTTTTTTTTTGTTGTTGTTGTTGTTGTCAACAAACACCTGTTTATTCTCTGCTAATTAATTGTTAACATAGTTCCAATTTGTCAAGCAGTCCGCTCCAGGTGAAATTAGCGCGTGCTAGTCCTGCAACGCTAGCTAGCGTGTGCCCTAATCGCTGTCCGGATGAATTATGTGTGTCGGTGTGGCCAGATGTTGCTCCACTGTACATCCTTTAGAATGTGAATAATGAACGACATACGCTACTTTAGCAGTGTTGAACCACAAGCAGGAATGGAGGTGCAGTTATGGTTTTGAGGCTTTAAGATGACAGAGAAGTCGCTCAAATCTGCTCTGGTTTTGCACCAATTCACAGTCCATGGCAGTCGTCCTTGCCCATGCAGGTTAAATGGCAGGTGGAATTACAGGTAAATAAATAAAATTAATAAATTATAGATTTAGAATCACATCCCTCATCTGCAGGATTGGTGAAACACCAGTGATGGCTCCAGCCAGATCAAGTACATTTCACTGTGCATTGTACTGTGTATAAATGTGCATGTGACATCTTAACTCTCAGGGAGGGGAACTGTTAGCTCGTAGGTATCAAAAAGTATTCATTTATTGTATATTTAGTGTTTGTAATTACAGTTATCCTGTGTAGTTGTAATAAAAGAGGCACAGTTATTGTTTTAAGGCTTTAAGATAACAGAGAAGTCATCCAAATCTGCTCTGGTTTTGCACCAATTCACAGTTAATGGCAGTCGTCCTTACACGTGCGGGTTAAATGGCGGCTGGAATTTTAAAATAAATAAATAAAATGGATAAATTATAGCTTTAGAATCACATCCCACGTCTGCAAAATTGGTGAAACACTTCTTCTGCACTGATGGTTTGTTGTCATCCTGATAGTGAATACTGTGTTATCCCAGAGAGGGGCACTGCAGCAATGCATTCAGCTCCGTGACTGTTAAAGCAGAACTGCAAAAAAATAAAAAAAATAAAATAAACGGAGGCCTCTCAAGCGCGACTGATCCCGTACACTAACAGTACACGAGTTGCGAACACAATCTACCTCTAATACTGTATAACTGTCAATATTAAACGGCTGCAGACTGAACTGAATTGAACATCTGTTGTGTTTCATATTGCCGAGCCTCTTTTGATGAGACAATCCGAGCAGGAGTTGCGGTTGCATTTAATTTGAAGGCACAAAAAAATAAATAGTACGACACAGCATTGACAATCCTGCACAGCGGCGGTTTCCTTCATTCTTCGACCGCTCTTCCCTCATTATCCGGCATCGCCGGCAGGTGTGACGACTGTGTTGACAACGAAGGCTAACGTCTCAGAGTCCATTAGTAGCTGCATACCTCCGTCAGTCAGAGTTGGTTAATCTTTTGTCTTGACTGCAGCTGTTAAGGTGTCATCAGTTAATGGGCTAGTCTTCTCCTCAGCTCTACCAGCATTCCCCCCCCCCCCATCTAACCACTTAGAGATTTCTTTCAAATATTCCAGCTTATTCTTTGTTTTTTGTTTTTCTAAAATAAAAGGGCTTTTGCTCAGAGTTGCAAACGTGTCTTTGAACGTTCACTGTGATTCTTTTTGAGTGCGGTCCAAAGCAATGCATACTGTTGCCGCTTTGAAATGCTCATGCCTCTTCAGTCGCAGCAATGCTGGACTCTAGTGGAGCAAAATGTAATTCAAACCTAATCATGGCATCGTCTGTAGCCCCGCTGAGGTTATGCATGACATTATACTGTCAATATCATGATAATTTGCTGCATTGCAGGCAGAAATGCACCGTGGACGAGGCGTCCTCATGTGCAGAGGTTCGCCGAAAACAAGCACAACGCGATGAACTGATCAGTGATGCTTTTCGTGTCTTTGAATGCTCACTGTGATTCTTTCTGAGTCCGGTCGAATGCAATGCATACTGTTAGCCAGCTTTGAAATACAAATACGCTGGTACCTCTGAACTCACAGCAATGCTGGACTCTAGTGGAGCAAAATATAATTCAAACATAATCATGATGTTATCTGTAGCCCCACTGAGGTTATATGCACGTGTCATAGTTCTGTGTTTAAAGATTTCCTGTGATCCTGTTTTGAGTTTCCTGTTTTATTTTGTTAAGTTCTTCCTTGGTTTCCTGTTTAGTGTTCCTTCCTGTGTTTTCCCCTTTTGATTGTTTCATTGGTTTCTCCTTGTGGCTCCGCCCTCATTAGTTTCACCTGTGTCTTGCCACCCCCTCTGCTCACTTGTGTGTATATATAGCCCTGCCTTTCCCTTTGTTCTCTGTTGTGTCGTCTGTAATCCCCCCCATGTTGTGTGGAACTTCTGTCCTGTTCGTATTGGAGTTTTTGGATTACCCTGCTCCATGTGCAGCACATTCAGTTACCTGCTCATTTGTTAGTTTTCATTAATGCTGTTTTAGGTTTTCCTGTGAACCTGTTTTGAGTTTCCTGTTTTATTTTGTAAAGTTCTTCCTGATATGCAGTGGAAGCACAATGTGATATACTGTTGCAGCTTTGAAATACTAATATGCTGGTGCCTCTTCAGTCGCAGCAATGCTGGACTCTAGTGGAGCGAAATATAATTCAAACATCATCTATAAACCCCACTGAGGTTACATGTATGACGTTATACTGTCAATATCACGTTAATTTGCTGCATTGCAGGCAGAAATGCACCGTGGTCGAGGCGTTCTGATACGCAGAGGTTCACCGAAAACAAGCACAATGTGATTGAAATCATATAAAAACTATTTGAACAGCTATAAAGATAACGGTGAACATTTTGAATGTTGACTGTGATTGGTTCTGAGTGCAGTCAAATGCAATGCATACTGTTACAGCTTTGAAATACATAAATACTGGTGCCTTTTAACTCACATCAATGCTGGACTCTAGTGGAGCGAACTATAAGGGATGTGTATGTAACATACACGTACAGATTTGTTTTGTTGGCTTAATTTATTCTGTCCAGATGGTTAGTGTCCCAAAGATTTATCCCCGTCAGTAATGGATGCTGAGCATGCTATTAAAGACAGCTTTGTTGTTCCGGGGGGGGGGGGATCCTGCCCAGTTTGCATAGTGCTTTAAAACTAGTCGCTATATGAAGAAAGAAACCAACAAACTGCACAAGTGAAAGATGAAAACAGGACTATTTTCTTGATTGTATGTTGTCTTTGAAAGAATAACAGTCGGATGTTTTCCTGAAAAGGATGTCGCTTCTTTGGCTCGGTCACATGAGATCAAACATTCTCTCACCGAAGTTCAAACTGCTCGTATTTATCTGCTTGTTAAGGAACATTTCGCCATCGTCTGATCCCTCCAGGATTGCCACGGTCCTTTTTTTTTTAGTTTGTAATTGCTTTACATGGCTTAAAGGGGCCTTTTGAAGGGTGTCAGCAGTTTTCCCAGCACTAAATGGAATGAATTATAATGTGACATTTTCACAACAGAGATCAGCAAGCTGTGTAATTAGCGATTATGAGGAACTACTTAGCAAGCTGCCTCTTTCTGCACAAATGTATGGACATACAGGACGTTATGTGCTACTGTGAGTGGTCACAACACTGGGCACGTTCAGTAATAAGGTATAAATACATGCTTTTACCACGCAGCATCGTCTGCTGGATAGTTTCAATAAACACCTCACGGGTTAAATCACCATAGATTGTAAATTGTCCATAGAAGATGACCATTGCTTAGCTGGCCCAGTAATTCTTTGTGTTGCTGGTATTGATCAACCACACTATGCATCACCTGAACATACTTCACACATACAGTACATCCTTTTAGTTAAAAGACAATAAAACATTGTGTTCATTGTATTTTTGGAGGTTGTCTGAGACGGTGGTATAAAGCAATAATAAAAGATTGATTGTTTATGAGGGACTTTTAGTTTCTTTTCTTCCAGCAAACATTAGAAGCACTTGCTCAGCTTGATAATGTCTGGGAATATCTGAAAAAGTGAGAAAAGAAACTCCCTGGCATCAGATGATACACCTCCATTGACCAGCAGAAAATCAGCACAGTATTGATGCCTTGTGTGTAGCAGAGTGTGTGAACCGCACAACAAGCATCTCTTCAGTGCAGAAATGAAAGCCAAGGTCATTATCCCCCGATTTTGTGCTTTGTTTCCCTCTCGTAATGCAGTGCTAAAAGAGGAAAAAAATGAAAAACACCTGCGAGAAAACATCAAATTCAAAGGGGATTTAAAAGTTGGACACAATGCTTTTATTGTGTCCGACTTCTGTCTAACGAGGCACAGCAGTGGGAAGATTCGATATGCTATTAAAAGAGTGGAATCAGTTGGAAGCTTTGTTGGCATCGTTGTAAAAGTAAAGGAGAATGTGCAGAGAGACGTTGTATAGTTTATTTTAGGCCGAACAATTTAAATGTTATGACAATTACTCGACTAGTTTTAATTAGCTTACTTGGAGGAAATTATATATTTGCTTATTTGGAAGCATCTGCAAATTGAGTTTTTGAGTGTCATTGACTTTCTACATGCCAATTTAAATTATGTGGAAATAAAATCTGTGGAAACTCTGATGTGATCTGAACTTGAACTGGAGCCAAGAGGCAACTTCTAGAAAACTGTGACTATTGCTGTGGTACAATATCTACAGAAATATCCCAAATTGGCATGCTTATGATCACTGTACAACGATCAGGCATAATATTATGACCACCTTCCGAATATTGTGCAGGTCTCGCAATTGTGTATGCAGTGTTCATATAAGCAACTCGACTTTTTTTTTTATTTTATTCCTAACAACTGCAATCCTTTGTGCCAAGTATAAATGTATAATTCTTTGCTTCTGCAATCGTAAAGACATGAGTTGCACCAAAGGCAAATTCCAGGAAGTGCAATAAACCTTCCCTCATATATTTTTCCACAGTTAGGAGATAAAATGCCAACTGTGCTTTGCACCGATCAGACACAGCATTATGACCACCTTCCTAATATTGTGTAGGTCTCCCTTGCGCCTCCAAAACAGCTGTGACTCGTCAAAAAATGGACATGGACCTTCTGAGGGTGTCCTGTGGTGTCTGGTAACAGAATGTTGTTAGTGGGGGTGTCTCTGAGGGGAGGGGCCTCTGTGGATCATCCCACAGATACTTGATCAGTTTGGGATCGAGTGAATTTGGAGGCCAGGCCAACACCTTGTGCTGTTCTTCATGTTGAGTTGTTCCTAAAGTGTTTTTGTGTGTGTGCCTGTGTCAGGATGCATCCTGCCATCAAGGAGTGTTGCTATGGGGTGGGGGTGCCTGGTCTGGTCTAGGTGGGTGCTAAATGTCTAAGGAACATCCACACCAATGACAGGTCCAGAAGTTTCCCAGCAGAACATTGAACTGTCACAAGATGGTCAATGTTATTTACTTCTCCTGTCCATAGTCATAATGTTGTGGCTGTTTTAATAGTGTGAGCATTCTTAAAAATCTTATAGAATTTTATTTATTTATATAGTGACCAATCATATCCATCTCAGGGCACATAGTGAGGACCTAACCAGAAATCCACTGGGGTTACAAACATCTAAGTCTTCAAACATTTCTTGGCCTGTAAGCTGTAATGGATTCTGGTTTTGCATTGACCTACATACTTTCATCAAGGGTTTTTCCTGCAAAATTAAAGCTTGTTAGTAACATGCTTCCAACTTTGATCATACAACTTCAGTTGTTTAAATCCTTTTGATTAACCGTGCTGCTCACAGAGAACTGCAATATACACATTGGACCTTTTTTTTTTTTTTTTTTTTTTTTTTTTTAAAACATAATGTAGCCTGCAGTTATTTTAGTAGTTGGGATTCTGGCTATCAAGCTTGATTACAAGGCCTTTCATCCAGCAATTACACCTACGTTTTCACGCACACACACTATGATCTAATGAGGTTACATGGGACAAGCTTGCATGAATTGGTCGTCACGCTGAAAGGTTGAGTAGTACGTGGGTCAAATGTTAATTACAAATTGTCTCAGTTCATAGGGAATAAAGATTGTAATTAAAGCCGGACGGGAAATATTTATAGCGGTTTGCCACACTAATGCACCTGTGTGGCCCGCAAACAGCATTTCACACGTTGGTTAAGAGCGTAATTAAAAAAGTTGTTCATCCCTTATTAAGCTTGAGGCCAAAAGGTGGGGAAAAACTTAATCATGACATCATCCATAAGCCCACCGAGGTTATATGCATCGTCAATATTGTGTTAATTAGTGGCATTACAGGCTGAAATGCACCATAGATGAGGCGTCCTAATATGCAGAGGTTCACTGAACACAGAGCCAGTCCAAAACAAGCACAAGGTGATATACAATAGTTAGTATAAAGATGGAGGACGGAATAGCTCCTTAAAAGTGAAGCCAAAGCAAGTAGAGCTCCCCCTGTTGGCTGGCTGCAGTATAGGTCATAAGCTCCACCCCCTCCATGTTAGTGGGTGGGACTTGGGCCAAAGTAAAACACTAAAATACACGTCAAATTAGTTTTTTTTGGGCATGTTTTCTGTTATTTTAGGTATTTAATATAATACTGAAGCAGGTTCAAGTGTCAAGTTTCATTTTAATTAGTTATTCGACGCTTTAGGCAAACATTTCCATGTGACATAATGGCGACTACCAGTTGCCATGTCAACTACTCTGCAAAACCATGAGAGTTGTAAAAAATAATAACACTGCACAGACTCTGACACTATTTTCCCGGGGATATGGGGAGTTTGGAGCCAGTTTGGCCAATGCAAAGATGTGGGGACGCATCGTCCATATTTATATACAGCCTATGTCATGTACTGAAAGAAATTTTACAAAAGACTTTGGACAGCTTTAAAGACAGCTACATCTTTCTGTGATCATATATATATATAAAAATTGACTTTTTAAGCATATCAGCTCTAGAAAAAAGAAAGATCGAACTGTGTAGTGCACTGCCAGAGGTGATTGTATCGTGTACTGAGGCCTGAGGCAAAAATTTCCACCAGACTTGATCACGTTCAACAGAGCTGGACACAGTGCTCTGTTAGCTAAGTTAACTAATGTTAGCTGTCAAAGAAAGAACAAATGAAATGTGATTCTAGTGGATGTTATTTAATAAGAGTCTCTCCCTCATGGTTAAGGCTGGGCTAGCGTCTTTTTGTTAGCTCTTTAGCATTATTATTAATCACCATTATCTGCTCTACTTACCGTTGTTTTGCCTTTTATTTTATTTCGACACACCCGGAGGCATAACTTAGTTTTTTTTTTTCCTTCTCCTACTGTCATTGAAAACTTAACTTAAAAGTTTGTCAGCCCTCAGGGGCCTCCCACCAGCCCGGGGCCCCAAGCAGTTGCCTGCCTCGCCTGTTGACAAGCTGCACCTCAGCGCACCGCTGTTCACTCCCGAGTCTGCTTTGAAACTTAGGGGGTTCGCAAAGTTTGGTGATGCTTTTACACCCAGTAACCTTTTTTCTTTAAAGTTCAGCGAAGAGAAATCATTCCCTCGCATGTCCTCCAAGGGAAATTCCCTGGAGACGATCCCGGCGTCCACAGTGTGGGTCTCCCGTTGAAGGTCAGTGGCGCTCTGGAAGGTGTCTTGTTTTCATTTGTAGCTAGGACACGGATTCATAGATGGCCACAAGTCTGGACTCTTGACTCTGGAAATGATCATATCTAATGCAATATATCATGTCGCCCTTGGAGAAACATGAACACCGTTTCCCTGTAAAAAAATGCTGTAGTTGGAGGAAGAAAGCCGTGGCTTACGGCTGTGTGGTTGCTGCAAGTTACCCTAATTTTCAGTGACCTTCAAAGCTGCAGCTCCAACAGTGTAAGAGCATAATGACTGTAATTATTACAAGACAACTATCAATGCAAAATGACTAATGCGACCATTAGAGCCAACAACGCGTACAGCACTCTTCAAGGCAAGCCTACGCACACGTCAGCTCTGAGTCTCACAGTGCAGCAGCAGCAGCAGCAGCCCGCTAATTAATATATAGCAGAATCAATGAGTACACAAAAAGCAGCTTCATCCAGGCCTGCGCTAATTGCAAGGGGTTCTCATTTTCTGTGCCCGGCCATCTCAAGGTGACGGAGCATGTTGCGGTTAGATTAAATATTTATTGAGGAGTGTCATTACGTCGTCATTATCATTTAGATCAGTTCATTAAACAACGAGAAACACCAGTGATGAGACAATTACGGCTGTTAAATAAAACAGGGTAAAAAAAAAAAAAAAAGATTCCTACACCCACGCACGTGCAGATGTGTGTTAAGCACACAGGACTCGCACACTCATGATGTTCTTGCGTTTTGAGGTCACCGAGCTGGGTCTCATGGTACATCACTGAACAATAGTTGTAGGCTACGCTTGGAAAACAGTGAATCTGATAAACATTAACCCCTGACTGGAAGCCAAACAAACACCATGAAGTACACTTAAAACGTGTGTATAGACAGAAAACGTTCACGTAGCAGACTCTTTCTGTGCCTTACATAATATATTCTGTTGTTTTTGAAGATACCCTCTTCATGTGCATTCTGCTTTAGTGGGCGCTGCACGAGTGTTCACGCTACTGTGTGAACAAATGCATGGCTCAAATGCAGAGAAAGAAGTTCTCCATGTGGCATCAGTACAGTAAAAGAATCCTATACAGGATTAGCAAGTAACATGAGGATGGTGGCGCTCATGGAATTTCAATTCAAGTATTGTTTGCGGGGGGTCTGGCGCCTATCCCAGCTGTCATCGGGCGAGAGGTGGGGTACACCCTGGACAGGTCTCCAGTCTATCGCAGGGCTTCAATTCAAGTTATATTTATTTATTTTCTTTTCCCATCAGTGTGAGAGCAACAACCCGATTAGATTTAAAGCTATGTGAAATGCGACAGGCGTGGGTCTCTCTAGCCGTTTCTATTCATTTATTACATTTATAGAACATAAATCTCTTTTTACCCACTACCTGGTGGAAGCCTTGATAAAAGCGGGGTTTTGCACTTCAACCCTACGGTGCCATCTAAACATGCAAAGCATGCTGTATCGAGCACAGAAACCACCGGAGCTGTTAGCGCTAACAGCTCCGGTGACGTGCAACCCAAACAGTTTGTTTTTTATTTTATTTTTATTTTTTAAGCCATTTGAAGTCAATACTTTTCTGAAATGGCGCTTTAACTTTAGGTCTGTTCAGTTTTGGCCAGGGAAAATTTCCTTTTTTTTTCTACTGTTTTGAATTGAAATGCAATTAAATGCATTTTTCCAGACGTTAAAAGAGCTTGAGTTTACAATATTCATGTCTGTGTCTATTATTTGATTCAGTCATCCACTAAAATCCATTTAAATTAAAATATGTTTCTTTTGGGGACAAATATTGTTATGCGATTAAAATGTGATTAATCAAGATTAATTCATTAGAAAGCCTCTAATGAGATTCATTTTTTTAATCTAGCCCCACCCCTAAAATATATAGAATCTTATTTTCACACACGTTTTATTTTATTCCATCGATTGTATTTTTGCTTCTGCGAAGTCGAGTGGGCTCCATGTGCCAAGTATTTCATTAGTGGTATGAAACGCGTAAGATGCTGGATTGTTACAGAGTATTTGACAATAAAGGATCTTGAATCTACAATGAGTTGGAAAAATAAAACATGATCTGGTTTTAGTGTCAATTAGTTCCATTCAGCAGCAGAAGCTTAACCCTTACGTAGAGTTTCAGGTCAAATCTGACTCGTTTTGATGTTGGACAGCAGTAAAAATACCCTAAACGTCATTCTATTGTGATTGACATCACGGCAGCAAGATTTAGTGTGCAACAGGCCGTCCCAGATCAGGAGGTTTGGTAGCGATTTGGAGGAGGACGAGACCTCTGATGCAGATGAAAATACACGCTCCCTGCTCTCTGAAATGTTTCTTAAGGATTAATCAAACATTTACTAATGAGACGTAAGATATTTAGACATTCTAAATAGATCTGCAGTTTGTAATTTTGGTATAAACTATGAGGTAATCTTGGCCTGGGTCAAAACTGACCCGGACCACACTGTATAGGCGTTAAATATGAACAGTAAGTAAGGGTTAACGCTAAAACAGAACACACTGCAGCCATTTCTTTGCCATCACTAATGCCGGCACATTTCTTTCCTGTACACTACATTTCGTACTTACTGCAAAAGCCAAACGTGGCAGGCCTTTTCTTCTGGGGTTAGTGTGAAACTAAATGTCATTAACGGTCTCGTCTCTTTGCTGGTGCCTGCTCTGTGTCCGTGCAGCTCCCCGGTGACTGGCTGAGCACACCGTTGCAAGGGTGTTGGCTGGGTCAGTACAGGAGGCTCCTCGCTTTGCCCAAGGCTTTCACACTCCTCAGCAACAGACCCAGCTTTGCAACCGTTTTCTGTGTTTTACTGCGTCTGCCGAATGTTGCATTCTTTGCTGTGTAACCAGGTGCCACGTCTCTGAGCTAGCTTTAGGGGGGGGAAAAAAAGGCATTTTAGGAAATAAACGAGGTAATTTCTGTTCATTACGGGCAAGCCAGATTTAAAAGAAACTTTGCAGACAAAAGCCGTGCATTGCACCACTTAAATGTAGTTTTCCCCTCTGTGCACAAACTATTAAAAGCATTTCAAAGAAACATAGAATAGATTTTCCTTTCTCGAGATAAACGTAACACTATTTTCAATCATCTCCGAAACCCGATGAACCACAAAGAAATAAAAAAAAGCTTTATAGCAAACACACACATGAGTGATGGCTGGAGCCCAGAAGTGTTGATAATACGATAAAATGTCAGCTCCAACCATTAAACGCAAGGTAAGTGCTGAATTCACGCCGCAGATTGATCACGCCGCTGTAAAAAGCCTCCAAGTGTGATATTCCTCTGGTTTACCGGAGGATGTTTGGTTCCCTCTGTAGCTGTGCATTTGATCTCTCACAGTTATAAATGAAGACACAGATTATTATGAAAGGTCTTTTCGGTCAGGGCATTAGCAGCGGGGGAAGTACACAAAACTGCAATGATGTACGGACGCGGCGGCGAAAAAGGAGACTGAAAGATGTCCTCTGCCGCGCGTGACAAGTATTTAATGTGACCGATTGCTTCGCCGTTTCCAATGGATCTCCAAGCAAGGGCCCTATTTTTAGAAAGGCACTTCTGAATGTCCACCCGCTTGATGTACATCTCCTACAGAGTGTGGGGGAACAGAGCACTTCATCTTTATAAGTGCAGCCATTTGATGGAAGTTGCAAAATGTAACGCGCACAAGTAAGGGACCTTAGAGGCGGCTCGAAAATAGAATAATGTCAGCAGGTGCACGGCGCTCTTTATATGCAAAGCAAATAGAGTGTGAAGTATGGTGTACTGTAAATATTCAACTTTATTATTATTTTTTTGTTGTTTTATTCCTGTCTAATCCGGTTGTCATTTACTGAATATTTCTGACCTTTTTATTTCTTACTTCATTGTTTTTTTTTTCTTCCCTTCTCTCTCTGTAACCCTCGGTTTCTGAATGTTCTTTGTTATTTTTGTGCATTTCAAATACGCATAAATTATTCATCTTGCCATGCAAACAGAGAGCAAACTAACCACATAAAAGTTTTATGGTGCCATTAGACCAAAATCTGCCTGCCAAAAAAAAAAAAAAAGGCAGGAAACGCTGCAGGGCTAGTATGGTTAGCAGGCTAACGACGGTACACAACTGTTGAGTGTTTGGTCTCAACAAGTTAGACTGAGCTCCATGTGCACACGCGAAGAAGGCAGCTTGAAAGGTATGCACGTGTCTCACAGTGCACTTAAATAGGGCATACACCGATCAGCCACAACATTAAAACCACTGACAGGAGAAGTAAATAACATCGACCACCTTGTGACGATTCAGTGTTCTGCTGGGAAACTATTGGACCTGGCATTCATTGGTGTACGTGTTACTTAGACGTGTAGCACCCACCTAGACCAGACCAGGCACCCCCACCCCATAGCAATGACACTCCTTGATGGCAGCAGCCATCCCCAGCAGGATGCAGCCTGACACAGGCACACACACAAAAACGCTTTAGGAACAACTAAAAAAAAACATGAAGAACAGCACAAGGTGTTGACCTGGCCTTCAAATTCACTAGATCCCAAACTGATCATGTATCTGTGGGATGATCCATAGAGGCCCCTCCCATTAAAGCCCCCCCACTAACAACATTCTGTTGCCAGACACCACAGGACACCCTCAGAAGGCCAAACACAACTGTTTTGGAGGCACAAGGGAGACCTACACTATATTAGGAAGGTGGTGACAATGTTATGCCTGATCGGTGCAAAGCACAGTTGGTATTTTATCTCCTGACTGTGGAAAAAATATATGAGCGAAGGTTTATTGTGCTTCCTGGAATTTGCCTTTGGTGTGACTCATGTCTTTAAGATTGCAGAAACAAAGAATAATACATTTATACAACAACTGAGTTCTTCAATTGTGAGACCTGCACAATATTGGGAAGGTGGTCATAATATTATGCCTGATCATTGTATGCATAATAGGTACAAAAAGATAGAGAACAACACCAGGTATAACTAAAAACATTATATGGACTGGAGCGTTATATTCAATGCGAGCTAAAGCATGGGTGCAGTTGTGAGCAGGATAAATGACTGCACAACCGTATACACTTCACATGATGCAGTACTTACAGTGAAGTGTTTACAGGAGGGTAAAAAAAGAGCAGGAGGAGGGTGCAATTAAAGTGCAGTAAAAATAGGGGTATAATAGTGGGTTATATAGAGGGGCGACTGATGAACACCCAACTGTCAGACAGAGACAGAATGATGGCTTGTTGGTTTGACCTGCTCTTGTGTGAAATCTGGTCTGGCTGCAGCATTAGACCTCGGGACGGTAAGTGCATTATGGAACATGAGGACACTTTAGCTGGTCCTCATTTTCCATTTTGAGTACAAAAGAAAAACAAAAACTAATAAATGTGGAAGTGGACTGTATGGCAGTAAGAATGTTCTGTACGTTGGAGACATCTACCTGGCACGTTTCCGATGAGTCCAATTATATATTTTTCTAAAGAAAGAAAATTGGTTCATTTCAACCAGGCCGCAATTTCCTTTATAAGTTTTGAACCAAGATTAAGACCGTATATTGTATTTCCCCTTCTGGGAAATTGGTCTTGGGTTAGGGTAAGTGTCATATGGAGCGGAAAGAGTGAATTTCCTCAAGTAAAAAGAAAAATAGATAATGTTAGTAAAGATGCAAACAAATGATAATGATGTTTTTGGTTGTTTGTTCGGTGCCAATCTTCAATTTCCAAACCGAGTTTTTTGTCATCAAGAGTGAAGACATTTTAGAAAGTGATCATTTCTACCTCGTTCTTATTTTTAGGCTTGACTTTTAAAGAGCAGGGGCCTCTTGTACGAAGGGTGCGTGTGCGCAAAAACGTTCCGTACGTTCTTGTTCACGTAAAAGTTCAGATGTGTCAAAAGCAGAGGTGGGAAGTACTTAACTGTACTTAGGTAGATTTTTCAGGTATCTGTACTTTACTTGAGTATTTCATTTTCTGACGACTTTTTACTTTTACTCCCTACGTTTGTACACAAATATCTGTACTTTCTACTCCTTGCACTGGAAAAACTGGTTTGTTTTTCACTTTTTTAACCTCCACTGATGACAAGACGTAAAAGACGTGACATGATCGGACCAAATAAAACTGCACATTGTGGCGGTAAATAAGAACACTGCGAAATGCAAGGAAACGGAGGGAAAACGTTTGCCCGTCCTCCTTTCTACAGAAGCCCGGGTGCAGATTTAAATTAAAAATTTCCGAATTATAAATAGACAAAGTTGAGATCGGTGCTACGCGGTGTCGGTGCTCACCGGCACAAAATGATGTGTGTTTGCGAATGGCGTAAAGTGTGGGGAAACATCTGCGTTACCTTCAAACAGCACGCTCACAGACATCTGAACCAAGCCCGGTGTTAAATTATGTAGTGTACGTGGGGATATTCGCAGCAAAATAAATTTGCATAATTACAGTAATCCGGGGCCATTTTCAGAGCGACTGCATCGAATTTCCATAAGAGATGCATATGTTTAATTATCTTGCATCCGCAAACTTTTTGAAAATGTGCAACCTCGTGGCACGGATCGAGACGGGGCTGTGAGAGTATTCAGGAATTTACAGAAACTAATTACTTTTAGTCTGAGAGGTACTAATGAGGGAAATTAAAAGGCGTCCGCGTTGAAAGGGGAACGTAATCATTTGCCTTACACAAAAAGAAACATAATGAGGGTAGGATGTAGTTATTCAAGAACCCACAGAGCCGCAGAATACTGTCGTTGATGGCGATCAAGGTGATATTTTGGATTAGTGTTGTCAGTCCGGTTTTCCGTCACACCAAGCGTGACTCGTTTTAGTTTTAATGACCCGTCACCTTCGAGTGCCAACAATGACTGCCAAAATAACAGGATATAATAAATGTACACTTTGAATAGCTGTATTTTTTTGTCATTTGAAGGTCAAAGAGTGTCCCCCTTTGGAAAAAAAATAAATAAAACAGCCTTCCTAAAAGCTTTTCGAGGTCGCCGTAAAGTGGAGAAGGTGATCTTGACACGTTCCACGCATTCCTCAAAAGCGGCTGCAGGCGCCCGGGGAGCCTCGATATCATCTGTTCAGAGTGAGAAGTGCTCAGAAATGTTTCCTTGTAAAAGATGGGGGGGGGGGTGGGGGGGTGCCGAGGCAGTCTTTCACCGTCTCCTTCCGATTTAGATACGTGGTCATTGGAGGCTTCTCTGACCCAAATGGGTTTCCAGAGGTGGCGACGTGAGCCTGACCAGGTAAAGAAGACCTGTAATTGGAGTTACTTTTAACAAGGCTGTTACTTTGCCATAAATCACGACGAGTGGAAGTCCCGTGCCCTCTATTCAGTGTCCTGAAATAGTGCAGGAGGAAAAATTAACTCTGCTCCGTTTGAATTTTCCTCCTCAATCCAGTTGGGGTTTATTGGATTTTGTCCTGCTGGGTTTCCAGTGTGGCGTGCGCTTTGTAGTAAAAAGCATGAAGCTCTGTGGTGAAATCTGCTCTTTTCATGTATAATGGAAACAAAAATAGTGCAGATACACCGTAACATGATTTCATTAACTAGCCTATATGCCCTTTTTTTTTATTTATTTATTTTTCGAAAATAAAAATAAAAAAAAATTATTGCATATCTAAATCAAACACTGGCGGTTAGCTCTTTAAACGGCCTCAGTGTCAGCGTCTGACTTTCAAAGTAGACCGTGTTCAAATTTTCCTTCTATCTGAGCACTTTGAAATGAAAGCAGTCTGTAATGTGCCATTCGGTGCAGGCGTTTTTTTTTTTTCTTTTCTTTTTTTTACAGGGTCAGTATGAACAATTGCTCCTGATTGTCTCCCAATACATGGAACAATTACTGAAAACCTGTCCAATCAGAGCAGTTTCAAACCATCGGTGCCGTTTCCATGCTCTAATGAGAACCGGCTCCGATCATCTGTCTTATTTTGAGTTTGAAAATATTCAACATACATTCACAAAGGACTTATTAGTTTAATACTCTTTAACAATAGATCATCATCGCATCATTTAGTGTAAAACTGATTTAACAATGTTGCAGATTCATTCATTTTTATTATTTTTTTATAGCACAGTTAGATTTCTCAACCAATTGTAAGGAGTTTAACAGTTGTGTTTTAAGTATGCATGACAAATAGTTTGATGGTGACAGTGACTGCAGTGTTTTAGGATACGGAGGTGTCGAAGAAGGTCTGTGATGACATGAAGGGGCTATATACGCCGATCAGGCAAAAGACTATGAAGTGAATAACATCGACCATATTGTGACAATCCAATGTTCATCTGGGAAACTTTTGTACCTGGCATTCAGTCATTGGTGTTGATGCTACTTAGACATGTAGCACCCACCTAGACCAGACAGGCACCCCCACCCCATAGCAATGACACTCCTTGATGGCAGCAGCTACACAAAAACGCTTCAGCAACAACTCAAAAAAACATGAAGAACAGCAGAAGGTGTTGACCTGGCCTCCAAATTCACTAGATCCCAAACTGATCAAGTATCTGTGGGATGATCCACAGAGGCCCCTCCCCTCAAAGGCCCCCACTAACAACATCCTGTTGCCCGACACCACAGGACACCCTCAGAAGGCCCATGTCCATTCTCTGATGACCTACACAATGTTAGGAAGGCGGTCATAATGTTATGCCTGATCACTGTAGATGCTACATAGAGGTGAGGCATACCACTGATGGAAACAAAATCCGCCCCTGCTATAAAGTCTCATCTAATTTGACCTGAAGTTATATGAGAAAGCTTGTCTGTGCATGCATCTCGGGATCCATCCTCCCAGAACAACTAATGTGATCTGATGATGAGGAACGGACCTGGGGCAATATTACGTGTAAGCACAAAACAAAGGTAAAACTGGAGAAAATAGTTATTTAGCAGGGAAAGTACTGCACAATCATGATTTGTGCATTTCAATTGCAGCGCAAAAAATAGCAATAATAATGTAGTACCTTACGAGTGGAGATGAACGAGTCAAATCAAAGTGCATGCGTCACAGCTGAGAATTAGATCTGCTTCAATAAAGACCTTTTTTAAATAATCTACTCTTTTTTGCAGCATGGAGAGCATCATCCTCATGCTGGGCTGTAAAAAAAAAAAAAAAAAAAAAAAAATTTGAATGCTGGATAATTAAGGACTGTGAGGGATGGAGTCCATTGCTGGTTTGAAAGTCCCCGAGGCCTCATTTATTGAAACATATTCAAACCAATTCAGATTTATTTATGAATACAATGCTGCACACACAGGAAATTTCTGCTTCAAAGTTTACACATAATGAGGTTTCCACAGCCTTCTGTCAGGTTGTGGCTCGATGTGTCGGCGCGAAGGTTTGTTTATTATCTTGACGCCATCAGAAATAATCCCTACAGGCGCAGACTACAATACTGCGCGTGCATATGGACAGGGTAGGTTGCGTTGCCCATTACACAGCAACGCAACGTGTACGAACTGCATGCGGGCAACGCAGTGGCTTCTTCCAACAGCAAAATGTCACAGCTCTGAGAAAACTAATGCAGAGTGACTCGCCCATTCACACTCTATTAGTCTGATTATACAGTTTAATAGGGTTGATAATGAAATTAGTTCTGTGAAGATGTAATAATTGTAATCACACAGGCTTATTAATTAGTTAAACAATTGAGGGGTGCACAGGAGCTGCTCAGTCAAGATGTGTCGTACAGTTCAGCGTTTGTTTTTCCGAGAGGAAATAATGACGAATAAACGAAGACTAAGACACAGAGACATGTTGAGCTGGAGGAGTTTTTTTTTTGCTAGGTGGAGACACGTGTGGGTAAAGCTTAGTGTTTTCGCAAATCAGACGATTTGTGAACATTTAAAGATATTCGTTTCAATACTGAAATTAAATTGGAAATTTTCTAGTTTGTAACGTCTGGCCAGCTTTAGGATGATTTATGCCCAGATTGACCGCTTCCAACAAATCAGAGAAATATGGTTTGCAGCATAGACTGTATATAAATATGGACTACGCGTCCCAACTTCCTTGCATTGACCAAACTGACGCTAGTTTCCCAGGGATACGGGTGCCATGTTACCGATGACCCGCCCACACTTCCTCCAGACTCACTCCCATTTTCGTTCAGTGAATACTGTGCTCTGCTCTACCTTCATGCAACTGGTAGTCATCATGAGGTCACATCCTGTTTCTGTAGCCTCAGATAACTAACTAAAACGAAACGTATCAGAATAATGAACACTCCAGAATACACCAGTTTTATATTAACTTCCTAAAGTGACGGAAATCATCCTTGAAAACTAAAATATATTTTATGCGTGCTTTAGTTTGGCACAAGTCCTATCCACTAACATGGAGGGGGTGGAGCTTATGACCTATACTGCAGCCAGACACCAGGGGGAGCTCTATTTGCCTTGGCTTCACTTTTGAGGAGCTGTTCTGCCCGCCCCTTCATCTTTCTTTACAGTCTATGGTCCAGGCCTTGCACCATACCAGGAAAACCAGCATCCAGGTGCATTAGCGCCACCTACTGGACTGGAGTGTGTTTTTGTTGATTTACAGCACGTCGTTGCTGCACAGGTCTCAGTTTACAACCAATTCAAGACAAGATCAGGCGGTGCATTTAATGCTCCCTGATCTGGCAAGACAGTGTAAATAAAACCTCTGTTGCATTGTGAAATCTTGTGTGTGCAAATTTGACATGAGAGAAAATTAGATATCTGACATTTCACCTTATGTGTCTGATGCAGCCTTTAGAAGAGGATTTCAAAACCCCTGAGCCCAGCTTAAGAAACCATTTAATTTTCTGCTAGTTTGGTATGGTCATTGGCTCTATTTGCTAGGATGTGCACTTGCACTCAAAAGTCTATTACTTAAATGTGGATTTTCTACATTCTTTAGCGGCCGTGAATAGATTGTGCCACAACTGCCACAGTGGAAGAAAAGCATTATAAGTTATAAACACAACTCTTAAGGAGATTCAACTCTCTGGATTTTTCTACATAATTAAATATAGTAAAAATTATTTGTGTAGGCAGTAAAGCTAGATAGGGCTAAAAGACAAGCATTTATTTTGCTTCAGTAGACCAAAGTCAAAATATGAGTTAAAGTGAAATTTACAGACATAGTTTTTCTGTTTGTCGTTACCGTCTTATGTCTAGACATACTGGCTATGAAGTAATGATTTTTTTCTGCAAAACATAACCCTAATATCAGGATTGGCTTTGTGATAGAACAGAGAAACTGTGGGGAACTACTTCTCAACATCAACCCAGACACAGTTAAATATTGCATCAGTTTCTTTCCTAAGTGTAATTTTAGCTTCTGGATGCAGTTCACAGCGTACATGGCAGAGTGTTAAGCTCAGTGATTGGATGTTTCTTACTAAAAGTCTCCTTTAAAGTAACAGCTGGCTTCTCTTCTTGTGTCACATTTCATCTACACACGCGTGTACCTTTAACTGTACATCAAACGATCAGACGCTTTCACACACAGTTGCTCATCTTCTCATCTCATGAGCGGAGACGTTTCATGTGCAACCAACTCCCAGACAAACTGCCAGTCACCTAAATGTCTATTTATACACTGCCTGGCCAAAAAAAAATAATAAAAAAATAAAAGTCACCACCTGGATTTAACTAAGCAAATAGGTAGGAGCCTCCTGTTGGATAATTACTGCATGGGTGATTATCTTTCAGCTGACAACAAGTTATTTAACCCCAACTGATGCAATGAGTAGCTTCCCATTTCTTAAACAACCATGAAAGACACATCCTGTGGTCGTGGAAAAGATGTTAGTCTGTTTGAGAGGGGTCAAATCGTTGGCATGCATCAAGCAGAGAAAACCCATCATGCCTAGTGTCTACTGTACAAGCCTGTGGGGGCAGTGCTATGATCTGGGGTTGCTGCAGTTGCTCAGGTCTAGGTTCAGCAACATTATGTGTCCAAAGAATGAGGTCAGCTGACTACCTGAATATACTGAATGACCAGGTTATTCCATCATTGGATATTTTTCTTCCCTGATGTTCACGGGCATATTCCAAGATGACAATGTCAGGATTCATGGGGCTCAGATTGTCAAAGAGTGGTTCAGGGAGCATGAGACATCATTTTCACACATGGATTGGCCACCACAGAGTCCAGACCTTAACCCCATTGAGAATCTTTGGGATGTGCTGGAGAAGGCTTTGTGCAGTGGTCAGATTCTCCCATCATCAATACAAGATCTTGGTGAAGAATTAATGCAACACTGGATGGAAATAAATCTGGTGACATTGCAGAAGCTTACTGAAACAATTCCACAGCAAATGCGCGCTGTAGTCAAAGCTGAAGGCGGTCCAACGAAATATTAGAGCGTGTGACCTTTTTTTTTTTTTGGTGGCGACTTCTTTTTTGGCCAGGCAGTGTATATTGCACTAGTTTCACGTTCAATGGTTGTGGTTCACTCATTTGCAAACTCAGCTTGTGGAACATTCAGCTGATCGCTGCATCGTGTACAGTATGTTGATACAAATAGAAGGCAGTGAATCCCATGCCTCATGAGCCCGCCTGCAGGCTATAAAGCTGCATCTGTAGACTGGTTTAATGAGCCATCATGTGTCGGAGGATGAGGGCTTTATTTCAGGAGCAATAAAAAAAAAAAATAAAAAAAAAAAGGACTCTTATTGCACCACGCCGTCCAAGCCGAACCTTTGAAATGCTAAGCCCTTTCCCTTCCTTATCTTATTATTTCCTCTGAGGTCACATGAAGTGCAGACTTCACCTGAAAGAATGGTCTGTAATTGCAATCATGACTTCACCACGGCTTACCCTATAATTTCTGCCCTTTTTCGTGAGAACATGACACATTATAGATACCCGGTGTTAAAGTTCACCTGCACCCAGGCCGGATAAATAATTAGCAGCTCAGCGGGTGGTAGTCGCTAATATAGCAATTACCTTATCCAATACCTTGATTATCACCGAAAGGTTCCTGCAGGTTCAGAGGGAGCGCTGCCGCTGAGAACTGCTCCAATTTTTTTAGTAATTGACTTCTTTGATTTAGGAACTGGTATTCAGCTCATTAAAAAAGAAGGCTCTTTAACAGCTATATGGTATTCCCGATGCACAATCCACCGTTTTGAAAGTGCGCTTGGATATCTTCAAACGTGATGCTGCTGGTGAGAAATTAAAGAGGAAGTGTGAGATTTACTTTATGTTCTTGTAGGACAGAGATTCCAGACAATTATGTCAGCTGCTTCGTGAAGAACTTTCGGCAAATCAGCCCAGTTCTCTCCCTCGCCACCTGGATAATTTCATAGTATAACAAGTTCTTTTTTTCCAGAGAAAATTCCTCAAACACCACTGCGGCATTCTTATCATTTAGTGTGCTCTGTATGTTCAAATAGTTTGCTATAAAATGGCTAAATGCATCGTCATGCCAAAAAAGTTCTAGTAAGCACGCATTTCCTAACACAAATTCAAGACATCCAAATACTGCAGTACTGTACGTGCTCAGAAACTGTCTCTTTTGTAGGCGTATGTGCTTTTCAGTGTCCTTTCACTTCTTTCTGCTCAGCTAGAGTCTGGATGTATCTGTGAAGCTGGTGAATTTCACTCACTTGTTTGATGTGTGACTGACTGATTGACACGTTAGCGCCATCATGTCCTCGAGGAGCTTTGGATAACTCCGACATGACACATAACAGAGGCTGCCGGCGGTCGCTGAATACCGCACAAGAAGGCACTCGAAGGTTTGCAGACACTGCAAGTGAACTGTCCTTCCATTGACCACAGCTCCCACTAACGTCCGTGCCGCACAGAGCAGGGTGATCAGGTGCAAAAATGTGAGTGTGCGATCATTTCAACGAGTCGGGTGTCTTTGTTAGTCTCGGCTACAGAGTGGGTGATTGATGCCATTCACACGTAGATCACTCTGTCCCTCTACTGCTCAGCATTATCAGTTGGTTTTGCTTTTATTTAGTGCTCTTTAAACTTGTGACCAACACATTAAGCTAATACAGGTGCAGGGGTCATTTTCATCACTCAAGGAGAAAAGGTTTTTATTTTGGTTTCTTCTTTATAGCAGAAAGGGAATAACACGCACACAGAGACATATTTCAGAGCCCACGGTGCCTTTAAGACCCGAATACAATTCAATTCAATTCAATTTTATTTATATAGCGTCAATAACAATACAAATCGTCTCAAGACGCTTTACAAAAACCCGGCCTGAAACCCCCAGAGCAAGCCTGAAGGCAACGGTGGCAAGGAAAAACTCCCTTTTAACAGGAAGAAACCTCGAGCAGAACCCAGCTCATATGGAGGGACCCATCTGCCTAAGGCCAGCCGGGTACAGACAGAAGAAAGAGAGAAGAGAACAGCAAAGAGAGAAGAGAAGAGAACAGCAAGATAAACATACATCTGTCATAGATACACATATCTGACTAAAGTGTACATGTGGAATCTTATGATACAAACTGATGATGTTACATGACAGTTTGAAAATGTAAGAGGAATCATAGGCAGGTTGGAGAATTGTTCATTCAGGTAGGAGTGCAGGATTCCATGAAGACTGGGCAGGCTGATGAGACCTGATGGTGATGGTAATACAGCTTCATAGGGTCATTCATTAATTTTCTGTAACTGCTTGTCCTCTGGAGGGTTGTTGAGGTCTATTGCACAGGTCTAACACAGAGAGACGGACCCGGAGAGAACCCACGCAGACACAGGGAGAACATGCAAACTCCACACGGAAAGGCCCAGTCGGCCCATGGATTCAGACCTGAATCCTTCTTGATTTGAGGCATCAGTGCTAACTACCACACCACTGTGCCGCCCAGAACATAATGAAACGAACTTGAAATATTATAGTTGCACATACACCGACCAGGCATAACATTATGACCACCTTCCTAATATTGTGTAGGTCTCCCTTGTGCCTCCAAAACAGTTGTGACTCATCAGAGAATGGACATGGGCCTTCTGAGGGTGTCCTGGCAACAGAATGTTGTTAGTGGGGAGGGCTTTGAGGGGAGGGGCCTCTGTGGATCGTCCCACAGATACTTGATCAGTTTGGGATCTAGTGAATTTGTTGTTTTTTTTTGTTCCTAAAGCTTTTTTGTGTGTGTGCCTGTGTCAGGCAGCATCCTGCCTGGGGGTGGGGGTGCCTGGTCTGGTCTAGGTGGGTGCTACATGTTTAAGTAACATCCACACCAATGAATGCCAGGTCCAAAAGTTTCCCAGCAGAACAATGAATTGTCGCAAGATGGTCAATGCTATTTAGTTCCCCCGTCAGTGGTTTTAATGTTCTGGCTGATTGGTGTATGATTCGTTTTCTTGAATGCATAAGTACACATGTCTGAATTGCCAAAGAGAACCCTTGTTCTCAGTGTCTGCTGTGACCTCCTTGTGCAGCAGCAACAGCAGCTAGACATTTGTGGTAACTGCTGATCCGTCTGCAAAGATTTTCCAGGCCAATCGAATCATTTCGATTCATGCTGCGAGCTTTTTGCGGTGATCGACAGAAGGGTAACAGTCATATATGTCATCTGAGCATTTATTTTTTTATTTTTGTCTTTGTATTGGCTGAAACAGGCCTCGTAATGAAATCCCGATGGTGTGTTTCCAGACTCGTCCTCTTAAGAATTGAGTTTGTCTGCGCCAGGCTAATTGCACAGGTCTGCTAAGGATATTTTATGTGGGTTTGCTGTCATTTATAGTACTGCAGGTTTCCAAATTAAGCCTATATATATTGTATATTGCAAAACGCACTAAGAATCTTGAATCAGGTTTTACTGGCATACATAGCATATTACTTAGCATCAGCTAAAACTGAATATGAATGGTTAATAAAGTGTATCTGTGTCTTTTCCATATGGGATTAGCCCGTCCCAATTAGTCACAGATGTTCAGTAACAAGAGTCTGAGCCACAGTTTGAGTACCGCTAGTGCAAATCAAAGAGCTGGTGTGAGGTAGTTAACTACAGCATCAGGGGTTCTCACCTCCTTGCGCTTAGCTGGCCAAGAGGGACGTTCTGACAGAGAAAGTGTTCATGTTTCACACCGCCGCGATACAAGAATAGAGCAGACATCGAGCATGTGTTCGTTATAAGCGTGACATTCGATCGTGGTGGCACTTCCAGTTCATCACCTCGCAAAGGTTCTGCTAAACACACACACACACACACACACACACACACACACGTCTGCAAATCACGATGAGAAAAAATGCTCTTCGAAAACTTCCACAGCAGCTCTCTCGGAGCACAAGATACTGAAAGAATTTGTTGCAGCAAAGTATGGAGCCCGGCACGTCTCGCCTTGGTGGGATTCATCAAAGAAAGCAGCAAGCAGCTTTTTTTCCCTGCTGTACCATCGCGAGACATGCCTTGCGGGACTCTTCCATTCGCTCTACCGGAGCTGCCTGCAACGTGACAAGCTGTAGGATCAAAGACGGGCCCAGCTTGACGTCTTGCACAGGTTACCATGACTTACACAACGCATAACAAGCGGATTCTGACAAATAGTCGAGGGAAAGTCGGCGGAAGAGAGTTCGGATCTTTTTTTTGTGTTTTATTAGAAGGACCACGGATTTGAAGGTCATAGCAATTAGTCCGTTTTCTGTTTAAAAAGATTCCGCAGGTAATACTGAGTCAACTCAGTGGGTCATGATTCACGTGTGGCTCTGTGGTCGTCAAGAATTTCAAGCAATGAGCAAAACGCTGGTTTAAACAATACCCAATTAAAGTCCGTTTGAAATGCACACACACAGCATTCTCTTCTAATATTTAAATATATCTCTCACACAGTAAACAAGTCCTTCAGCAGGCCTGAGTAAGGAGCACCTCGTTCATTCCCTCACTTGTTTCCAGCTGCAACAATTCATTTAGCACAACAGAGTGTTTATGAGGAGAGATGACTCCAGACTCCGGCATTTATCATCTGTGCTTTCTCTGTGCCCCCAGATATAGGTGCCCTGTTAGATTTATAGACGTATCCGATATCTATAACGCTGCAGTCCCCGAGGTCCTGCTGTTCTCCACACTGATGATGAATCGACAGGTCAGCCATTTATTTATTTATTTATTTTTTTTTTGCGGCTGCGTCGAGGGAGTTCCAGCACCCGAGACGCATTTGCGAAACCCGTGTAATTGCGTCGAAGGGACAGAGATTTTTTGCAGCGCGGCACCTTCGTGATAATGATATCCATTTATAAATGGCTCAGGTTTCCTCTCAGCGCTGCGAGACAATTAGCATGTAAAATACACAGACGGTAAGCTCTGAATATATCCGAGAAGCTCCCATCAACGTCTTAGCGCTGCCGCGGGATAAATAATGGCGGAGGGATTCATCTCCTCCATATTACCAATTTAAATTCAATTGAATAATCCCATTGGTGAGCGTCACTTTCAAAATATTAAGCTTGATAAGTCTCACCTGAAATACCCACTTCATACTTGCAACGAAGCGCTGAATTTTAATGGAAAGCTGCGGTCTTTCGAAAAATTTAGGAGGGGAACGGTAATCAGGATTAATGTTAACTTTTTTTTTTTTTTGTTTGGTTTTGACTGGAGTTCACTTGTAGTTCAACGAGCCCCCGTCTGTGGCGTGCGCAAGGAAACGGAACAAACAGACACGTTTGTTTGTATGAATCATGAGTGGTTTGCGGCTCGAGGTAAATTGGACCAATTATCCTTTTAATGGTAATGCTAAAAGGTCACAAAGTCAATTATTGCATTAAGATAGACTACAATGTATTAAACGTGAAGCTCATTTGACCTTTAATTTCCTATCTTTTGTGTTTTAAATTACCTCTCCAATGCATGTGTAATTCCGTAAGCACCACCCGGGATTGATATTACCGAGTAATTAGTTCTGTACCTCAGCGGGACATGCATTATTGAGCAGAAGGCAGATTTTCCTCGCAAGTTGTCCCACTCTCTCTGAATGACAACACGCTGAACGAATGGAACAAAGAACAAGATGGTGATATACATAATAAATTGAACCTCTGTCATTTACATGAGGCCGTGAATCGTGAGTGGTTACTATATAAAAGCACAAATGAAACACACACTTGCACGAACACAGAGAGAGAGAGAGAGAGAGAGACGACTTTCAGCATTAATCTGAAGGTGTTTGCGTCCACATATGATGAACACACACATATTTATACAAACATAAAATAAATGTGAAAGGTTAAATGATTAAATAAGCCACTGTCTGTATTTAAACTGAATACCAAACAGATTTTTTTAAATGTGAAATGTCGAGGCATCTGTATTAGACTATGTACACCGATCAGGCATAACATTAAGACCACCTTCCTTTGAGGGGAGGGGCCTCTGTGGATCATCCCACAGATACTTGATCAGTTTGGGATCGAGTGAATTTGGAGGCCAGGTCAACACCTTGTGCTGTTCTTCGTGTTTTTCTGAGCTGTTTCTAAAGTGTTTTTGTGTCTGCATCCTGCTGGGGATGGCTGCTGCCATCAAGGAGTGTCATTGCTATGGGGTGGGGGTGCCTAGTCTGGTCTAGGTGGGTGCTACATGTCTAAGAACATCCACATGAATGAATGCCAGGTCCAAAAGTTTCCCAGCAGAACATTGTATTGTCACAAGATGGGCAATGACATTTACTTCTCCCGTCAGTGGTCGTAATGTTGTGGCTAATGGGTGTAAATGTGCCTTGATTAACTTTTTCTATGTGCAGTCATTTGTTGCCATGGCCACAAGCATTTCTCTTTGTACAAATTCCAAATATAATTTGTGTAAATGTAATTTAAACAAAAAAACAACAACATCATTTTCAAAATGTGGACCACAATCCACTTTACATTGTTCTGGCGGATGAACTTTACTCCGATACCAGAGGTTATTGTCCTCATCTGCTCTCCCCCCGAACAAGTGTGAAGCCGTTGCCGGGCCGCGATGATGGGAAGCTTATTGGAGTCCAGGTGAGAGCTGCCGCAGTTCCACTCTAATCAGCAATTCACCAAAACAGGAAATCTGGGTGGATGAAATGGCTCAAACCTCAACTACACAGCACAAGCATCTCGGGGCTCCTTCACCTTCCCAGAATTAACTGTGAAATTGTTCCGGGAAAACAAACCGAGGCCAGCTAAGGATACGTTTGCTCCGTCCGTGCTCGCAGTTCAGAATCTTGTTTTGAGGCGAACAGTGTAAAGTGTGTTCATTACTACATGTACAAGTCTCGAACCTTGGAGATGTGCTAGCCATTAAGCTACAAATAACATTTCTTAGTTATGCAGAGCAACAGAAGTTAACATCAACCATAGTGCGCTCTTTAAAAGCAACATCGCTCCTGAATCAAAGAGAAAATCTTAAAACTCAATCAAAATCACTCTGATCAGAGATTCCAGTTTAACCGTTTACACCGACGCTGGATAAAAAGCTTTTTTGAAATGTGTAAAGTAAATAAGTTTTGCCTAGCCTGGGTGTTCCCATACTGCTTTGCGCGCGATTTCATTCTCGCTGCAAAAGCAGTCTGGAAACCATCGCCCATATTTTCGCCTGAGATAGGGAACCAATCACAGAACGGGGGGGGGGGGGGCAGCAAGACGATGACGACGTCTATGCGCGACACCGAAGCTTGTAGTGTGTTAATCCAACATGGCAGCGGACCTAACGTTACCGTTCAATGCAGCCTTAGACAGTGTTTTAAGTAGCTTAGAACGCAAGTTTATTTTAAAAAAAGAGCAACGTTTGGCGTTGTAAGACTTCATTGCCAAGAAGGATGTGTTTGCTCTGCTACCAACAGGCTCTGGCTATGAATCGGGCGCAAGGCAGCATGGGAATTACCAGGCGCATTTGATAGACATTGGTAGCGCCCAATAAACGGCTCTGGGCATTTGTAAAACCACGCCTCAAATACGAGAAAATAAACACGTAGTTTCCAGACCAGCATCTAATTGAGATGTGCAGTCGCGTCAGCCAGGCTAAGTTTTGCCCACTGTGGGGCGTTGAATCTGCTGCAGATATAACGAAAGTTTTTTTGTTTCGTTTTTTTTTCCCCTTTAAGATTCAAATGTTTTGGCAACGTGTTGGAAATATACATCTCTGTGGAGCGCAGAGTCACCATTAAATGAACTCCCCTGAATTCACTGCCCACGTGTTTGAAATCATCAGAATAAGTGATGGGTATAGTTGGTGTTCGGTACGCATCTGCAGCACTGCATCAAGGAGAGGCCATAAAAACACTTGGGGGTCAGCAAAAACGAACTTCTTCTTGCAAAGAAGCTCAAATCAATAGTTCTTTTTAATCTAGTATCAGCTGGGAGGGCGAAAACAAAGACAATGTGAAAGGTCACTGGCAGGGCCATTTTTGAATGTAGCAGGAAGCTGAAAAAAAATGTAATTTGGAATTAATACCTTTAGTGTCTGCAAAACTTGTTGGACCTCGAAAGTAGAACATTTCCATTATAAAAATACTTGAAATTGGGATTTTTTTTAGATTTGAGTCGGATGCAATCAACAGCAGTTTAAAAGTCTGGGCACACTGATAATCACTGATAAATCTTCCCAGTGCACGGCAGCTTCCTAATAGGTGTTGATCAGTAAGGGGGGCAAGATTGCTCATTTCTTCTTCCCAAATCAGCCCCTGAAAGGGAGGAAAACGCATGCCGCTGCTGCTCCCCCGCCATCTGCAATGCAAATGTGGCTCAGTTCAGACAGCTGCTGGATTTGAGCTTAGACTCCCACCACACACCCCCGACCCATGCTTCCAAATCCGTTGTGGCGTGCCGTCAGTGCTGATGTGGTGACGGCACACAGGGGTCAGTCCCTAGGAGATGTGAATTAACATTATTCTTATTTTATCCCCCAATATTTCTGTTTCACGATGCACTTTTATTTAATGCCATTTCTTTTTTTTTTTTATTTATAAAGTTATTCCAACTTTTTTTGTGTGTTTGTGTGTGTATGTGCAGAAATTCTAAATAAATAAAGTCCCCTTACCTTGCCTTTTGAAGCAGCTCCAGGAATCTTTGTGACATGAATTCGTGGCGTTCCAGTTATAACTCAGGTTTTTGAAGGCAGATTTCGTAGATGCATGCTGTCAGATGTGTCAGAGATATTTTGAAATGTAGGCCCTACAGTCAGTGTTGGGAGGTTTTACTTTTAACATGTATATTCCTGCATGTTGCAGAATACACAGTAATGTATTAAATGTAATTTAATAACACATGCCATTGGGTATTACAAAGTGAGTATTTTACATGATTAAATGAATGTGTAATCCAAATAACCCCCCTTTCCATTCTTTGCCTGGCTTGACATACCTAACCGCTGTCAACCTGGCAATTTTTACATTTCTAACGTTTCTTCTACTCATTTCAGTTCATTGTGATTAGAAATTCTAAAATAACTGATCAATGGGTACTAAATAAAATGAAAATATTTTGTGGTTTGTACCTCTTAAATCTGTCAGAAATACTGTGCCTTGGAGAAGTATCCAACCGCTTTGACATTTTTCATATTTGGTTGCCTCACAGCCTGTAATTAAAATTGATTTTTTTGGGGGGTTTGCATAATTTTGTCCACACAATATACCTACAACTTTGAAGATGTGATTTATTGCATTGCATAACTATTCACGCCCCTAAAGTCAATAGTTTGTAGAGCCATTTTTTTGCGGTAGTTAAAGCTGAAAGTCGTTTTGGATGAGTCTCTATGAGCTTGCCGCATCTAACCACTGGGGGCAAAACTGATGAACAGAAGTCCTCAAGTCTGACCATGGGTACCTCAATTGGATTGAGGTCTTGGCTTTGACCAGGCCGTTCCAACACATGTAACGGTTTCCATTTGAACCGCTCAAGTGTTGCTTTAGTGGCATGCTTAGGATCATTGCCTGAAGGTGAACCTCCATCCCGGTCTCAAATCACTGACAGACCGCAACAGGTTTTGCACCATCCACCAGTTTCCCAGTCCCTACTGTAGCATGATGCTGCCACCTCTATGTTTCACTGTGGGGACAGTGTTCCTAGGGTCACACTGTGGTGTTGATATGTTCATAAGGACAGATTAGGTGGAGTGAGATATAATCTGCAATTAATTTACAATACAGTCCGAACTTCTGTCCCCCACGAAGTTCCAACCTCATTCACACTTTGAGACTGGAGACTCTGACTGATCATGTGCCGTTTGAGTACCATACATTTGAGAAAGAGGACAGTGACCAACAGTCCCCTCTCAATGACAGGCAAGTAGCTAGCCGTTAATGGACACCAGTCGTGCCAGTTTCTGGTTATTACAGAAACAAGTCACCCAGGTTTTCTGATGGGCTTCACCCACACGTTCCAATTCAAACCTAAACTTCCCACCAGTCCCTTAAAACTGAAGAAGCTACTTGGACGAACCATCTTCAAGAAACTCTGTAAGTCCAGTTGCCTTTCTTAAAGGTTTTTTTGGATAGGTTCACAAGGGCCTACACGTTTCATGTGTCCGGATCCTATATGCAATCAATGACATAGGATAAGTAATGCTGGAGAATATACTGAACTGTTCTCTGCATTTCAATGTGCCTGGTGCTTAAGAACGAAGACAACACGTCCAGGTACATTTTGTTGCACAGAGCCCTTTTTTTCCTCCATAAAATAAAATCCTATAATTATAAATTAGGAAAGTGAGACTAAGCCGACATTGTGGGCAGTGTGTTGCACATTTGCATTTTCCTTTGTATTTGAAAATGTGTCTGGAAATCATCTAAAGTAGCCTATATTTATCTAATCAAGGCAGACACAACAGCTTTTCCCCATTAATGCTGCATGTGTTTATGCTGCTGCTTTAGATTACTTGCAACTTTTGTTTTTGAAGCTCTAGTTTCAAGCTATGTGTGCATTTAGATATCTGTGAGATCCCTACCTAAAGACACTAAATGCAGAAACGCCTAAACAGACTGGATTAGAATGCTTCACAGTTTAGTAGGAAATAATGAGGAAACAAACATGTCAGAAAAGCTCCCTTTAACCATCACTCTTTGCCCACGAAACGCATCACAGTGTGTCACTCTGAGACCGACAGCATCTCAAATGACATTTACAACTCTGGTTGGAGTTCTAAACACTTAACATCTTAATTTTAAATTCTGACAAGCAATAGCAGCATCACGAGTGCAAGTTTGACAGTTTTCAAAATTGATGTCTTTTTGTCCCCTGAGTGGCTTCATTGGGTACAAAATACATCAATACTCAGTGGGATTGGAAAGTTGTATGTTTTGTCAGCAAGGTGCTGTTTGTGTTATCATAATGAATTGGCAATAATATGATGCCTCGCTCCTCTTACCTGGCAGGACAGGCCGCAGATCCTGGTGCTGCATGCTGATCAGCACACCAGCCATAATAGGCATTATTATTATTATTATCATCATCACAAACAGGAAAGCAACAAGCAATTTTCTTGGCTTTAGAGGTGCCCACAGCAACCTCTGCCAAGTCACAAAAGGCCTCTTTGTGTGCGTTTTTCTTTTTAGATTTTAATATACAGATTGCTTTATGATCGAGTTTAATTTTAAGGGCTGGGCGGTCCTTCTTCAAGATTACATGGCGTGAAATAACATTTCAAAAACGCAAAACGCACACTGGCATCACGCAACGAAGATTGGTTTACACACAAGAAGAGACGAGCAATAATGTGGCTACAGGAGAGTTGTGGGGGTGATAGGTGGAAAAAAAATACTGATGCAAAGCGGGTGGGTAGCAAGTTGAACTAATGTCATCTTTAAAATGATGTGACTGTGCCAAGGAACCAATGGGAATCACTGCCACAGTTGATACTGTTGATACTGACTGACATATGATGGAGACATTGTCCACAGTTTTAGTTCCTACCACCAAATTCGCCATGCTGACAGCACGCTTGGAGTGTCGGTTGAACCCAGTTAGAGCAGTGGTGTCTTCTGTGCCGTTTTGAGATGATACGAGGATCTTATACTTGGGGATTTGTAACGTACGGCTTTGATCTAAAACACTGTATCCGTTCTTTCTGTGAACTGTTACCATTGAACCATTGGCTAGCTCTGTCCATACAAGTGTTTTTTTTTTGTTTGTTTTTTTTAATGCACTGCTTGTCCGAAACACCTGCATAAATCAATATACGAGAGGGTTACCACAGCAACCAGAACCTGGAACATGCACTATTGACATACTGTCTGCAGAGAGGTGGCATGGCGCTCCTGACTCGTGCTTTAAAGTTACAGTGCAGAATGTTTGTGTAGTTATTCTCACAGACAGGAGGGTAAAGAGGGACACTGAGAGGGCACATGCTTATGTATATATGCCTGAAGTCGACTTCTTTTAGTATTTTCCAAATGGGAACATCCACACCAATGGTAATCCATGTTTGTCCTTATGTCAAATGACTGTTTCAGCTGGTATTCCTCCCTTCGAGCTTCTTCTTTATCTTCTTTGACACTTCCAAGGTTGCACTGCATTTTTCCCGACCACCAGAGATGGTTTATTCATGGAACCCAAGTTATATTCATAACTATTTTGCTAATGCCTTTTCTGGATTTACAGTTGCTCCCCTCTTCAGCTCTAGCATAGAATCTAAGTTGGTAGATGTAGGATGCATTGCCACCACCATGCCAGCATTTTTACCAAAAATCAGGTATACTGCCAAAATACGTTGATCAATCTGGTCAGAGGTAAAGCGCGGGTTGTTAACTTATTTGGCAATGGCTTGAACGTAATGCACATAATATTTTTATGTAAAATTCCCTCTCTATGGCCTTAAGTATCTGTAGCCATCAAACATCAGCAAGAACGATGTGTATTCCATCTGCAGTCTCTGTTTTGAAAGCTCTGCCATGTATAATTAAGCTCAGGTCAAACAGCTAAGGTACTTCCATTTACTCGTTTAATCTCCCTAAATGGCAACAGGATGTAACACAATCGGTACATGACCTGCCTTCCTTTACTGCAAAACAGGGACGTTCTCCCCCACAGACTCGGCTTACACAGCACAGCAGTCTTAATTGCAGGTTGCACACATTAGCTCAGGACATTTCTTCTTTGATTTAAACTCCCATTCTTCACATTAATACCAATAAAGGCACAATTGTACACGGGTGCCAGGACTTACAAGTGCAACTTTTTCAATCATTTAATGTGAACTGAACCAATACGGAAATGCTTTTACAGCAGTTTGCTATAGTTGAAGCTCAGCGCTCAGATTGTTACGAGCATTGTCCACCGTGCTGATTCCTGCATTGTCTCTCATATACAGAATGCTTTGCACTGGAATCCTAATTAATGCACGGTTTATACTTCTGCGTCAGTTTGACGGTGTAGCTATGCCGTTGGCCCAGATCCTAATGCCGTTACCTGACGAGCATCTCTCCAGAAATGCAACTACATGTCACAGCGATGCAGATCACAAGAGCTGCGATTGGTCCGCTCGGTTGTAGGTTGTTTCAGCTTTCGTATTTCCGGCTGCTTCTCCATCTCCGCAATTTTCAAATTGATCGTTTTGGATCAATAAAGATTGAACACATCGAGGAAAGGTTAACTGAAGAGGTTCAGAGATAGAAGCATTTGTAAGAATCGTCCTCGGTGAAATATTAACCGGACTGGTAAAAAAGACACAGCGCCGCTAGCGTTTGGGTGGTGGTTTTACAGAGCAGGTCAGACTGACGAGGTCCAAGTACAAAGGGCTCGCATCGGCATAGGCTACGTACCTAGGTCTCTTCGTTCAGTGCTTCTCTATGCTCTCAGTGCTTTCTTCCGGCAACAGACAGTTCAGTTTCCCCAAGATGGCGCCCGCCTGGATATGCGAGCCAGACATGAACGGTACTGTGTTCCTTTTTTAATAAACTGCCTGTATACTTGCAAAGTTCTCAATGCTTCGGTTTACATGTAGAGACCCTAGTTATGCTACCGCGTAAGTGTGGTGATATTGTTAGCCTTGTTAGTGGTATAGAAATAGCGATTTCTTTTTATGTGTAAGTGTGCCCCGAAGGCTAGCGTTATACGCTAATTAGCGGTTTGCAAGAAAACTGGTCACATTTGACTAACAAAACAAATGCATGAAAACAAATACCAGAGAACGGTCGAACTCGGTACACATGTGTTATTAACCCCAGGTTCATTTTGCGCCGGAGTTGTCCTTTAATGCATTTCAGGACAAAAGACAGAATTAATATTCAGTACATTGCTAAGTTTTGAAAAATTGGGTCCGACATAGCAATACTGCATATATCTTTGAACTTTTTTTTTTAAATATATTAAATATACAGTATGTATCTTATAAGCCAACTTTTTGCATGTTATTAGTCAATGGCAGAAAATTTTAAATGATCTTTATTTGCAGTGCTGTACATCATCATTTGGGGGTGGTGCATATGTGTGCCGTCCAGGAGCTGTTTCCTCCTCAGCAGTGCGCTCTCTTCCCCCTCCCAGCTCAGCAAACTGTTTAAAATGAGATGAGAAGAGCTGCTGTGATTGCTCATTAGTGATCGTGGGGTATTGTCCCATGCTGGTTATTGCAAAGTCAAATACTCAACCTTGCTGAAAGCACCTTTTTTTTTTTTATTATTTCTTTCCCCTCCCAAGCCTGGGATGATGATTTTTCATGTGGCAATATATTTTGCACACACCCACAAAGTGTCAGCTGAGTAAACAAAGTGACACACTCGATATCTTGACACCACTTCGCAAGGATTATGTCAAAAGAATCGTTTTGCAGAATGCAAAGCTTGTGCACATATATACAGATTTATCAAATAATAAACTTAAATTATAGATTGTTGAGAGCTGAGTGCATTTATTTGTGAAGTATCCTCACTTCTTGTGGTTTCTACGATTGTGCAGTCATGAAATGATGTGGTTAGTACATGCATATGTTTGTTACTAGTCTTTTTTTATAGTATGTTGCAGGGAGTGGGAGTGTGTGTCCTTGACTACAGTTACCACAATCATCCAGAATGTCATTTGGCTTTTAATAATAACCTGATGCTATAATTCACCTGACATGTTATCTTAACTGTGGCACCATATATAAATATACACTGTAGCTCTGAAATGCGATGCCTATTTTCCCTCACAGCAGTTTGAGCATTTTTGAATTTGCAAGTGAAGAACTCAAGAGTCTTGGCCCATGCAAGAAGTTATAACCAGTGACATAAAATAATGAATGCGAGCATCTGTGGTGTAGTCGGTAAACAAGGCTCATCATATTCTATATACCCGTATGTAGCTTGATTTGCATATATACCCAGAGAGTCCAGTGTTGGCGAAGCACAAATGAGACGCCAATTATCCAAGTTTTCACGCACTGGCCGAGCGGTTACGATCGCACAGACACCTGTTCTTCTTTGACCTCACTCTGGCTGCCTCCGCCCCGATTCCACTCCTTCATATTTTCATATCTGAGCGGCAGAGATCCTTGTAGGACTTAGGGGGCAGAGTCCATCGGCGTAGACGGCAATATCATTTTCATAACTGTGTTTTAATTGGTATATAATCACCTGGAAACGAGTGTCGCCGTGTTTTCAAAGCTGTAGAAGGAGCACTTTAAAAAGAGCGGCTCACTGACAAAGATTTTAATGGCCTTTCAATAGATTAAAATAAAACTCTTAACTTAATTGCTTAGAGCAAATACTGAAATACGAGAGTGGAGGACTGAATGTTTTGCAAGATTCAGTTGCATTCATTAAAAAAAAAAAAAAAAAATCATTGTATCCTCTTGTGTTGTACTTGCCTGGATAATATTACATCACTGCTGAATATAAAGCACCACTGCGATTATTTGTTTTTATTTTTAGAAAGTGTAATTAAGAAGATGGCTGCAAATAGGGAATGCTGCTTCAAAACTGGTTATCCAGGATTTAGATGCAAAAATGTTAGAGCTTCTGCATCTGCTTCCACTTCTTTTCTCACCTTCTCTCCACTGTCACGACTTAACATTTTCACCGTGAGTCTCTAAGGTACCCGATAGGGCTCCGAAAAATATAAAACTCTCCTCCTGCCGATTGCATCTGTGCAGGACTCTGTGAGCTAAGAGAAATCATTACATTTGTATTCATTTGATAAACCGTATTGAGTTGTTTACGCGCCCGTGACGATCTTTGAGGAGTAAAAACTTTCTTCAATCATGAATTACAGAAAGTCAAATCATGCTTCACGGTGCGCCCCGCCATAGAGCGTACAGCTTAGACAAATATTTAAATAACACATGGCCAATAAAACAGCCAAACACACTGGGAAATAATCCAAACTACAGTAGATTGTATAATTACTTTTGAGAGGAGAGTGAGAACCTACAGTGCCCATAGGCAACGGTTCTATTGCGGTTGTGCATCTCCTCAACACTCAAACGACCTTGGGATGCAATTCAATCTGCAATTCAATCTCTTCCTTTCGTTTTTTTTGGGGGGCTTCAATTAGACTTAAGGCACAAAGGCACAAAGTAACTCTGACTGACTGGAGAAGAAAAAAGGGAATCCAATCTAAAAACTGCTCCCTGACTTCATGCACGTCTGACATTTGTTCTCGAAAACTCACCTCAGTTGATCAGTTAGGTCCTGAGATGCATTAACGGAGGCGCGTCCCCCAGCACATAAACAACACATGTGCGACTCACACTTTGAACTGCGACGCGCGGCACATTCCCCTCTCGTAATACGGGGCTTGCTGTGAAAAATAAATAAATAAAGGAGCCGTCTGGGCGGTGTTCATTCGAGACAGAGAAGATTATTCCTCTGAGCTGCATGCCAGGTATCTTAATGAGATGCTTAGACCACAGACGAGACCTCCAGCATATGCCGGAGTGTCACTCCTGTTTAGAGAGGCAATTTTTACCAAATGGAAGAAGATTGCAACTTGAGATCAGGGCATGCTTTTCAGGGACAATTAAGGAATACTTTATGATGTACTCTATATAAAAATAATATACTGTATATAATATGAAATGCCCGTCCGGTGAGCAATCAGATAAAGTTAAAAACTGCAATAATGTATAATAAAAAAACTATCATCCTGCAGTTAAAGGCAATTGTTGAGTGATTTTAAGCTTCAGATTATCTTTATTAGACAAAACCTGTAGCAGAAAACTCACTACTTATGTCTGATCGATGTATGCCGTTTTGGAGACTGCCATAACATTATGTGCCTCCAAAACAGTTGTGACTTATCAGAGAATGGACATGGACCTTCTGAGGGTGTCCTGTGGTGTCTGGCAACAGGATGTTGTTAATGGGGGGACCTTTGAGGGGAGGGGCCTCTGTGGATCATCCCACAGATACTTGATCAATTTGGGATCTAGTGAATTTGGAGGCCAGGTCAACACCTTGTGCTGTTCTTCATGTTTTTTTTTAGTCGTTCCTAAAGTGTTTTTGTGTGTGTGCCTGTGTCAGGCTGCATCCTGCTGGGGATGGCTGCTGCCATCAAGGAGTGTCATTGCTATGGGGTGGGGGTGCCTGGTCAGGTCTAGGTGGGTGCTACATGTCTAAGTAACATCCACAATGAATGCCAGGTCCAAAAGTTTCCCAGCAGAACATTGAAAAGTCACAAGATGGTCAATGTTATTCACTTCTCCTGTCAGTGGTCATAATGTTTTGCCTGATCGGTTTACATTTACTAGTATGGAAGCCAAATCGTCTTCCCCGGTGACACGTTTTTTTGTGGCATACCGTTGGTCTGGAACCACTCCATTGGGTACCGATTATGCTCTGGTTGGCCAGTCAGAATGTTTTGCCGTACTTTATGCGATGATGGACACAAGATTGACATCGATGTAGTCATCCACATCAACTGGGCGCCATGGAGTTGAATTTGAAGACAACAAAATGGCTGACTGGTTGTAGTACTGTCTGATTGCATGCACTGCTTCTAATATTTTCCTCTGAATCAGTTGAAATATGCCCCATAATAAAAATCTTAATGCCGCATTACCAGACTCATATTCTGAGACTGGTTTGCCGATATAATTCACCCACTATACTTTAAAGAAGGGATCTTACATCGTGCCTGCACAGGATGCATTACAGCCAAGTTCCAGCCTCTCATCTAACACGCATTTAAAAACCAGGCGTGCTTCTATTTTGATCAGTGCAGCTGTCCGTGCAGTCTACAACCCTGGCATTTCACATTTTTCACGCATATTTAACCTCAAGTACATTTCTTCAGTACATGAGCAAAATGGCAGCGATTGCGTCTTGGATACATGTTGTTGTTGTCACAGTGACCATGCTGCAGGGCTGTTGCTGGATGCAAATAAAAACGGACGCCGTTTCAGTGATGTGTTCTTGTTAATTCATGAAAATGCAGACTAGACGAGCTCGCCTACAAAAATAAAATTAAAAAAAACAATATTTTTTTTTTACTTACTCTGATCCCGTTCGATCACTGATAACTAAAGAAGGGAAGGAAGGAAGTCTTGTAATTGGAGGAAAAAGTGCACGGTGGCTGTGAAGCTACCTTATTTAGGAGAAATTGTGTGATTTCTATTAAAGTCAATAAGCCTTGGTTGAATAAAATATGGCACAGACTCTCGGTTATCAGCTGGAGGGCTGCTCAGCTGAATTACCTTCAGTGCTACCGCTAGTGAACAGAAGCTTTATTACAACGGTGTGAGAGACTAAATTAAACCAACATGCAATGAAGAGCCACCGCAGTTTGTTTATTGAAGCGGCTCATTATGACCCATTGTTCCATTTTGTTATGATAGCTGTAGAGATACTAAGTCTGTGTAGGTAGGAGGTCGATGAAGCGCTGGACTCAACCCTCCATAGATTTAATCACGTCTCGATAAGCGACGAAGGAATCGCCTCAAACTGAAAGTCAGTGTTCGTTGAATACGATCGTTCTTGCTTCTTTCTAAAAGAAAATGTATTTGACTTATCAATAGTATGTGTTATTCATGCTGCCTGTCTGCGGCTAAGCCTGGACCATATTACAGAATCTAAAGAAAGCCGGGGTCTGTGACTTGAATTATGTTTGGTATAAGTTATCTTCCCTTCTTTTTTTTAATATATATTCGTGGACTTTTTTATTCAGAAAGTTTGTTTGACCAACACTGATGCCATTTCAGCTTGACCTCGACACGCTCAGCTAAACTGAACTGGAAGCACTGAATGTATTTCTCCTGAATAATTTCACAACATTATGTTTTTTTTTTTGTTATTGCCAAGAATTTCCAGATTTCTAAACAGAAGCAAAGCAGCGTTCACACTTATTTCTTTATAGAATCAATCATAAGACATATTTACTCACCGTTACATTTCTGCGTACGCATTTTTATTTATTTTTTACTTTAACCTGACCTTGACATCCAGTAAAGTGTGCGCTGACTCCACTAAAACCCACAGAGATGAGCATTATGCACTAGGAAAGAAGCAACACAGAGACCTTACACTCACTGTATCAACTCAGCATAGGCAGAAAATTTAAGACTGTAAAAGCGCTCTGAAATAGGTTTCATTTATGTTATTTTTTTTTAATATCTCCCTCATCAGCAATTACTTCGAAACCGAAAAAATATAATCCAAATGAATTATCGTACAGAAAATACTAATCAAGCAAAGGCAGTAGGAAAGTCGTTTTTATCTCTTCGTGTGGGGTAGTTATTATTCTAAAAGGTGCATCCAAATGTAAAACCCCACCGGCCATGAATATTATAGGGGCTGACGAGGATAAATCAGTAACTGAGCGCTAAATTATTTGGCTGTAAAAAATAAATAAAACACTGGACTGTGTTGGCCCCAGAAGGAGTTTTATTCTGCGACACATCCACAGTCGGTGTCTGGGCACATCGGCGAGGGGAGGGGGGGCACCGCGTGCATCCGGGGCCCGGTCAGGATCGGGAGTCCTCTTCACCATCCTCCCTCCTCCATGATGAAGATTAAGATGAGCGGGAAATGAACCTCGTCTCTCAGTGTGATTAATGTCCACCAAGTATAATTAAAGACTTTTAGTTAATTCCCCTGTCTCTGCTCCTCGGTAACCATTTTTAATCATTTCCTCTGGTTGCCTCTGTATAATTGAATGTCTTCATTATATGGACTACAGCAGCTGGAATAAAATGTACGGTTATGTAAGGAGGGATTTTACCTAAATAGTGCTTAGGTTTACGGTTTGGAATTCAACCGGCGTCACTGGAAACCGTTAAAAACAGATATTTGCGGTTATGGCTGCGGTTCATGGAAATGTCATGGAATATCACAGGTGTCGATTAAATAAACGCTGATTAAGTACATGTCGATATGCATGGTGTGGCGACGTTTACGTTCATTAATAATTATGACAGCCCCCGGCGTCCTCCAAATGAGACTTATATTTGGTGTCTGTGTGTGTATAACGCTTTGTAATAATAATGAAATGGCCTTCCACAGTAGCACAACCATGTGTCATCTTAACAGAGAACATCCTGGGACTTTTCGACCTCAAGATAATGAAAGACAGCAGCGTTAGTGTTGGCACAGTTATGCTGCGTTCCAGAAAACTAGGAGGACTGAAATGTTTGACCTCCTACTAGCAAGGTGCTCTGGAAGCCGGACGTCCTGCTGGCGAAGTCGGGGCAAATTGATCTACCCCGGCTTCACTGAGATGCAGCAGCTTGACGTCACGGTACAATGGCGGCGCCCCTCCTCCTTGAACCGTCACCTTATCGTGGTGGAGGAGTTTGAGTGTCCTAATGACCCGAGGAGCTATGCTGTCCGGGGCAGTTTGCCCCTGGTAGGGCCTCCCAAGGCAGACTGGTCTTAGGCGAAGGGCCAGACTAAGAACGGTTCAGAAGACCCTTGATGAGAAAAAAGAACAGGAGCTTGTGTACCCGGCCCGGAGGGTTACCAGGGCCCCACCCTGGAGTCAGGCCTGGGGCTGGGGCTCGTGGACGGGCCTTTGCCCATGTGGTCCGGCCGGGCCCAGCCTTAACGGGAGACACGGCCTGCCTCCCTGTAGGCGCACCACCCGCAGGAGGAGCATGAAGGGTCCGGTGCTTTGTGGATTGGGCAAGAGGTTGAACGCTATTGACTAGATATAGTCGGCCTCACCTCGACACATAGCGTCGGGTCTGGAACCCAGGTCCTTGAGAGGGGTTGGACTCTCTTCTTTGCTGAAGTTGCTCCAGGTGAGAGGCGGAAGGCCGGGGTGGGCTTTTTGCTTGCCCCTGGACTATCTGCCTGTACGTTGGGGTTCTCTGCATAAAGTTTAGTGTAGCCTAAAGGAACGAACGAGTCTGACAAAAAGAGAGGAGGTTTGTTGAGCGTCTACCATACATTATCGCAGTCGGCCATGTTTGTTGTTTACGTTCAACTTTGTTCTCCTGGAACGCTTTGAGGTCGCATCTAGTACACTCCAAGTGGGACTAATCCAGCTTTCTGGATTGCAGCATTAGAGTGGGCCCCGTCTGATTGTTGGTTGGTGTCCAGCGCCCAGGAGTTGCTCTTGCGTCCATTTCCTGTTGTGTTTGAGACAATAGCTCGATGAAGGCTCCTTAGAGCGGATGCTAATGGCTACCGTGACAATACTGCTTTCCAGTGCATAAGTTGTTAAAACAATTCTTACCTTTCTGGCATTTTTACACTTTTCTTGTAAGCTTAAAAAGCTCCTAATAAGAGCACGGCACACTTAATTGACTTGCTCTGTCTGTCACTTATGAGAAACAGTATTTCGTTCCTCTCTGGGTACACAGGTACTCAGTGAAAAACTGACAATAACATTTTAATCTTGAAAATGTAAAACAAAAAAATTGAAGCTCATCAATATTTTATTCTCATATTTCTGATAAAATTCTGACCAATAATTTTATTCGGTCTGAACAAAATGATTTGCCAAGCTTCCAGGCCGTCATCCGTTGTCGTGTCCCTTCCAGTTGACTACCGCTGTCATCGCTTGCAAGTCACACGCTTCTTTGGCACAGATGCCCCATTTTTATACCACACATAGAATTGAAATTTACGTAATTACTGTTTTCACTTCCTCTGATTCTGACTACATTGACCCGTTTCACTCGCGCTGCTCCGCCTCCGCCTCTACTTTCACTTTCCCGCTGCACGCGTTAGGGGAGGAGGGGAGCGTCAAAGGTCAGACAGGGGCAAGTGGGTGGGACTTTGGAGGGAGGCAGAGTTGTTCATGTTCAAATTTTTTGCTAAGTGCTGTGCAACATGCCAGAAAGGTAAGAACTGCTTTCAGGTACATGCAGACCTTTAAGACTAAACAGCGTAGTTACCCATTATCATTTTCCTCTCAGCTTGAGTCAGCAACCTCTTGCAGATTAATACATGCACATGGTAAAAAACACCTTTTCCTAATTAGGCCTGTTTGTGATGCATACAATCATTGGTTCAAATTAACGTCTGAAATGGAAAACTTCAGTTTGCACACTACTGAAACAAAAAGATGGATTGTACACATCTCATCAGCCCACTTGTGCTTCGTGCAAATCTTCTAATTTTTCTTCGACCTGTTAAACGCAACATCTGCTCACCATTGGCGCGTTTAAATCGTCATTTTGAACTGCCAGATTATTCTCATATTAAATATTTTTAATATGAGCTTTATTGTATCCAAGGACAGCTTCACGTGGCGTATGTCGCTCATCTGAAGCAGGTGCCGGAGGTGTGAACACGGACTGAATCATAAAATCTGTTTAAGGTGCACTGGTGCCGTCAGCCTGGCGTGGCTGTGCTGGAAGGTTCGCCTCGTATCAACACGAGAGAGATTCCTTTTTCACGTTTCTCCAGGAGCCACTACTTTGTATAGTTTGAACACTTTTTGTTGTTAAGACTTTAAGTGGCCGCATGTGTGGCGTATTAATGTTGTGGAGGCAGTTGCATGTAAACATGAGGAATGTCACCGTTAGAGCTCAACAAAAGGACAGTTTTCTTTCTTTTCAGATATTGATATTTTATTTTTTTCCCATTTCTCCGCCGGTTTTCGATGGTGAATCTTCATCGAACGTTGAATGCATTTTGTCGGCCGTCAACTGTTACAAAGGCTTTTGTCGCCACTTATTCTTCTCGTTGTTCCAAACAAACCAGTATGAGGAGGATTGGAGACAACATCCTCTTTGTCATATGAAGCAGCATTGATTCATTGTCCATTGTCCATAACTGCAATTTCAGTTTCTTTTAATCGATTAATATTCAACAATGAAAAGGGGCTCCACTCTTCCGCACTGCGCCATCCCACACATGTTGACTTGGGCTCATCGGTCTCTTATAGCGGACTATACCTGCAAAGGCTTAGCTTCGAATCCTCCGTTTGTTAATATGAATTTAATATTTCATGATAGAAACGTCAGGGCCCTGCAGCGCTCTCATTGGGGGGGTGGGGGGTGGGGGGCTACTTCCTGCACCCTGGTGAGAGGCAGGACGACCAAACTACGCTGGCTACCTTTTCTCCAACTGGGCAAATTACCACATGAAAAGTATTGGATGAAACTTAATTACATTCAGCTCACAGCTGGAGGGCTATTTTTTTGTGACATTCATAAAAGTAATGACTTGGAGGGCTTTTTCTATCTCTCTCTCTCAGACTTTAACTGCTTTCATGTACAATACACACAGCTGAAATAGACTCTTTGTTTGCCATCAAATCATTTAAAGTCCTTTTCTTTTCTAAAACTCCGATATTTCAATAAGTTGCACGACTGATCATTAAGTTTCTTGTTTTCTCAGAAAAAAATAAAAAAATCATTTAAATAAATGAAATTCTTTCATTTTGATAATGGAAAAAAAAAAAAAAAATGTCCGTCCATCCTGGTCATCTTATTCTATTGAATAAATGCAATGATGTCAATACGATTGGTGCAAACCTCTGCACTCTCCACACTCACACACTCAAAAAAAATAAAAAATAAAATCATATACACACAAATAAATAGAAGAAAACAAAATAAGAAAATTATAAAAAACCACAAATAAATAGCAAAGTGATAGGCTAACAGAAAAAAAAACAAAAAAAAAAACAATGCATTGACAAAAAAAAAAATAATTTAAAAATAACAATTACACACGTTTGCCAGTTTAGGGAAGATCATTTGCTCGGACCGCAAAAAAATAAATAAATAAATAAAAATATATAAAAGTCAGTTTCTTTACATAAATCAAGTAGTTGAGATATTGTAGTTAATTATAATGACACAGTGACAGTTTACTTGGAGATTATTCGTAATCACCAACACATTTGCATCAGATCTCAGCAGTAAACGCCTCACCACCAGGTATGCACCATCATATTTCTCTCGGCATTTAAGCGTTTTCTCCAGGGCGACTAATTCCCTGGTTTATTTCACCTGTCAAGCCACCGGCATTACCATCATGTTGGATTAGTTTCACTCAACATTCTGCCGTTGTCTGACAGAAAAAGTAAATCTCGTGTAAGCCGCGCGTGCCGGTTTCAGAGACAGTTGGCTAATTAAAGTGAAATGGGGCAGATAATGGCTTTTAAAAACATTTCAGACATTTAATGAGCTTATTATTTACTATGAAAAGAAACGTGTCACCGCCGCCGCATCGCCTCCACCACCGGCGAGAGCTGCCACCCACTCCAATTCCATCACGCTGCGTTGAGACTCGGCGGCCATAAATTTCGGTGGCTGAAGAAATATTATCGCAAGTAATGAAATAATGCTTAGCCCACTCCGACGTTCCCACGTCCCCCTCCGGGCAAATTCTCTCAAGTCGTTCTAGAAAGATGGTAATTAAAAGACAAAGCGCCGCCTGGGTGAAATGATCATTTGCAGAACTAAGATCCATCACAGAATGGAAATTTAATTTGGAAAAAAAAAAAAGTTATTACAGTTTTATGGTGTCATGCTTTTCATGTGGCATTGATGTTTTCTTTTTTTTCCCTATTAGAAGTTTGAAATGATGTTCCAGTGTCAGAGTTAAAAATGGGGTCACTCATGCATTGGCTTATTGGATCGAAAAGGCTCTCTGCACCACTCCAGCGCTAAGGCACTCCTCATTTACATTCACTTGCTGAGAGAATGTCAATGATGTTGACTTAATGAATACTACCCATGCGCTGCATCAGAGCAACAATAAATTAGCCCCTCTCTGCTGGTGATCTTGCCCGATCTCCGAATCAGGTGACAGCCGAAAACAGCAGGTTGATCCGACAATGAAAAACATTCCGCTGCGATTTTAATGGCCCCGGACCACAGAGCTCCGTTTCCAGTTGACTAAAGTCAGGCAGTTTACTGAACACAGATAACTGGAGGAGAATACCGTATGTCCTCCCTAATGAGAGGGTTCAGGTCATTCTGAATGCAGCTAGCTAAACCTTTGAGAACTGGGGCTGCTTGGAGATTTATTTTTAGTGATTCATGAACTGAAAAGTGCCAATTAGCACAGGACAAACCGGCTACGTTATAGACGGCGGGAGCAGAGGTTGCAACGGTGAACTTGACCGCTGATGGCTCCATCGATCAAGAAAGGATTTTAGTCTCAGAATGAATTGTGCCATCGCCGTGTTTGCCACCAGAGCGCGGGAGAACTGGGTCACCGCGATGACTGAGTGTGTGTGTGTGTGTGTGTGTGCACGCGAGCGGCGCTGGGCTTCTTCAGAGATGGCTTTTGAAGCTTTTGATAGGTCGAAGCAGATCGCTGTCATTGCAGCGTCGCGTTCCGGTTCTGATCTTTGACTTCGAAATGACAGGGGAGCCGGGGAATCAAAAGGTAACGCGCAATCAATCTGCTCCCCGGTGACAGCGGGAAGAAAGCTGTAGATGAGCAGAAACAAGGGGCTGTACGCTGGATTTATATAAGCTGCTTCATCTGTGCGCCGTCGCCTGAGAAGAGAGGGAAAAAGAAAAAAAAAAAGTAGTACGTCTTTAGGGATGTCAGGCGGCTGAACCTGGCCTTGTCACATGTGAGAGCGAGCTAGCAGCCAAGCCCGGAGGTGTCACCCATCGACAGCTTTTCCCCCAGATTAAAATCCTCCCACCTTCCACTTGACCACCTTTCAGTTCCCTCCCAAGCGCCAAACGCCTCCTCATTTGTATTTTTCATCCAGCAATTAATTCATATTTCCTCTTTTCACATAGCGTCATTAATTGCTTCAAAGGAGGCATTATTTTTGCTACGTTGTTCCCGTTTACTATGCACACTGTGTATGAATGCCCGAAAGGTCAGCGGAGGCATTTACGGGTCCGTTCCTTCATTACTCATTCTAAGTGCGTAGTTTGACACTTGTGTCCCTCGTGGGTCCCGCGGGACTCATTTTTCTCTCTCTCCAAAGAGATGCAGTGATGCAAACCTGCAGCGGGGAAGGACTCCTACCGCAACCCCAGTGTTTTCATTAGAAGAAGGCGCCAGGCTTTGCTTGCGCGAGTGTGTGTATTGATGCAATTCGTCATGAAGAGTTGCGTCTTGTGAGGGCAGATGGCAGGTGGTGTTGATCAAGTGGGCGCCAGTGATCTGCTTCTCTATGTAGTTCACAACTTGGGAGCGCGCGACTGACACTTACACTTTGTGACGGATTCAGAACGAGCAGTTGAGCACAAATGCAAGAACAAGTTAATAGGATTATTTTGGCATTGGTTTGTTTTTTAGTTTTTAGTTTTTTTTTGGCGTTAACCAAATGCTTAGTGCGAGGGTGAAAGCTGCCGACAGAGAACCTGCTACCGGGGGGACAAATCGTTTCATTTTCAAACCCGGGCTTAATAAATGCCTTGAAATGTCTCAAGCTGCTTTTTTGCAAATGCTACTTAACCAGGCTGAAAATAATCCTGAGGAAGCATCATTATACCCACTGAGACCGTCCAACCAAGAAAATTAACTTCAATTATTTCAGTCGAATGTTGAGAGAGAAGCCACACTAGCATGCTACACGCCAACGCAAGGGACAAATCCATGGTAATCTTGTGAACGGATCACGGGAGTCCACCGTCTGTCCCTAAAGAATCCCTTAATCACAGGCAACACAAGTACTTCTTTTGACCCGCAATTACCCAAGCTGCATTGTGACAGTTATCTGTAAAGCAGTTATTTGTAAATGGTTTGAAAGCCTCAAATCGGAAAACACTTCAGAGTGTTGTTCTAGATGCACGGACAAATAGGGTGATGTCTAGTGGAATACGCTCCACCATACCCGACGCCTGTTATTGGGATTTCTTGAGATTTGTTGTCACATTCACAGCAGTCACATTTTAGTTAGTAACTCATGACTGTTGGGAGACGAATGGGTAATGACTGCCTTACATAAGAACAGCACAATAGAGAAAGAGAAACAAAACTGAAGCTAGAAAAAAAATATATATATTTCGTAACCGACATACTCTCAATAAACAGATTCTATTTTAGAACTAATTCATTTAAACCCGTCACAAGGCAGATCCCAAGAACGCCCCGGCAGAGTGGGGGGAATCAAACATCCCGACGCAAACTCGCATTAAATATTTAACAAGGAACGAGGCCCCACACAGAGAATGTATTATGCTGCAATGGGCTGCTTGGCATTCGTCAAAAAGTGGGGTTGCTGTGAGCGCAACATGTTCTTCGCAGTGTTTGGTGTTAGAATCATGGCATGGTAATTCCTCTTCATTTGCACTGCATAAATTACATTTTCACTGTGACAGCGGAGCTCGCCCTGCACGGCAGCCCGTAGCCAGCCTAACAATTAATTTAATATCTGGGAACGCAGCTCATTTGTTTGGCTGTGAGGGAATTGAAATCCTAATGAAATGGCTCCCTCTCGCAAAAGCGGCGTGAATCATACCACGGTATATTTGTCTGTTCGCGCTGTTTTTTTTCTTTTTTTCCCCCCCCGATTATAATGAGCTTACCTGAAGGACCAGGTGAGGATAATTTGGGCTGAAGATGAAGAACAGATCCGGTAACGCAACCTAAGAGACGTCTCTTTATCACAGTCAGGTGGGAGTGATGATAAACAAAAGAGACATTTATCCACAGAGCTGTACACATATTGATTAATGTTGCCAGCCACAACGGCAACTATGCAAATAAGCAATTGTAAAGGGATTACACAAATCCATTACTCTATATGCCAGACATCCTTACATTGTCAACACAATAGATAACAAATCCATGAAGAGGCCGTGGAGAGGGAGAGACTGGCTTATTTGTGACAGCGCAGGAGAGGGATCGGGGATGTCATCCACGCGCTGAAGCCGCTGAAATCAAAGCCTCGGAGGTGACACATGAATAGACAGTCCAAGTCAGTCCCACCTTTAACCAGCTTCCTCCCTGTAACAATGGATGAGTTGACAGTGAGTCGCAAACAAGGCTGCCACAGTATTTTTAGAGTGGTATTAGTACTTTTTGAGAAAATCGTCTCAATGCACTGCAGATTTTCACCCTCTATATTTTTCCCCCCCGTATTCTGCAGCTTTTATCAGTGCTGTTGTTTTCTTGTTTGGCGTTTGCAGTATTTTTCACTGCAGGGTTAGTAATCAATATATATATATATATATATATATATATATATATATATATATATATATATATATGTGACTAAAGTTATGCACAGTCTCACAAATCATCCTCCGATCGTAATTTTTAGAGAGTAGGTCCATCAGTCCTGCTTCCTGTTTATTTAAGAAGTAAACATTTGGTTTGGGAACATAAGACACAAGTGTGCAGGCATGCAGTGTGGGGATTTGAACCCAGTAATGAAGATGGCATCATTTGACCGGCGGGTCGACCGTGGCCATGGTCAGCTGGCGCTTCTTGCAGTTGTCAGCCATTAAAAACGCTGTCAGATTAACCCTATAAACACGGATGGCCTCCGTCTAACGACACCATATATGTGTGTGTGTGCGTACCATTCCGACCACAGCAGCTGCAGCCTCCTTGGCCGTCACTTTCACAAGTTTTAAAACGGAGCTGGTGTTGCATCTCCACATAGATAAAATGGCAATAGCATGCGAACGCACTTTCGCACTCAAAATAGCAAGCCGGCGGTCCGCAAGTACACGATAACACAGTCTGACGCGATGTGTGTGAACGCACAGACATGCAAGGAACAAGAGAGGAAAGAAAAAAAGAATGTGTGAAAAGGAATATTTCTGATTGGTCGAGCATTACAAGCGTTTTCTATCATGGTCAGTCTTCACAATAGCCCATGAAAATAATTTTTTTCTTCATTCTGAGTCCGTGTTACGACTGCTACTGTGCATCTCCTTTCCAGGGTCGACTCATTGACCCCATTTGCAGTAGGCTAAATTAGTAAGTCAACAGCAGCGTTACTTGAATCTCGTCCGTAATTGGTTTTGTTGCAGCGTCATGGTTGTCCGCCGCTTTTAATAACCTTGTCACCGTTGTATAGTCACCATCTGCAAACTGTCCTGATAATTAAAGTCCGAAAAGGATGTGTAGTTTGATAAAATGTGGAAATGTGCAGCTGAAATCATTTGCGCAAGTCCTAAAATTTCAAACGTTTATTCTCCAAAGAAAGTTTAAAAAGGAAGAATATTCTTGCAAATGAGTTAAATGGAATTGGTTAATATGGCCATATGGTAGTATCACCACTTTGATAAATATGTATACATGTACAAAAAACAAACATGTTTTAATCAACAAATGCAGTTTTAAGACACATATATGATCTGTCATTTAATTTGAATATATTATTACTGTTAAAAGGTCTCGAAAGGACTTGGGACCAAGTCATTGTTTTTTAAGTCTCAAGTCTTTGCCCTCAAGTCCCATCTCTTTTAATTTCCCAGTTGATTAGATCACAGAACAAACACAGAACAGCCTTTCTATAGGAACCTTATATACCTTACTTCTCTTAATGTTACTTTTGAAATCAATCCACATACAAAGGCTGTGAAACACATTTTGGTATATGTTGCTAGCTGGCTAATTGCTAATATCTGTAAAGGTAATGCACTGGATGTGATCAGATGTGCTGCACGGACATTTTAAGATTCCAGTGTGCCTGAAGAAAAGGTAAAAAAAATACTTTCCCTTGCAGACGAAGCATCTTAGTGACCCATACGTCACAATGGCACGCCAAAAGAAATTTCACCAGTATTAAATTGAAAAACATCAGTCGCGTGGCGTCATTACGAAGACTAATTTCCTCCTTGAGCCGCGTAAGTGTTTCAAGCACTTGACATGTGTGCCGCGTGTCGCCTTTGTTGTTTAAATATCACTACATTAACCTTTTGATTAAGATAAAGAGCCAAACAAACGCTAGTGGGCCCTCCGGGATCCCTGATGTAAACACTTGACTGCTTTGCCAGAGCTGCTGGAGCCATTAGCCTCCCAGTCAGATCCATCTTCGGCCATCAAGGGACCGGCAGACACTCGCTGTCAGAGGCCAGAGCAAAATTGATCCATTGTAATTGCATCCCGTGTGAAGTTAATGACTTTTTAAGGCGTAGTGGCCGTCATTGTTTCGTCTTCTGACAGATATGTAAATGACCTTGACGTGCGCATATGCTAATAGGCGGGTGAGACAGCTGTCTTTATGGATGAGCTTGTCTTCCTTAAATGTCTGTGAAACGAGGGCACGCTGCTGAGCTTGTAGAGGTGGCGAAGAACACCCGCCGATAGCAGTATGTGCTCGCTCACGAAATTTCCCTCCAAATTTGTACATTTAGATTAAAATGAAGTAAAGCTGCACACCACACATATTGAAAATTGCAGCCCTTTTTATTACTTTGTGTGCTGCATGTCCAGATCAGTTATATCATATACCTGAAAATCACCTCTTCTGCGGGGTAGGAGCTCACACTGGGCAACGTGATCAACACTGTAGCTGGAAGTTCATTAATTTCCAACAGGCTCTAACCACCTGGGAAGCATGGCTCTTTTTCACAGTTAAAGGCCGTCAGCCAATCCATGGTGTCCTTTTTGCGTTTCCTGACGATATTTCTGTCATAAATTGCAGCCGTAATTTGGATTGATGCCGTTTTACACATTTTTATGATGATAACAAGCTTATTTAACACAAGTGAACAAGTTGAACTTTTAAATGGTGCAGTCTGGGGCGTGAAAATGTTGAAAATTAATTGCACCTAATTGCAAATTTATGTAAAAGGCGGCGGTGTTGCTGCAAAAACAAAAACCCAGACTACTGTTGTCTCGATAATAAAAAAAAAAAAAAAAAAACTACAACTTTTACTTTAGTGCAGCCGGTTCTTAAGCCTTGTAAGGCAAACCAAAGCAATACCAGGTTTCCCCGACTTGTAACCTGCAGACACATTCTAATGTGAAACAGACAGACATTGTCTTTGTTCGTGATGAGGCAATATTTCAGCATTTAGGCGCTGGTCCAGATTTGCTAGAGGTCGCCTTTGCAAGTGTCTGAGAAAATGTCATCAGTCATTAGGATACAGTCCATGAAACACAATGCTCCATTTCAGCTGGAGTGTTTCCTTCAGGGAATCACAGGGATCGTTCGACTTGACCGGATCCAGCAGACAACAGTAAATCGTTTGCTCTGAGAAATGAATTGGCAGGGCCGGGGTTGTTCATTAGGCTTCAGGCTGCGAGGGAAATGTCACCGTGATGCTGCATCCCCCCCACCCCCCGACTTTTGGAAAGTGGAACTTGGGCAGCCTTGCAGGAATGTGACCGGATCTGCTGAACGTGTCTAATAGCCAGATAAACGGGTCAAAGTCTTGAACTCTGTATGCTAACAAAAAAAAAAAAAAAAAAAAAAACGGAAGAGTTATGCAGCGCATGGAAGGTCGCATGCAAGCCTCGGATTCATTCATTAAAAAAAAAAATAAAAATGTTCAAATACTGTTCATCACCCAGGCATTGAGTTATTTCTTGATATTGCCTTCTCTAGACATATTTAAGTTCAGGAGAAAAAAATAAAATAAAAATAACACATGGGGAAGTTCTTTGAGAAGGGCACAGGGTCTTTGATTTTCAGAAAAAAAAAAAAAACAGGTCTTCTTTTGAACTGTACACTGAAGGCCGTGGTAATTTGAATCATGAAACTTCATTAAAATTACGTAAATCTACAACACTGACCGCGGGTTCCTCTTTTCTAATTAACTGGCCTTCACAGCAGGAAGACTGTGTTTAAATTCTGTTTTTATTGAAGAATTTTGTACTCATCCATTGTGTTCTTCTGGAGAGTTTCATAATTGCACCTGTGCTCCGCTTGTTGGAAGACTATTTTTCCTCCTGGTTAAAATGTGTGCTTGCCCATGTTACCGATCTCCGGGGTCCGAGTGTTATATTAGTGCCATCTCGGCACTTCCAGGATCAGTCCCTGCCAAGGTCACTTGGCCTGAGCCGCAGTTGACGGCTCCCAGTCAGCCAGGCCAGATGGTCCCCTCTGCACACATTACCTTCTGCTGATACCACTCTGAAGGTGAGGACATCACAAGTGACATTCAGAAGCCAAGTATGCCGAGTTTCAGCTGTCACTGGTAGGTCTGAAAGCAGTGTGACTAACAAAAAAAGATATATATATATAAAAATAAGAGCAGAGCTGTTCCCCCTGGCTACTACTGCATGATTGATGCCTCACGATGCAAGCATTTGGAAGGGGTTGTCACCATCCTCATTTACTTCTGCTGTAAGTTAAAGGCTAATTGCGCCACTTAATGTTTTGTTGCCATAACAATTGATTTTAGTGTTCTGGCCAGTCATTTTCAGTCTGATGGAGCAAACCGTTTCTCATAATCTCATTCAGCAAAGTACATTTTTAATAGGAAGCACTGTACTACCTCTAGAGTGCAGTGGAATAAAAACAAAACAAAAAAAAAAAACAGAATGGTTTCTTGACGTTTTTGTTTCTCCTCAGCATCAGGGCTGACGAGGCATTTCTCTTGTAATAAAAATACCACATATGCAGTGTACTGTATGCATTGCAAATGTCACGATGTGATAGTTTAGTAGATTGCTAAAGTGGCTGCAAGTTTTTACAGCTGGCATTTAATGAATCACAGACAGTGACATTTGGGTCATAACCGCTTACCCGTGTGTTCAGCTAAGCCTTTGAACTTCACTGAGCCCCGCGTCTGGGCTTGCCGAAGTGTGTGCCACAGTACCCCAGTTCCAGCAACTGCGGCTGTGCACACTGACAGGTGTCACGGTATGTGGCGAGGGAGGGAGGACCCAAGTGCAAGACACACAGTCCAGAGAAGTAGGCCGAACAAAGCAAATTTAATGACAAAAACAGTAGTGCAGTAGTGAAGCAGGTAAAATCCAAAAACCAAAAGCAAGACAAGGACCGAGGAATACGAGGAACCGAACAGGAGCACGTGGGAGCATTGACGGGGGTGACTTCACAGAGATAGCCGCACAGGGGAAAATGTAAAAGATGGCTTGACAAAGGAAGAAGAAACACAGGAAGTAAAGCAGGACAAGAAACACCAGGGAAGAAGCTGACAGAATAAAAACAGGAAACACAGAAACCAAAACAGATTCATTTAGAAACATCTGCCCAGTTGTATTGAGGCCCCCATTTTGCCTCCAAACCAGTTGTGACCCGCTGACGCATCGACTTCAGTTGGTCTTTGACGGTATGCTGTCTGGCACCAAGATGACCGCAGGAGAAGTTGTGAATCAGAATTCTTTTTCCCGCACATCCAACAGGATGCTGGATTGGATTGAGATTTGGATAATTCGTCAAATCCTCTAATGCATTGTTGTTTTCCTGAAAACTTTCCTGAACCATTTTTTTGCCTGGTGACTGGGTGCATTATCCAATTGCTGCCCTGAGGCCACTGCCATCAGGGAATCCAGTTTCCATGAAAGGGTGCATATGCTCTGCAACAATGCTTAGGTAGGTGGTACAGTATGTGTCAAGGTAACACACATGAATTTAGCATAAATGCCTGGACCCAAGGTCTCCCCTGCAGAACACTGCCCAAAGCATCACACTGAACTCTGCCAGCTTTCCTTCTCCCCATTGTGTGTCCTGGTGCCAGGTAAGCGATGCACATGCACCCGGCCATCTATGTGATTCATTACGCCAGGCTACCCTTTTCTCAGCATTCCAGTTCGGATTCTCACGTCTCCACTGTAGGTGCTTTCGGCAGTGGACGACATGGCGTCTGCCCCACCCCGTACACTGTGTTCTTACACCTCTGTCAGAACCAAGCCATCTGAGCAACGGCAGCTTGTCTGTCAGATCAGACCACAGGGATCAGCCTTCGCTCCCCACATGCATCAGTGAGCCTTGGCTACCCATGACCGTGTGGCCAGGTTAGGGTTAGGAAGGATCCTTAGACCATTTTTGATAGGTACTGACCACTGCAGACACAATACCCCTCAAGGGGGATACTCTGACCCGGTTGTCAGAGTATCCACTTGCCCATTTTTCCTGTTTCTGACACATCAACTTTGAAGTCAAAATGTCTCAGTGTGTACTTAGGTCATTTAGTTTGAAAGCAAACATCCTTAGTGGTGTAGTTCACTGAAATTATCTCCGGATATCTTTTACTTGTTTTGTTGTGTCTATTAATGTAATTGATCAAATACAAAACTATCCTTTTTTTTTTTTAATGTGTCAGCTTAAAAATGGGATTGCTGTGTGATGACCACTCTGGACAGCTCTCTCCCCGCAGGAGCCTTGTGGGAAGAGGCAGGCCTTCAGGGAGATTCACCTCTTTTTTGATTACCAGCTGGGTAAAGTGGACAGCTGCTCCTAGACCCCCTGAACACCAGGAGTCCCTAACGCTCCACTCTTACTGTTTTGCGCCAATTCAGATGGAAAAAATATGTAAAATCTCTTTCTCAGAAATATTGCACGCCCCACTAAAGCACAGTGAGTCACGCATAATGGCCTTGTGGTGGGTCCCATTTACGTAGATCCTAACTGTGTCGCAGTTAAAAAAAAAAAAAAAAAAAAAAAAGTAATGAGGAAAAATTTGTGGCAAAGATTTTCTGATGCAACGTCTGATAACAGCAACTTCAAAAATAATTACATCAGTAAACTGTTTTACTTTGGCAATGTCTGACACTGCAGCGGTTGTAGAGGCTACATACTCCGATCAGGAGTAATATTGTGTAGGTCTCCCTTGTGACTCATCAGAGAATGGACATGGGCCTTCTGAGGGTGTCCTGTGGTGTCTGGCAACACAATGTTGTTAGTGGGGGCCTAGGCCACAGTCTGCCATGGTCCATGACATCTCATCCTCCCTAATCACCTGTAGCACTAGGTCCCTCCAACGGGTGTGTCCTGTCCTGAGCCCTCTGCTTTACACGCTACTAACGTACAACTCAATCACATCGAGAAGTTCGGCAAATGACAGGGCTGTGGTGGGATTTATCTCCCACAATGGCAAGTACAGAGCAGTCTCCAAGAGAAGGCCCACTAGCCCCTACATTTTTTTTTTTTGGGCCAATCTGTGCTGCCCTCAGCATCCTGGTCCTGACAGCATTTTACAAGTGCATGGTGGAAAATGTCTTCACTTCCTGTGTTACATTATGGTCTGGGAATTGCTCAGCTGCTGATAGGACGGCATTGCAGAGTGTGGTGAAATCTACATCTGCAGGTGTAGTAGCAGGGTGTCTTGCATTATGAAGGACACAATCACACCCCTTCCCGGATATGGATTGTTCGCCCCCTTTCCCCTCAGGCGGAAGGCTGCAAAGCATCAAAGCCAGATCATCGAAGCTTGAAGCCAGCTTCTTCCTGGGGGCTTCCTTGGCTCGTGAACCCCTTGCCTCATTGATCAACCTTGCTGCACCTTCTTTCCTTCGTGCTGCTCTGTTCGTTTTAAACATGAACCATAGCTGCAGTTCCTCACGCCACCACTTGAGGCTAGCTCTGAAATGTGAGTCAGTCTGCGTAGCCCTGCATGGTTAAATGCCCAAATATGAAAACAGAAATCCACACGTAGACAGCATGGTAGCGTCAACGTTTTTTGGCTGTATACCAAGTTTTCCATTGAAGACAATGGTAGAGGAGATTAACTAACTTCAATTAAAGTTAAACCTAAGTAAGGGTGTGGCCACTTTGGGTGGATAACCTCAGAGGTAGTTATCTGTCTGCTTCAAATCCACTCAAATTCCAGCTCTTTGTAATTTTTTTTTTCAAATTAAAAGGGAGTTAGGCAGTATCAGTTATTTGGTTGAATGCCACATAACCCTAAATGAAGAAGTACTGTATATGGACACAGGAAGACGTGTTGTCCCCTAGCATGCCAATATACAGACATAGTGGACTTCAAAAGTTCAGTTTACACAAGGAGTTTGTCTTGTTTATTGTAATTGTACACAGTTAATTATTTATTGAATTAAAAATAAATGGCTGAAATGACAAGAACCCAAAAGGTTTCCTCCATTTTCATTTTCAACCCTGTATTATCTTGTGCATTCGCCCGAATTAGTAAATCCCCTGTTTACCACTCACCACACTCAACGTTTGTCACACAAAGGAGGAGATATTAAACTCCGAGCCAAAATGTGCAGAAAACGCAGCCAACTTAATTGAATCTGGTGAAAAACAAGGACACGGTAATGGCCTGTATGAGAGAAATGCATCCAGAGAGGTCCTCTTAGTTCTCAGCTCATTATGTCTTGATCTTTTAAAGCTATACGCTGCTGCAGTCGGAAGCTAACCCCGCCGTGCACTCTTGTTTAAATGACCATTCTCTATGTCTACTCTCCGTCTGTGCCGCTTTGGCCGAGAAAAGAAGAGATGAGATGTGCTTTTGAAAGTCCCATAATTACCACGGAGTAATCAGCCCATTTAACATTCGTCTTTCCTTTTGTCCAACATGTACAAAGGCTTAAGGATGGCTAATTGGGCAAGAGGGCTTACCCAAACGGTGCGGACTAGGGAAGAAAAGTGTCTTTCAACATAGATAGATATGAAGGGCCTACGTCCTGCACGGAATAATTTTCTGATAACATTGAGACCACTCTTTTAGTTTTTCCGGAGAAAGGCTACAGAAGGAAAAAACCTGGCCGAGCACAGCTTGCAGCCCCTGCGCCGCTTTGTGAGCGAAGACTGCCTGCAGCCCAAGATAAAGTGACAGGAGGTGACAAATTCATAACGGCTTTGTGTTCGTACAATTCAGAGGGATTCTGGGGTTGGTCGGGAATAAGGTGACACGGCTGACAGGGATTTCATCTGGCTGAACCTGCCACACACAGCGGCGAGGAGACAATCCCCGACAAGATGCGTCTTGAGAAAGTCAAAAGGGTATTTTTTTTTTTTTCCACCGCCCCCATTTCCTGACTCAATGATACTTTAGCATTAAAAACACAAGAACAGCATAAAAAAGACAGCTCAGAATGTCAAAAAGTCTTTGTGTCTTGAAAATGTATACAGTACGTATCATTTTGTTCACAGTAGTATCTAATAGACATTTTCTCATGATGCAGTATTGCTCCAGATCTCTTAAATCTTTATATTATAATGTATTCAGTCCAGTCCATCTTTAAAACCCTGCCAAAAAAATAAATGCAATACAATGAACTGATGCATTAAAAAAAATAAATTACAATTGCAAACAGTGATTGGCATTTTATCATGTTTTATATATATATATATGTATATACATATATATATCTTTTGGTACTGCTTTTAAATGTGGGCATATTTCAGATGTCATGGCGTTTTTTGGCGACGCAGACCAGAAGAGCTGTGATCGGTCCACATGGTATTAGCGCGTTTCCGCTTTAATATTTCCGGCTGATTCTCCATCTCGAATCGATTGTTTTGGATCAATAAAGATGGACTGAGAACCGAGTCAAACATTTATATGACTCGTCTTCCGGCGAAATTTCGGGGTTAGGGTTTCGCCATTGTTGAAAATTAAGCAGGAAATAGAAACAAAAATTAACCCGACTGGCAGAAAATAATAATAATAAAAAAAAAAAAAAAACAGTGACAAGTGTTTTTACAGAGTAAGCCAGACTGACGAGGCACAAGTATAAATGTCTTGCACCAACGTAGGCTACGTACGTAGGTTTCGGTGTCTTTGTCCCACAATACCCTAAAAAAGCCTTAGGTGACTTCACGATTACGCAGCACAAAATGTGTATTTCTTCCTCATATCAAGTTTCTCTCATCTTTGTTAGACTGTTTATAAAGTGCAATTCTGAATAGTTTTTAAACAGTCCTTCACACCATCAGTAGATTTTGCAATTATCGTCTTTGCTATCAGAGTTTCGATCAAATTCATTTGTGTTAATGAAAATATGCCTTTATTCCCACAACAGGCACATTTTTCGTATCACATTAACACATTTTAAGCTTTTTGTGTATTATTTTATAGCATTAAATGGAAGATGCTTAGAGACCGGGCTCAGGACAAGGGTAGGCAGTCCTTCATTTAAATTACAAGCAAAAACGCAAAATACATGGCACATGGCATGCTGTCTAAAGATACTAGACTGACATTAAACAAGCAGCAAAGGTTTTCTACACAACACAATCACAGAAACAAATGCCAAATGTCAAAATGGAGATAGCGGCAAAATGGTGAACTTAAATAGTGTTTGGAAAGTACCATTAGCATCAGTCACACACTTAAAAAAAAATCAAATGTTGTACTTTAACAACACTTAAATTTCATTATTTTTATCTGTGAGTTTATTCAAAAATTTGACCAACAGTAACCAACCATCAAAAAAATTATGACACCAAAAGTTGGATTAATCTTCATTTAACAGGGTCTGGCAGGCTTGGTAGAGCCCAACGAGCTCCAGCAGCTGCATCACATTTCACATTAGGGGGATTGCACTGCTCCACCATGTGCTACAAACAAAAGCCAGTTTAAAAGGAGCGTCAAAACTGCATATTGTCCCCCCCCCCCCCCCCGCAGAGCAGTCTTTGAATTAAGCTAAGGAATATCAAATCAACAACAAAAAAAGCAATTCTTACTCACGTATTTAAAGGAATACAATCGAAGCTGCATTAACAGGAACACTAGACAATGACGACTGAATTAGGGTTAAATGAATAAACGCTAAGTGCCTCTGTGCTGAGGTTGCACAAAAAGTGGTTGCTTTTCATTGCACAGGAGACTCTGTAGCTTTTACCCTGAGGGAAAGAGCTGAAAATGGGGATTTAAGAGACGGCTGCGGTCATCTAAAATGTTGTTTTGCCATGGCAATAGGAAAGTTTGTTTGCACCCTGTAATTGTACTGCCCAGATTAACTACTTTACAGGAAAAAAATAAAAATAAAAGCTTTGTCTTGCCTTTGTCATTTAAAATATACCCAATTAAAAATGTGCAGGCTTGCCCTTGGGATGTTTTCTATGTGGGCACTTTGTGTGGTCTGCATGTTTTTTTATGTCTTTTGTATTATGATACTTTGAGGCTTCGTCGTTGACGCGTATGGATCCTGGAGCCAATTTGTATTCAGAATTTTCTTTTAAAGTACATAGATGCTGACGGTAGCTTCACTTTTGTTCCTCAGTCGCGCATGCATGGTGTCAGTACGCGGGGATGAGTGTGAGCCTTATTAGGGTGTCCTCAGTTTCTGTAAAGGTCTTCTCCCGTCAATCGCTGTACCTGCCAGCATCACATTTGACGATACAAAGAAATAAGGGGAAAGAAACATGTTTCCACGGAGCATCAATTGTGTACCTTCCTGGAATATATGCTTTGAAGACTTTAAAAAAGGAAACAAGAGACAGACGGAAAGAAAATATTAGCATTCGTCAGCCCTCACGCCTCCATTGCCTACCTTCCAGCACACCTTACACTGGGCCGCTCCCGCCCACACACACGCATGTATTTGATTAAGCCAGTTCACGCGTAAGCTCGAAATGATTCATCACAGAAGGATTTGTGGTGTGGGAGGGTGGACGATGAACATCCGTCTTCCAGTCTAGCTGCGCACAAACCGAGAGCCGCCTTTACCTAAATGCACCTCATCATCAGTTCTCATGTATAAATTGGGGATGCCGTTGCGTACAGCTGCGAGTTAACACGTCTCCAACACCCCCTGCAGCTGTCCCGCGTGAGGACGGGAGAAACGTTCCATGCACTCCCTCTTGGGAGGAGGCTGACAGTGCAGCGCACGCATAAAATATGGCTTCCGATGCACCTAAGCAATGGCTCATCTGATGCATGTGCTGCTGCTGTAAGTTGATCAAGTAGACATGTAACATTTTTGTTATGTGCAACAGATAAAACCTTATCAGTTATCCTTACTGCGATATGTAAAGTAACTGAAGAAAGAGTTTATTATTGGGATTAGAATCCATTACATCTCCTTCCTAACTGACAGATGTGGTTACGTTCAATTTGTCAGAGAAACATATTTAGTATATTAACTTTTAATTGTTCCTATCTGAGATCTAATGTCTTTTTAATGGGCTGCTGTGCATATGCTCATGTATGATTGCTAAGTAATTACGATTCTTGAAAGTTGGAAACAAGTCGCTTTCTCATATCGTCGTAACGGATGAATACATTCAGCGGCTGGATCCCCCGTGAGGCAAAATTAGACTTCAGACTGGAGTTGATTTCATTATTTACAAATGACTCCCGAGTAATAGCATGTTGTTTTGTTCCCCCTTGTCAGCTTGTCAGCCAATCACATTTTTCTCTGAGCTTGTACACACTCATTGATTCCTTCTTTCAACAGCAGCGGGGGCACCATGTTTGAAACACAAAGGCCAACTGTGTGACTTTATTAGTTCGCTCTGGAGGCCAATCACTTACATCACTTATCGGACTACTCCATCTCAGACTGCTCCCGGCTCAGGAGTTTGTGCTTCTGCTGCCTTTATTCCCCTTTTCCTTTTCCCTTTCCCGTTATTACGCTTGAAGGACAGTTTTTCCCGATGTCACAGTCACCACAAAGTGTCCTCCAAGAATCGCAGGTCCACGCGAGGGTTCACGCAAGACGGGGTCACCTGTCTCCTCGGCCAGCTTGGAGGACGGGGGGCTGTGAGAGAAGACAGCAGGCTGTCAATCAGGCCTAAGAGCCGAGCGGAGGAGGAGGCAAGAACAGGAGAAAGGAAGAAAAAATGAGTGGAAGGATTGCACTGTGGCATTTCTGTGGGCGTTTGTTTCATTGTATTTTTTTTTTTTTTATATATATATATAAATGGAAAAATCTGTCTTCATGCATTATGAACCTATACCCCCCTCATTTCACACATCTACAGTGACTAGATATGGAGAATAGATTCATAAATATACATGATTTTTGTCATTATATTGTCTACAAATGGTTTCTTTTCATATAAATATTAAACACATTATTTGACACTTAACACTGGATGTAAACTATGAGATGCACAGCTCTCAAAATACCTTCGAGGTTTATTGAGCTGGTTTATTGCCATCATGCTTTAAGTATCTAAAATGGACGATAAGCAATGCAACAGCTACAGGCAAAGACCTGGATTCTTTAAAATCTAAAAGCTTTATCAACTAGGAGGTCACAAGCATTGGAAGAGGACTTGCATGCACCTGGTCCGCAAGAGGACACGCTCTCTTTCAAGGGCTCTGTGCATTCCTGGCCTGGACAACACAAAATGCCCGAAGGCAAATGGGGGACCTGGCAAACACACGGAGACCTGGACGGTGTTGGAAAGCGCAGAGGTGGTACCGGTGTCCAGTGTGGCGCTCTCTGAGGCCCCAAGACAATGCGATTTCAGAGGTGGGAGCAATCAGACTTGTACAATGATTAATGCCACCCCCTGCCCACCATTCATCTTTTTCTTTCTTCCAAGTCCATTTACCACCGTGGCACGAGGCATGCCACAGCTGCGCCTCTGCTGCTGTTGTCGTTACCAAAAAAAGTTTTCCCACGTAAACTACCGAATACATTTGCTTCTTGAATCTTCTCGAAGTGTGCAAACATCTGGAATGACACCGAATGTATGTCCGTCTTTGGTTTATACTGCCATTTCTGTTGACGAGATGCCTAAAGCTCCTTAATTCATTCATTTTCTGTAACCACTTGTCCTCTGGAGGGTCCACCCTGCACGCAGACACAGGGCGAACATGCAAACTCCACACAGAAAGGCCCCAGATGTTATCGAACCCAGAACCTTCTTCCTGTGAGGCATCAGTGCTAACAATTGGGTTTATTTGTGTGCGGTTGACGTTGAAACCTTACAGCCGACAAACCACTTGGTATTTGTTCAAACGTGCAAAATGACCTTTGCTTACCTTGAGCCAACAGCTTATCTCAAGGCATTCATGGGCTCTGGTAGAAGAGACCACATCACCCAAACTTATTTTGATCTTCACTGATTGCAAGTTTCATTGTATAAGAAGATACACGGCCTGGCGCCAATCCGATTGAGGCATTGACCATTTGGGTTGACTGATACAGTTGACTGGCAAGATACGAACGAGTCCCTAAACATTTGCGGCAAAGAAACCCCAATCCACCGCATTGGTTCGTACCATGAGGCAGAGGGCTTGGAACATCTGGTGAGCTGAGACGAGGTAGCTCCGTCCATATACTAGCCATACTTTTACATTTTGCTTGCTTCTCCCCAAAAACGTTTAGGGTGGGAAACCAGACCAACAGTCATTACATACTGTTATCTGCCAAGTAATGGGCAACATGGAGATGGCCTTAGATGTGAAACTACTTATTTGATTTCTTTTTAAAAAATGGAATTCCCATCAAATAGTAAATATATGTTGTACCTTAACATATTTACTGTTATAGTTCATCTTGTCTTACCTTCTATTTTTTTCATATTTTGCACTGTTATTCCTTGCTGCTGCAACACCTTAGTTTCCCCACGGGGGTAAATATAGTCTTATCTTATCACCAAACAGCCAGAGGTACAGGTGTAATCATGATTAGTAAATGATGTGTATACAAACACCGTTAAAGTGTCATTATAAAAGCCTTTTTCTGCTTTGAATGTACAGACTCCCAATACAAGCACTTTGGTGCTGTAGCCTTCATTCACCCTTCTGCAATGTATTGACCCCACACACGGTGCACTACATGTCAACACATTAATAGATTTTTTTTTCCGACACTCCACCCGAAGGCTCCGGAACAGAAAAAGAGGAGAAATAAACACACGGAAATGGAGCTTAATTAAACCCTTCTCTGATAAGGGCTCGATATATATTGAGCAGGCAGGGGTCTTCCAATAAATTCTGGGGTGTTCCAAATGAGAAGGCAGGAAACAGAAGCGCATCTGATATAGTCAATCAAGTGCAATTAATCTCGGTTGTGGGTGAAGGTGCGGGTTGGTTGTAAAGTGCCTCGCATCCCTGGCATCATTACACACTCGGATGCCTGCTGCCTTTTTAAGAGGCATGCCGCGGTGGTCTATTTGTGCATCAGACCATGCGGTGTACAAGCAAGGCCGGGGACATTACCCTCGCTGTGTGCCGCGACACTGTAGCCTCATCAAGGTAACCTGCAGGGAGGCAATCTGTGAATCGAGTTTATCAGCGCTCTAATCCAAATGTCACTCGCTTTGCATTAAACCGCAAGCTTTTGTCTAAAGTCACTTGCACTTTAGATACAGAGTCGATGCTAGCACGGTGTTATGATTAACGGCCAGACCTTTCCACAAAGTGAAATACTGCTGACAGCTCTCACAGAAACTGTATTTTAATATGTCATTCTCTAACTTAATGTGCCTTTCATGCAGGAGATCGTTGTCTGTCAGTAGACTATGATTTTCCCTAATTGGAACTCGTCACCGGTGTATGTAAGACGGGAGCAAATTCACTGATATTAGGTGTTACAAGTAACGGGTACAAGAGACTCTGAAATTTTCGTGAAAACATACATTACCAGAAAGTGGCCCACAGAAAGTCCCCGTACAGCAATTTAACATTTCAAAACTGTCACCTGTGCCTGAAGTCGACCTAAATTCAACATTTACCACTCTCTGATGTCTTTATGTTCCAAAATAAGTGGTCTTTGCAGCCGGTAAAGGTAGCAGTACTATGTAAAGGCACGGCACACGGCACGTCCTTACAGTTGCAGACTCTATATATACCTATGTCAGTCTATATAATTAAACAATTGATCCTGTTAATATATTAATGATTCCGATCATGTAAGTCACCGTTTTTTTATATAGTTTTAATATAGTAACTGGCTCCTTCATCAATTAATACGTGCAAACTGTCTGCAAAATGAGTTAGTTACAACCATAATTACAGCATATGTCTGTGTGGGAAAAGTTTCATTACATTACGACCACCTTCCTTATATTGTGTAGGTCTCCCTTGTGCCTCCAAAACAGTCGTGACTCATCGGAGAATGGACATGGGCCTTCTGAGGGTGTCCTGTGGTGTCTGGAAACAGAATGTTGTTAGTGGGGAGGCCTATGAAGGGAGGGGCCTCTGTGGATCATCGCACACATACTTGATCAGTTTGGGATCTAGTGAATTTGGAGGCCAGGTCAACACCTTGTGCTGTTCTTCATGTTTTTTTTTTGTTGTTCCTAAAGCGTTTTTGTGTGTGTGCCTGTGTCAGGTTGCATCCTGCTGGGGATGGCTGCTGCCATCAAGGAGCGTCATTGCTATGGGGTGGGGGTGCCTGGTCTGGTCTGGTCTAGGTGGGTGCTACATGTCTAAGTAACATCCACACCAATGAATGCCAGGTCCAAAAGTTTCCCAGCAGAACACTGAATTGTCACAAGATAGTCAATGTTATTCACATCTCCTGTCAGTGGTCATAATGGTGTGGCTGATCAGTGTACATTGCAATATTTAACACGTTTCCACCTGATAAACCTCCTCTCTTAGGCCTTATTTCCAAAGCACCATTCTTGTTAATCCATTCCTCGTGTAATTTGTTAAGGTAACTATTTTCCTTATACATTGGTTCTTCCAGTTAGGAGAGACAATGGAGACTCTGTGACTACAAACACAAATATAGGATGTGATGTGATTTTCATTTAAAATGCGTTTCTTTTTATTCAACTCCTTCACAAAAGCTTCTTCTGAAAAAATGCCAGCTCCTGTCGTCAAACTAATTGGAAGCGTATTTAGCTGCTGCATGAACGTGCAGAGAAGTACAGCGAGGGCATAGAAACAAACAAATGTAATGAAAGGCGTGTTTCAAGATTTTCAAACCCGTTCAGGCTTCTCAGAAAAGTCAATTCAGTCACGTTTGTCTCGTTTATAACTACATCTCTATTCTCGTGATGCAAAGCTCTGTTTTGCTCAGGAACATGTCAAGCATCCACATGACACAACCAGGGAAATTTGTAGTTTTCCTCTTCATGAATTCATTATGGTAATTGCGGTGTTCAGCTTAGCAACCGTCTAAAAAGTCGGCATGGCACATTTAAAGTCACTCCATTCTTACATGGACGAGAGAAATGTAAATGAATGAGTTCATCCGTAAAATCAGATCAAGGATTAGGAGAATCGCTGAATCCAATACTTTTCATGTGACATTAACCCCATCTGTACTCTTTGCAGCTGGTGTTTGGATCATCAGAGCAGTGATAACAAACCACGCGTCTGAGATTAGACTTTTCTTCTTTTGCAATTCCAAGCTGTCTTTGTCCTCCTAGACTCTATGTCGTAGCCACGCAATGATTACACCAGTGGGGAACCTTCAGGGCCTTCTACGCCTTCAGAGAAGGCCTAAAAACATTTTGGACCAAAAAATAGAAGTATTAAATAAAAAATAATATATATTTTTTAAATTTCTATCTCATTTAATTTAATACAATACATTTAATACATTTTCTGTCATCTATGTCCTAAACTTTACTGTCAAGTTCACATCAGCAATGAAAGGGTTACTGTCCTGAAAACATGTTATCCAATCAGAATCGTCCGTCTCTATCAAGGCCCGGTTAGCTGGCTCATTAATTGGTTAGGACTTCACGAATCCCGGGGAAGGCCGAGCTATGTGTTTTGGTTTGGAGAGTGACGGGCAAATTGACCAATCACGGTTTGATTTCAAGTGGGCCGGACAAAAACAAAAGATTGTAGGCCTTCGTGAAGTCCCAACATCGGAATCTCGGTAGAGTGGTGAGAGCGGTTGAGATTCAACCGCTCAGATTTTTTTTTACATTTAATGCAAACCTTTATTGAAAATTTGTACAGACAATCAGATCATACATAGAAACAGATAAGTGGACTCAACCGTGACGTTGTGGCTAGCTTGATAGCATCGCCTTTTTCAAGGCGGCCTTTCACAGAAAAACTTCAAATAATAAAAAACGGAAGACCAAATCCAGAACTGGAATTAAAAGAAAAGGTTAAGAAAGTGGAAAGGCATTTCAAGACCGAAAATTATCAGCGATATCCATGGATGACGGGCTGTAATAAAACAAGCAGGCTGTACTGCTGGAGTTGTTTACTTTTTACAACTGACAAGTCATCCACCTGGGTCAGCGGCGGATTTGTCAGCCTTACAAATCTGACAAAGTCAGCCCACCGACATCAAGATTCTGCGGCACACTTGCAAGCGACGGTCAGTTTGAAAACTTTTGGGGACACAAGAGTTGATCTTCAGCTAGATGAGCAGCGCCGTAATCACACTACGGCCCACAACAACAAGGTCAGGCAGAAGAGAGAGAGAGAGAGAGAGAGAGAGAAAAGGCCTATGTTATAAGCCACCTTGATTATTAATGCGAGGGATTAATATTACTGGCCAAGTGGACATTCAGGAATTTGTATTTATTGCGGATCGAGGTTGTCTGTAAAAATCCCAGCGCAAATGCGTGATTTCATAGCGCTGTCCATGGTGATGAAACGAGCCTAGGTGTCCGTGTCAGCAGCGTCACGGGGTGACATTCTGGGTGACCTCATTTTATATTTTCAGATTTTGTCTTTAGAGTAGGTTATGTTTATTTAATTTCAACTATGTAGCCTAAATGGTCTCCAGTTTTCTAAAGTTAATGTGGATAATGTTTCTTGTTCCGGAGAATGTTATTGATGTTATGGTCTATTTGGTTACATCCTTGTCATCGTTAATTAAAGGATTGCAGTTGTTAAACCCCTTTCAATTCATCGTACTGTTGCTTTTTTCCGTGATGATTTCTTTTCTTGGCGGTGAAGGCCCAGCTGTAGTACTCACGGTTCGCCACTGGATTACACCATATCTTTGATTGCACAATACACTATTCCTGCAGATGGATAAAAAGGCCACTTTGACCTGCAGGACTTGACAATTGCCAAATCAGTCGCGGGTGATATTTTATTCCTCTTCAGGATATGCAATTACTTTGAAGGACATCAGACTTGTATTCTTGTCAAATGAGGAGCAGCAGACAATATGACCCCATCCGCGAGAGCCGCGGATAGGTCCGGGCCTCGTGTTAACCGTCTGACACCTTTACGGCGCTCCCGCCACTCTCATCAGCGACACTTCTGCTCCTTGACCGCATCTTGAGGACGCCGTGCGAAAACTGCCGCAGATGGCGCTCGCCGCCTTTCCGTAACTTCACTGAGAAACCCGGGGATCGCTCGGTGGACGGTTGTTTTCACCGCGAAGGCTTCTTTTCCCCTTGAATGTTTTCCTGAGAGCCAAACGACATCCATTACCAAGAGGACCTGAGACATCTGTAGCGGCTTGCCACAGGAGAGGCAGACGGGGGAATGAGCAAGTGTTTGAGCAAGTCTCAGGGGATTGGAAATTAGAGGAAGAGGTCTTCATAGATCCAGGGAAAAGAATGGACAAAGGAGGGCTGGAAGTGGGGAGGGTGGGTGATGGAGAACAAGAGCCCAGGGAGAGGGAGAGGTGATCACAGAAAGAGGGAGGTTCAGAAACCAGTGTGGAGATGCCTCTGTGTGTGTGTGTGTGTGTGTCCTTTCTCTAAGGAGCTCATTGATGTGTTTGGCGCAGACGAGATAAGAGAACACGTTTGCAATTTATGTTATTGTCAGCTTTAACATCTTAAAGCGATTACAAGCCCGCTGTGCCCCCCAAAATACTTCGCCGGGTTTTGGATTTCTTAACTTTGATCTGATCTAGAAGTGTGTTGCACCTTTTCTTTTTTTAATGTACTTTTTCACCTCAGGGGGTGTACATCCAGCAGAGAGGTTTTCAGAGAGAAAGCGGGCCCGGCATCACTAGGCATGACATCCACCTCAGACAAGACCGCACTATCCAGTTCCTTTTATGGTGCCAATCATTCGCCCCCTGCCTCGGCTCCGCTCGCGCTCCACCTCATTTCGGGATTAGCCGGGAGTTACGCACAGTTGGACGCGGCCCAGGACGGCATCGACCGGAATCGCAGGCTCGGAGCTTCAGAACTGACCTTTGGGTGACATCAGGGAGGGTCAGCCATGCAGTCCATTATGCCACTTGCTCGTTAAGATTGCAAACATTTATGATTTTACTTTTGTAGCAGGGAGCCAGCTCCTCCACAACGAGACCACCCCAAGCCGGTCTCGTCCGGGTTAAACCAATATCAGCTGCAATCACTTGTAGGCCTTTTGTGAAAAGCAGAACTCCGGCGATTCCTCCTTTTGTACGTTTTGAAAATAAAGCCTGAAGATGCTTTTATGTAAACAAGTCTTCTTCACATGAAAATGGAGCAAAGGTTTTCAAATATTACATTCGTGCTTTTGACCTTCACTGGCACCAAAGACCACATTTTTCTCCATCACACTGGAAAAAAAAAGAAAAAAGAAAAAGACGTGTTTGCCTGAGGACCATCCCATTTCATCGGGTGGATTTTTGTATGTAGACAACAACCTAGTAATTTCCCTCGACGCAGCAGCTGAGCACACTCGTCTGCGCGATGACAAACGGAAAGGGTTATCTGGTCCCCTCAGAATACTTCACAAACATCGCTCAGATAAACCTAATTTTGCCCAAGGCTCTCTTCACCTGCTTGAAAAGTGGAGCAATAAATTTGCAAATATCCCCAAGAATTCCCTCTTCTCTCTGAACCTGCAGTAACTATACCTCCACAGGGGCGTCCCGCCTTCCCTAGAGGACTTTGGGAAATATCGGTGAGGCCTTCAATGTTTTCCTGACTGTGAAAATTACAAATGTCACGGAAGAAGAATCACAAGCTCCATCAGGGGCCCTGTAGCACTTTTTTTTTTGTGGGGGGGGGGGGGGGGGGGGGGTGACATTGCCAAGTGTGTTGGCTGCTTATTTATTCGTTTTCACTTGTTTCACTCGTCTTTGCATAACATTAATCATGAATATTAATGTTGCCTCATGGTGGGAACTGTTTGCAGTACTCAGTGGGCTGAAAGGCGCCATGGAACAAAACTGAGAAAAATCATACTCGCTAATGGGAAGTGGGAGTTGTGGGCTTTTGATGCAGTGGATCGCACGCTCATTTGACGTGTTTTTTTTTACATACATGAATAAATAGATCCAAAGAAAAAAAAAATGAAACCAAAACACGCTTGCCAAAAATGCAGTTTCCACTAAAACATTTAACATCATTCTCTATGACTTGCCAAGAAGCTCTCCAAGAAAAAAAAAAGCTAGACAATTTTTTGCAGAAATAAGTCAAACGGGAGCTGTGGGCCGACCTAAAGTGGGTCTTTACCCAGAGACTGGAGCTCCTTTTAGAACAGACTGCCAAACTTTAGGTCAGCGGGGATTAATTAGCTTTTTGAAACCCGCCCAGCAGATGTCAAGGTAATCTGGGGATGCAGGCTGCAGAGGTCAATGCAATATCTCGGAGCAGAGGGAATGAGACCTGATCTCACCTATGTCCAGCGCTCTTGCCATGCCAGGCATTAGGCCCAAACACGAGGAAACCACTCCAGCCCTCGCTCAGGCCTCATTAACGGCAAAGCAAATAATTGGGTCACACGCTTCTCGTCTGCAACAATCAACACTTTCCCCATTTCCTTTCAAATCACAAATACTTTCAGCGTTAAAACTCTCTTAAAATTCATTAGACTTTCTGATCCCTCTTCTTTTCACCCATGCAATGAGGAGAGTTTGTCAGTTTTCACTTATCCCATTTTATATGGGTGAACAGAGTCCCGCGTCGCCACCATCCTCAACTGTTCTGGAGTGCTGTGCCAGCACAGGAGGGAGCTCTGGCCAAACTCATTATTATTCTGTGAAAGGTGAGAAAACACTCCCGGCTGAGAGGTGTGGAAATCGGACTTGTCAAGGGCCAGTCTCAACTGTGTTCTGGTCCTCTGGCAAAAAAAAAAAAAAAAACTGCTGGCAGCAAAAATCACTGTGGAACATTTTGGGGACAGTACAGACACTTTTAGGTTGCTCACTCATCACAGATGATACTGTAGATTGTCATAGCCCCTCAGTGAAAGATGAACTCATCCTTTGAACTGTTAGAAACCCTTGTACATGACACACACAATGACTCAATCAGGCGGACAGCTGAACAGTGTATACACTTTTCCCAGCTGTCTTCCATTGTCAGCAGCAATAGTGGGTTAAGCTAACCTGCTACATGCTATGAAAAGAAATGCAACTAACTTCCTTATTTATTGTACCAAATTAACAATAATTTATACATCAACTCCAAAACTTTCATCATTCGTCAATGCTTTGAGGACAGGTGGGCCTTTCCAAGGTTTTCCACATCTGCCAACGGCCTTTCAACCCCTCAGAGCCACCGTAAATGTGAAAAATGGCTCCAGATAAAGTGCATGTTCATTATACAGCAAGCCACTGTGCAGAAATGGATTGCCTCGGAGAAAATGGTGAGGTTTTGTTCCAGTACTGCTAACGGCATCTCAAACTGCATCGGAATAATTCCAAATCTGAAAAACTTGAGGTTTACGATAAATACAGACTTGGTGTGCAAATGTATGTTTTAATCTATATTATTGTGCAGCCCATCTGGATTCACAAGTATCATTACATTAGGGGTCAACCGAACAAATTTCATACTCTGCGAGGCAATGGTTTGCTAGAAATGCTAACATTTCAGGTATAGCCTAATGTTAACCTCCCTTAACGACATGCTAGCACCAGACACACAGCTGACAGTGGCTCAGTTATACATGTAAGTATTTGGTCATCAATTTATTGGTAAAATTAAAATGATTGATGGATTAAGGGGAGGTCACTCAGCACCTAAGGGGAAATGAATGTTGAATCAAGGTGAAAGTGGTAAACAGAGCAGCCAACACTAGCATTCCTAGATGCATGCTGCTAGTCTGGTGAAAGATCCACAGAGAAGATCAAACCGGGCCAGCTATTGCACAAACTTCCATCATTAGCATACAGAATTTAAGCTTAAACATATCTCATTAATGCTTCTTAGGCCAGTAGAAAGGTCTAGCAAAAACTGTCTCACTCTGTTTCTGGGGAAAACAATATAACTGCACTAACTCAAGATTATTGTTCAACATAATTCTATGCATATCTCACAGACAATGCTTATGAGCAACCAAGCGGTACTACTGCTGGATTCATGTCTTTGTCACCAGTAACAATAGCATGTTGACAATACAACGATCAGCTACAACACTGACAGACGGTTCTGCTGGGAAACTTTTGGACCTGGCATTCATTCATGTGGATTTACTTAGATTTGTAGCACCCACCTAGACCAGACCAGGCACCCCCACCCCATAGCAGTGACACTTCTTGATGACGGCAACCATCCCCAGCAGGATGCAGACTGACACAGTTACAGGAGAAGAACAGTACAAGGTGTTGACCTGGCCTCCAAATTCACTAGATCCCAAACTGATCAAGTATCTGTGGGATGATCCACAGAGGCCCCTCCCCTCAACCCATAGGACCCAAAGGCCCCCCACTAACATTCTGTTGCCAGACACCACAGGACACCATCAGAAGGCCCATGTCCATTCCCTGATGGTCACCACAAGGGAGACCTACACAATATTAGGGAGGTGGTCATAATGTTATTCCATGATCGGTGTAAGACTTCAGTTATGTTAAGGATTTAGATGTGGCACTGCAGGTTGTGAGTGCACAGTGGGAATATTTCTGAGGTTACAGACAGTGGTTTTGATAATTGAGCCTACAATAAAAGAAAACACAGCTTTTCTGCATGAAGAGGTGAACAGCAAACAAAAGCCTTGCAGTTCATTCACAGTAGTGGCTGACAATAGCTGGGATCCTTTTGTTTTTGGCTGACCCCATTGTTGAAAACCGGTGACCCACTCGGCAGTGGCACGGTGTTAACGACCCAGAAAAATATAGCCAGACAGGATGCTTCCGCGGAAGTATCTGTATGGCTGCTGTATTAATAAGCAGGTGCAACGCTTGAATGTAGGTTTCATCAGAGCTGGCAATTAGTGTGTTTACAGGGACTTTGATGTGAAGCATTTATTTCAGTAACAGCCCACTCAAACGTACAAAGGGTTACGTATAAATACTGCTCTAGCAGTATCACTTTATATCATTTCTGCAGGTGTCTTTTTTTTTTTTTTTGATGGTTTATTCTTAATAACGGGATGCTATTTTAACAAAAGCAGGGTATCTGGGAAAGGCCGCCTATATTTCTTCAGCGTTAGTGCTGAACACAGCAAAGTTTTCTCGGAAGACCGGCAGCCTGAGGGCCCACTGCTCTCCCATAAGAGGCAGCTGAACTCATGTTTGGTACAGTAGGAAAAAAAAATAGACTTCAGATTGTGATTGATGACGATAACATTTTTATTAAATTCCTGATAAGTTATAAAATGAATATACTGAATCTCTATGTGGGCGGCACAGTGGCGTGGCGGTGATTAATAACTAATTGGTGATTCTAAATTGGCCGTAGGTGTGAATGTGAATGGTTGTCGGTCTCTCTGTTTTAGCCCTGCGATAGACTGGCGACCTGTCCAGGGTGTACCCCACCTCTCGCCCAATGACAGCAGAGATAGGCAGGACAAGCGGTGACAGAAGACTGATGAATGAATGATTCTCTATGTAAACTAGACGGATCTATCCAAAAAGGTTTTAATAAAAGGCAACTGGACCTGAGTATTTTCAGAAGATGTTTCATCACTCATCTGAGTAGCTTCTGAAGAAGTTACTCAGTTTTTAAACCTTTTTTGGATATACCATGACCTGGATGACTGAGAACCTTCACAGACAACAAGACGGATCATTTCTAAGATGGGGAAACCATGTCATTGTTGCTCTGGACACCCAGAAACCCAAAGAAAACAGGTCTCACTCCGTCTACACTTTCACAACAGCCCCACTGGAATTACCTGTCACACTAGTGATGTGTCGTACGCAAAAGAGCCGGCTCCAAGAGCCAATACTTGGTAGTGAATCAGAAGAGCTGATTCCCATCAAGTGAGAACTGGCTCTCCACTATTTTTATGTCCTTTCGCTAGTTCATCTCTGCTCACGAGGACGGGGGCGGAACTTTGTTTTGATGAGCACGCCAGGTAGCCAATAACATGTGAGGGCTTGGGATCATACCATTGTGTGAAAGCAGAGAGGGGGACAAATGCTGTGGCTGACCGAGTAAGACAGCAGACAGCACTGAACAGGACGTATCGCATCAGCCTGTTTGGTTCTGTTTTTGCTTGTGTGGATTTGATTGCAGAGCTTTGTTCATTTCTTAGCACAATTAAAGTTTCATTGAAATGTTAAACAAAAGTAAGAATGCTTTTGTAAAGGAATAACCGTGAAGAATGAGACACTTATTAGGCTTCTCATAAAAACACTGAATGCAAATAGGCTTATCAACACACAAGCCATGTGTATTTGCTGTGTTGGGCTAAAATATCAATCTATAAACGATACTAAATAAAGAGCTGAAAGAGTCGGCTCTTTTTTGGGAGCCGTGTCAAAAGAGTCGGCTCTCAGAAAAGAGCAGCACTTCCCATCACTATGTCACACCATTTCCTACTGTTACAATAACTCATTTTAAAGACCTAATCGGTTAATCTGTGAGCACAAATTGCATATTGGAGAGTATGTATTACTAATTTGTGGCCTCAGATTAATTACTTGGGCATAGAAAAATAGTAACTGAGGTTAGGCTTCACTAATGATGAAAAATGTTGCCCTTGATGCCTCCTGGGCTCCACGTAATAGGAGGTTGTTGCTTATGCGGTGACCCCGTTGGTAGAAGGACAGGCCAGACACTACTGTTAGGAAACTGTCAGGCGTCTGAGATCGGACCATCACTGCACAACACTCCATTAAACCATTAAAACCCATAACTTAGAGTATTCTGTGCATGGTATAATGACTGTATGCGTATTGATGTCTAAAGCGAAACCACGTCCAACAAAAAACACAGGAGAGGTCACGTTGGTGTGTGCAGCCTCCGTCCTCGTTGCATTCTACTCGAGTGCTGTTCATCTCCTCTCTCGTACTCCATATTTATTTGAGTTCTCCCTTTTGAGGTGCACGTCTCGGCCTGAGCAACTTCAATTCAATCATTTAAATTGGTGTAGAAGCATCTGGGAACGGCTCAGAGCAGACAGCCCGTCATGACGGATATGAAAACGCTGACTGGAATGTTTTAATCTCCGATCTGAATCGGTCTTCTCAAGAGGAATTATTGCAAACGTCACCAGGCTGGGTTTGTAAATACTGTTAATTTTTTTTTTTTTTTTCGTTTTACCTCCCCTTCCCTGTCCAACCTCCACAGAATCTGTATTTTTTTTTTCTTCCCGCTCTGCGTCAGTTCGCAATTAATGCCTCCTTCCATTAGCACTGCGTCAGAGGTTCCTCGTTAAATGGAGGTACAGCTCAGGCATGAGAAATTCTAAATTAAACACTTTCTCAGGACATTCTGTGTAGGTTGTCGATGCTGTGGCGTGCATTTAGTTATTTTTTCCCTTCGTAATGCAAAGCAGCTTAACAAACGGGGTCCTGCTGCAGATACGTTGTCATCTTAAAGCTACAGACGCCGTGCAGACGGAAGAAAAGAGCGTCGCTTCATTGACATAATATATAATTTGCAGGCCAAACAAGAAATGGAAATTCTTTTTCTCCGGCTGTACTTGCTTTTAATCAACAAAATGTCTCCATCTAGTTTATTTGAATCTCACAAATAAGACGTGTGAATGGAGGAAGAGGCAGTGTGAGATGAAAGCGATGAAACAATAATTTTTTTTTCTCGCCCCCCTTCCACGCTGCTGCCAGTGGTTGAGGTCATTACTGCAAAGCCACCCAGGAGCTGGCACAGTACAGAGATTCCCTGTCTTGCTCGAGGACACTCCGCGGCCCCGCGTCGCTGAAAGAGAGCGCTCCCTCCTCACAATGAGACTCTGATGCCACTAAAAAGGTCAGGGAGACAAAATGAAATGACTTTGTCATTAATATTCGGAGTGCGCCGACATTGTTTGGCGAGGGTGAATTGCTGAAGAGTTAATCATGAACACATATTTAGTCTTTCCTCTTCCACGCGCAATTAAAGAATGTAGCGCTCCTCCAGACGAGAGTAGGTGCAGGGAAATCAGTTAAATTCCGAGTGACTATCAGTCGCTGCGTCGAGACTGATGCAATTTCCATTTGTTTGAGCCAGCTTTCAGACTGCGAGGCATTAATCAGGAACATCAGAATGCCTCAAAATGTTAATTGGGTCTGAGTGTGTGGAGAATATTTTGACTTTGAACGGAGGACGCATGAGGTAATAAAATATCAGGGAGATTCTGAATGCATTATGTCATCATTATGCGCGTTCTTGGAACAAACGCTTCACTCTTAAGTGTTGCTTTCTCGTCAGCTGTGTGTCGTCTCGTACTGGCAACCTCGGTTTAAGAAACGTACATGTTATTACAGCAGCCCCAATTAGGCAGTGATCTGTGGCGAACACACGCGGCAAGCAGTGGCTTTTGTTTCATCCTCATGACTGTTAACTATGGACGAGTTTTCTTTGAGCAGTTTCACCAGAGAAACGTGTAGTCAGCTCAGAAGAAAAGACCTGACGAGACTATTGTTCAGCCTGTACAGTAAGCTAGAACATCTGTCGCATTTCCTTGAACTCCTCGCAGTGCTCCATCACATTAAGCTCGAAACCATGTTTAAAAACTAGCAGTGACCCCCTGGATATTAAATGTGCGTCTTAGGACAATGAAGTGTGTGTGTGTGTGTGTGTGTATATAAGAAGAGAGCAATTAACAAATCTTTGAGCAGCTCCTGAGCAATGCAGCTGTATTCTTCTTCATTATCTTTTGAAGCCAGGAAAAGGCATCACTGTAGCAGCTTTTGTTCCCCTTGAGGAGCTGTTTACCCAGACTGCATTTCTTTGTTTTTTTTCCTTTATTAATTCTTTGCACGTTGGCGAATGTGTTGTCTCTGTTGTGTATGAAAGCTACATCAGAGAGAGGTGTTTAATTTAGAAATGTATTCAACCCTGAGAAAAATGCATTAAAAGAAAATGCTATAACTGCAATGTATTGATGGAATTAAGGAGTTTTAAAATGGCCAGGCATAACATTATGACCACCTTCCTAATGTTGTGTAGGTCTCCCTTGTGTCTCCAAAACAGTTGTGACTCAGCAGAGAATGGACATGGCGCCTTCTGAGGGTGTCCTGTGGTGTCTGGTGACAGGATGTTGTTAGTGGTGGTGGTGGTGGTGGTGGGGGGGGGGGGTCTCTGTGGATCATCCCACAGATACTTGATCAGTTTGGGATCTAGTGAATTTGGAGGCCAGGTCAACACCTTGTGCTGTTCTCAAACGTTTTTGGTGTGTGGGTCTGTGTCAGAGTGCCTGGCCTGCTGGGGATGACTGCTACCATCAAGGAGTGTCATTGCTATGGGGTGGGGGTGCCTTGTCTGGTCTCGGTGGGTGCTACATGTCTAAGTAACATCCACACCAATGAATGCCAGGTCCAAAAGTTTCCCAGCAGAACAATGAATGTCACAAGATGGTCAATGTTATTTACTTCTCCTGTCAGTGGTTTTATTGTTGTGGCTGATTGGTGTAGTCATAGGTACTTGTTAAACTCATTTTGTGTCAGTTTTTTAGACAAAATCGTGGTCCCCAAAATGTTCTGGTCTCAGTTTTATGTGTTATGAACATTGCAGATTCTTCTCAACAAGAATAAATAAAGATCGTAAGAGGCGGTGGTGAGAATGTTCACATGCACTCAGAGCTGAGAACGGAGGATGCATTTTTTAATATTTAATGACCGTCACAATGCCCCAGTCTAATCAATCTGCTCGCATTTGCACTTGTTTTTTTTTTTTTATCCACACAGTTTATGCATAATGCACTTCTGTTACGCAAGCCAAGAGATCCCGTATATTTGCACGGATCTTGCGGAAGGTTTTGAGTCACCCGAGAAGGAACTGGGTCTCGGTGTGTGGGAGATGCGAGTGTGCTGCACGGTCATTACTTTGAACATTAAATTTCTCACCATTTAAGGAAAAAATAAAAATAAAAACGCTGCGACGCTTCCAGACTCGAGGAGCGATTATGTGGATTTTTAGCCGTTTATCATTAGTTCACACTGAGTAGCTCTCAAGAATATAGTGATCAAAACATGATGGATAGCTTTCACATTAGCCCCCGTCTGCAATCCCTCTTGGCAGCACCCACGGAGGTATTCATTCACACTTGGCAATGTGGGCGTAAATGCGAACGTACACGCCCGTGCAATTTGTCATGCTTGGTCATAGCACGCTGGGGAGCAATTAACTTTAATCAAGCTTCAACTGGGTCAGCAGTTCCAAAAGCAATCACGAGTCTCCAGACGTTTTGACATTAAATGTAGACTTGGCACCGGGCTTGTTTCTTCAAGAGCTGATTCATGGTTGTTATCCGTGATAAACGTTACTGGATGTAAATCTTGACTAATTCTTCATTTGCCATCATTCATTTGACTTTTAAAAATGCTTCAAAGGACTAATTCAAGGCTGAGGGAAGTAATAAATTAGATTTGACAAATGATATGACAGTCAAGTCATTTACTAAGAGGGACTGAGATTGGGATTTCGGAGCACAGACGTAATGGTAAAAATTGATGCTGCAGAGGGACAGATAACATTTTTATAGTAATGTGATTCCCTGCCTAATGTCTGAAGATTGGTTTTCAGTTCTATAGAGAGTTTATATCCACTCAGTGACTTGCACCTTTTTACCAACATGGTCTGAAGTGTCTCTGTCGTTTGTCCCTTCCGTGCAATGATTGCCTTTTCAGAGCGGCCATGTTTTGCTTTATAATTTAATATTATGACCACCTTCCTAATATTGTGTAGGTCTCCCTTGTGCCTCCAAACAGTTGTGACTCATCAGAGAATGGACGTGGGCCTTCTGATGGTGTCCTGTTCGTAGTGGGGCGGAGGTGTGTGGATCATCCCACAGATCCTTGATCAGTTTGGGATCTAGTGAATTTGGAGGCCAGGTCAGGTGTTCCTAAAGTGTTTTTGTGTGTGTCTGTGTCAGGCTGCATCCTGCTGGGGATGGCTGCTGCCATCAAGGAGTGTCATTGCTATGGGGTGGGGGTGCCTGGTCTGGTCTAGGTGGGTGCTACATGTCTAAGTAACATCCACACCAATGAATGCCAGGTCCAAAGGTTTCCCAGGCAGAACAATTCAATTCAATTCAATTTTATTTATACAGCGTCAATAACAATACAAATCGTCTCAAGACGCTTTACAAAAACCCGGCCTGAAACCCCCAGAGCAAGCCTGAAGGCAACGGTGGCAAGGAAAAACTCCCTTTTAACAGGAAGAAACCTCGAGCAGAACCCAGCTCATATGGAGGGACCCATCTGCCTAAGGCCAGCCGGGTACAGACACTGAACTGTCACAAGATGGTCAACGTTATAATGTTGTGGCTGATTGGTGCATATCTCGTCTGTGGTCGGATTCTGGCAAAAAAATAAATACATAAAAAGTGTTTTGGTTTTGAGAAATATGGTAGTATAAGTTAAATAAAAAGAAACTTTGCATAACCTTGCAACTAATTCCTGAAATGAAAAAAAGCTGAATTATATTTGTTGCTCCAGGCAGTATTTATTGCAACTCGGCTCGTCACCGACAACTTTATATCTTCAGTATCAACATTTTGCAGCTTGCAAGATATGTTATCAGTTCACTGATAAAAACATAACTCAGGGGGGTGGTCAGTGTTATTTACTTCTCCTGTCAGTGGTCCTAATGTTATGCCTGATCGGTGTATATCAGCTTTGTGAAGGTTATGACATTCAGCACATGTTTAAAATAACCAAAAACTGTTGATTCAACTGTGTTTCCCTGTCAGGGACTGTGGCTTGAAGTACTGTTGAGCTGTATTGTACCGACACCACAACCTGTACCCTCATAAATGATCACACAGCTGAATTACCACCTTTCTTGACCACAGTCATGAAGAGGGGGATTTAGTTCAGGGCTGTTTCATTTGAACACATTACTTCTCACTAGTGAACCTAATGAGCTGGCTAGTGAGTACATTGGCACTTAACATAATCGCAGGTTTACGTAAATCATTCCAGTACCGGTGTTCTTTTATGACCATACCGTTGGACTTTTTGACTTTTCAATGACTAGTAAGTAGTCAAAATTTCAAAATCCCTGGCGCTCACACTCAACACAGTGAGCACGATATTTACAAGCATAATAAAATTGCAAATGATGTAATATCTACACACAGTTCATGCATGAGGCCAATTATTTTATGGACATGTACCCACATCTTGCACCTTTGTTAAGCCTGTAAACCCTAAACCTACGCTCCAAGCTAACCTCCGCTCCCTGCGTTAATTTCCAACAGAGCCCACGGGTGGATGCTTGTTAAATCTTGGGTGGAGGGCGCAGCAGTGGCTGCAGTCGACGGTGAACAGCGTAGCATCCACTCGAAGCACCTGAATTAACCGGATGTTGTTACAGAGATGTAAATGAACCAATCATTGTAAAGCGCACTGCAAACGACCGGCACCAATCAGCCAGTGCCAACGTGACTTGGCCGCTCTGCCAGAACTAATACCACGCTTCATTTGCAGCACCGCCGTGAACCGCAATTGTTGCATGTTGCCTGAACTTCTGCAGTGTTTTTGTGTTTCTGCAGGTTTTCCTTTGTAGATTTCAGCTGTGTGTGTGTGTGTGTGTGTGTGTGTGCGCAAGTGAGAGAGAGTTCCTTGTTTACATCTGTTCCGGTGTGCTGGGTTCATTGTGAGTGAGCATTTATTCGATAAAGGCTTAAAGGGATTTGAGACGAATCCTGTTGCTTTGTCGCTTTCTGCTCCCCGTTTTGATTTCGGTGCGAAGGCCGGCGATACGGATCAGAAAGAGCTGCGGATCCGTAAAGGGATTGTGCCATTTGTGTGACCTTTTTTTTTTTTTAATGTGCGACGTGATCTGATGCTGCAACTACTTAATAATCGTAATGTAATCGCTCAAAATTAGCTTGTCCTCCAGTGACAAAATCCTTTCGAGGTCTTGTGTCTTTTGGCATGTCCTTGATCCTGCTGGCCTCCTTAATAACGGCGTCACGTTGAAATGAAAGCTAGGGAAAGAAAAGCAATTCTAATTTTTCTAACCGCTTTATTCCTCCATTTTTAAAATAACCTCTTATGAGAAGACCTGACTTCATTATATAGAGAGTAAAAGCTGGAGAGGGGCCAGTAATTCACCCTGTTAAAGAAAATGGATATCTGAGGCACGGGTTTGCATCATGACTTCCGTCTCTCACCGACTGACACCTGAATGTGAGCGCTACGCCCACTCAGGCATCGGGGAAATCAATATTGTTTGTGAACGTTGCATTGTCAGACCTGCAGTCACCTTGCATGGAAATTCCAGGTCTTGAAAGCAGCAAATTCTCGTGAATTATTATTCTTTTTTTTATAGCACACAGACAGCAATTTGGCATCTCTGCATCTGCAGGATTCCCTGTGGAAAGACAAATCCTGTACCTGTTTGTGCTAGATTGATAGTTATAACACAAGTTACATGGCGTCCCGCTGCTCGGGCTTATCTGACGGAGCTGCGAGCCGACGCATTAGCGGGAACACTGGTGTCCTTATCAATATTCATTCTGCGCCCTGAAACCGCCGCAAACAGATGGCTCCGCTGCTCTTTTTTACACAAACCCACAAGAAGCCGCCGCGACTCTTGAATACAGAACACGGCGTAGGCTCAAATAATGGGGTGTCACTCTGCATAATGTCCACCTCTCTGATGGATTTGGGCTCGTAATGGACTCTTAATTAATGCTTGTAAAGTTTTGAAAGGTGCCGGAGCCTGCACAAATGATAAGGCTCACAGGCCGCCCCACATTTGCTGTTTGGAACCAGCAGATGAGAGCTTGATGATGATGATAGCGATGATGATAACGGCTCTATTTAGCTTCTTAGGTGTCTGCGCTTGGACTAGTCTTCCATGCATCCATCTGCAGCGTTCTAATATCCTCCATCGTGGGCGGAGAACATCATTTGTCTCGCGCGTCCAAGGCACTTGACATTACGGGCCCTCCGGTCTTGCATCTCAAAGAAGAGGCTGACGGGGATCTGCCAGCGATTTGGAGCCGTCTGAGACGACGCTGATCTGTCAGAAGTCTGTTCTTCGCGCACTTTAAAAGTTAACCGCCAAGATTACTTTCGGGAAACTTGCACTCAGGCCCCGAGATCAAACCTCGACTGTACGGGGGGGGGGGGGGGAGGGGGAGCCAGTCGCCAGGCTGCAGCATGCTGCAAGATTAAATGAGTCAATTATTCACTGAGTACTGCAGCATGATGGGCTTTGGGCCATTTAGCAATTTAACCAAAGCCAGTTAAGTGGCATGATGGAGGATAGCAGGAGGCACAGAAGCACTTGAACTCACTCGGCATGTCTTATGTTTGGATCTCTTCTTTTACTTTATTTTTTTTTTTTTCTCTTTTGGTATGCACTGCATAGAACAAAACATTACCGAATTCTGTATATTCTAATTACATGTGTGTGAATTGGTTTTAAGAAAATAGACATTGGTATAAATTGCCCCAAACCGCAGTCTAATTTCTTTGGGAGAGAAACTCGGACTGCTGCTATGTCTGATAAATGTCTCAACGATGATTTATTTCCGCCAGATAGCCGTAACGTCACCGTTCTGTCAAATTCATTCACTCTGATCAAGGAGCAATTTCAGCAGATGCACTAGAAGGGCTTTTTTTTTTTTTTTTTCGATTTAGTTTTTGACACTTTTGCCAATATGTCTGACATACAATATATGCAAATGGAACCTCTCTAATAAGCATCTTCTTTGGTTCAATTGGTTCAGACCTTTTTTTCTCTCATCTGACAGTCCGCGCGTCTAATTTCGGTCGTGAAAATAGCCTTATTATTTTCCTGATAAGGGCACGGCTATTGAGATGTCACTATTCTGTTCTTGTAGAGCAATCACCCCATCCATTCAATTTGGATTCAAAATATCACTTGCACCTCTCAAGGGAGATTGTTACCTCTGCGCGGCGTGTAGGTACATGCACAGATGCATGCGTACACACACACTCATCATTGTCATCTCAAATAAGACTTGAGTGATGGATGGTTTTTGCAGCGTATTCCGGGGCAAATGGGAACGCCGAGTTCTCTCGCACAGCTCTCCAATTTATCGCTCCCTGCTTTACCAAGAGAAGGCGAAAAGTGCAGTAAGTGCTGTTGATATTTTCCTAATCTGAAGATAGAAGAACGGGCGGTAGAGTTGGGGGGTCAGTGGGGCTCACGTTAACTACCTGTTCAGAAACAGAATCAAAAATGCAAATGAGCACGGCTTCAGATTCCACCCTGCACGGTCCCTGCGCTCCCTCTTACGGGCGCGGTCTCGGTGCGAGGGTGAAAAATGAACGGCACCGAAGCTGATGTTAGGAACCGTTACAGAGCAGCTGCACTGTGAAATTGATATTAATTGAAATTGATTATTCAATCTGGGACACACGGGTCATTAATTTCTAATCTCTCCCTTCAATCAATAATATAACCCTCTCTCTCTAAAGCATCTTTTACAGCTTTTAACTTGTTTATGAATAAAAACGACGACAATGATAGCGCTCCTTAATTAAAGCTGAGGCTTCCCTGCCTCATCATTATTTTCGTGGATTTCATGCCTTTGCAAGAGAAGAGTGAAAAAAAAAAAAAAAGTCATTATGCAGAAACAAAAGAAAGATTAATAGGAGGAGAAAACTGCTGGTTTGAACTCCTTTGCTTCAAAACGCTGTGTACCAGTAAGATTGCTTTTGATGTCGGAGTAGTGTTAGCTGTTCCCCTAATACCTTTTGATTGATAAATTCAATTCTGGATGATGGTGGTGGTGGTGTATATGTGTTGTGTGAGGAAGGTAGAGTCGTGCATTGGGAGCTTTCACTCCTTATAACTTAAATGTCAGGTTCAGAGAAAAGCTGGATGCTGACAAGATGCACCAATTAAAGGGATATCTTGTTTTGTCCCAGGTGTCAGATTTTTTTGAGCTTTTTGGATTCTGTGAGTACCACTTCCAAAGTGAAACACATCAAAGTCACGGTGTTGTTCACATCCTGCTACCTTCAGGGTCCGAGTCCTCTCTCGCCCTCGCTGGCTTGAGATGGCAATAATTTCAAAACATGACGGCAACATTTCATGAACTCGAGGACGGCACCCGGAGCCGGTGAAGACGTGTCTGTAACTTCTCTGACATGTGGAGAAACTGTGACGGGGATAAGCAGAGATTGGGACACAATACTTGGTTTTTGTCTCAACTGGGAGATCACAGCAATCACAGCAGCTATCTTATAGTCCGATATTGGCTTAAGTTGTTTTCAAACCAAGTATGGAACATTGGCTGCCATTTCATGGACACGCTGCATCGTGAGGCACGACAATGGGTCAATGACGGAACATTTGCTTACATGGAAGGTTATTCAGCAGCTCCGTCACTGTGTCGAATGTAGTGAGTAGAAAACATTTACTTGACTTGCGGCAAGAGGTCTAAGAGGAAGAAACGACAGACAAATCTAGCCTGGAAGCCAGACCAACTTCCCTGCCCGTACATTTTTGTAAAAGTTGCTCTGCTGGGAGCTGATTATGCACCAGCGAAGATCTGCCATGCCAATCAAGTCGTTTGGGCGATGGACAGAGGCGTAACAGTGACGTAGTCATACAGCACATCTTAGAGTTATGGAGCTGAATTCCTCCACAACAAAATGTTTCTGATTGGTTGTAAGACTATCCAATTGTGTGCAGAGGTATATTTTTATACACGCTCCATAATTAAATCCAAGTGGTGTGTTACCTTCTTCATGGAATCCTGAAGTCTTCATGGAATCCTGAAGTCTTCATGGAATCCTGAAGTCTTCATGGAATCCTGAAGTTATCCACTCCTACCTGAATGAACAATTCTCCAACCTGCCTATGATTCCTCTTACATTTTCGAACTGTCATGTAACATCATCAGTTTGTATCATAAGATTCCACATGTACGCTTTAGTCAGATATGTGTATCTATGACAGATGTATGTTTATCTTGCTGTTCTCTTCTCTCTTTCTTCTGTCTGTACCCGGCTGGCCTTAGGCAGATGGGTCCCTCCATATGAGCTGGGTTCTGCTCGAGGTTTCTTCCTGTTAAAAGGGAGTTTTTCCTTGCCACCGTTGCCTTCAGGCTTGCTCTGGGGGTTTCAGGCCGGGTTTTTGTAAAGCGTCTTGAGGCGATTTGTATTGTTATTGACGCTATATAAATAAAATTGAATTGAATTGAATTACCAGGACATCCAAGTGGTGTGTTATTCTTCTATGCCATGATATTAACAATCAACCTAACTAGGCAGGTGACAAAAATATTCCTGCAGTTTCCAGAGGTTCTCCATTGACTCCTGAACTCGGAAGTCAAACCGTTGGAAACAGCAGGCAGAGAGGGAGGGGCATCACAACGGGGGGTGCTTCAACCTCGGTTGTTGTTGTTCTTCTTCTTCCGAAACCGGGAGGGTTTCCCCCGCCACATCTGTTCATCTCGGCTGGCGTGAACACAGCTCCATTCCGGAAAACAAATGAACCTAGATGAGACCGGTTAGAGAGGGAGGTCTCATCACTCTTGCAATTGCGGTCTCATCACTCTTGCAATTGCGGTAACACACTGCCCCATGCACCGATACCACTAGCCTATCCTTAGGATTATATAACCAAGCAATTAGCCAGATCTCTGGAAGAGTGTGCACACGAAAGAGCCATAGTGGCCTTCTCGTCATACATACTTGAAGGTTGTTCAGTTTGATGCACTGAAAACTAGAAAACAAGTTGTTCATGTACAGAAAAACTGGTTGATGAACCACCGCAAGAAATGAAACACTTGTTGCTCCATCATCCACGTGATTATTTCCTGATTTCCTCACGAGCCAATTTTCCCCGCAAAAGTATGACAAATCATTAAAATATTTGCAAGGGCATAGTGTTATGGTCATTCCAGAACTTTGTCTTGATTGCCCTGTGAACAGGAACTGAACCAAGGTTAATTTCAACATTTTAACAGTTTTGTAACAGAATGAAATACGGTGCGAAAACAGTCCTTCGTCTTTATGTTGACTTTTTTTGAGTGTCCTTGCACTTTCTCATCTGAACAAACCACGTACGCAAATCCTGATTAGAATGTACAGTGCGATGTGTATGCGGCATATAAATTGGAGACTGCTCGTAACTAGGTTTGTTGCAAAAGGCTGAATGCTTCCTCAAACGCAACTTATGTTCTCACCACCAACCACTTTACGCGGACACAGAAAATTAGCATGGGCTACTTCAGGCAGAGTGCTTTGCCACAATACGGCCTGATTGGGCGTTGATTATGTTTGTTGGTTCAACCTTAATTATCCCAGCTGTTTTGTTACGCATCTTCTCCCTCTGATTGCTGGCGCACGTCGCCGTGAGGCGGCGAGGAGCAGCATCCTTTTGCGGATCAACCGCAACGTCTCAAGTGCCACTGAGGCTCCTAATGATCATTTCCCAGCACTCCAGGTTGCTGAGGATTTGATTTGGAGTGTGTGTGTGGAATGGAAGGATCACTCATAGACGAGAATACACAATGGAATTCAAATGAAGGTGTGGTACATTTCAACCTCGGATGCTTATTGAATCATGTCTTATTTGTCAAAAATGTGGCTATATAATAGCGCTCTAAAAAAAAAATGTAAGCACAATACACAGTGACAACAAACATCCTCAGACCTACAGTATCTGTCGGATGATGTGGCTTTGTGCAAGTGACAGAGACAATACAGTGAGATAGACAAACACAGAGGCTGGGATCGTATTTCATTAGATCATTAGATTTGCGTTGCCAGAAAATACAATGACATATCGTCTCATTTGATCTTGGAATATGTTGCTGATTTCTAGGATTCTACAGTTAAACAAGCGTCAAATGAGGAGCAGAAGGCAAGGGAGAATTACAAACTGCTGCCTTATAGTATCACATCACGCCCTCAAACTTTGGCATTAACCGTGATCGGTTATAAGCTCAATAACATCTTTTATACTGTAGCCTTCAGCTATGGTACAAAGGTTTATTTCAAAAAGAGAGTTTATTTTAAAGGTTTTCTGCGTAGCTCTACGGAGTAATGGTTTTATAAGTAGTGTTTTGTATTCGGTTGTCTCTCTTTGCACATGCTAGCACAGAGGTTCCACATTACAGAGCCTTTATACTATCCCAGG